>NC_140966.1:54578407-54728407 GCF_056783735.1 Eptatretus burgeri
GATTTTCAAAACTCCTTCATTTGACATTTCAATGAGTTCCTCCTTTGACTTCAGATCGAGATGTGCACTTCAAGATGTGCCGACATAAAAACAAGCAGTGTATATTAAAAAAAAATGCGAATAAAATTCCAGTCAGGTCAGGTCAGGTATGGGAGCATGCGCCAGAGCAGCGCGTCGCTGCCTCCATTTTCTGCTGGTACTCCAGGGGCCTCCGTCTGGCCATCCCCCACGCAGATGCCTGGCCCAACCCCATCCTCTTGAGATGCCGATCAACCTGCTGCAACCACAAGGCATGTGGTCGGCTCGTTGGCCTCCTCCACTCACGAGGCTCCCTTGCTGAAATAATCTGGTGCGCAGGATCAGCGTCAGGAAAACAAGCCACATGTCCATACAGCCGCAGCCGACGTTCACAGACTAAACAGGTAACAAATATCATCTAAGTCTCACTTAGCAACCGTTCGTTGGACACGAAGCCCAACCAGCAATAGCCAAGGATTACCCAAAGAGCCTGGTACCAAAGGAGTTAAGTCTCCATCTCAGATCCCTGGTCAGAGTCCAAGTCTCACATCCGTAGAGCAATACTGGAAGAACCAAGGATCTGAAGATTCCGACTTTCTTCCTCCTGCACAGGCACTGACAGCACCACACCCCATGATCTAGTGATTTTGTGACTCCCCAAGAACGACCAAGATGTCGACTGACCTCTGGCTCACAGCCAGCGGAGACATGGGTATCACTGTCAAGGTGAGTGAATCTCTCCGTGACCCCAACTTCCTCACCACAAACGAGTACAGACAAGAAAGCAGCATCCAAGATGTCATTGAAAGCCTGGATCTTAGTTTTGACCCAGGAAACCCGTAATCCCAGCAGCTCCGACTCCTAATTAAGCACCTCGAGGGCCCCCAAACAGATATATCCAGAGTCTCCGTAAAGATGACTGCATTGTCTGCGAAATCAAGGTCAGAGATCTTGACATTCCCAAATGATGCACCGCAGCCTAATCTCTCTGACATCCTCCCTAGAATCCAGTCTGTACAAGCACTGAAAAGTGTGGGGGCCAGTCTACACCCCTGAAGAACTCCAGTAACAACTGGAAATAAGTCAGAGATGGAACCACCACATCTCACAGCACTCTCAGTACCAGAGTGTTGTTCAGACATCAGATTGATCAGTTTTGGTGACTGAGAATCCTCCAGAGGGCATCCCTATTCAATGAATCAAACGCTTTGCAGAGATCAACACAGGCTGCAAGCAGCCCCTGCCAAAACTTGCATTCGGTGAGGACCCAAAGAGCAAGGACACGGTTAATCATTAACCCCTTTGGTGTAAAGTCTGACTGCTCTGGGTGCTGGCGCTCAAGCAGATGGTGGTGAACCCTATCAATAATTATCCGAGCAAACACCTTGCCCAGCAATGAGAGCAGCATCACCCCTCAGTAGTTGTTACAGTCCTGGCGATCACCCTTCCCTTTCCAGAGAGGGACAACACAGCCCCTCTTCGAGTCAGTTTGGATGAAGCCTGTGTTCTGAACAGAGCACATAACTGCATGCAACAACACGAGTACAGCATTTCTACCAGCCTTGAGAAGTTCAGCACAGATGCCACAGATTCCAGGAGCTTTACTCCATTTCAACCAGTTCACTGCAGCCTGTGTTTCCATAAACGAAGGTGGATCACAGTTAATTGGAAGGTCAGCAAGAGGAAGAGTGACACTGCCGACATCCAACTCAATAGCTGGTGGGCCAGCGTGGTACAGCCGCTCAAAGTAACCGGCCCAGCAGGCCTTCAATTCGGACTCCTCTGTCAAGAGCCCACCACTCTCCGCTCAAAATTGCAGGACACCGCGGGACGGGCTTGGAGCAACGCAATGCACGACTTCCCCTTTAAGTAGGACGAGAATCACTTGACCACAGGTGATGCACTACCCCCTCATAGATTCCTCGCACATAGGCCTCCTTGTCCACCCTCAGCACATGTACAGTTTTTCGCTTGAACTCCCGGAACAGCTCATCTCTGCCAATAAGTCTGGCCATGTGACTCTGGTCAATGTTATCCAGTGTTCATTGAGACACAAATTTCTTCTTCACCCGATGGGGAGTTTGAAGACATCCACAGGCAACATCAAGGATGGCCATTTTGAAGGCACTCCACAACTCTTCCAGATTCCCGAAAGCACCCAGACCCACAAAAACACCACTCAGCCAGTTTGCAAACTCCTCAGTTACCCTTTCATTTTTGAGCTTGCCAACATCCAGCCGAGGTTGGGATCGTAGCATTCTCCCAGATTTGAGCTGCAACTTCAGAGTTGCTTCAACAAGCTTGTGGTCGGTATCAAGGAATTGAGCACTCCGGTAGATCCTGCAGTTTTGGATCATCCACCAGGGACCACCAACAAGCACATGGTCAATCTCCTTTGCCACATCACCAGTGTTGGAAAACCAAGTCAAGTGATGAGCTTGTGGGCGCTGAAACCATGAGCCAGCCACCCTAAATTCATAACTTCTTGCAAAGTCAAGGAAATTACTGCTATTCTGTTTCACCATTCCAGATCTATGGGGACCGACATGTCTCATAAACATCCCTATCAGTTCCAGTCGATGCATTGAAAGTCTCCAAGACTAGAACAGTATCTCACATGGGGCACTGATTAACCACGGACCCAAACGCGGCATGGAATACGTCCTTCACGGTGAAATTACTCGTCTCAGTCAGAGAAGATACAGGGACCAGGGAAACGACACCCAAGGAGTGACCAAACATCAGTCTCATAATATGCTCGTTGACCGGTGTTACCTCAATTATCATGGGAGTCAGCTTATTGGACACAGCTACAGCAACTCATTGGGCATCGCAACCATCAGAGCAACCAGACCAATATTAGGTGTAACCACCCACCATGATCTTGCCATATCCGGTCTGCGAACCTCAGAGAGCGCTGCAATACTGATGTTCAAATCCTGGAGCTCAGATGATAACAGCGACAGGTGATCATCCTTTCTTCGGGATAGAATATTTGAGGCACCCATTCAAAGGGACCACCTCAGGATAACCTGAGGAGATCGTCATCTCTTGGACAACACCTCAGTACCACTCTGCCACACACCACAGAAATCTGACCCAAGAAGTTTAACTCATGCTTTTCCTCCTATCAAAGAATGGGGGTCCCGAAGGCTTTGCCCCAATCCTGTCATCCGGTGAGCTGCCTTGAGGAGGGCAGCAGCACAGGAGGTACTCTCACAGAGTGAGTTTTCCATTTTCTTTGCATTTCTGGGTTTTGTAATCTGAAGTGTTTTATGGTGGCTGGAGTGGAAATACTGCCACCGACCTCCTAAAAAAGGTAACCCAACTGAAGGTCGTCCACAGGCACAGTTGGATGACGAGTATAAAATGGTGAGATGCCAGGAAAGATGAACGAGCATAAAATGGTGAGATGCCAGGTAAGATGAACGAGTGTAAAATGGTAAGATGCATGGCAAGATGAACGAGTATAAAATGGTAAGATGCCAGGTAAGATGAACGAGTGTAAAATGGTAAGATGCATGGAAAGATGAAGGGGAGTAAAATGGTGAGATGTCGGGCAATCATAACGACGACAGTGTAAAATGGTGAGATGCCAGGAAAGATGAACGAGTATAAAATGGTGAGATGCCAGGTAAGATGAACGAGTGTAAAATGGTAAGATGCCAGGCAAGATAAACGAGTATAAAATGGTAAGATGCCAGGTAAGATGAACGAGTGTAAAATGGTAAGATGCATGGCAAGATGAAGGAGAGTAAAATGGTGAGATGTCGGGCAAGATGAACGACTACTATAAAATGTTGAGATGCCAGGCAAGATGAACGAGGATAAAATGGCGAGATGCCAGGCAATCATCACAATGACGGTGTAAAATGTTGAGATGCCAGGCAAGATGAACGAGTATAAAATGGTGAGATGTCAGGCAATCATAACAGCGACAGTGTAAAATGGTGAGATGCCCGGCAAGATGAACAAGTATAAAATGGTGAGATGCGAGGCAATCATCACGACGACGGTGTAAAATGGTGATGATTGCCTGGCAAGATGAACGAGTATAAAATAGTAAGATGCCAGGTAAGATGAAGGAGGATAAAATGGTAAGATGCATGGCAAGATGAAGGAGAGTAAAATGGTGAGATGTCGGGCAATCATAACGACGACAGTGTAAAATGGTGAGATGCCAGGTAAGATGAACGAGTATATAATGGTAAGATGCCAGGTAAGATGAACGAGGATAAAGTGGTAAGATGCCAGGTAAGATGAACAAGGATAAAATGGTAAGATGCATGGCAAGATGAAGCAGAGTAAAATGGTGAGATGTCGGGGAATCATAACGACGACAGTGTAAAATGGTGAGATGCCAGACAAGATGAACAAGTATAAAATGGCGAGATGCTAGGCAATCATCGCGACGACGGTGTAAAATGGTGATGATTGCCTGGCAAGATGAACGAGTATAAAATGGGGAAGATGCCAGGTAAGATGAACGAGGATAAAATGGTAAGATGCATGGCAAGATGAAGGAGAGTAAAATGGTGAGATGTCAGGCAATCATAACGACGACAGTGTAAAATGGTGAGATGCCAGGTAAGATGAACGAGTATATAATGGTAAGATGCCAGGTAAGATGAACGAGGATAAAGTGGTAAGATGCCAGGTAAGATGAACAAGGATAAAATGGTAAGATGCATGGCAAGATGAAGGAGAGTAAAATGGTGAGATGTCGGGCAATCATAACGACGACAGTGTAAAATGGTGAGATGCCAGACAAGATGAACAAGTATAAAATGGCGAGATGCTAGGCAATCATCGCGACGACGGTGTAAAATGGTGATGATTGCCTGGCAAGATGAACGAGTATAAAATGGGGAAGATGCCAGGTAAGATGAACGAGGATAAAATGGTAAGATGCATGGCAAGATGAAGGAGAGTAAAATGGTGAGATATCGGGCAATCATAAAGACGACAGTGTAAATGGTGCGATGCCAGGTAAGATGAAGGAGAGTAAAATGGTGAGATGTCGGGCAATCATAACGACGACAGTGTAAAATGGTGAGATGCCAGGTAAGATGAACGAGTATATAATGGTAGGATGCCAGGTAAGATGAACAAGGATAAAATGGTAAGATGCATGGCAAGATGAAGGAGAGTAAAATGGTGAGATGTCGGGCAATCATAACGACGACAGTGTAAAATGGTGAGATGCCAGACAAGATGAACAAGTATAAAATGGCGAGATGCTAGGCAATCATCGCGACGACGGTGTAAAATGGTGATGATTGCCTGGCAAGATGAACGAGTATAAAATGGGGAAGATGCCAGGTAAGATGAACGAGGATAAAATGGTAAGATGCATGGCAAGATGAAGGAGAGTAAAATGGTGAGATATCGGGCAATCATAAAGACGACAGTGTAAATGGTGCGATGCCAGGTAAGATGAAGGAGAGTAAAATGGTGAGATGTCGGGCAATCATAACGACGACAGTGTAAAATGGTGAGATGCCAGGTAAGATGAACGAGGATAAAGTGGTAAGATGCCAGGTAAGATGAACGAGTATAAAATGGTAAGATGCCTGGTAAGATGAACGTGGATAAAGTGGTAAGATGCATGGCAAGATGAACGAGGATAAAATGGTAAGATGCCAGGTAAGATGAACGTGGATAAAGTGGTAAGATGCATGGCAAGATGAAGGAGAGTAAAATGGTGAGATGTCGGGCAATCATAATGACGACAGTGCAAAATGGTGAGATGTCGGGCAATCATAATGACGACAGTGCAAAATGGTGAGATGTCGGGCAATCATAACGACGACAGTGTAAAATGGTGAGATGCCAGGTAAGATGAACGAGGATAAAGTGGGAAGATGCCAGGTAAGATGAACGAGGATAAAATGGTAAGATGCATGGCAAGATGAAGGGAAGTAAAATGGTGAGATGTCGGGCAATCATAACGACGACAGTGTAAAATGGTGAGATGTCGGGCAATCATAACGACGACAGTGCAAATGGTGAGATGCCAGGTAAGATGAACGAGGATAAAGTGGTAAGATGCATGGCCAGATGAAGGAGAGTAAAATGGTGAGATGTCGGGCAATCATAACGCCGACAGTGTAAAATGGTGAGATGCCAGGTAAGATGAACGAGGATAAAGTGGTAAGATGCCAGGTAAGATGAACGAGTATAAAATGGTAAGATGCATGGCAAGATGAAGGGGAGTAAAATGGTGAGATGTCGGGCAATCATAACGACGACAGTGCAAATGGTGAGATGCCAGGTAAGATGAACAAGGATAAAATGGTAAGATGCATGGCAAGATGAAGGAGAGTAAAATGGTGAGATATCGGGCAATCATAAAGACGACAGTGTAAATGGTGCGATACCAGGTAAGATGAAGGAGAGTAAAATGGTGAGATGTCGGGCAATCATAACGACGACAGTGTAAAATGGTGAGATGCCAGGTAAGATGAAGGAGAGTAAAATGGTGAGATGTCGGGCAATCATAACGACGACAGTGTAAAATGGTAAGATGCCAGGTAAGATGAACGAGTATAAAATGGTAAGATGCCAGGTAAGATGAACGAGGATAAAATGGTAAGATGCATGGCAAGATGAAGGGGAGTAAAATGGTGAGATGTCGGGCAATCATAACGACGACAGTGCAAATGGTGAGATGCCAGGTAAGATGAACAAGGATAAAATGGTAAGATGCATGGCAAGATGAAGGAGAGTAAAATGGTGAGATATCGGGCAATCATAAAGATGACAGTGTAAAATGGTGAGATGCCAGGTAAGATGAAGGAGAGTAAAATGGTGAGATGTCGGGCAATCATAATGACGACAGTGTAAAATGGTGAGATCCCAGGTAAGATGAACGAGGATAAAGTGGTAAGATGCCAGGTAAGATGAACGAGTATAAAATGGTAAGATGCATGGCAAGATGAACGAGGATAAAATGGTAAGATGCCAGGTAAGATGAACGTGGATAAAGTGGTAAGATGCATGGCAAGATGAAGGAGAGTAAAATGGTGAGATGTCGGGCAATCATAATGACGACAGTGCAAAATGGTGAGATGTCGGGCAATCATAATGACGACAGTGCAAAATGGTGAGATGTCGGGCAATCATAACGACGACAGTGTAAAATGGTGAGATGCCAGGTAAGATGAACGAGGATAAAGTGGGAAGATGCCAGGTAAGATGAACGAGGATAAAATGGTAAGATGCATGGCAAGATGAAGGGAAGTAAAATGGTGAGATGTCGGGCAATCATAACGACGACAGTGTAAAATGGTGAGATGTCGGGCAATCATAACGACGACAGTGCAAATGGTGAGATGCCAGGTAAGATGAACGAGGATAAAGTGGTAAGATGCATGGCAAGATGAAGGAGAGTAAAATGGTGAGATGTCGGGCAATCATAATGACGACAGTGCAAAATGGTGAGATGTCGGGCAATCATAATGACGACAGTGCAAAATGGTGAGATGTCGGGCAATCATAACGACGACAGTGTAAAATGGTGAGATGCCAGGTAAGATGAACGAGGATAAAGTGGGAAGATGCCAGGTAAGATGAACGAGGATAAAATGGTAAGATGCATGGCAAGATGAAGGGAAGTAAAATGGTGAGATGTCGGGCAATCATAACGACGACAGTGTAAAATGGTGAGATGTCGGGCAATCATAACGACGACAGTGCAAATGGTGAGATGCCAGGTAAGATGAACGAGGATAAAGTGGTAAGATGCATGGCCAGATGAAGGAGAGTAAAATGGTGAGATGTCGGGCAATCATAACGCCGACAGTGTAAAATGGTGAGATGCCAGGTAAGATGAACGAGGATAAAGTGGTAAGATGCCAGGTAAGATGAACGAGTATAAAATGGTAAGATGCATGGCAAGATGAAGGGGAGTAAAATGGTGAGATGTCGGGCAATCATAACGACGACAGTGCAAATGGTGAGATGCCAGGTAAGATGAACAAGGATAAAATGGTAAGATGCATGGCAAGATGAAGGAGAGTAAAATGGTGAGATATCGGGCAATCATAAAGACGACAGTGTAAATGGTGCGATACCAGGTAAGATGAAGGAGAGTAAAATGGTGAGATGTCGGGCAATCATAACGACGACAGTGTAAAATGGTGAGATGCCAGGTAAGATGAAGGAGAGTAAAATGGTGAGATGTCGGGCAATCATAACGACGACAGTGTAAAATGGTAAGATGCCAGGTAAGATGAACGAGTATAAAATGGTAAGATGCCAGGTAAGATGAACGAGGATAAAATGGTAAGATGCATGGCAAGATGAAGGGGAGTAAAATGGTGAGATGTCGGGCAATCATAACGACGACAGTGCAAATGGTGAGATGCCAGGTAAGATGAACAAGGATAAAATGGTAAGATGCATGGCAAGATGAAGGAGAGTAAAATGGTGAGATATCGGGCAATCATAAAGATGACAGTGTAAAATGGTGAGATGCCAGGTAAGATGAAGGAGAGTAAAATGGTGAGATGTCGGGCAATCATAATGACGACAGTGTAAAATGGTGAGATCCCAGGTAAGATGAACGAGGATAAAGTGGTAAGATGCCAGGTAAGATGAACGAGTATAAAATGGTAAGATGCATGGCAAGATGAAGGAGAGTAAAATGGTGAGATGTCGGGCAATCATAATGACGACAGTGTAAAATGGTGAGATGTCGGGCAGTCATAACGACGACAGTGTAAAATGGTGAGATGTCGGGCAGTCATAACGACGACAGTGTAAAATGGTGAGATGCCAGGTAAGATGAACGAGTATAAAATGGGGAAGATGCCAGGTAAGATGAACGAGGATAAAATGGTAAGATGCATGGCAAGATGAAGGAGAGTAAAATGGTGAGATGTCGGGCAATCATAACGACGACAGTGTAAAATGGTGAGATGTCGGGCAATCATAACGACGACAGTGTAAAATGGTGAGATGCCAGGTAAGATGAACGAGGATAAAGTGGTAAGATGCCAGGTAAGATGAACGAGTATAAAATGGTAAGATGCCAGGTAAGATGAACGAGGATAAAATGGTAAGATGCATGGCAAGATGAAGGGGAGTAAAATGGTGAGATGTCGGGCAATCATAACGACGACAGTGCAAAATGGTGAGATGTCGGGCAATCATAACGACGACAGTGCAAATGGTGAGATGCCAGGCAAGATGAACAAGTATAAAATGGCGAGATGCTAGGCAATCATCACGACGACGGTGTAAAATAGTGATGATTGCCTGGCAAGATGAACGAGTCAGGCCAGATAGATCTGGTCAGGCCAGATTGATGTCAGGTGAGGCCACATTAGATCTGTGACCTGCTACAGGTACCACGTAAACCTGTACTAACCTGTTCCATGGTCGGGTTGTCGGCAACTAAACCGTCTCACCCACCAGGTTTTCTGGTGAGGAGGGTGTTTGGATATGGACACCCAGCAGGATTACAAACAAAACCTGTCAAAGGGCGGAGGAGCTCCTTGTGAGCCAACGGACATCCATATCTAGTGCCCAACTGTGTCTGCGGACGTCCTCCTGCAGTTGGGTTACTTTTTTATTAGGAGGTTGGTGGCAGGATTTGCACTCCGGCCACCGTAAAACCCTTCATTCCGCAAAACACAAAAACGCAAAGACATCTGAAAACCCACTCCGTGGGAGTACCTCCTGTGCTGCTTCCCTTTGCAGGGCAGCTCACTGGATGACGGAATTGGGGCAAAGCCTTCGGGACCCCCAATCTTTGATGATAGGAGGGAAACCACGGGGTCAGCTTCCCAGGTCAGATTGCGGGAGAGTGTGTCAGAGTGGTGCTGAGGTGTCGTCCAGCAGACGGCGTCTCCTTGGGTTAACCTGAGGCGGTCCCATCGGGTGGGTACCTGGAATGTCCTATCCCTAAGAGAGGATGATCACCTGTCTCTGTTATCATCTGAGCTCAAGCGTTTGGACATCGGTATTGCAGCATTCTCTGAGGTTCGGAGACCGGATTGCGGCGAGATCATGGTGGGGGGGTTACACCTATTATTGGTCTGGTCGCTCTGATGGTTACCATTCCGAAGAAGTTGCTGTGGCTGTGTCCAATAAGCTAACTCCAATGATAATTGAGGTAACACCGGTCAACGAGCGTATTATGAGACTAAGGATTCGTTACTCCTTAGGTGTCATTTCCCTGGTCTCTGTTTATGCTCCGACTGAGACGAGTGATCTCATCGTGAAGGATGCATTCCTCGCCACGCTCGAGTCTGTGGTTGATGGATGCCCCAAGCGAGATACTCTTCTAGTCTTGGGGGATTTCAATGCATCGACTGGAACTGGTAGGGATGGTTATGAGACATGTGTTGGTCCCCATGGGTCTGGAACTGTGAACCTGAATAGCACTAAGTTCCTTGACTTTGCAAGAAGTTATGGACTTAGGGTGGCCGGTTCATGGCCATGTCCTCATTGGTGGTCGCTGGAGGATGATCTAGAACTGCAGGGTCTACCAGAGTACTCAGTTCCTCAATACTGACCACCGCCTTGTTGTCACAACTCTGAAGTTTCACCTTAAATCCAGGAGAATGGTACCATCCCAGCCTAGGCTGGATATTGGCAAGCTCAAGGATGAGAGGGTAGCTGAGGAGTTTGTGAACAAGCTGAGTGGAGATTTGGGGGGTCTGGGTGCTTTGGGAGGTCCTGAAGAGTTGTGGAGTGCCTTCAAGACCACCGTCCTTGATGTTGCGGGTGGATGTTTTGGAACTCACCGAAGGGCAAAGAAGAATTTTGTCTCTCAAGGGACACTGGATACCATTGACCAGAGTCGCATGGCCAGGCTGAATGGCAGAGCTGAGCTGTTCACGGAGCTGAGGCGTAAAACTGTATGTGAGCCAATGGTGGATAAGGAGGCCTATGTGTGAGGAATCTGTGAGGGGGTAGAGCATCACCTGTGGTCAAGTGATTCTTGTCCTGCTTACAGGGGAATTTGCGCATTGCGTTCGTCCAAGCCCATCCCTCAGTGTACTGCAGTGAGAGCAGAGAGTGGTTGGCTCTTGACAGAGGAGTCTGAAGTGAAGGCCCGCTGGACCGGTTACTTTGAGCGGTTGTTCCAGGCTGATCCACCAGCTGTCGAGTTGGACGTCAGGGGTGTTACAATCCCTGTTGCTGACCATCCAATCAACTGTGGTCCACCTTCGCTTGTGGAAACACAGGCTGCTGTGAAGCGGTTGAAATGGGGTAAAGCTCCAGGGATCTGTGGCATCCATGCTGAACTTCTCAAGGCTGGTGGAAATGCTGCACTCGTGTCGTTGCATTACATTCAGTTCTGTGCTCTGCCTGGAACACAGGCATCATCCCAACTGACTGGAAGAGGAGCCTTGTTGTCCCTCTCTGGAAAGGGAAGGGTGATCGCCAAGACTGCAACAACTTCCGAGGGGTGACGCTGCTCTCAGTGCCGGGCAAGGTCTTTGTTCGGATAATTCTTGATCGGGTTCGCCACCATCTGCTTGAGCTACAAAAAAAGTCTAAAAAGTCTACAAAAGTCTGCTTGAGTCTATAAAAGACACCATTGGCTTCCTCGAGCCGTAAAATGTAGGTATAGGCGGTTCAACTCTCTCGATATCTGAACTAGTTAAGGAGATATTTAACAAAACAGGTCCACACTGGCAGCCATTTTTAAATCCAAGATGGCCACCATATGGGGTGCAATTTCCGGTGGCCCCTAGACTAAAAATCTTTGTATTGTATTACTCTAACCATGTGCCAAATTTAATGCTTTTAAGGGAAAGTGCACAATTGATCAGCAAAGCCGCCCCACTATTATGCAAAACATGCATGCAAATAATGAGATAAAAATCACATAAAAGCTTGATGAGTTAAATTGCTTTAATTTCAAGATGCAGTACCTCTTACAACAAATATCAAAAAGACAACATTTACATAGTACACTATGTAGATTCATTCGAAAACTTTACCACATACGTACATGGAAACCAGCAAACAAAACATTTTCCAGTTTTAAAAATGTTTAAATGATATAAAATATTGAGTCGAGATAAGACTATGAAAACGTTTTAAAATAAATATTATCAAAGGATGTTGTCTAAATGTTAGTGTAAAACATTTTTGTCAAATATTAATAAAAAATTTTTTTGTCAACTTTGCAAGATTATGAACAAAGATTTTTGAAACCATTTTGAAAACATTGTAAAATATTGTAAAAACGTTTTATAACCTTCACGAAACTCAGCATTTAAGGGAAGGCGTCTTTCAGATCCGTGAAACACGCTGGTCACCACTTAAATTTGGGCGAGTGCAACATCCCAAGCTAAGCAATTTCACCCCGCATAATGTCATTGAATTTGGAACTTTTTGAATTGCACAAAACTTCACAAACTCGTCAGGATCTAGCGGATTTGAAATAATTTGTTTTTTCACAAGTAACAATATTCTTCATATGTTCATATTAATTTTAGTTTCTTTAATTTATTGCAGTAAGATTTACTCGTGCGGGCCCGTAGGGGCGGGCCCGTAGGTGCGTGCCCGTAGGTGCGTAAACGACTGGATTGGGGCATTTTTTCACTTCCCCCCACTCTCACCCACCCCCCCCATCTCTTGCCCCCTCCTCTCTCGTTCCAGTACCCTCTCTCGTGGGTGAGGCATGCCAGTATGTGCAGCTTCGTTCCTTCGCTCTCTTAAACGACGACTGGATTGGGGCATTTTTTTCAATTAGATCGGACCAACCTTATCATAAATGGCTATAACTTGGGAAACACCTGGGAAACATACTCAGGTCCCCAGCGTCAATTGTGACATCATATCAAACGAAGAAGAATTGTGACGCCCCCTCTCTCTCGCCCCCTCTCTCGAATTGTGACGCCCCCCCTCTCTCATCCCCCTCTCTCGTCCCCCTCTTTCCCCCCTCCTCTCTCACCCCTCTCTCTGGAAATGTATTCACAAAAAACAAATAAATAAATAAACATTAATTGTGACGTCATTCGTGACATCATAGCACCGTGTCTTGTCATTGGTTGACAGATAAATGGCCGTAACTTGGGAACCGCTTATCCGATTAATATCAAACCTCGAAAAGGCACATCCGCGAGTCCCCAGCAATACTCCTGGAAAGTTTCAATCAGATCGGATCGTCAATCGTGCAAAAAAAAAAAACAAATAAATAAATAAACATTAATTGTGACGTCATTCGTGACGTCATAACACTGTGTCTTGTCATTGGTCGACAGATAAATGGCCGTGACTTGAGAACCGCTCGTCCGATTGATATCAAACCTCGAAAAGGCACATCCACGGGGCCCCGGCAATATTCCTGGCAAGTTTCAATTAGATTGGACCAGCGGTTGTCGAGAAACAGCGGTCACACACACACACACACACACACACACACACACACACACACACACACACACACACACACACACACACACACACACACACACACACACACACACTGCTGGAATTATAGACAGATTGGTACGTGCCTGTAAAAAATAAAAATAAAAATAAAATAATAAATAAATATCAAACCGCGAGCAACAAACAACAACCACACAGGCAGTTTATTCGCTCTCGCGTGCCCGGATGTGGGTGACCCAGAAGTTCGCATATTATTCGCAGTTACGATTATTCGCAATTTAGTTTTAATACCCAAATATTCAATTAGCGCCAACGTATTTTACCTTTTCGCAATGTCGTGGCAAGAAAAAACAAAAAGAGAAGAGAAGAGAGAAAAAAATTTACTTCCTGGTTCAGAGCATACCAGCACTCTGATGTTACCGAAATTTATACACCGTCTAATATGAAAACGATCATAACTTGGGCCATTGTGTTTATCTATAAATGCGCATAAGAAATCGAGAAATTATTAGAATACACGAAGTCATCATTATGCGGAAGCCCGTACGTTGTAACCCGTAATGGCGAATGCGGCTGAGCTTCCCTTCCCCATCGGCCACGCCCACACAACAACGTGTCTTGTCATTGGTTGGTAAATAAATGGCCATAACTTGGGAAGCACTTGTCCGATTAATATCAAACCTTGAAAAGGCACATCCTCAGGTTCCCAGAAATATATCTGGCAAGTTTCAATTAGATCGGACCGGCGGTTGTCGAGAAACGGCGGTCACAGACACATGCGCGCGCGCGCGCACACGCACACGCACGCGCACACGCGCACACACACACACACACACACACACACACACACACACACACACACACACACACACACACACACACACACACACACACACACACACACACACACACACACACATTGCTGGAATTATAGAGAGATGACACTCAAACAAGTGTGAATTTACTCTTTGCGCAGTGGTAATATCTTTTTTTTGTAAGGGACCAATCAATAACGCAGGGGGATTATAGGGAGAATCCAAGCTTTGGAGAACCTTCAGGATGGAATCTGAAATTTTTTGTTTGGAACATGAAGTATTAAATGGAGACAATTTTGAAAACACGGGGGGGGGGGGGGCAAGAAAATTTTGAAAACACAGAAAGGGGAGCCTGAAAATTTTGAGCAGACATGAGGGGGACACAAAGTTTTGTAATTTTTTTTTCATTTCTCCCATCCCCTGTGAATATTGATCATTCTCTAAACATAAAATTGTAATGGGCAATAGAGTTTCTCATTCCTCTGTGATTTCAACAAGTACAAAATGGATATTTAGTATTTGTGGAAGCATTTTGTTTCCCCATGTGGAATAGCTTGATCTTCGAGTAACATGATGTAATTTTTACCGGCACTAGTGAACATGATTGTCATCTACTGTGGTGTCAAACTGGTGATCATGTAGCTCAGGGAACAGTTTTAGCTCTGCACTGATGAAGTAACTGCCTGTGAGATGCCACCCCCTGCTACACCACGGTGAAATGCATGAATGGCAAAAGTGGTTCTTGCAGAGTGCCCCCGTAAACGTAGACCATATGACTTTTTTAACCCTGTAATGAAAAAGATTTTTCTTGCCCGAAAAGATCAATTAGTTTTCAATAATTTTGGCATGCAGGAATAGCATGACAGTGATTGAACAGGCTACTATCATATAGTTCATGACTTGAGTTAGTAAGCTTACCGGTGCGGTCTGTAAATCTGTAATCCCTATCAGCGCACACACGAAAAAGGTGATTAAACCACGCAAAGTGACATTCTCTCACGGTCACATGAGGTCTGTGATTTCCACAAGTTCATTACACCAACTCATAAAACTTTGCATGATTTACATGCAAAGTTTATTGTTTGCATTTGGAGATTTCTTACTGCCAGTCTGCTGTTTTCGTACTTCGCTGCAGTGATGTTTTGGGGGAGACAAGATGGCGGAAAGTGAACTTCCGGTGACTTCACTCCTTGGTATACAATCGCTGTGGACGCGACCAATCCAGGTGTCAAGATCAGTGATCACATCCGGTAATGGGGAAAAAAACATCACATCCGGTAATGGGCAAAAAAACCATCACATCCGGTAATTGGGAAAAAAAAAAAATCACATCCGGTAATTGGAAAAAACCATCACATCCGGTAATGGAGAAAAAACCATCACATCCGGTAATGGCAAAAAAACATCACATCCGGTAATGGCAAAAAACATCACATCCGGTAATGGGGGAAAAAACCATCACATCTGGTAATGGAGAAAAAACCATCACATCCGGTAATGACAAAAAACCCATCACATCCGGTAATGGAAAAAAACCATCACATCCGGTAATGGCAAAAAAAACATCACATCCGGTAATGGAAAAAAATATCACATCTGGTAATGGAGAAAAAACCATCATATCCGGTAATGGGGAAAAAAACATCACATCTGGTAATGGAGAAAAAACCATCACATCCGGTAATGGGGAAAAAACCATCACATCTGGTAATTGGAAAAAACCATCACATCTGGTAATGGAGAAAAAAACCATCACATCTGGTAATGGAGAAAAAAACCATCACATCTGGTAATGGAGAAAAAAACCATCACATCTGGTAATGGAGAAAAAAAACATCACATCTGGTAATGGAGAAAAAACCATCACATCTGGTAATGGGGGAAAAAACCATCACATCCGGTAATGGCAAAAAACATCACATCCGGTAATGGGAAAAAAAACATCCGGTAATGGGGAAAAAACCATCACATCCGGTAATGGCAAAAAAAATAACATCCGGTAATGGGGAAAAAAACCATCACATCTGGGAATTAGAAAAACCCATCACATCCGGTAATGGAAAAAAACCATCACATCCGGTAATGGCAAAAAAAAATCACATCCGGTAATGGAGAAAAAACCATCATATCCGGTAATGGGGAAAAAAAAACATCACATCTGGTAATGGAGAAAAAACCATCACATCCGGTAATGGGGAAAAAACCATCACATCTGGGAATTAGAAAAAACCATCACATCTGGTAATGGAGAAAAAAACCATCACATCTGGTAATGGAGAAAAAACCATCACATCTGGTAATGGAGAAAAAAACCATCACATCTGGTAACGGAGAAAAAACCATCACATCTGGTAATGGAGAAAAAACCATCACATCCGGTAATGGGGAAAAAACCATTACATCTGGTAATGGAGAAAAAACCATCACATCCGATAATGGGGAAAAAACCATCACATCTGGTAATGGGGAAAAAACCATTACATCTGGTAATGGAGAAAAAACCATCACATCCGATAATGGGGAAAAAACCATCACATCTGGTAATGGAGAAAAAACCATCACATCCGGTCATGGGGAAAAAAACACATCTGGTAATGGGGAAAAAAACCATCACATCTGGTAATGGCAAAAAAAACATCACATCCGGTAATGGAAAAAAAAACATCCGGTAATGGGGAAAAAAACCATCACATCCGGTAATGGCAAAAAACATCACATCCGGTAATGGGGAAAAACCCATCACATCCGGTAATGGCAAAAAAAATAACATCCGGTAATGGGGAAAAAAACCATCACATCTGGTAATGGAAAAAAAAAACATCACATCTGGTAATAGAAAAAACATCACATCCGGTAATGGCAAAAAAAAAATCACATCCGGTAATGGCAAAAAAACATCACATCCGGTAATGGAAAAAAAAACACATCCGGTAATGGAGAAAAAACATCACATCTGGTAATGGGAAAAAAAACACATCCGGTAATGGGGAAAAAACGTCAGGACATGTGTGGATTTCAGCAAGCACTTTGCTTTTTGGAATGCTCCTTTTTGATCCTTCTTCCATTGCCACCGCACCTCCTTCCGTCTTAGGCAATGTTGAGGTTCAAGTGCAGATGCTAAATCCAGGGAAACTTGCCATAGCAGTTCTGTAGCCCTAAGAAGGACTTCAGTTCTTTTACATTCTTTGGTGCAGGTGCCTCGGTGATCGCCCTGATCTTATCATCTGTCGGCTGTATCTCGTTCATGGTTAACTTGTGGCCGAGGTATGTGACTTCAGCAGCGAGAACAACGCATTTATGTCATTGTAATAGCAATCCCGAATCTTGCAACTTCTTGAAGACACTTAAGGTCGCAAAGATGGACCGCTAATGGAATATCCCGTTAATAACAAATCATCAAGGTAGACCATGACTCCTGGAATTCTAACCAGCAAATTTTCCATTGTGTGTTGGAACACAGAAGGCACTGTTGACATGCCAAATGGTAAGTGTGTGTATCTGAACAATTCCCTATGTGTGTTTATTGTGACAAATTCACGTTTTCTTACCCTACTATCCTGAACTCTAACCCTTAAAATAATCTTTCCACACACAATGTTATGGTCACTTGCTCCTAAATGCTCCCCTACATCCACCTCCTCCACCATATAGGGATCGTTACAAAAAAGGAGGTCCAACACTGCACTCCCCCTCGTGGGCTTATCTACAAACTGGGTTAAAAAGCAATCCTGGACTAAAACTAGGAAATCCTCATCTGCTCTGCCCTTCCCCTGTTCCTGCACCCAATCTGTCCCTGGCAAGTTAAAATCCCCCATAATCAATACACTTCCCTTACTACATGCCCTTTTGAATTATTCATGTACTCCTCCTCCCTCCTCTTCCTTCACACCCGGAGCCTTATAAAAGCATCCTACCAGTATCTTACTGTTTTTACAATCTCTAATCTCTACCGACACAGAATCGTCAACATTTATTCCTTCCTTAATGTCACCCCTTTTTCTTGATGCAATGCTGTCCTTTACCCAGATTTCTCCTCCTCCTCCTAGTCTCTCCTTCCTATCACACAGATATACCTTGTAGCCTTTTAATCCTGTCCTTCAGTTACTCTCTTCCTTAAACCATGTCTGACTCACTGCAACAATATCGTACTCCTCGTAATCGACTTTGGCTTCAAGTTTCCTTCCTTCCTTTGGCTTCAAACAACTTCCTTAATATTAATCCGAGAACAAGGAGTTATACATCATTTTAATGTCTTTTTCAAGTGTATATATATATATATATATATATATATATATATATATATATATATATATATATATATATATATATATATATATATATATATATATATATATATTAGTTATGTTGATCTGTTTTTTTGTTTAATTTTTAAAAATTAATTAATGGATTTATTGTTATTATTATTATTATTATTATTATTATTATTATTATTATTACTAGTACGTGCCCGTACGTGCGTGGCCGTATGTTGTAGTAATCAACAATAAACCTTTTCGATCGGCTTTATTCTCACAAAACCCATACGCATATCTACAACAACATAAATAAACATAGGGTAAGAATAACAAAATACAATAACTTGTACACATAATACTGAAGGCAAATACCACATACGCATCACATAATAACGAAGTTAAACTCCATACTCTAATACCCATTCCATTCCTCAGAGTACATTATTCCTAATATAGTATATAACATACCATTACTGTTCCAGCATGACTTTCCATGGAGTACGTGGTATACGTGTCAACACCAGCCATTGACCTTCATATACAGTGCTGCCACATCCGCCCAATTACCGTTGCAGCCAGTTACAGTATGGCACTTATTATCACAACATTCACCCCCTTCCGAGATATCTATCTCCATAAATCTAGTCTAATAGGAGGGCGAATGGTGCGACCGGATCTTCTTGGCACTGGAGGTTTATCCACAGCATCTGATTGCTGTGGAGTTGCAGGAACCATATCAGGAACGAGATCATCCCCCTCTGAGCAGGGTGCGTCTTGGGGACTACCCTGGGGAATTACATTTTCTTCAGAAGTCTGAGGTAGAATTTGGGGTTCACTCTTGGATGGGGTTCCAATTGGG
Source organism: Eptatretus burgeri (assembly GCF_056783735.1). NCBI lineage: Eukaryota > Metazoa > Chordata > Myxini > Myxiniformes > Myxinidae > Eptatretus > Eptatretus burgeri. Next base: position 54,597,715 of record NC_140966.1, read on the forward strand.
GCTAAGTGTCTAACAGAGACCATAGTTTCCCTGCCATCTGGGTAGCGAATATGGGCATAGTGGGGTCCTGCTTGGAGGAGGTCGACTTCATCCACAAGGGGATCAGTTTTATTCGTGCGTACGTGACGCTTCAGCAGGACTGGCCCAGGACTGCAGAGCCAAGTTGGCATCGAGGCTCCCGAGGAAGAACGACGAGAATAGTTCAGAAGTCTTTCATGAGGGGTAGCATTGGTTGCTGTAGACAACAGTGAACGAATTGAGTGGAGAGCATCAGGCAGAACAGTCTGCCAGCATTTGATGGGTAGATTATGGGATTTTAAAGCCGTTGTGATTGCCTTCCAAATGGTACCATTGAACCTCTCCACTTGGCCATTCCCTTGAGGATTATAGCTAGTAGTTCTGCTACCAGCGATCCCCCTACTGGCAAGGAAGTCTTGTAATTCCTTGCTCATGAAGGAGGGTCCCCGGTCCAAATGAATGTAAGCCGGCATTCCGCAAATAGCGAACAGCTGACAGAGGCACTTGATAACCGTGGAAGTGGTCATGTCGGCACAAGGAAATACAAAAGGAAACCGTGAATATTCATCTACAATGTTAAGAAAATACTGATTCTTATCTGTACTCGGAAGAGGCCCCTTGAAATCTATATTGAGACGCTCAAATGGCTGAGTAGCTTTGATGAGTCGAGTCTTATCTGGTTGGTGAAACTTGGGCTTGCATTCTGCGCATATTTTACAAGATCCAACAACCTGCCGGACATCCTCCACAGAGTATGGCATATTCTTAGATTTCACAAAATGGTATAAGCGGGTAACCCCTGGGTGGCACAAGGCTTCGTGGAGGTTAAACAGTGAATGTCGATCGTGACATGCCATCCCACAATAAGACCTGGAGAATGTATCAGAGGGAATGTTTTCTCGACTAGGACGATACACAATGTCAAAATCATAGCAAGATAATTCCATCCTCCAACGCATGAACTTATCATTCTTTATCTTATTTTTATGCTGCTTATCAAACATATAGCTCACTGATCGTTGATCTGTCTTTATAGTAAAATGTCTGCCTGTCAAATACTGTCTCCAGTGGCAAACTGTTTCAATAATAGCCTGGGCCTCCTTCTCAATAGAAGCATGACGACATTCGGGTCCCTGAAGGGTTCGGGAAAAGAAGGCTACCGGACGTCTTGCCTGGGTGAGGACTGCAGCAATTGCTACATCTGAAGCATCGGTCTCAACTTCGAAGGGTACTGATTCGTCAATCGCCCTCATCACTGAACCTTCAATGTCTTGCTTAAGTTGATGGAAAGCCGCTTCTGCTTCCCTTGTCATGGGAAATGTAGTAGTGGCACACAGTGGGCGGATCTTGCTTGAGTAGTCATATATCCACTGTGAATAATAGGCAAAGAAGCCAAGGATGCGTCGGAGCGATTTCATGTCCCGAGGCACAGGCAAGTCCTGCAAGGGTCGGAGTCGTTCCGGATCCGGGCGCATTTCCCCTCCTTCCACCACATATCCAAGAATACTGAGCCTGTTAGTTGAAAAGATGCATTTGTCTTCATTGTAAGTTATATTCTTTCTCTTAGCAGCCTCAAGAAATTTCGTGAGATTAGCATCATGCTCTTCCTGAGTCATGCCGCAAATAGTAATGTTGTCTAAGTAAGCAAATGTTCCAACCAGTTCTTCTTCTTGGATGAATGAATCCACGATACGTTGGAAGCAAGCCACTCCGTTGGTGACGCCAAAGGGAACCCGAGCAAACTGATAAAGGCGTCCATAGGCCTCAAACGCGGTGTATGGCTTATCTTCATTTCTGATGGGGATTTGATGATACGCACTATGGAGGTCAATCGTACTAAAAACACGGTATTGAGCAATCTTGTTAACAGTGTCATCTATACGAGGCAGAGGATACCCGTCAAGAAGTGTAAATTTGTTGATAGTTTCTGAATAGTCCACGGCTAAGCGTTTCTTGTGAGTTTCGTTCTTAACGACAACAACCTGTGCACACCAAGAGGAGTTACTGGGCTCTATAATACCTTCCTTCAACATCCTTTGAATTTCCTTTTCAATGAATTTACGATCATCGGGAGAGTACCGGTGTGATCGAGCAGCAACAGGATAACAATCAGCTGTCAAGTTGGCAAACAGTTCTGGAGGGTCAACACACAGTGTACTGAGTCCACAGATAACAAGAGGAGGCAAACTACCTCCATATGTCAGTGTAACACTATCATGCAGTCCCTGAAAATCCTGGCCCAAAACTATATCTGAACACAGCTGAGGGAGTATGGACAGACGCACATCTTGGTAGCACCGACCGTTTACTTTGATATTGACTCGACAGAACCCTGATGTCTGAGCGGTGAAGGAAGTGGATGCCATGGAAACATTGCCTTGGGTGTGATGTACACTTAAGGAATGGCACTTAACGAGGTCGGGATGGATAAAACTTTCTGAACTACCACTATCCATAAGGCCATCCAATTCCACTCCATTGAGCGTGACCCTCACAACCGCCTTTGACAACACCCCTGGGGCAGCGGCAGAAGACACAGCCGCTAGCGTTGCCTGATCAGAGGAAGTTGCACAAGCACCAGTAGCTACTGATGAAGTACTACGGCACACCTTAGCAAAATGACCCTTTTTCTGGCACTTATGACACAGAGCCTCTCGTGCCGGACATTTTACACGTGGGTGTTTTAAAAAACCACAAAAAGAAACATTTAACACCCGTCGCAGCTATTACAGTTGTGGGTTCCACTTCACCGGTATTCTGATTGGATGAGGCAGCACCCAATGAACGGGAGGGTTGAATAACACAATAAGATTCTGAATTTCTTTGGGCTGAATCTAGAGATCTAGCCTGATCAAACATGGTAGCTAAATCTAAAGTCTTATTCTCTAATAAACGTTGTCTGATCAGTGGTGACTGCAGGCCGCTAATGAAGGCATCCCTGATGGAATCTTCGCAATGTTGAGTTGCTGTTACAGCCCCAAAGTTACACTCTTTACTTAACGTTTTCAGAGTCAGAAGGTATTCATCTAAGGACTCTCCGACCTGCTGGCGGCGAGTTGCAAGACGATGGCGTGCAAACACTTCATTAGTGGGCTTTACGTACTGTGATAGCCTCATCATAAATGGTACACTCTGATATAGTTTCGTATAGTCTTGGTGAGACAAAATTTGTAAGCAGACTCATCTTATCCAGATTATCCTGTGGTAGAGCTCCCAGGAAGTTTTCGAACGTCTTCAACCAGTGTTTCCATTCTTGTGCCGCTGTGGGTGAACTGGGATCCGAATCCAGCCTCTCTGGTCTCAGCAAACGCTCCATTCCAGTGTAGGCCTCGACGCTCTTCTGGTCCAATCCAACCAGGTAAGTTTTGTGAGAATAAATTATTGTTGTAGTAATCAACAATAAACCTTTTCAATCGGCTTTATTCTCACAAAACCCATACGCATATCTACAACAACATAAATATACATAGGGTAAGAATAACAAAATACAATAACTTGTACACATAATACTGAAGGCAAATACCACATACGCATCACATTATAACGAAGTTAAACTCCATACTCTAATACCAATTACATTCCTCAGAGTACATTATTCCTAATATAGTATATAACATACCATTACTGTTCCAGCATGACTTTCCACGGAGTACGTGGTATACGTGTCAACACCAGCCATTGACCTTCATATACAGTGCTGCCACATCCGCCCAATTACCGTTGCCGCCAATTACAGTATGGCACTTATTATCACAACACCGTACGTGCAAAAAAACAAAGAAACAAACAAACAAACAAAAAATTCAAACCGCGAGCCAGAAACAACAACCACACAGGCCGTTCCTTCGCTCTCGTAAATGACGACTGGATTGGGGCATTGTGTTTATCTATAAATGTGCATAAGAAATCGAGAAATTATTATAATACAGTAGTAAGTCATCACTATCCGGAAGTGGTGCATGCCCATACGGAATGTTCACATCATTCCACGAATTATCGCTTTCATGAAAGTAACAATTGCTGTGATACTTACACACACAGAGTTAATTAAAATCCAAATTAAAATCAAGTTTACCTCCCTGTCTTTGCTTGCCATGACATTCGCTGCCTTTGACCATTGCCACTCCTACGCCACGGTAACTAAGGCACCGATCCCCATCGTAACCGGCACGCCCGTGACGTCATCGTCGGCTGGCCGCGCACCGGCCTTCGCAGCCACGTGTCCTTTCATTGGTTGGTAAATAAATGGCCATAACTTGGGAACCACTTGTCCGATTAATCTCAAACCTTGAAAAGGCACATCCTCAGGGCCCCAGCAATATACCTGGCAAGTTTCAATTAGATCGGACCAGTGGTTGTCGAGAAACAGCAGTCGCGCGCACGCACGCACGCACGCACGCACGCACGCACACACACACACACACACACCTGTAATTATTTTACGTGCCCGTAAAAAAAAATAAAAAAAATAATAATAATAATAAATAAACCACACAGGCCGTTTCTTCGCTCTTAGAGTACCTATATATAGAGAGTAGCGATAACTCAGCTATAGGCGCCATTTTGTTTCACTCTGGATAACGCGCGATGCGTGCGCTACCGCCGTAGCAGCATGCATGAATGAAGCAATACATCAGGAGGGTGGGATACATCACTGGACATATATATTTATTCTCATGTTTTACTCGGCCAAAGATCTTGATTATAGAATCAATGGGGTTGAAAGTGATAAAATGTTAAAATGCATGTACTCATTACACGGGAAACTCAGAGTAAGTTTGCCAGAGAACGAGACATTTGGGAGAAACTCGGCCTGTGTAGGCTTATGACATGAAGTCGAGCCAAATAAAAATCTCGAGTCCATAGGCCTAAGTTGGGGCCTCAATTTGATCCATACCTGCCCCTACCCATCCCTCCCCACCTCACCCATCTTTACTTTTTTCATCTCACCACATTATCATCTCACCCATAACAAACAAAAACAACAAACACCGATACCTACATGTAATTTATCATCATAGTTACCACCCAACACGCTCTCAAACACACCAAAAAGTGACTATGCCAAAATGATTGTATCAGATTTCAAAAATATCTTAACAATTGAAATGACCCTTTTTTATGGGCAAAGAATAGTTAATTGCACAGGCCTGCTATGCAATTATTGGATGAATCTATGAAGCACGTTCATGTCAAAATGCTTATGTTAAGTATTCAACTGGTACAATCTTGTGAAGAAACAGTCCATGAAAAATCGCAGTAGGTTTGACTTGCTATTTTATTTCTGTCAACAGTGTTCCATCAATTTGCAAGATGATGAACGATAAAGAAATGCTACAAATTATAAGTACAGGTAACTCTGCTTAACTTGAATCTCTTGGGACCACAGAAATCTGTTCGACGTAGAACAAATCTGCCTCACAGAAGGTAAATAACACGTCTTGCATAATACGGTTTCAAAATTTGTTTAAACTTGTGCGATTATTCGACTTAATAAGGCTGACTTACATGCATGCAGAGTTACCTGTATTGTTCATACACTGCAGGCATTTTCAAATTCAAGTGTATAAATACGTAATATCATGATTAGTTATATATTAGTGTTTACAGCAAAATTAATTTTGGTGAAATATTAACAACTTGACAGCAAGTTTTCAAGACAATACTACATGATTGATGATTCTGAACAAAAATGGAAATACACCAAATGAAAGTATGAAGGTCAGAGATTGTAGGCTAGATTTTTTTTTATGAAACCCCATCTAATGTGTTGCCATGGTAACCAAATAAACAGACAATTCATTACAAATTGTGTATTTTCATAAGAATGTGCAATTAAGTGATAAATATGTAAATTAATTGGGTTGCTAAATAATGATTGCCCATATTGTTAGCTTTCTAGATGCCAACATCCCAGACTACCATTGATCCTTACTGGGGTTATGATAATAAATAAGATCAACGGCATGCATAAAGAGGGCCCCCAAATTTAAAGCATTTCATTTTTGGGGCAGGCGTGGGGGCAGTGGTTCTATAGGTAATTTTTTGTTCCAATTTAATCATACAGGCTATAAATCAAATAAATCAATAATAATATCAATTGCTGCTATGATTGATATAATTCTTATTACAATAATCTTTACCATGGTAACACATTCAACGCATATACAGTAAGACTTATATACCATACATGTCAATGTCCATATGTGTACATTATTTTGCCCTTTTTTTAGTCTAAAACTTGACTGGTTTTTGGTCAACATAAGAAATAGACAAATACCAAAATTGTTCATCAAATTACTTATCAAAACAACGAATTTTCTCTTCTTTCCATAGATAACAACTTCTAAAAGCTTAGATGTCCTTGAAAGTTTATATGGGTCACATGATGACATGCTTCCAATACCGGGAGCCGTGCCTAAAGGCACTGTCGACGGCTAAAAGCTTAAATGCAGAAATTGAAAACGAAAGAACTTCTTATCTTTGAATCTTATCATTCGTTCACATGCATCTATCTCTAATGTAAATGGATTATAACAAAGGCAACTTCATGTTACACAATACATTGGACAAACCAGCACATTATTCTGAATAAGCATTCGTTTGATTATAAATGAAATAGTTTGAATAACAAAGTTGGCATATTAAATGCATATCTTTTGTTATAAGTTTTCTAAATCAGTGTGCCTTGTCACTTCATAGGCCATAGGGTGAGGCCGAAAAAGACGCTTTAAAAGTGGGTTTCGTTCCGAAACTCGGTAAACAAAATATCTGAACAGCATCGTGTAAACAAATAATCAAAGAGGCTACAGGAAAAAGTTCTCCTAAAACTATCCTGTTGTATTCTGGTATTTTTGGGAAAACGGCGAACTATTTTGTCAATGAGGAGACACGATGTGTACACCTTGCCATGTACGAAATTCGTCCGCGAAAACCCACGTGATGTATGCTATCCATTATCCAATCATAGCGGAAGATAATAAGAAAGCTACTTCTATGTATCCAATCCGAAGATTGCAAAATTTTATTCTTTGCTTTTAAGCTAACTTAAAATGGTCCGGACTTCCCCTTTAAGCAGGATGACTCAATACTACTTCCTTTATTTTACTTCACTTTTGTTGCTAGCTTCCTCATGGCCATGCTCTTACTGCCCAGTTCATCAAACTTCTTCGATGATTCTTTCTTGCGGCTGCTTGTTTTTTTCTTGCAGAAGAAATGTAGCCGCGATGTGATGAATTTACCAAGAAGTTTCTTCTTAATGTTGTGGCACTCAGCAAACTTCACATCTTCTGTGAGCTCTTGCACTCGTTCAAGAAGCACATCTTTCATATTTTTTTCATCCATGAGCTTGTCTTCAGCTTTGCGAAACATTGCCTCAACAGTCAATATCATCTTGAATGTCTTGTCTGAAACATGAAAGAAGCATCCAGTTCTGAACTCTTTGAGCAAGGAGAGCTGTGCATCAGGATGTACGTATTTGGTTTCTTCAGCTGCCAACTCACTGATGCAAGTATCGCAAGTAGTCTCGTTCTTCTTAACACTAGAAACGCAAGCGCCGGCAAGGTTGTAAAGGCTCGCCCGCTCTGCTGGAGGAAGACAACTGACATCGGGATTGTCTGACAGAATGATGCCCGAGACTTTAACATCCTCTGGGACCTGCACGTCCTGTTTCAGAAAATCAGCGAGAAATTCACCGTCATCTTGACTGTAACTCCCTGAACGTGGCAGTGTAAGGAACTGGGCTGAACTTATGAGTTTCAGGGCAAACTTGAATTCTAGTGGGGATGGAATCGGCTTCCTCAGACGAACGACAGAAAACAGATTTTCTAAACAATCTTGCGTCAGTCTACTGGTAAGAAGGTACTTGTGACCCACATCCAGAAGGTCCTCGGCCAAGGTAAGAACTGATGTAGTACTCAAGATGACCCCAGTTTGACATGGTTTCCAGTCACCTTTACTTATCTTTATCCCCTTGAACAAAGCTATGACATCATGAAGGAATGACCGAGTTTCCCTGTATTTATCTGGCTTCATCTTGCTAAGAGCCATAACAGGATGACGGCTTGTCATAATCTCGAACCAGTGATTCATCATTTCAATGAACCAAGCTGCAGTACGATGCTCTGCACCTCTGTTCTCTTTGTCTGCAAGGTAGATGAGGGCACTGCTCACATCATGGCTGATCACGTGTGTTGCGTTGGACACTTTCATTTTCTCGAAATGAGAAGGTGCAAGTTTGGCCTTGGTAAGCTTTGGTGCCAGCTTCAACTCATGGTGCTCTTGGAAGCATGCAAGGTCTCGAAGGGGGTAATCACTTACAATGTCTGAGCAAAGCTGATGGCGCTCTACAGTGTCTTTGGACAGAACAAAATTCTGCCCACTTACTAGAGCTGACTTGATGTTCTTGAACAGATGAGGAACATCGGCCAGAAAGTACAGCCATCCTTCTGTTTCACATGGGTGTGGGATTCTGTGAACCGTCTTACAATGCTTACTGCATATTATCCCAAAGGACTTCCACATAGCCCGATTGGCGCTACCCATATCACTAGTTACTGCTTGCACATTCAGGCCGATGTCTGATGCATGACTGATGATGTCCAAAATGATGTCCTTGAAGACGGTTCCATCTGTTGAGCCACTTGTAAAATGATAACCGACTGTTTGCTTCCAGCGAGAAGTAACTCCTCCAAGCATAAATACCAGCGCATGGTCAGCACTGCCAAAGTGTCTTGGCAATGTCACATCACCTACAAGCTCACCACTACTGACATCATACTCAACCTTTTGTGTTAGTGACATCTCGTCTAGTGTAAGACAGCAAAGTCGTTCTTCTTTAGTCAGACCATAAACTTTCAGCTTGAGCAATTCAAAGACATGCGTCAATACACCTGGCTGAAAAGAAATATTCTGCAACCTCCTCTGAAGCATACGTTCCGATGGTAGTGGGTAACCCTGCTTCAATAGCACTTTATAGCCTGAAGATCCACATGAAAATCTTAGCAGTAAAGCCTTTCTCACTGTCGTTGGTGACCACTGTACCCCATTCATGGAACGTCTCGACATAGCGTGTAGCTGGTCTTTTCCGAAGATTCTTGCTGTTCGTGATTCTTGCTTGAGTTTTGCTTTTTGAATTGCCCGATACCGTTTCTTTGTCTGACGAAGTTGAGCCTTCAATGCCTTAATCTTCCTTTGCATTTTGATTCTGGGTTTAGATGTACTTGGTGGAACACTCGTTGTTGGTCCACTGTTTTCGTCTTCTGTGGCAGTGTCTTCAACTGAAAAAAAAATGACAAAGGAAAGAATACAAAATATCTAATTTGTACCCTTCATCTTGAGAAAAACATATGCAAGTTATATTATCCGTTTTCTAAATCACAATGGTAACACGATGAATCAGTCTACATACTGTAAATCCCAGTGTGTAAACCGCCCCCTGTGTATAAACCGCACCCCAACTTTTGACTTAAAAAAAAATGTGGGTAAACGGGTTGTGTCAGTGAAAATGTACCATGGAATATAAGAAGACTATTTTTGGAAAAATCTGCATATCGAACTTGTAGATTACAACACACACTACCATTGCGCAAATTTTTGCGGTGATTGCGCGATCCGCGGCTGAGGGGTGAAGGCTTTAAGCTCCCACCCCCCCCCCCCCCACACACAATTTTATTAACTACCAAAACACCAAAGTCTTTTTAGGGTTAAATAACTACAGACTTAGTTCAAAGAAAATGATTCATAACTTCAGTTTACATACCTGAACTTGAAGTTGATGTTGTTTTGTCTGCTGGGTTAACAGAGTATGCATGGTCTAAAGCAATGCATGATTTCTTGGTAGCACTAGCAGTATTTGGTGTACAGGAAAGGTGTTTTAGAGGCCTCCTGGGTTTTGGCACACTGCGATGACAGAATATGGTTGGTACTGCCTGCCACTTCAGTTTTTTCTTCCCATCTACTCTCTTGTTTTCAAACTGGGACTCATCAAAGTGAACCTGCAGAAGAAAAGATACAATATTTCTAATCTTGAATATTTCTTAGTCCTAATAATAAATTATAGAAGAAGAAAACATTATTATAACAAAATAGAATAGTTCTCAAAATTCATTTCTAAGATCTAGTTTACACATTTCATCATTGTATGCTACTCTCTACTATGCTGCTAGATTAGAAAAATAACTGTATTCTAACTTAAGATTGGTACTTGTCGAGTCACGGCATGCACCATTTTCACTATACACCAAGATAGTAATGGGCCTATGAAAGTATGAGTGGAAATTTGAAGCCAAATTTGACATTTTGGACCAACTTTGAGTTTGAACCAAAAATAAAAATGCTGCAAAAGTTCTAGATCTACTACTAGTAGATCTAGACTCTATTAGTTTTTGAGACCCACGGCCAACGTTGATGAATGACCTTCAAACACAATTTCACAACATATGAAGGAATGTTTTTTGAATTATTTTTATGTATTACAAAGAATTGGATTTTCATAACAATGTCATAATGATTAATAATAATGGCATTCCAATGAATAAGGTGCGCAGACACAGTCACTTCCTTCATACATACGCTGATATTAATACATGGGACTGATACAGCCCTTCTCTTACCTCGCACAATCATGATGAAGAAGTAGGCTTCCATCCCACTCTGCTCACTTTTTGCTCCCATATCTTCCGTCTTTTTGCATCTGTTGGAAACCTATACATCCTGTACCCCTTCTCAGATTTGTTGCTGCACCCAAAGGCGCAACAACCCGTCATTTTGACTAATAAAGTTTCACTCAGTTTCAAACTCGGTCTCTCCGAGCTCACTCGGTGAAGATCTGGATTCGATGCGTAGCTTGGCGCTAGAGTGTGAAACAAAATGGCGCCCATGTGTCACGTGACCATCAAATTCTGGTCCCCCTATGTCGCTACTCTCTATATATAGGTACTCTATTCGCTCTCACGTGCCCGTACGTGCATGACCCGGAAGTTCGATATTATTCGCAATTACGATTATTTGCAATTTATTTTTAATACCCAATTATTCAATTAGCGCCAACGTATTTTACCTTTTTGCAATGTCGTGGCAAGGAAAAAACAAAAAGAGAAGAGAAGAGAGAGAAAAAAATTTACTTCCTGGTTCGGAGCATACCAGCACTCTGATGTTCCCGAAATTTATACACCGTCTAATGTGAAAACGATCATAACTTGGGCCATTGTGTTTATCTATAAATGCGCATAAGAAATCGAGAAATTATTAGAATACACGAAGTCATCACTCTCCGGAAGCCCGTACGTTGTAACCCGTAATGGGGAACGCGGTTGAGCTTCCCTTCCCCATCGGCCACGCCCACGCAACAACGTGTCTTCCCATTGGTTGGTAAATAAATGGCCATAACTTGGGAAGCACTTGTCCGATTAATATCAAACCTTGAAAAGGCACATCCTCAGGTCCCCAGCAATATACATGGCAAGTTTCAATTAGATCGGACCAGAGGTTGTCGAGAAACAGCGGTCACACACACACACACACACACACACACACACACACACACACACACACACACACACACACACACACACACACACACACACAGACACACACACACACACACACACACACACACACACACACACACACACACACACACACACACACACACACACACACACACACACACACACACACACACACACACACACACACACAGAGATTGCTGGAATTATAGATAGATAGATTTTTTTAAATTAAATAATCTCCTTGGCGTTGGTACTCTGCTTGCTCTGTTGGGAGGTCGGCTCTTCTCTCCTGACGGTGTTTTATCTTATTATTGTGCTTCCGACCCTGCTGTACTTACTCCCCACCTTTTCAATCCTATTTATTCCCAACCCTTGTATTGTTCTTGTGTTCCGAGTGAGTGAGTGAGTGAGTGAGTGAGTGAGTGAGTGAGTGAGTGAGTGAGTGAGTGAGTGAGTGAGTGAGAGTGTGAGTGAGAGTGAGAGTGAGTGACCACGGAGCACGAAGGCCCTGGTTTTCCCCTTGGTCGTTTCACCACGTTCACCATCACCATCACCTCCCTCTCTAAACCCGGTACTGCACTTGTTTTAAAGACTTTCGCTTTTATTTTCGTATCTTTGAAATGTTTTTTTTTTGTTCGTTACTTTATGATTTTTTTTAATTTTTATTTTCTGCATGATGTTAAGCTCTTCAGGCCTTGTGAGGCCGTGACGGTGTGTATTTGTTTTCGAAACATGGCGGCTGATCGTTCCCACGTTTGCTCCGTTCATGATATGGCTTTAGCATGTGTTCCGGTGTTCACGACCGTACTGACGTAATCGGGGTCGAAAAGGTACGTGTTTCAATGACTAAGACCAAGAGAGTACTGTAATCATTTTTTGTGTCCGACAAGGCAACGTTTTCTCAAATGATGCAACAAGGTTTGTCGTGAGACACCAGGCATTTCGTTATGTACTTCTGGTCTATCTATCTATCCATCATGGGTGAAATGAATGCGAGGGAAAAACCTTCGGAGTGTCGGCTTTATTTCACTTGATTGAAGCTGATTCTACAGACACATAAAGGAATACATGTGCAGTCGATCTCCGCAAAATAAATCAGCAATGAGCCAGCATAAGCACGGAGTCCGGTATACTCTCAATTCTCACCATTCAACGAGCACCATGTGAACCACCGCCGGAAATGACAATGCCCCAGGGACAATCCCCCCCCCCGACCGCGCGGCATCACGGTTTTAACTGTCTCGTGTGCGAGCCGCGTGACATGTGATCACGCGTCACATCCTTCAATTCATCACAATGGGGAACTCGTTGTAACAGCGGTTGATAAAAAAATATTTCCAAAAAAAAAAAAACCACAAAAACAAACATAGCTCCAGCGAACTACACCGCTGAGGTTGTTTGCATTGATCAAATTCTCCCGAAGATTACTTCACTGAATCGGGAATTTATTTTTAAAGCAACCCGATTTGAACGATACTTGATACTGCACACCGCAGGAGAATGGTGAGTAAAGGGGCCCTAAAATCTTTGCGCTATGGTGTACCGTTTTGGCTGTATTTTGGGAACATACATACATACATACATACATACATACATACATACATACATACATACATACATACATACATAAAGCCTGGTGTGTTGGCGCAGTGGTTAGGGCAATGGCTTGGGATCCAAAAGGTCCTGAGTTCAAGCCCTGTTGGGCCACTGAATTAATACACCAGGGGGTTGACTCAGCCTGTCATCCTTCCGAGGTCGGCGAAATGAGTACCAGTGTACTGGGCCGGTGTATACCCCGGCTAAAATAGGTGTACCAATATCCCTGTGTCGTAAGAGGCGACCAGGGTTGTGTCAGGAAGGGCATCCGGCGTAAAACATGTGCCAAATCACTATGCAGATCATACGGATGATCCGCTGTGGCGACCCCTAACGAGAGAGAGAGAGAGATAGAGAGATAGAGAGATAGAGAGATAGAGAGATAGAGAGAGACAGAGAGAGAGAGAGAGACAGAGAGACAGAGAGACAGAGAGACAGAGAGACAGACAGAGAGACAGACAGAGAGACAGACAGAGAGACAGACAGAGAGATAGAGAGATAGAGAGATAGAGAGATAGAGAGATAGAGAGATAGAGAGATAGAGAGATAGAGAGATAGAGAGATAGAGAGATAGAGAGATAGAGATAGAGAGATAGAGATACAGAGACAGAGAGACAGAGAGACAGACAGAGAGACAGAGAGACAGACAGAGAGACAGACAGAGAGACAGACAGAGAGACAGAGAGAGAGACAGAGAGAAAACAGATAGTGGTCCCAAGAAAGTTATTCCATTATTATACATGTAGATAGTTCCTTTCCTTTTGTTTCGCGGGACAATAAGGGAGTGCGTTGCAATGATCTCATCGCTAGGTTTGCTTAAATCATTTTCTCCTTCATTTCGTCCCTACTCTTCTTTTTGTCTGATTATTCCTGAGGTAAATCAGCCACGTGCGCCTTCGCTGTAAGGTGGGGCCTCATGGAGGCCAGCGTGTGCAGCGCCGCTGTGAGGGAACTGCTGCACAGAGATCCTCGTTTCCGGGCGAGCCCTAAACCCAACCTGTGCAGCGAGTCATATAGTGCGCTTTGCATTGTGGGATTATCGACTCGAGCTTCCGATGATCTGGGGAAGATTGCCGGTTGTATTAAAAAGGCATGCGAATAAATACCTCTTAAGATGCCGCACGAACGGTGTTTTTCACAACACAGGAAACACAGCCAGTACGACACCCACGCTGCACAAAACGCGTACGGAGGCCGATAAAGACGACTCCACGCCATGTTGGGCGGGATATGAGTGTGCGGAGTAGAAGCGGCTTGTTCCTTTTCAACCTCAATATCCGACACATATTGGTGTTCGCCCCGCGCACACGCTAACTGAGTCGTGCGAACGCGAGCGCTAGTTATGTGCGTAATGGCCAAACCGCACGTGCTGTATGGAATGTGCTCGAGGGCAGACACGTACGCCGCTGGCAAAACGTGCATGGATTTATCCATAATTATGTACCTTCGGTCCTCGCTGGTAGCAGCGGATTCTCCACGGATGGTGAACGTCTTTTCGTCTCTACGGCCAGCAAAGCTGCGATCGAGCCGGGGAATGTACAGTGCGGGCCACGATGGCGCACACAGAGCAAGCGCGTTGATCGACGCTGGTCGAACGCCCGAGCGGGCATGCGTGACCCTCGACCGGTCACCCGGGCACGGCCGGGGGTTTTTGCGGGGCGGTTCGCATGCCAATTTCAGTGTGGGCGATTCGTGTCATGTCGTGGGGTCGGAGCGAAATATGTTCACTGTCTGGGATGGCCTTGCTGGAAACGAAGTGAGGCGGTTTCCGGCCCAAGTTAGTGGGCCACATGAGGGGTCGGGCCAATCGGAGCGCCCAATTCAGGTGATGACGTTTCGATTTGGGGTGGCCCCTCCCCCCGCGTGGCATGTCCTATAAAGGTCGGAGCAGTCCCTCCGCATTTCTCTCTCTCTTTCTCTTTTTTCCGCCTCTCTCCCACTCTCGCCTCGCCCTCGTCGACACCGCCACAACCCGCCTCCTGCTGTCTAGACTCCACCTCCTCATCTCCACCCACACGACGTTGACCCCACCCGCCTACCTGGACCCGCCTACCACTCCATTCTCGCACTCTGGACTCCGCCCCTTCTCCACTCAAGCACCTCTTTCACGAACAAGGTCTCCAGACATGTGGCTGAAGCCAGAGACGACACGCCCATTGTCGGGTACCGCACCAC
Source organism: Eptatretus burgeri (assembly GCF_056783735.1). Classification (NCBI taxonomy): domain Eukaryota; kingdom Metazoa; phylum Chordata; class Myxini; order Myxiniformes; family Myxinidae; genus Eptatretus; species Eptatretus burgeri. The sequence continues at coordinate 54,613,014 of NC_140966.1, forward strand.
AGAGCACCCCCCCCCCCCGAAACGTATTGGTGGCACGTCGTGCTATCAAGCACAAAGGTACCAAGATCATAGCCTCAACTCCTTTCCCTTCCTGGTTAAAAACTTTCTCTTCATCGGGTTTTCTGTGTCTGTGTGTGTGTCCTGGCGCCTGACTGCTTAAGTAAGACTGCAGAAGATTGTTATTATTCGTATTGTTATTATTTTTGTGTTGTCTGCTCTGTGTCCCCTTTTGTAAGTTGCCTGTTTATTTGCTGCACCACACCTCTCTCCCCTATCCCTGCACAACACACCCCAATAAATCCTGATCGTGCCACATACCTTTCCTCGCCAATTGTTGATAAATTATTATTAGAAATGTTCGCTGCTCGTTTTTGTCTTCTCTTCCATTGATCCAGCATGGTCCGAATCCTAGTTTAGCCGGGACTTTATTCCCAACGATCCGTTCCTTTTAGCCGGTACGTCCTTGGCAGTGTCACTCGGATGCATCCGATCCGGTAGAGTGATCCGGTTCGGACAAGGCATACCGATGGCGTGTTTCCTGGTAATTTAATCACGTGATTAATTAGGTAACCCGATTAACCCATAGACGGGAGTCACGGTCACGCGGTTGAGTTATTGGTGTCCACGGTCGGTTAAGCGACCCGCCGCGTCACGGAATTATCCGTGTGCGACGGCCTACAATTCCGGGGAGTCTGGTGGGAACCGAGATAGCTTCCCCCACCTCGTGGTCTTCTCACCCGACCCCCGGCCCACAACAATCCATACATACGTACGTACATATATACAAGATGAGAGTTTAAGTAATATATAGAAAAGTATGGGCTCGCCTTCAACTCCATGCAGAAAAATTACTAAAACTAGTAATTTTAGTAATTTCCATGCAGAACTCCACGCAGAACTCCATGCAGAAAAATTACTAAAAATAAAAAAATAAAAAATACCAAAACTAGTAAAACAACGGGGGCTATGACATTTTGTCTTTTTTTTTTTTTTTACTTTTTCAAACACTTAATTGGAAATACTCCAAAATATCTCTTGCCACGCAATTCAAAATACAAAACTACACTGGAAAACATGGGGACAGGAATACTGCATTGTTTTTTTTTGGGGGGGGGGGGTTACTTTTAATACCATCTACCTGGAGCAGTGTTACACATTTACAAAGAGAATGTGCATCTCCCCTCGCCCCCATAAGAACACTGGCAAAAAGAAAAAGAAAAAACACCCCCGTACACGAATTGGGGTCATGCTGATCCGATGTCGCAAGTCTGGGGGTAATCAGCCCAGAACTGTCGGATGAGTAGTACGACAAACACACCCACAAGCACCATTTTGTGAATTGTAGTAAGGATTTACTCTATATATGCAAATTAGGATGCAACTAATCAGCTAATTAACTTTTTAACCCTTGAAAGTCAATTTTCGTTGCATTATTTTAAATGCCTGGTGAGACTTTATGGTTGACAGAGATTGTTTCTTTTTATACCAAAGATATGTTTTTAAATGAAGAATTGATCGTTCTTTTGGAGTATTTTTTTTTTGCAAGCTTGTATTTGGTGTTGCTATTTTGATGACTGACAATGTCAACTTGGCAAGTGGCGCTGTCCTGGCTGTTAAGATTGGAATGCGGTCCAACCTGTGAGTACTCTGTTTATGCCACAGAACAACCTCCCAGCACCGCCGAACGATTAATGACTCTCGATTCAACCCCCTCCTTCCCAAATGTAGTGACAACCATTATGATATTTTCTCTGGCTCATTTTTCATATAATTGCCTGAGAATCACATTTGGAGTCTCTTCATTTGCTAGTTTGCAAGTTCGGTGTAAACTTTATCAAACCTGTGTAAAAACCATTCGGCGCTTTTGGTACTTGACAAACTAATAAGTGGCAAGCTTATCTGCCTTTACAAATTCCATTCCAACCGAATCAGAAGGTGTTTTTCCACAAGCTCATTCACCCAAAAAACTTCTGATTATTCTTGGAGACTGGTACATTGGGTGATCCCTACTAATCACTTTTATGTCTCTGCTGACGAAGTTGCCAGTGGCATTGTTTTCGGGTTGTCCGTCCGTCCGTCCGTACATATGTCCGTCTATGCTAATTTTTCTCTTTTCACTGCAACTGCTTGTTGGATTGACACAAATTTTTCACCATTGATGCATCTACTCACGTAGAATGTTTTAATCATAATTATGACGTTATAGGTCACGTGGTGTGGCAGCCATGTTGGAAAAAAGGAAAAACTTTGGACATTTGTATCTCCAAAACTGCTCCATGAAAAAAATGGAAACTTAGAACACATGAAGTACTCCCCATGGGAAACGACTGATTTTTTTATCCCCCGCCATGTGGCGGAAGGGGGATATTGTTGTTACCCAGGTCATCCGGCTGGCTGGGCGTCAACATTTATAGCTGTGAGTGCGAAAACTCATAAACTGTTTGCCATATCGATTTTAAATTTGGGTCACACATGCACCACCTGAAAAGGAAGAACCGTATTGATTTTGGGCGTGGCCGGATCCAAGATGGCCAACTGGGGCGGCCATCTTGAAAAAAAGTTTTTGTAATAAATGGAAAACCGCTTATCTGATTTCAATTATTTTTCAATGGCGGGGGATTCCCCATCTCTGATGGTATATTTTGTTGTTGTTGTCATAGGTGGCTTCGTTATGATGTTATAATGGCATACGTCAAACGCTTTATCCAACCAGTATGAAAATTTGAGGGTCGTCTTGGGCTAATTTGGAAGTGGAGAGAAAAAACAAATGATATCATCAGTCATGTGGTTTAGCAGCCATATTGCTTTTAACATAAAAACCTTTAAAAATCTTCTACTCCAAATGGCTGAACATATCGAGGCGAAACTTTACAGATATGATTGCCTGTTCGTGAGGAACAAAAAGTTATCCACCTATGACGTCAATGGTCACATGGTTTGGCAGCTATAATTTTTTTGGAAGAATAAACCTTTAAAAATCCCCAGAACGGTTTGACAGATCGAGGAGAAACGTCACCCACATGTTCCCCAAGCATTGGGGATACCCGGGTATTCATGAATAATTTGTAGGTCACATGGTCTGGCAGCCATATTGGATTGAAGAAAAATCTTTCTTTTTTTTCTCTTGAACCGCTTCATCAATCGACATTAAATGCCATCGTTATGATCTATTAGTGATGGGGAATATATGCTTTAAATTTCAATCTGATCAGACACATGGTCTGACAGCCAGAATTATTTAACATTTTGAATCTTGGTTTAGGGATTTTAATCAAACTTGGTACAAGCATGTATTTTATCCACATTGGTTAAGACCGACCTGGATGGATAGCCAAACAGTTCTACCTTGGAGGCGAACAAATGATCCTTGTAGATTATAGCACGTGCGGGAAGGAAGTGCGGCAAAGGCACGTAGCAGACAGAAGTACAGCACAAGGGTTTATACTCGAACCCACACCAAATAGACAACACAAGCAAAGTTAATAAATATGGGTTTCATAAACAGAAATCAAATGCTTATAATGGAAATAAATCAAAACGGGATAGTAATGAAACTTAAGATAACCTACATTCCTATTTGAGGCACCTGCACACAGACTTTAATACAGACAAGGGGATAGAATAAAGAAAAGAAAAATCCCCCCTTTCTCCCAGGACTTAGCTGTGTGCCAAGAGATGACTTTCTAAAGCTTGCGTTCGCCAAACCGTGTTGCACCCAAAATGGCGCCAAGTCACGCTTTCGGCATGAAGCATATGGGAGGTAGTTCGGGCGGTGATATTCAACACCATAGCTCAGAAACCGCTGTGCAGCTAGTTTTCACGATCGCACTTGCCGACGCCACTCCTCTGCAAAGTGGTGCTGCCTTCTTTCCCGATGGCACAACACGAAGCTTCTAGGCGTGGTCTCACATGACCCAGCTGAACAATTAATGGCTAGCGTCTTGCTCCAGAACGCAGGCAAATCCGCATCAGCAAGAACATGAGACTTGTGCAGCCTTCTTAATTATGTCGTGAGGAAGCCAGAAAAAAAAGAGACCTCCCTCTCCTAGTGCATACCTCACAGAACCTCCCTTCCCGCTCCGGCTTGTGTCCTGATTGCCGATTCTGACTCGATCCTCTCCTCACTTCCCTCAGACGTCACTCCATCCATCATCCACCCCAGGGGCATGGTCTCACTAGTTGTCATTCCTGGAGGTGGGGTTTTGCCTGTTTGGAAATATCTGGCTCAGTTGTTGTTTTAAGAACATTATTCTTTTTTTATCGCCTGTCTTGAAATGCAAAAACATAGGAAAAAGTCACAGGGGGAAATCACATACTGGGAGCAATTAGCCTTAGACCCTACCTAATTTAACACAGCACCCCCCTGTGTGATGACACAACACTTAAACTCAAAGTTTCCCTACTTGAGTTACATTGAAATGTCTCCTACACGTCCACGGGCCATGCTACTCGATAAAATTCGACCTTTACTCTGAAGTTCCTCCATCTACCCCACAAACATAACAGAATTATGATGTAATAATGTGGGTGGAGGCATATTTTGTGATGTCATGATGTCAAAGAGTGCCCTTCCAGTTTACATATGAGGCGCCGCGAGGAGGAGTGATGTAAGGGACACATTGGCCATTTTGGAGTTAATGCCATATAGCACTATTTTAACCCTTACCCTATCATCCGAGCCCATCATCATCATATCATTAAACCAGAGAGTTGGTGTCAAAGCCACCCAATGCTCGCCTGTTTATACATTTATCGTTTTTAAAAGACTAGTCTAATAATTAATATTTTTTTATAAAGCATTGCAGTGAAGTCTGATCCAAAGAATTTTAAAGCAATATATGTATTTGTATATTGTAATCAGTAACCGGGCGTAGTGGCGTGCGCCTGTAATCCGGCTACTCGGAGGCTTGGGTTGGAGGATCGCTTGAGGACGGGGGCTCTGCACTGGGCAGGGTGTAGAGCAGCCCGGAATCATGGCGAAACCCAAATCCTGATCCCTGTGTCGTAAGAGGCGACCAGGGTTGCGTCAGGAAGGGCATCCGGCGTAAAACCTGTGCCAAATCAGTATGCGGATCATAACGGATGATCCGCTGTGGCGACCCCTAACGGGAGCAGCCGAAAGATGAACAACAACATATTGTAATCAGTAACAAGAGCGCAAGAGAGCACAATATATGCCAGAACAAGAAGGTATATACAGAATTGTGCTACTACATGGAAAACAGCATCCTAGTTGCCATGGCAACCACTTTAGATGACGAACGTATGTCGCGACACACCGTCTCCACAGTTTGTACCTATGTACCAAATATGAAATGTGAAAGTTGAAAACTTTGGGAGTTAGAGTGCGGACAGGAACGGATGGAAAACAGCATCCTGGTTGCCATGGCAACCACTTTAGATGATGAACGTATGTCGTGACACACCGTCTCCGCAGTCTGTATCTATGTACCAAATATGAAACGTGAAAGTTGAAAACTTTGGGAGTTAGAGTGCGGACAGGAACAGATGGACAGACGGACAGACAGACAGACAGACAGACGGACGGACGACAGGTATCACATTATATGCCCCGATATATATATATATATATATATATATATATATATATATATATATATATATATATATATATATATATATCGGGCATATAAAAAATAGTGTGGTAGATAAAAACATTAGAAAGGAAAAAATAACTTGCACCAAAAACTTTAACATTTTCACGCTCACGCTGACGCTCACGCCGGGGGTATCGCTATAGCTCTCTGTTCTTCGAACAGGCGAGCTAAAAATGTCACTTACATCACTCTTCCTCGCGGGGCCTCATAACTTTTCTTCCTCAATCTCTGATCAGTGTCGCTTCTGTGAAGACACTGCGACTGTCGCATGCTTATGTCGAATGTGTTTTTTTGTTTTGTATACAAGGTTGAAGCTTGTGGAGGAGCTATAACCTAGAACGGAGCAGGATGTAATGGATCAAAATGAATGAGAGGGAAGAGGAGCAGCAGGAGGAGCAGGAGGAGCAGCAACAGCAGGAGGAACGGCAGCAACGGGAGGAACGGCGAGAACAACAGGAGGAACGGCGAGAACAACAGGAGGAATTGCGAGAACAACAGGAGAAGTGCAAGAGCAGGTTTTTTCGGATACGTGAGCTGATGCCATCCGGTCCAGTTGCAGAATCAGTTGAGGGCTGCCAGAAACTTCTCTACTTTCTCAGGTGCAAAAGATACAGAATCGACGAGCAGTTCTAAGACTGGTTAGGGTGCGTACAGATCGATGGGTTGTCGACACAGGATTTGGAAGCAAACACAGAATTTAGGCATTCGGCCTTCTCACGAGTCACGTGTGGCGTAATTTGAAGTGAAGGAATGGATGAAAGAGGAGCATACTCCAAAGGCAGATTTAACAAGATGCCATCAGGTTTTAGATGAGGGAGACACGTTTGAAAGTTTAATTTTAAGGTTGGACAGTTGTTTTCTGTGTCACCTGAGAGCAGACACGCACTTGTGGGCTTTGTGAAATGATCTAAGGTTGCTTTTGGTCGGATTTGCCTTCCAGGAAGAGAAGGCAAGTTCTTTTGAGGAAGCTGCCTCACCCTAGGATACTATGCCTGATGGGCAAGAGGGTGGGTATGACAACTGCAGAGTGTAGATGAGATGATATGAATCTGTGCATGTGGGAGAGTAGGCTTCTGTGGAAGAATTACAAAATCTTATTATCAGTGGAGATTGGGATCGAAGACCAGTCCTGAAGTGTGATGGCAGCTTGCAGTTCCTGCCCGTCAGCTTGAGTGACCTGCCAGATTCACTGGCGCTGAGGTGGCTCTCTGATAGTAGCCAGAGTGATGTTTACCCAAAGCACGTGATGAGACAAACCAAATGAAGCAATATAAGAACAGGAGATATTATCAGGAAAGTTGGTCATTAGCCAGTCCAAGTCCAGAAGGGAGGATTTGCTCTTGGCAGAAATGTTGGTCAAAAAGTCCACAGATTGATTTTGGCCCATTGAGTCACAAAATTACTTTGCGAGTGATAGAGGTACCAACACCCAGCCAATTTGCATGATGACTTTTTGAAATGATCACATATTCACATATTAGGAAGACAGGGTGAGAGTTGGGATGTTGGTTAAAAGTTGGTTCATGTTGGTGGAGGGAAATAAATAAATGTAATGAGTTGACTGGAGGACAGCACAGCACACAGACAAACGAGGTGGTTGGGGGGGGGGGTGGAGTGGAAGTCACAGCCAAAGGTACTCTTGGGGATTTGGAAGGGTAACAGGAATACAAGGACAGTGAGAAATGGAGTTGTTGATGTAAACTTCAACTCCTTCTCCAGGATAGGGTTCAGGCCTGTCAAACTGGAAGAGACAACAGCCATGGAGAGATCTATAGGAATTGTGTACATTCTGCATATTTAAGGTTTTTGTCCAGCATATTATATCTGGTTTATCAGCATTGGCTTGGATTGAGAGATCTGACTGATTGAAGCGGAAGCCTCGAATGTTGGAAGTCCACTGAGTTAGGTATGAGAGAGGCACTTTTGGCAGGGTGAAATAATGTAGAGAGGGGTTGGGGGAATGTAAGAGAGTGGGGTGGGGTGGGGGGTGGAATGTTGGGCAAGGGGTACGATTTGAGGGGGGGGGTCGGGTGAGGGTGAAGATGAGAGAGGACAAGTTTGGGACTGAATGAGATCAGAATGAGTGGCCATTATGGATGGCTTATTATTTATTACCCTCACTGAAGGATTCGCCCCGGTGTGTGCCCCGGTTAGAATAGGTACACCGTATCCCTGCATGTCATAAGAGGCGACTAAAAGGGTTGGCATCAGGAAGGGCATCCGGCCATAAAAACATCGCCTCAAAAGGAAACCATGATGAATACAACTTATGAGCAGGGTACAGCCCGAAGTACCCCGTGGGGGTCCTCACCCCCTCTCGTTAAAACTCAAGGTGGGGAACCCGATCGAAGCAAGGGAGGAAATTTTTCCATTTATGATGACCAATCGTCTGATGCCCCACGTGGAGATCGGTTTCTGAGGTTTGGTACATGGAATGTAGGGACAATGACAGGGAGATCTGGAGAAGTGGTTGAAACATTGGTCAGAAGAAGAGTGGACATATGTTGTGTGCAGGAGACACGGTGGAAGGGAAGTGGTGTGAGAATGGTGAAGGGAAGGCAGGGGCAGAAGTACAAGTTTATGTGGCAAGGGTGCCCGGAAGGCGTGCATGGTGTTGGTGTCATGTTTTCTGAGGAGTTTGTAGACAGTGTAGTGAGTGTGACTAGAGTGAGTGAAAGGTTGATGATGGTGAGAATTGTGATTGGAAATCTCTTGGTGAACGTCATCTCGGGATATGCCCCGCAGGTCGGTCGAAGCGATGACGAGAACATGTTCTGGTGTGCGATGGAGAAGTTGATGGAAAATGTGAAAGATGAGGAAGTTGTTGTGGTTGGAGGAGACTTTAATGGACATGTGGGAAGGAGTCCAGACCGTTTTGAGGGAGTCCATGGGGGTTATGGATATGGTGTGAGAAATGAGAAGGTGAAAGGATCTTGGAGTTTGCTGATGAAGCTGATTTGTTGATCTGTAATACTCAATTCCAGAAAGCGGATAATAAGCTTCTTACATACACGTCAGGTGAGTCGACGACAACCATTGACTACCTGATGGTGCATAGGCGAGATAGGGGAAACCTCCAGGACACAAAGGTGATCCCAGGGGAGGAGACTGTTTCGCAGCACCACCTGGTTGTCTGCGATATAAGGGTGAAAGGTGCGCGGATAATTCGGCGGGTGAAGTACAAACCGAGGTTGAAGGTGTGGAGGTTGAAAGAGGTGACAGTGAAGGAAGCATTAAGAGAGAGGCTGAGTATGGTAGAGGATGATGTGGTTGGATGTCAATGAAACATAATTTATTGGGAGTCATTGGTGAGGTATGTGTATGGACAAAAGGACCACCGAGGAACTCGGAAACATGGTGGTGGGATGATGAAGTTGGAAAGACGATTGAAGAGAAGAGGAAGAAATTCAAGGAATGGCAAAAGGCAAAGGATACGGTGGAAGAAGAGGCTGCACATGAAAGTTATAAGGAAGCCAAGAAGGCTGCAAAGAAAGAGGTTGCAAAGGCGCAGGAGGCCCATAGGAAAATGTTCGGAGAACGCTTGGATTCGGAGGAGGGTAAGAGAGCGGTATTCAGGATTGCAAAGCAGATAGCGAGAGAGAGATTTGATGTGACGGGGGTGAGTTGCTTGAAGGATGATGTGGGACAAATTGTTGTGGATTCAGATGGAATTAAAGGAAGATGGAAGAGATATATGGAAAGGCTGTTGAATGTAGAAAATGAATGGGATAGAAACATCGAGAGTAACCCGGTTTTAGGACCAGCAGAGAAGATAACTGAGAAGGAAGTTGAGGAAGCTATAAGAGCAATGAAGAGTAGAAAAGCAGGAGGGCCGACGGGAGTTGTGGGAGATATGTTGAAAGCAGCGGGAAGTTGGGGTGTGAAGAGAATGACAGAGATCTGTAATCTGGTGGTGAAAGAAGGCCGCATTCCAGTGGATTGGGAACTGAGTACCCTCGTCCCTCTGTACAAGGGGAAAGGTGACCCTCTGGACTGTGGCTCCTATAGAGCAATAAAGTTATTGGAAAGGTTGTTGGAGAAGAGGATAAGGAAGAAGGTAAAGATTGACGAAATGCAGTTTGGATTTATGCCAGGAAGAGGAACGACAGATGCAATTTTTATTGTAAGGCAGTTGCAGAAGTACATGGAGAAGAGGAAGAAGTTGTTTTTTGGGTTTGTTGATCTGGAGAAAGCATTTGACAGGGTCCCACGCGAAGTAATGGCATGGGCATTGAGGAAGTTAGGAGTGGAGGAATGGTTGATCAGAGTAGTGATGGCCATGTACGAGAGAGAGAGAGCGCACACAGCTGTAAGGACAAAGGATGGGAACAGTGGTGAGTTTGAGGTGAGGGTAGGAGTGCACCAGGGATCGGTACTAAGTCCACTTCTATTTGTAGTTGTGATGGAGGTGCTGGCTCGGAGGGTAAAGGAGGGTTTACCGTGGGAGCTGCTGTATGCAGATGATCTGGTGTTGATTGCAGAGAGTATGGATGGACTGAAGGAGAAGATGAACAAGTGGAAGGAATGTATGGAGGCAAAAGGTTTGAAGGTGAATATCGGAAAGACGAAGGTGATGGCAAGTGGTAAAGCATGTGGTGAGGTGGAAAGGACTGGGAAGTGGCCGTGTGCTGTGTGCAGGAAGGGTGTCGGAGTGAACTCCATTCAGTGTACAATGTGTGCTGAATGGGTTCATCGAAAATGTAGTGGGGTGAGAGTGTCAGTAACCAGTGTGACAGCTACATTCAAGTGTAAGGTGTGCATCGAGGGAGCAGCAGATGAAGGAATTGTTGAGTTGGATCTTGGAGATGGTGTGAAGCTGGAAGGGGTGAAAACATTTTGCTATCTCGGAGACATGCTCAATGGAGAAGGTGGATCAGACTCTTCGACGGTTGCTAGAGTGAGATGTGCATGGAAGAAGTTTCGGGAACTGAGTGGCGTGCTGACGAAGAGGGGAGTGTCGTTGAAGCTGAAGGGAAAGGTGTATGCTTCATGTGTGAGGAGTACGATGATTTATGGGAGTGAGACATGGGTACTGAACATGGAGCAGCAACAAAGGGTCGGAATGCGAATGGTTCGGTGGATGTGTGGAGTATCGTTGAGAGAGAGGAAGACAAATGATGACTTGCGGAAGATGATGGGAATAGAGTCTGTGATGGAGGTTGTGAAGAGAAACAGGTTGAGATGGTTGGGTCGTGTGTTGAGGAAGGATGAAAGTGACTGGGTGAGAGGAGTGTTGGAAATGAGTGTAGTGGGAAGTGGAGGACGGGGAAGACCGAGAAAAACTTGGCTAAATGTGGTGGAAGAGGAAATGTGGGCAAGGGGATTAAGAAGGGGAGATGCAGAAAACAGGGTAAAGTGGAGAAGATTGTCATGGGGCCCGCAAGGCTAACCCCTGCTTTAGCAGAAAAAATGGCCTTAAAATGCTTGTTGTTGTTGCTGAAGGATTCGGAGAGGGTGTTGCATTTGGGTCCGTTTGTTTGTTTGTCTGTTTGTTTGTCCATACAGAACTTTTGTGTTTTTCTCCACAACTGCTTGTTGGATTGAGACGAAATTTTCACCATTGGTCTGACTACTGATGGAGAATGTTTTAATAATTATGATGTCATAGGTCACGTGGTGTGGCAGCCATATTGCAAAAACGGAAAAACTTTTGGACCTCTGTATCTCTGAAACCGCACCAAGAAAAAAATTGAAACTTGGCACATAGCAAGTACTCCTCAAGGGGAATGTGTGTGATTTTTTTTTTTTAATGTCATCATCGGTGCCCTCGTTATGACGTCATAATTGCATATGTAGAACGCCACATTCGCTCCGTATGAAAAATTTTGAGGATCATTTTGGGATAAAATAGTCCACAGAAAAAAAAAATTCATGACATCATTGGTCACGTGATTTGGCACCAATATTTAAAAAAAAAAAAACCTTCAAAAATCTTCTTCTCTGAAGTGGCTGAACAGATCGAGGCGAAATTTTACACGTATGACCGCCATGGTTGTGGCAGGCATATTGGATTTACCCTAAAACCTATAAAAGTACTCCACTCAAAAGAGGGCCTGACGAGGGTTTACAATCTCTGATTGCTTTTGTTCTTATTTGTGGTTGTTTTGAGAAGGAAGAAAGGATGAAGGAAACATTTTTATGCAAGGTAAAAACAAACCAATACGATGAGGAAAGAGTAAAGTTTATCAAGGAGTGAATGAATGAGAAACATGCCCGTGGAACACCTGGAAGGCCTAATCAGCCGAGGCTGATGCAGAAGATCAAATAACCAAACAGGCATGCAAAGACATGGCGATGCGCACATGATGCGAATCAGAAACGAAACAGATACTTGACAACAATCATTGGCAAAAAAGATTAATGCGACATTGTTTACTTAACTTTCAGAGCAGGATACTCTGATAAGTGATATAAGCGACTTAAATTCCTCTTAAGTACGTAGTTTATTAAAATTATCACTTGCATATGATATAATCTTTGCTTTCAGAAAACAAGTTAGATTCCACTTAATATTTGCAGTCGATACCAATCTGTAGTCTGGGTAAACAGCTAGTCGTGTATATATTGAAAATATTTACTAATACAACTGGTCATATAGAGGAAATCTGCTTTTGGTTCAAATATATTTCCACTTAGTGCTGATGGTGAGCCTTTATGAAAAATGAATGATGCAAATCCCACTACTTGTAATTGGGTGATGTCAACCAATTCTGATGTCCGTTGAACCCCCTCTCACTCCCGTGGGTGTATTTTGATCCTTTTTCGCCTGAGAGTCAATTGCACCCGATGAAAACAGCTGAGGCATATTTCTCGTTGACTGTCAAAACGTTGTTTGTATAACTATGACGAGGCTGGAAAACGATGTTTTATTCAGTACCTCATGCCAAACACCATTCTCTTCTACACCTCTCATATATTATTACAAATGATGCAAAGGTTGTTGAAATGTTGTTCACCTTTGGATCCTGTTTGTGGTTTCTGTTCTCCTTCAGTCCCAAAGTTTTGATTTTGGCAGGAATGTTGGGTTTTAGGGTGAACGCCGAACCATGTTTCATAGTCTCTTTTTATTTGAACCATGAGCTAACAGGATGGCCTGAAGGTATGCACACTCACCTCGAAGCTGTCTAGCCTGGGTTCGAATCCTGACCCAGCTATGAACTGTCATCCCGGTGTTTCACAGCTAGGGTGATTCATCAATGTGTGTGCCGTCCTTCGGATGGACGTTTAACGGGAATCCCGTCTGCCGGCACTCGTTGGTGGACATTAAAGACCTCAGGGTGTCCTTCGCGAAGACTTGGCGAGCTATCGAGTTGCTAAACTGAACAAATTAGAAATTCCTGCCCTAACCAGCAGAGCGCATTGCATAAGCAGCACAGCCGTGCCCACAGCCAATGATACTACCCCGCAGCCTCATGCTGTATACGAATGAAGAAGAATTGGAGCCATCATACTCGAGATAGCGGTTTAGGGAATGAGATTAGAGTTTGTGTGTGAAGTTTGCTCGTCCCAAGTTTGCTTATATACGATATACTGTGTACTATATTACATGAGTACCAATGTTCATTGGTAACTTATCAACGGTATGCCATTCAGTAACTTTCGGCACAGCTGAACAACTGATTTCGGCATAACAGAAATTGATAACAAGTTAGTTGTTTGTAAGTAACATACCAATACCGGCCCAGTAATGACTATGTTATGTGCCATGCAAGACTGCCAACCAATGGCTAGTGTCGACTTGTGTTCTTTGTCAATCAGGGAAGTGACTTTGCTGTTATCGTGGGTAATCAATGGCAGATTTTGAAACAGGAATTGAAGTGTACTTCCTCAAATATAAGCACATTCCATCTTTCAATGAGCAGGCCCCAAATGCTTATTCACATTATTATTTTCATGTACAGCAAGTCCTCGGTTAACATCGTTCTGGTTAATATTGTTTCGTCATTAAGTCACGGATCCATTGGAGAACATACTTGTTTAAAGTCGTTTTACCTCTGATTTAGTATCAAACTCATGGTTTTCCTCGTTTTAATAAAGCCACAGAACAAACCATACCAAAACTACTGGTGTATAAGCCCACCCAGAGTACGTACAGCATAGGCCTTGTATACACCGAGCTGTGCATCCATAACATCGGTGGGTCCTGGGCTGAAGTTACTCAAGTGTGCATAAATGGCGTGTGGAGGAAGTTGTGGCCTGAATGTGTCAATGACTTGAAAGGATTGAAAGATGTTTCCCTGCTATGAAGAAAGTTATCCTTGGCTTGGCCAATAAAGTGAGTTTTTATGAGGTGGAAGAAGCCAACGTTACCAACTTCTGCAATCACACAGACAAGAGCTAACCAATGAAGATCTGAAGCAATTTGGGATTATGAGAAAAAAAGCAAACGATTGGAGATGATGATATTCAATCGTTTGTTGAAACTTATTTAAAACTTGTAAATAATATCTTTTGTGTGACGATAAAAAATTTTCCCCCCACCCCACCCCCCCCTTTACATTTACATTAATTCTTATGGGGAAATTGGATTCATTTAAAGTCGTTTCAGTGAGTCGCACTTTTCAAGAACGTAACTAACAACGTTAAGCTAGGATGAGGACTGACTATTTATTTACATCTTTCCTCTTTCAGCACGTGTGTTCATGAGCGGAGTGTTTTTAGCTCACCTGCAACATAATTCTGGAGAGCTTATGGGATGGCGCACCGTCCGTCCGTCCACAAATACTTGCAACTTCTTCTGAAACGACACATACAATTTTGATGAAATTTTACCACAACGTTCATCACCGTGCATGTACCAAAGTTTGTTCATGGTATGAAAAAAACACTTAAAAAATCGGACCCTAAGGGGGTCTATGGGTATTGCCCCCCCCAAAATAGATTCTTGCTTTCTTCTCAGAAACGACACATGCGATTCTGATGACACTTGATCACAACCTTCATCACCCGTGATGTACCAAAGTTTGTTCACCGCATTAAAAAAAAAAATTGGGTCTGAGGGGAGTCTATGGAGGGAGTTTACAGTGGGTTGTCCCCCAAAATATGTATTTGCTTTCTGCTTGGAAGCTGCACACAATTTCGATTAAACATGACCAGAACCTTCATCACCCTTGATGTACCAAAGTTTGCTCACGTCATTGAAACAACAAATCCGTAGGTATTTACTTTCTTCTCCATTACAGATTTTGTGGGTCATCCATGCCTGCTAGTTGTTGCCTGGTTACCTTATCCAGCCACTTCCAGGTGGGTATTGCCCCATGTTTATTTTCCGATTCAATTCTTCATCGAGTCTACATACATTTACAGTACAGTACATTATTTTGGGAAATTGCCTCCTGTAAATACTATTGCAATGCATTTGAACTTCCTTATTTTGAACAGGCCACACCTTCCCTTTGTTTTCTTGACTATAGTCTCCATTAAATGGGTTAATGGACATGTAATGTGCACTCTCCTCTTTCCCCTCTTTTCTTTCAGAGGTGTCAAAAATATCTACATTTAATTGGACGAGCCCTGAAGGACAACTTCTTTGTTCATTATCCTTTCCAACTGTGGACAGGGCACTCTGAATTCAAAGCTTTCTTTGATGCTGTGACGTTCCTGGACTCGCATCATCACTCACCCATCGGTAGTGTATTTTAACGTGCATGCTTCGCTATTATTATTTTTCCTTTCGACAGTATGGAAATGTTTTGTTGTCTGAGTGAATCTCTGCTACGTAACTGAATCCGACACTAACACAAATCTGATTAAATTTTGGATGTGATCTGTACTGTGGTGGTCACAAACCATCCCCAAAGCCCTTTTATGACTTTCTTGAAGACAACCGGCTTAGCATCGATGTGCAGATGTCTGAGCAGAGTTGGTCGTAAGTTGATTACTTGCCGAGATAACCCAGTATTAACGTATAAAGGACTCGTGGAATCGATCCTCGTGTATAAATGTTTTAAAAATGCAAAGGGTCTTGCATCTTGCACTTCGCAACACATCCTCGGTAGAGAACTCAAACTGAGGCAAAGTCGTTCACAGGCTGGCGGAAGAATTTTAAAGCCTTCGACGTTCAGGCTTCTTAGAGCTTCGCTCCTGCGGCCGTTGCAGGCCAAGGTGAAGTTGCTGCACCAAGTAAAAAAACACCAAGTAAACACCGCAGCCTGTGTGGGTGTTGAACTGTACCAAAGTCATTGCCATTGAGAGAGGCAGCTTGGAAATACGCCTTCTGGAAATGATGATGATGATTATTATTATTATGACGATGAACGAGAAGAAGATTTTCTGCTTTTGACCGATCTCAGATTTTTTGGCTTTTGTTTTTTTTTGCTTTTGCCATGGTCTGTAAGAACTGAAAAGTGATCCCCACCGCGACAATCAGCCGAACAGACCATGTGGACTCTCATAGATAAGCAACTTTTTGGAGAAGATACTCCAACTTTAGTTTTGTAGCTAACACATGAGACCGACTTTTTTTTTCTCTGTCATCCCTACATAGAGAGTGCTTACCACACTCTGATTATCGGCTCAAGATTACAATTCAGAGTTGACAGTTGAAGTGTAATTTGCATTCATTTATTCAGAAGAAGTCATTATTGATTTAAAACTTACTTTTCTTTTTTGCCACAACTTTTTTTTAGCTCGCCTGTTCGAAGAACAGAGAGCTATAGCGATACCCCCGGCGTGAGCGTCAGCGTGAGCATGAAAATGTTAAAGTTTTTGGTGCAAGTTATTTTTTCCTTTCTAATGTTTTTATCTACCACACTATTTTTTATACGCCCGATATATATATATATATATATATATATATATATATATATATATATATATATATATATATATATATATATATATATATATATATATATATATATATATATATATATATATATATATATATCGGGGCGTATAATGTGATACCTTTCGTCCGTCCGTCCGTCCGTCTGTCTGTCCGTCCATCCATCCGTTCCTGTCCGCACTCTAACTCCCAAAGTTTTCAACTTTCACGTTTCATATTTGGTACATAGGTACAGACTGTGGAGACGGTGTTTCATGACATACGTTCATCATCTAAAGTGGTTGCCATGGCAACCAGGATGCTGTTTTCCATCCGTTCCTGTCCACACTCAAACTCCCAAAGTTTTCAACTTTCACGTTTCATATTTGGTACATAGGTACAGACTGTGGAGACGGTGTGTCACAACATACGTTCGTCATCTAAAGTGGTTGCCATGGCAACCAGGATGCTGTTTTCCATCCGTTCCTGTCCGCACTCTAACTCCCAAAGTTTCAACTTTCACGTTTCATATTTTGTACATAGATACAGACTGTGGAGACGGTGTGTCACAACATACGTTCGTCATCTAAAGTGGTTGCCATGGCAACCAGGATGCTGTTTTCCATGTAGTAGCACAATTCTGTATATACCTTCTTGTTCGGGCGTATATTGTGCTCACTTGCGCTCTTGTTACTGATTACAATGTACAAATACATATATTGCTTTAAAATTATTTGGATCAGACTTCACTGCAATGCTTTATAAAAAAATATTAATTATTAGACGAGTCTTTTAAAAACGATAAATGTATAAACAGGCGAGCATTGGGTGGCTTTGACACCAACTCTCTGGTTTTCTGCAGCAATGGTTACTTTAAACCTGTAAACAGCAGTGCATCGATGATGCATGATGTAGTCCTGGGTTTTTTTGTAATCAAACAGATTTGAGATGCACTTTGAACGTATAGCTTGGAGACATGAATTGGTAATTTGGACAGGTCTGCGTTCTTCCTCCCAATGTTCCGTCAATCTTGTGCAGTGCACATGGTGTTGCGATGGAGCTAATCCATCCATGCGCAACTGGACCTGCACCCGAGCCCATTCAGCTTACGGAGATAATCCTCCCACAAGCCTTTGGGCAGAGCAGCCAAAAATTGTCTTGTCTTTTTTTTTCCTATTCACACAAATCTATTAAGAACAAAGCATTGACTGATTTAGCAGTCAGGCAAAGGCAGTATGGAACACAAAAATGCATGAGGGTGAGTGTGTGTGTAATATATATATATATATATATATATATATATATATATATATATATATATATATATATATATATATATCGCACACATACACAGAGACCACTGAATTTGAACTTGACAAGTGTACATGACTCTGTACTGCTGTCTACAATGCATCTCTGCAGTGGGTTTAATAAGAGTGGACAGCGGGGCGACGATACAGGCCTTTCACATGAGCTATGCCTAAGGCCTCGGACTAGTCCATTTCTCACTCGCACATGGACGGGGCATCCGCAGCCTGTGTGGGTGTTAGACAGGAAACAATCAAGATTGATTGATGATGGCTTGCTTGTGGAACACCTCGTACATAAACTGTTGGGTTATATCAACATCATTGCTTTTGATTGAGCGTTGTGATTATTATTATTATTATTACTATTTTTAAGTACATTAAATCTCACTTGACAAAACAAAATACCAACTAATTTCTTTTACCATACATTTCCCCCTAGCTCGACATGAAATTAGTGAAGATTTTTGAACGAAGGATTCTCCCTCCACCACACCCAAAAAGCTGTTTTAAAGCAGATTTTGGTGTGTGTGTGTGTGTGTGTGTGTGTGTGTGTGTGTGTGTGTGTGTGTGTGTGTGTGTGTGTGTGTGTGTGTGTGTGTGTGTTAATATGTCTTGTATGCGTAGTATTGGGCCAGTCGAGATTTAATCTGTCATCTTTGATTCTTTTTTGCATTTGTGCTTCCGTGCGTGTGCACCCTCCCCCATGGCCTCATATACCAGCACTGCGTCCGACGCGCGTGCGTGCGTTTTCAGTGCGATGCGACGCCGCAGCCTCCTGCTGCTCTGTGCCAGCGGCCTGGGACTTTTGTCGTTACTGCAGCTCCATCAGGCTCTGCGCGCCCTCGTTTCCGGCCGTCAGCATCGGAGGGAGATCTTCTTGTCTGGTGTGACGCCTCCCAACCATGGTGCACCGTCCATGGTTCCCACTTCCGCGGAGCCAGTTGACCTTTACCTGCGTTCATTTCATCTCAGCGATGACATGAACGAGTATTATTACGTCACACCATCTGGCTTTCGCTGTCTCAAGGAAGGCTCGCAGAGGCAACCCTCGTCTTCATTGCAGAGCACTTTAACCTCACGTGGCAGGATCTATGAGCTAGCAGGAGTGAAAGGTGAACACTGCTTCTGCCGCCCAGGATGGCACGGCCCTCATTGCTCTATTCCCACGGTGGCACAGCACTCGAACCTTCCCTCTCGCGGAGACCTCCGGCTCCGGACTTCTCCTCGACGGGTCTTGAATGTGGTGAACGTCAACCATGAGCTGGATCTACTTGAGGCAAGGTTCAACGAGCTGCGTGGCACCGTGGACGTTTTTGTGGTTTGCGAGTCCAATTACACAGCCTACGGTGAGCCGAGGACTTTATTGTTCCATAGGGCGCTTCACAATGGTAGCTTTGCTGCCACCCAGGGGCATCTTCTTTATGTCTTCCTTGATCACTTCCCTGCCGGTGGTCGGCAGAACGGGTGGGTTGCCGACGATTACCTGCGCACCTACGCCTCACAACAGGGACTGGCACGTATCTGGGGTCTGCGTCCCGACGACCTATTTGTCATCAATGATGCAGATGAGCTTCCTTTGCGGGAGGGTATTCTCTTCCTCAAGCTGCATGACGGATGGCCTGAACCTGTGGGCATCCACCTGCGTCCGTCCATTTATGGCTTCTTTTGGAGACAGCCTGGCTCATTGCAGGTGCTGACTGCCAGCACAGTGCGTACCCTCACAGAGATCTACAACTCCGATGGGATCTTGCTTCGACGGCGTCATTACTATGACATGCCGGGATTCCGGGATTATGAGCGGCGCTCTCAAAAGCGTTTGGCAGAGTGGGCTCTTGGAAGTTCCCTGCACTTGGCTGGCTGGCATTGTTCATGGTGTTTTTCCCCTGAGGGAATATTGCACAAGTTGATCTCCGCTCAGAACGGAGACTTTCCACGATGGGGTGACTACCCCGAGAAGCGAGACCTTGTCTACATCCGTGAACTCGTTCGCACTGGGGGTTGGTTTGATGGTACATTGCGAGACTTACCTATGGCTAACCCCAGTGAGCGCCTCTACGCACCACGGTA
The DNA here is from genome assembly GCF_056783735.1 of Eptatretus burgeri. Classification (NCBI taxonomy): domain Eukaryota; kingdom Metazoa; phylum Chordata; class Myxini; order Myxiniformes; family Myxinidae; genus Eptatretus; species Eptatretus burgeri. Next base: position 54,632,774 of record NC_140966.1, read on the forward strand.
CTTACTCGACAACCCAGATAAATATTCCTACCTTTTGCAGAACCCTTACATCAGTAAAGCTTCCATACCTCCAGCTGCGTGAAATGTAGACAAAGAAATGAAGGCAATTGATTTGGACTATTTTGATGGGAGAGTGAAATGTTTTATGTGCCCCTGACCTTTGTAAATTAAAAGAACTGGGGTTTCTTGCACATGTGATTATCTTGATTTTATGGGATTTGTATTTATTTTCATTTGTCTTCTGGCAAGATGCTGGGAAGTGAGATATTTTAACATCGTGAAATGTTAGCTCATCCATTTACCAGTATTTATGGGCAAGTTCTAATGTACAGTATTTTAAAATCAGCACAAATATTGGAGCTGGGTTCTTGTATTCTGGCCATGTTTTGGATCACATCATTTATACCTACTATTCCATACTAGAAAGAGAATGATAACTGTACAGACTTGGGGGTGGACTTTCTGGAGCCTCTACAGCTGGTTTGGGCAAGAATTTTGCTCGGGCGCTGATGACAATCCCCTACTGCTGCGAGACATGATGGGATCTTTCATATCCACTGATGGGACACCCAGCTTAAGGTACCATCTGATGGATGGTGCACTCATTCATGCAATGCCCTTTCAAATAAACACCATAAGGTAACATTTTGTAGTAAGGGCAGGCATAGACCCACAGACTAGCCAGCTCAAAGGCAAATGTGTGCTACCTCTAAGCTATCCTGTGAGCCACTATAGCTGGGTGGATGGATACATATGGAGTTAAAATCAGGTTATGACAAAGCACATTCCTACAGTTCTTTCTGTCATCAGCTGTAATTAAGAACATTCCTCAGACCCAATATGTGTGGTGTTTTTTATTTTATCTTATTTTTTTTTAAACAGGGGAGAAATAGGTATTTTGTATCAATTGGTGAATGACAGCTCCAAAGACTCATCACTTAAAATGAAAGCGGCCATTGTTTATTGCCAAAAATAAAAATATGATGGTGCACTCACCTGTGTAGTGAATGGCTTGCTGCTGTCGGATGGCTACGAGTGAGAGTGAGAGTGTGTGTATATACTGCATATGTATTTCAATCCTTTTTTTTTTCTTTGACGCCTACTATAACTGAATTGAACTTATTGGGCATGCCACTGGATGATGAGCAAAAATGCCTTTTTCAAATTATATACTCCTATCTGTTATTTAGAGGAGGAGGAAGGGGGGGGGAGGAGGAAGGGAGGGGGGAGGTGGAAGGGGGGGAGGGGAGGGCGGTGGGAGAGAGTCGAAAGGATTGCGGATAAAATAACAAAACATACTGGAAAGAGAATGGCAGTCCAAAGTTGTATCACATTTGTTCTACAACCATTACTGAAGCCTGAAGTACTGCAGTTATTTTTGATTGCACTTGTAAGTTCACATTGGAAGAACTCCCCCAACGATATGTAAGGAAATTAATCCAACAAAAGGCCTTCATCAACACCACTGATTTGAGGAATGGATCCACAAAAAGTAAATGTTGCTTCTTGGAGCCATTTTTTTCCTCTTGCTGCAAAGGCTCTGGACGACATTCCATGCAACTCGACAGCAGACTTTGGTGTTTGCATTGATTCATTCAAAGGTAAAATTAACAATGTGATTGTGATCTTGTAATTACAAATTTTGAGAAACCAGCGAAAACCCCTTCCTTACGGATGAGTGAATACAAGCAGAATTATGGAAGTGATGACTTGTAATACCCACCTCCACCACAAGTACCGTGAAATGATGCACATTTACATAGAATTGGGGTGTTATCCCCACCCTGAACCTCTGGGAGTGTTTTTTTTTTAACTGCCTAACCTTCCCGTGCATTCCCCACTCAGACTACAGCTTCCACTTATCAACTCATTCTGTCCAGTGGTTTAGGAGTGCATAGTCGTCAAACAAACCAAGACACTTCTCAAATTATAGTCGGATGAATAACCGTCATCCCCAAAAGTTGGATTTGAGCAAGTTGTCCAGAGTTCATATGAACTGTCCTTTCAACAGATGCCAGGGAGTGTGGGTACTGGTGAGGCAGGTGATGGAGGAGAGTATTGGCATGGAAAACCTTCTGGGTGCTTTCCCATGCACTCAACAGCAGGCATGTAACCACTGTCCCACACGCCGGGGCTACAGCGCAGGCAGAGTCCATGCAGTGTGCATGGTATGCGTGGCATGAGGCGGAAGTGATGTAGCAGACCCCGTGCCTGCAAATAACAAACAAAGACAAGCATATCATCATTACAATCCTGATGATGAAAATTGGGCATCAATTATTTCGACGAACATTTATGTTCACAACTGCCACTTTTTTTTTTTTTTGCACAGTAACATACCATATCCATTGCAAAGCTGGACAAATCAAGCATCCCATCACTAAGGACACTGTTCGACTCTTGTTCGGGGCACTGTGTCCTCTTGCTGTTTGTCCTCGCAATCCACTCTGGGACTCACAAAACCATGAACCACCTTCCAGGGCCAGCCACTATGGGTAGTACGCGAATCCCAGAGTGTGCCCGCAAGTGACCCACCATGAAGAATCTCCAGCAACCACCAAGGAGAACTGTATGTACCAGTTTGGGACCTGTTACCACCATGTGTGGTGTTTTCCCTTTTTATTTGTTATGAGGCCAACAACAACACCCACTCGCAGTACACACGAACCTCCAGAACGACTGGCAGCACTGCATGATATCTGTACCCTATAACGTCCCACAGGGCCCGTTCAACCCTGTGGTGGCGCATGTGAATTGCACATAGACAGACTGATGTACAACAAGGAAAGTTCATGCATGGAGGGAGTGGGAGGGGGGGTGGGTCTTTGACACAAACACTGGAGTGAGGGAGACGAGGGCTCTCCAAACATGTCCTTTATAAATTTCATTTCTCACGGATTAAATTTGTTCGTGGGCACCAGCAGTGACCACTATGTTTTGGTTTGCGGGCACCAGCAGTGTTGGTTTGCGGGCGCCAGCAGTGACCACTATTTTTTGGTTTGCGGGCGCCAGCATTGGCCACTATTTTCGTTTGTGTGTCTGTGTGTCTATCTGTTTGTGACTCTCTCCAGAGCATAGCTCCGTGACGTTTGATGCGATCTTGATGAAACTTGGACACAAGCTAGATACAGGGTGCCCAGTGGTTCCACATTTCCCACATTTTGCAAAATGTGTCCCACATTTTTGAAAAAAAAAATCACACATTTCCCACATTTTTGTCAGACCTTTAAAAATTGTAATGGCTACAGCAGATTTTTTAGCATTGTTAAGCTCAAAAATCTGATAGGGTTTTGCACCCCTGGCCTCTAGAGCATTTTTTTAGGTGTCATTAAATGCACTTTCAATCTTTCTGCTGTGGTAATAAATATAAATAATTGATGGATATCATGGTTATTATAAAATAACACATTTCTCTTCATCATCATGTTCACTGTGTCTGTGATGGTTTTTTAATGCTGAAAGTGTAAGACAACACCATATTGTGATTGCGTATTTATAAATGGCTATTAAAAGATGTACCATTTGAGGTACTTATTTGGAATACTGGTAATGCTGGTACATGTAATGTTAACATTCACAACAATTTAACATGCAAATATGGTGTTTTTTTTCCCCTTTCATGATGCATGTATATTGGATTGTTGCTTGGCATATACATGTATATACAATTCCTTAACCTATTTGCTTTCCTGCTTACATGTGTAGCTGTAGAATCTGTTTTACAAGCAAGAGAACATATTATTAATTCATCAAAATGCCACGACATACAACAAAATTTAACGAAAATTGGATGAATAGTGTGGACAAGAATGGGCATGCACTTAGCCAGTGGGTACAAAAGAAATCAGACCAGGAAGCTCATTGTGCGTAATGCAAGAAAGACATTGATATTAGCAATGGTGGTGTTTATCAACTGCAAAGACATGCAGAAGGAACAAAGCATATTAGAGTGGCTAAAACTGCAATTGCATCTGGACAGTCAAAGCTGAAAATTGGGTCAGGTGGGGTATATTTGTCACAAGCATCAACCTCTGGAGCATCCCAAAAATGGACTCTTTCACACCAGGACAAAGTTACAAAAGCAGAAGCTATATGGGTCATGAAAGTTGCACAAGTCAATTTCTCTTTCAGATCATGTGATAAGATAGCTGAAACATTTCAAGAAATGTTTGCCAACAGTGATGTTGCAAGGGATGTGAAACTTAACTGTAGTAAAGTCTCATATGTAGTCTCACATGGACTTAGTTCTTTCTTTCATGAAGATCTTGTTACAAAGATTCGGAACACTTCTACATTTTATGCCATCTTGTTAGATGAAACTACTAATGACCAGATGAAAAAGCAACTAGATATCCATATTCGTTTTTGGAATGATGGATTGATTGACACATGCTACCTGAAGTCAAAGATGTTGGGTCATGCAACAGCTCAAATTCTGAGGGACACCCTTTCAGACGCATTGGAAGAAGATTGTCTTGATTTAAAAAAACATTATTATTCTGGGAATGGATGGACCTAATGTAAACAAAGCATTATGGGAAAAAAATGGATGCAGACTGCAAGGCTGCAGGTTCCCATGGGCTTGTTGATGTGGGATCATGCAACATACACACAGTACACAATGCATTTGGAAAAGCAATGGGTGTTCTAGAATCGTGGGGCATAGACAGTTTTCTTGATCAGCTATTCAAGTTCTTCCATCAAACGGCATCACGTAAAGAGGACTACTCCCAAATTCAAGCTTTGATTGAGGTGGAGATCCATGTTCTTCTATGCAATGTTAGCAATCGATGGTTGAGCATTGGCCCTGTATTGGAAAGAGTGATAGAGCAATGGAAAAGTTTGGTTGAGTACTTCACTGTCTTCCTCCCAAAAGAAAATGTGAAGCTGCTTATCTCTAGTCAGAGATACAAAGACGTTAGAAAACAGCTGTGTGACTTGACCCTGCTCAGATTGCACTTCCTGCAGTACCTTACCAGTGCATTTAATGGGTTCCTCACTCTTTTCCAGTCTCAAGAGCCACTCATACATGTCCTTTATTCAGAGCTCTCAGATCTCTTGAAGAACATACTTAAGAAATTTCTGAAATGTGAAGTCATAAAAGACAAAGAAGGCCAAGATTTGCTTGATACTGACATTATGAAGAAGGACCTGATGTTATCCAATGACTGCATTGCCATTGGTGAATCAACAAGACAGCTTCTGCCAAAGAAGAACATCACTCCATTGGATAAAGTTGGTTTCTTCTCAGATGTCAAGGATGCATATGCTGCTGTAGCAAAGCATTTGATTAATCGCCTTCCACTGGACAATTCTTTGCTGAGGCGATTACGTTTCTTACATCCACTGATGAGACAGCAGGAGAATTCAATGGATTCTATCAAAGCAGCTGCCCAGAAATTTCCTCATATCTTTTCTGATAAAGACATAGATCAAATTTGTGATGAATGGATGCTTTACCAGGCTGAGAATGAAATCAATGAATCCTGGTTCATGGAGGAAGGAGGCTCATATCAGAGAGTTGATAGATATTGGGCCAGAGTGTTGGATGTGAAGACCTCTACTGGCAAAGAGAAGTACCCCATTCTTGGACAGTTTGTGAAAGTTGTTTTGGCCATATCACATGGACAGGTTGATGTTGAAAGGGGTTTTTCACTGAACAAATATACAGTCACTTTACAGAGAACCCATCTGAGTGAAAATGTTGTGAATGGTTTGAGAACCATAAAAGATGCAGTGACCCATAATGGAAAGGGTGAACCATGCCAAATTCCAGTTACCAAATCGATGCTGGAGAGTGTGCACCAAGCACATAGGAAATACAAAGCAGATAGAGATGCAAAACAGGAGATGGAGAAACAAAAGCTAAAAAAAGAAGCTGAAGAAAAAGAGCAGCAAAAAGCAAAGGATCAGATGGAGCTCCAAAAGACTGAGGAGAAAAAAACTCAGGGAACAGGACAGACTTCAACTAGACCTGAAAACAGCTGATAAACTTGTGGCTGAAGCGAATGAACGTCTGAAGAAAGCTCTGGTATCAAAATCTCAAAGAATGGTAGAAATTTGTGCAGCTCAGGCCCTCCTTGAATCAGGACATAATAAGCTGTCACAAACCAATTCCAGCTTGGAAAAATTGGAAAAAAAACTGTCTCAGTGCAGAAAAAGAAAATTGTAATGTGGGTGATCAGTGTGATCTGCCTCTCAGGTCAGGGTGATGGTGTTAGTGGTGATGGGAAATAAATGGAAACAGTCCTAATGTATTATATTGTTACGGCTGTGGAAATTCGCAAACCACCATCCAGGTCCCATAGGTGAGGTATCTCTTAAGTACATGTGTAGTTAGCCCCAAACCCGTTGTTTAGAGGGAATAAATGTGATTCATTCGGGCTGCGATGGCTTGAGTCAGTCGTTTTTCTTTCTCTATCTTTTATTTCAAACAAAAACCAACAAGGGGCTCGGTGGCTTTAGCGCCATTCTTCTCCGCGGTTGGTGCGAGGCAGGAGAAGCGAGGGGAGGGCAGCTGGCGCCCGATTGGTGGATGCGGTGTGACGCGGTCAGGGAGGAGGAACGCCCCTCTTCGAGACCTTTCTCGAAGCGCCTCGAAGGGGGGTGGAGAAAAGAACGGGGCGGAGCAACAGGGCGGAGCTCCGGGATATAAAAGTCAGAGACGGGGGAAGCAGTTTGGTGGATGCTCTTGCTCGGTGGATATTCTTGCTTCGTGGATGCTCTCGCTGTCGTCTTCCGGCTCGCTCGTCCTGGTGGCCGCTGGCCTGGTCTTTTGTGGGGCAGTTGCAAGACCCCGCTGGCGGGAAGGAGCGTCCGCCATTCCCCTCTCCCGACTTCGGGCATCCACGTTTCCCCCCCCCCCCCATCCGCGCTGGGATAGCGCCGAACACTCGGTCCGTGGCGTCGAGTGGCCAACACGTGCAGGCGCGAGGCACGCAGGAGAGGACTCGGCTACCACGCCAGGGCACGGAGTCGCGGCCAGGTGGGACCACGTCGACGGACGTAGGAGAGGGACTCGACGGCCCAAAAGGGAAGTCACCATTTCTTTTCGGGGTTTTTTTGTATGGAACTTGTGGCGCCATGTCTTGTGAAGTAAAACTGTATAAGTGTTGCCGTGTGTCGGTCTTAGTCGGTTGTCGCTCTGCGTCGTCGTTGCTTTATTGTTTTTCTTCTTGCATTTGCTTTATGTGCATTCTGATTCTGTTTGGCTGTATATGTGTGCCGTGTGTCGTGTGAATAAAGTGCTTGTGTGAACTTGTTCCCTGTTTCGCTGCGTCCTTCCCTTTGTTGAATCTCCATCTTGCTTCACGTAAAGGGTTCGTAGTGGGCTTAATACGCCCGATAAGTAATCGGAACCGTCGAGGCCGACGATAACACCGCTCGGTTATCCCGATAGTACGGAACGGACCGCTTAAGCGGCCCGTGTCTGGAGTCGACCTGCGGCGAGGTGCCATCGCCCGGTTTACCATCCGCGTGGGTACTTAGGTAGGTCGAGTTTGGCGAACAACCCTATCCCACGCGAGTGGCCGATTGGCACGATCGTGGTGAGGCCGAAAGGCCCACCCGTGACTAGCTCCCGGCGTTAGTCCGAGAGGGTCATGACAGAATTGTCCGTCCGGTGGGCGACGTGTCGCGATTCGAGTCACGTGGCCGATCGCACGCCGGTGGGCGCGAATTCGCAACAATATGTTTGAAGGAGTTAATCTGTTAAATCATAAACCATGTAAATAAGTTTCATTGTAATAAAGTTTTTTTTCATGGGTGCTATGATGACTTTGCTTTGTTCAGCCATTGAACCTGGCATCATGTATGGTGCCATTTATAAATTTATAAATGTATGGTGCCGTATATAAATCACATTTATATATTATGTTCTTTTGCATATGAATAGGGCTATTTTCACTTTGTTGCATTCAAGCCCTCACCGAAGTAAGACAGATTTATTTTCACATGTTATTTATAATTCATTGCTTGGGAAATGATTTTATGATTTTTTTCTCCATCATAGTAATACTGTTTTTATTTTATGTTCTAAAGCCCACTTGGCACTGATAGTTGTACTCTAGAATGTAACCAGTTTGAGTTATAACATCTTAAATAAAAAACTAAAGTGTTTTGAAAGTCCAATATTAATATGTGTTATATTTGCATTGTGTACACTCCTGAATTTGTGCATTTTAATTAAGATTACATAAACTGTTATATACTGAAACATGTACAATAGTATAAAGGCTTTCATCAATGCCAACCTAATCATGAGGTATTCATGATATTTATACAACCATAGGCTATACATGTATGAAGTAAGATGATGTAACCATAAAGACACTATATTGCTTCATGTAGTAGTTATTATGTATATTTTTTAATTGAAATAGGTGGATATAGGATGTTTACTGCTTATAATGTTGATACCATACAATCTGAGCACCCTAATTAGTTTGATAGCTTTAACTGCATTCAAATTTTGAAATCCCACATTTTCCCACAAAAAAATCCCACATTTTTTTTGGCAGCCATTGGGCACACTGTATTTACCAACAACCACCCATTGCCCACCAGAAACAATTAATCCTCCGTACCAGCACCGAATTGCATTTACCATGTTCTTCCTTCCCTGTGCTTCCTTATTCTTCCTTCTTGCATTTCACACATTAGTGGCACAACGCTTGTTGCATTCGTAATAAAGTACAATGCTTTTCCCATACGCAATAAAGTACAGTGCTTCTCGCAAGCAAACAGTACGTGCAGTACAAAGGACGTTTTGCGCGTGCAAGGAGGGGCTGAGGGTGTCTTCTGCGTATTTTGCGAGTGAGGGGCGGGGTGAGGGCTGCGTGAAGACTCCCTCAGGGACGGCGGGATTTTCCATAAGTTGGATTGTGGAACCGCTCATATCAGATGCACACCAATGTGAGAAAGGCTCGCATGAGAGGGACGGAGAAAGCCAGTTCCTGTGAGGAGAAAAAAGGCTAAGAGTGTGCATGGGACAGTCGCTTCAAAGCTTGGCCTGCAAGAAGCAGAAAGAAGACCAGAATGCAGAGGAGAGAAGGAAGGAGCTCAGAGTGCAGGTCATTCTCAGAAAAAGGTACAAAATGGTGAAAAAATTTTTTTTCGTGAACTTCTTCGTCATGTCAGTGGCCCACATTTCATGTTTAGCATATACTATGCATGAAACCATTTCAGACTACAGATTTTTTTTTTTTAAAGATGCATTTCAATAAAATAGACATTATCAAAGCTTTTTGACTTGCACTCCTCAGGGTAAAATGACCAGCAGATGAAGAAGAAGCACCAAACTCTCATTCATAAAGTTACAATGGAATGTCCTCAACGTTGATTGGTTGAGAGAAAGAAAGGATGAGATTACCTGATTGGTGGAACCATAGAGCATCATGAATAATGAGGAGGCAGAGATGAATCACCAAAGTACCGTGGAAACATAATGCTAATTAGCTGAGGGTGAGTTGGGGGGAGTGGGGGTGGTGGTTTTCATGATGACTCAACGTTGACTGTGGTACAGTTGTCACAGTCAAGCTATCATAGTCAAAATAGTGTTACGAATTCGCGCCTGCCGGCATGCGATCGGCCGCTTTCCACTAATAGCAACCGCGTCGCCCACCAGATGGACAATTCAGTCGTGACTTTCTGGAACTAACGCCGGAACCCTGTCACGGGTGGGTCTTCAACCCCTCCACGGCCGTGTCAATTGTCTACCCGTGCAAGATAGGGTCACTCGCCGAATTCGATATACCTAAGTACCTGCGCGGGGAGCCGACCGGGCAGCTGTACCTCAACGCAGGTCGGCTTGGGACATGAACCGCTTAAGCGGTCCGTTCCGTTCTGCAGTGATAACCGAGCGGGTATTATCGCCGACCTCGCCGGATCCGATTCTATTTAACGAGTGTTTGAAACCCCACTATTTATTCCGCGATGCAAGATGGCATTTCAATGGGGTGAAAGGAGGACGCAACAAATGGGATACATTTCACAAGCAAGTACATTTATTATTTACCCACAACACATGCAAGGAATCATGCACGTATATAAAGCAAGGCAAATAGAAAGCAATACAACCGAATATGAGCAAGGATCAATGTCCAGGCACAGTTACTTAGACAGGTCTACTTAATAGACACGGCGCCACAGCATGCACTCAAAAACAAAGGAAAAGACCCCCTCATAGACAAGGAGGTAGACGGGGTCAGTGGGCCTTTATGTCCGTGAACCTTGGCTGACCGAATAGGCCCACGAGACCGATGCAGGTTACCTGCCCCCCCCCCTCGGTGGTCGGCGAGTCGTGACATCCCGTCCCCGCGGCAGTTAGCGTGGCCACGCCTGATTCCGGGCCTCCCGCGTGGCCGGCAATCTCTCTCCGGCGCTCTTCGCCCGGACGCGCAGGTTCGCACCACACAGCTGGCAGAGCTGCGCCTTCAGTCCGCGTCTCCGATGCACAGGTCACTCCACCGGACCACCAAAGACAAGCGAGTCATGAACCACAAAGAGCGGGGAGGTGAGTGAACCACGAGCAGAGAAAGCAGCAACAGCCTGGACCACAGGGAGACCGCTCGAGCCTCGCGTGCCGTCTGCCTTAAATAACACGGGGCTCCGCCCTTCGCCCCACCCCGTTTTCGGCTCCACCTTCCTTCCAGTAGCTTCTCCCAAAGGGGTGTTCCTCGACTCCTACCGTGTCACACCGCGCATCCACCAATTGGGAGCGATCTTCCTCGCCCCTTCTCATGCCAGCCGCAGAGAAGAAAGGGCGCGAAAACCCGCGCACTAGCGCAGGTTTCCTTGTTGTTCTTCACTCCGCGTGCTCGGACCCCTTTTCGACGCGACGAAAAGGGTCGTAGTGTGATCTGTCGGTTCAAAATAACAATAGAAAAAGAAAAACCTACCTCAAAGGGTCACAGCCCGATGAACACGAAGAATTCCCTCTAAACAACGGTGGGGAAACCTATCTGAACACTCACTTACCAGGATAACTGATCTAAGGAAGCTTTATGGTGTTCTGCGAATTTCCACAGCTGTAACAATAGATATAAAGTTTGGACAAATTATTTGTGTCTGCAAAGAGTAGGATTGGTTGATCTGATGAATGTGGTCTCCATTGCACGAAGGTGAGCTAAACTGCGTCCTCTACTCAGAATTTTAAACCAGCCAATACGATGTTGCTCTGCACACTGAGGATTATTCAGTAAATGGTAACCAATTGCAGAGGCACAGGGTATAGTTGTTATACTATGTATAATTCTTACAATCTCGAGTTGGTTATCTCTGTTCGGATGACTGACCCCGTCTGATCCCCAAAGGGACGTGTTGTTCAATACGATCCTTCAATCTCAAAGATGTGTGGCCCACGTATCTAGCATCACACTGGCACTGGAATTCGTAAATAATCTTACTTATATGAGAGGCGGGCAGAACATCTTTTAGACTAACGGAAGCAACCATCGGGTGGTGAAAATCACTCGTGGTTGAACAGCATCATAAGAATGGGATCCTGTCTGTTTGATCTGGTTTTCAAACCGCTGAGACACTTTGCCTTTCCAAGGTAGATGTAGGTATACAGGACATTTACCAGGTCCGATTATAGAATTATTTGGTGTGTTCAGGAACAAGAGTGATGGAGTACTTTGTTCACGTTGAGTCTTGCTTGATAGTCATCTATTCAATCACGATTGATCATGAACATCTTTATGTTGACATTTTCCTCCCCCTCATCTTGGAAGGTGACCACATCGGGGATATCCCGACCTTGCGCAACCAGATGGTCAGCATTTTTTTTTTTTACTACAGCACCAATCCCATCTGCTGGCCCTTTTTTGTAGGTGTGCTCCAGTAGGTTCCAGGTGACTCCTCTCAAGGAAATTGACAGTTCTATTGTCAACAGCATTCTGTTTCCTATCATTGAACATAAACTATGCATGTGTCTTTACTGTTACCATCATTGTTTCTACCGTTACTAATCCAGTAATGGTAACGACAGTATTGCGAGAACAGTAAAGATGCATTTGAGTGAAATAATCTGACAAATTGACAGAATAAGTAATTAAAATGAGATGAAATTCAGATAAAGCAGTGGTATAATGTGACGACGTATTTTACCCATTGCAGCATCATATTTTATGAACGATGAGCATTCATCAGTTAATCTCTCAAAAAGAAGGGACGCTGAATCATCGGATCCTCTCATGCTTCTGTTCCGGAGCATGTGAAATATGCAAGTGTCATCATCCAGAAGTAGTCAACATTGGTGAAATGGGTGATGAGAAAGATGATCTAGTGGACAGCGACTCAGATGAACAGGAGCATACTCTGACAACATTCGAGAGAGATGAACTTTATCTGAGTGACAAAAGGTATTGTTGTTAAGGCAACGACTAAATGAAGCCTTCGATGTTAAAACGATCCTTGCTCTCTCACTCTTACCGTTTGATTAATCCAGAGATGATTGCATGAAATGGCACGTCCAGCAATCTCTCACCAGTTCTGAGAGGCAACTGCGTCAGCCTGATGATGCAGTTGATGAATCCGAAAGCCTTCAGATCGTGCCGCACAATTACTATGCAGTTGTCTTCACTTGAGGAAAGAACAGGCTGTTCTATATTGGTAGACCGATGTCAAAGGTTCCACTCAAGCTCAAGTACCTGGAGCACGTCGGAGATCGCTCAGAATACATATATGATTGGCCATATCGTGAGATGGTATCTCTGGATGCTGAAGACCGCAAATACTTCCTAAAACAAGTGTTCTTCACAACCCCCCCCCCACCTCGACCCTTCAAGCTTGATGAGGATCAAGTTAAAGAAGTAATTAATTTGATGAACTCTTGAAATTGATCCCCGTATTCCATCAACCGACAATGCTTACTGTTTCAAAAGCACGATTGTTACTGTTTCAAATCATTCATCTGCGGATTTAATATTTAGTAGAATAGATCGACGGGAATGCCTGCGTTCAAGATCGCCAAAACAGGAAGAACCATCACTTGTAATTTTATGTTTGTTAACATGTTTGTTAACATGTTTGTTATTCTATTGGAGTTTATTTTTGTGAAGTCAAAAATGCAATTGTCGGGCTTTTTAAAATTTTTATTAGAATTTTTTGTTATTCAGTGTGCCAAGCCATATGGGCAGTGGTTCACATAACTGGTATGCAGGTACTCATGCGCGGTAAAAAAACAAAAACAAAAACAAAAACCTACTTCAAGATGCTCAGAAAGTTCAAAAGCGTACAACCACAACAGAGGCTTTTGATGGAAGGTTTTCTCATCTCGTGTGGATAAGATTCTTCCGTGATATTGATATAAGGAGAGCACAGGAACGAAGAGGAAGAACAGGGGGATATCTCAGCTCATGTTGGTAAGATTCTTCCATGAAAATTGATTTACAGTGATTTTAAAATTTAAGTTTACCAAATTAAGTTTGTAAATTATAACAATATAATTTATAAGTTATATTGTAAGTTTATAACTTTTAAGATTAAAAAAAAGAAAGATCTGAGGAGAACATACTGGTGAAGAGGAAGAAGAGGCTTAGGAACATCCAGAAGGAAAAAAAAAAAAAGTAGTTTGCGAGTGTCTCGTCTGGAACGGACGTTCTGAGAGACCACTTACAGAGTAAGTAAGACCCCTGCATATGGGGATAATCTGATGAGTCAAAATTTCTAAAAGTGTCTGTCATTACTACTCAACACATTTTCTGAGAATGACCCTTGATAAGGAGAGAAGGAAGGAGCTCAGAGTGCCGAGGAGAGCGAGAAGAAAGGCCAGAAAATGGCTTGATTCATGTGGAGCGGAAACGGAGTGGCATGCCGTTGGCATATCTGGGATGCTGGAGAGGATTTTGCCTCATGGTTCTAGATGCTTCAGACGTGGGTGCACATCGCATCGCACTGCATCACCACTCCACCACCCATCTTCAGACCAGACATTCGGGAGGAACCCGAGCACTTCCCCTCGTGGTGAACCTCGAACCCTGAGTCCATAATAATGTAATACTGTCCTGTCGACGGGTCTTCTTGTGCAGACCCGTCGTCGATTGGGTTATAATTAATTTATTTCGAATTATAAATAATTCCACCGGTCTTTAAAGCAAATGTTAACAATTTTAACCTACCCTGGGGATTTGTTGAAATGGTTTCTCATGTGAGAGGATGGCAAAGGCCGTTCACCTCATTAAATGTGTTCTTGCAGAATAAATTGCATTTCAAGAAAGCACAAGACCGAAAAGGGACAATCCCAGGACAAATGTCAGACGGGCACGAATGCAAGCAAATAAATAAATGTATGCACCTGGTATAACGAAAGCCTTAATGCAGGGAAATAACTAGAGAGTTCATGGAACACTTTACTCCGTGCAGTCTTGCGAAACAAAGACATGGACAGGGTCTGCGAGCGGCAAATTTGATTGGTTGTGACGATGTAAAGTACTGTAATATTTTGTCCAAATACTGTTAAACATCAGGGTTTTGAAAGTGCCGAGAAGGTGATTTGTGTTTTTATGTTCTACAGTGAATATAATTCAATTGAAATAAAATAAAGATTTCAGAGGTTGTAGAAAAAAAAAATTCAGAAGTTTACCGCAGTTAATGCAGTGTCTTTTGCACCACCTTATTTAACACGTTACATTAGTTATTCGTGCCCGTTTGTGTCCTTTATGATGTCCTTAAAGGGGAACCCAAATGTTCATCCCACTGACGCTAATCTATCCCTTGATACATCACAAAATAGATATAATGTGGCTTTTTTTTCTTCCAAAAACCGATTTATTAAGCCGGTAATTTTGTTATTAAAAGTCAAAATCTTCTTCTTCTTCTTCTTCTTCTTCTTCTTCTTCTTCTTCTTCTTCTTCTTCTTCTTCTTCTTCTTCTTCTTCTTCTTCTTCTTCTTCTTCTTCTTCTTCTTCTTTTCTTCTTCTTCACCCTTTGCCGTGACCACATCAGGAAGTCGACTGCCATATCCATAGTGTCTCCGGGTTACATCGCGGTATGATTGAACTCAAACGGCGAATAATTTTCGATTTTCCCCAAACATGCCGAGTCAATGCGTCCTTGGTAGTTGCAGCAATGCAAACCAAGATGTTTTCATGCGAAACCAATAGCCAAAAGACCCAAAGTTTGCCAGAAGTTGGACGAGATTTGTTTGAAATACTCGAAGTATGGATCGGGCCTCCGAAATGTTTGCTTTTGTGCTCGGAACATGTAATAGAGCACTGTTATGCAACGACAGAGATAGCGAGATCTTGTGGTTATCCACCACGATTGAGAGAGGATGCCATTCCCATGATTAAGCAGAAGAAGTAGCCGTCGCTCGAAACTGTAACACCATCTCTACCCAGCTACAAACACATGTACATGGGCAATTTGAGTGGCAAATCACACACCTGTTGCCATAAGAGCACCTGAAAATAATTATCTATTATCAACACAAATTTCTGCAAATCAAATGAACCACCCTCTAATTATAGTGGAGAGAATGTACGTACAGCATGTATGTATCATCTACTACTCCGAGAGGCTTTGATTTAGGATGCTGAAACTTTCATGGTCTTCCCCCATCCGCCCTCCTTTCCCCTCCACAATATCCCCACCATTCCACATCAACCGTCACCTGAACAATACCCACCACGACTCCACACACTCCCTCCACCCATCACCCCCAAAATACCCACCACCATTCCACCCATCCCCCTCCACCACCCTCTCCCCCATCAACCATCACCCTAATAATATGTACCACCACCCCACACCCATCCCTCCTCCACTATCCCCCACAATACCTGCCACCATCCCACACCCCCCCACTTCCACAATCAACCACCACCACTCCACACCCCTCCTCCCCCCACCATCACACTGCAATAATTACCCGACAATACCCACCACCACCGCACCCCCCCCTCCACAATACCTTCAACCACCTCATCCCCCTTCCCCTATAGCACCACTACCCCCCTCCACTGGGGCAGGACATCGACATGGAAAAACAGCACGAACACAGCACCACAGCACGGACACGACATAACCACAGACAATTGGCGTCCCGAGGAAGTATGAAATGAGACGATCCAATAACATACAAGAAACATGATCAGTCTGCAACGGTAGGAGGAAGAATTTGTCACCAATTTTGTCCGTGGTGTCCGAGTGTGCCTGGGTGGTGGTCATGCTGTGCAGTGCCATGTCGTGCCATGTCTTATGTCTGTGCTGTGTTTCTGCTGGAGTCATACAGGGTGTTCCAAAATGACCTGGACAACTTTGGTTGTGAATATATTTAGTACCATAAATGATACAACAATACTCTGTTTTATATCATACAGAAACTCATAAAGCTTTCTTTATTTTCAGGTCTGGTGGTTTAATGTAAAAAAAATGGCAACCACAGGAGAAAGCTCAGTGTGTCGAATGGTTCAGAGCCGAGATCCGACATACAAGTTGAGCGTAATTTCTGCACAAGGTATGGAAGGAATACACCATCGCGGGCTAGTATCAGAGAGTGGTACGAGAGGTTTAAGGAGACTGGAAGTTGTCAGAAACTAAAATATTGATCGACCATGCATGCATAAGCACAGCAGGTGTTGAACGAGTGTGTAAATAATTTCAACAAAGTCCCAGAAAATCAATTTGACGTGCATCCAGAGAACTGGTACTACCAAAGAACACGACACAGATTTTTCATAAAACTCTGAAGCTTTATGCCTATAAGATGCAGATTCTGCAGGAACTCAAACCAAATGACGGACCCAAAACTCTCAAGGCATTTGCCTTGGAAATGCTCAGTTGCATAGAGGATGATGATCACCTGAAATAGGACATGTTCACAGAAGAAGCCTGCTTTCATGTATCAGGGAAGGTAAAGTGGCACAACGTAAGGATCTGGGGCTCTGAAAACACCCACGTGGTCATTGAACACATACACGATAGTCCAAAGGTCATTGTGTGGTTTGGTCTTCTCTATGACCTCTTTGTGGGTCCGTTTTTCTTTGCGGAGGACACAGTGACCTCAACAATTTACATGAACATGTTGGAAGGATTCCTACAAACTGAAGACCTGCAACCCGATATCATTTTTCAACGGGATGGCACTCCCGCCATCCTGAATGAAAACTTTCCAGCTTGTGGATTTACCAAGACGGACCAACGGCCTGGCCCCCACGACCACCAGACATAACCCTCCCCCTTGATTTTTTTTTCTGTGGTGGTTTGTCATAGATGTCTACAACACCGATGTGGCAAACCGGCAGGATCTTCGTTCTCGGATTACAGCTGCATGCACACTGGTGGACGCAAACATGCTGAGCCGAACATGACAAGAACTTGTGGACTGCCTTGATGTCCTGCACCTGACAAATGGAGCTCACATTGAAGTGTATTGATGATGTGCACAAAACTATAAGAATTTCTGTATCACACCATACTCTTTACATGGCATTAGTGCTGCTGAAGCAGTTTCTTGATAAGGGTTTGCCACTGGGTGGTTTGTCACTGCCTTCCCAGTGTTGTTTGTCCATGCTCTATAATTTTAGATGCCAAACATCAAGCATGGAAGCAGCATGTACCATTTTAAAAGTCTTAGCTATGACTCTGCAACCAGACAGACACGTGGGTTTGAACCACTGACCTCGCAGACTCAGGACAGACTCTCGAACCATTACGCCAACAAGTTTGGTTTGCATATTATTATTGCACTATTCAAGCATATTATCTGCCAAATCGGTAATGAGGTGCATAATGTCGAAATTTTGTGATTAACTTACCGTAGTTCCAAAGTTACAAGCAAAAGACTGTCCGCTCAAACCCTGAATCATTCATTGCATTAAGTCTAAGTTGCATCGTCATCGATTTTAAAATAAAATAAAATCTTGCCACACATATTCGGACCATCTGGTGGCAATTTGCAACACCCTGATAAGTGGAGTTTTTTGAAATGCAAACCGAATCAGCAGGCTGTGGCTGCCCACAAATCTAACCAACAGGTTAATGCCACAATTGTGTTTGCAAACCGAACCAAAATTCTGTGCACCAAAGCAGTTAGCAGGCATCTTGTTGGCAAGAATTAATGCGGTTGTGGCACATGTTTCCTGGTCCCACAACACTGGGGTTGAGGCATCTGCTCTATGCTAATTTTTTGTTATTGTCCCCCATCCCTCTGACAAGGTCAGAGACTGGGAACATTAAATTGAGCTCCGTCTGACCTATTGATCAACAGACTTGACCGTTCATCTGTCCACGTACTTTTATGTATGTGATATTTCAAAAAAACAAAACTTGACCATTTCGTTTTCATATTGTAGATATATATTCCTCATGACATTATCTCAACTTTATCAGATCACAGTGCTGAGTGGCTGAATTATGTTGCCATGGCAGACATCTCAGTAACTTGGCTTGTGTGCATGATATTTTAAAAAAACGTTCAAGATTTAACTTTACAATAACACAGATCTATTCCTCATACCACCCAAAAGGTGGTGCACCTCGAGTATCAGCTCCTTGTTTTTGTAAACAAAGTCAATGTTCATGGAAGAGCCAGAACAGAACCAAAGGAACAGCAGAAAGAGTGGAAACACCAACAGCAGGGCCAAGGGACAAAACAGATGGAGACAGACAAACGAGGGATGCGGGTAACGATGAGTGGTTATAGACCATGGGGCATTTGGCCGAAGCTGTCATTCTTGTCGTCTTTACTTCGGCAGAACATAAACAACACTTACATTTAGTTTAAGATACGAGACTTTAAATTCCGACTGATCCCGTGTCACAGACCATGACATCTTTTTCGGCATTTTGAAAGAAAGTTATGGTGCAAATGAAACATTACTGATCGAGGCAGATTTACGTTGACTATCGAAATAATGTTTCTCATTCATCATCGTGGCATGCCCTACATTGATTGGATAACTCATCTCGTTTACCTCGACTGCACCTGCGCTAGGAAAAAAAAAAATGTGTGTGAACTGTATGCACAACGTGAGTTCACCCGTGTCAATTATTTGTGATAAGCCACGTTTCCCGTAGCCACGACAGCAGACAATGTCATGACATCCAATTAGGATGCCTTAAGTAAGCACACCTGACGTGCAAATTTCGATACAGCAATCTATAAGCATAGTTTGGAACCACACCCTGACATTCCATCTCCAGTTGGAAATGGTTGAAAGGTGACAAACGATACCCTAGATGTTGACTGGGCAGATATGGCACCTGCTTAAAATAGCATGCTAGAACTTCCTGGAACATGCACGGATTGTTATAATCTAACCACTGCCACTTCTGATGAAGACTTCCCAGAAAACAACAATGTGGAGGTTGAGGAAGAGAATAGCTATGACAATGAGGAGAACTTTAACTGAACAATCTTCTGATTAAACATCCATGGTTGAACACTGATTATTTCTCAATAACGCCTTGAAGGTCTCAAGCAAAAATCTCAACATCAGCAGTGGTTTGACAAAATTGTAAAAATTTCGATTTGATTTGTTCATTGATTTAACTTATAGGGGATGCTCCCTTCCAGAAAGCATATCAAGGGATGTCACGCCAGAGGGTGGAGTCTTTAGCAAATTGATAAAGGGGATTTTCCAGAGTCGTCGAGATCGCTGATTAATATTGGGATTATGATGGGGCTGAGGACAAGGGCACTCTCGGCTTGACAGGGAGAGGAGATGAAAGGATTCCATTGAGAGCGAAAACGATAACACCAAACGATGAAAGGATTCCTTCCGATGACATCAAACTAGCAAGAAATGCGTGTTTGCGGATAATGCTCAGCTGGGCGAATCTGCCCAAAAACATGTCGTAATGTTTGCATAATATAAGACGTAACACAAAGCTGCAGTTCTACCGGATTGGGACTGGCAGTGACCAGGTTATACTTTGTTCACCTGGACAAATCTGGATAACATTTATTTAATAACTAAGGTTCATATTTACCCTAATGTCCATCTTTAATTGATTTGTACTATTCAAAGATGGATGGATGTTCCTGATGATGGGCCATTATCATCATATGATGAAACTAATAATCTGTAAATTTCAACAGGTTTGATGTTTTTGTTAAACTTAATTTTCCTGATGAGTGTGCTTACGATTCCACCCTTTTTATTGTCTCACTTGGTGCCATCTTTATTTTGGCATCCACACATTAAAGTCAAAAACAATTGTAAATGTTGTGGTCTTGGTTTGCAACAATATATCAACAAATTAACGAAAATAATCCATTACTCTGCCTTTTATAAATCCGGTTTATAAATAAAAATTGAAGACCCTTTGTATATTATGTTGCGGTCATCTTTTGTAACAGAAGATGACCGTTCACAAATGACATCCAAACACTTGGCTACGTTAATTTGATTACAGTGTAGGTGCTGCAGCCCACACAGCAACCACACTGAAATAGCAGGCAGTGGAAATTGGTGTCAGGGAACATCCAAGAAGACCGGATCGCCTATTACCCATAGTTGAGGCAGAAATTTAGAATTTGGCCATGGTGCTGGTGATAACTCGCATAATCTTCGCGAAGGACAGCGTGGTATCTTTAAAATCCACTAACTCATGCCAGCACATGGGACACCAGTTTAACGTCAATCTAAAGGAAGGTGCACTTTTTGATGCAGCGTCCTGCCGTCCCGCCTGCGAAGCACCAATCTGGGAGTATATAGTTGGGCTGGGAATCAAACCTGGATGTGACAGCTCAAAGGTAAGTGCAGCCTGGTGTTGGCTCAGTGGTTATGGTGGCGGCTTGGGATCCTAGGGTCCTGAGTTCAAGCCCCGTCGGCCGCTGAATTAATACACCAGGGGGTTGAATCAGCCTGTCATCCTTCCGAGATTGGCAAAATGAGTACCAGTTCCAGTGTGTGTACTGGTAGAGGGGCACTGCATCAGCGACACAGTCACGCTTCAAGAAATGATAGCTACCCTGGCAGCTAAGCTGCCATACATCCACCAAAGGTAAGTGCGCTACCTCTGAGCTATCCTGTGGGACCATTGTCTATTAGCATTCATTATAATTAATGGGCTGGCAGGATGGCCTAGAGGTAAGCACAATCGCCTCTAAGCTGTCTAGCCTGGGTTTGAATCTTGGCCTTGCTTTTAACTGTCTTCCTGGTGTTTCACAGGTAGGGTAATTCATCGTGTCCTTCGGATAGACGTTGAACTGGGCGTCCCATCTGCCGGCATTAGTTGGTGGGTGTTAAGATTCCACGGTGTCCTTCGCGAAAAGTAGGCAAGCTATTGCCAGCACAATGAACAAATTCCAAAATTCCTGCTTTAATCTACAGAAGGCATTGCATTAGCAGCACAGACTCGCCCTCAGCCAATTATGCCACTTGCAGCCTTGTGCTGCATACGAAAGAGGATTAGAATTAATAATGTCTGAAAGTGTCATCACGATTGGTGCAGCCGTTCCAAAGTGATGGGAAACAGCTGTCGTATATGCAGGGGGAGAAAGGAAAGGAGGGGGTAAGCGCACACAGATCATCGTGGGCCAGCGTTATGAAGGATCATGCAAAATGGCAGCACACGATGGTGATGTGGAAATGAGCACATAACGCCCAGTTTCAATGTCAAACATTCTTAGATAAATGTTGGCATGAAAACAAAGTACCAATACAAAAGTATATGAATCTCTCCAGGAATTACCAAAGACAATCCTTAAGAGAAACATAAAGGCAACAAACCCAAAAAGGAAGACTACACGATCAATATTTTATCGTTTCATTAGCAAGACAAAATTGGGTTAAAATGAAGAATTTCCAGGATAACCTGTATGCTGTTTTGACAAAGTGACACAAGGGCAAACATGCAGTCCCTTTGATTGTCACATGCTAAAACGTCATGAAAGTATGCTCAAGCACATTTTGGTTCACAAATAATAAAAAAGAGTGTTGTTTGCAGGGTTTAAATTAACTTGTGTGCAAGGTGCATTGCCCCACCTTCACGAGGACATGCTCGCCATTCATGTGCATTGCCAGATTTGTGAAGTAGAGCAGTGTGGCATCGGCAGAGAGTTTCTTGTCCACAGGTTCACCTCCATAAAGTGCCACGATTGCCAAGCAAATGAACAGATGGAAGTAGTCCGTCTGTTGAGAGAACACACACACACACACACACACACACACACACACACACACACACACACACACACACACACACACACACACACACACACACACACACACACACACACACACACAGTCCATTGAGACACTGGCTCTTAAAGCAAACTGACGCAGCAGTTGCTCACGAAAGGCATTCATGTTTCCAAGGGATACCTTGGTACGGGTGGGAAAGAGAAATCGAGACATGTTGTGCCTAAGAAGAACCCTAAGATTGCAGATGAATTTCTGCAGGAGAAATGATGTGCATTTAAGTGATCAGAACATATTTGTGCAAATAAATAGATAAATAATAAAAAAAATTAACCTTTGTGCTAATAATTTTCAAAGAAAAATGATGTTAGGCAGAGGAGAGGCAGAAAAAGCCATGATAAATAATGCTATTGAACCTACATCTAAACAAGGCAGTGGAAGCAATTTGAAATACAAAGGATTTTTTTTTTAACGTTTATATGGTTCAACAACTCGTGGTGTGATTTGGCATCTCCACAGAATGTTAATTTACATATATTTCCAAAAATCCGTTTTTGACTTTGACACTCAGAATGTGATCTCTAACATCCCATTATCAGTACCCGAAGCCATCAGGTCAGCTCTTATTGTTGTGTAATACTCTTGTCTCGCTACACACCTGGTGGTGTGCCCAGCAGGCTTCCCACATCCTCAGAGCCTCAGATTCCTGGAACTCGCGTTTGAAGCAGAGGAGCAGCCAGCGATGACAAAAAAGGAGTTGCAGACCATCCTCACCCAGAGACTCCAGGTGATTGTAGAACTCAGGCAACACCAAATGCAGTAACTCCCGAAGGAAAGTCTGCAAGAAAGGATCCGAAGGCATCGAACGTTTTACAACCAAGACAAAATTTACCATTTCACGTGATTATTGTCACCAATAATTTTCAAAATAAACTTTAACTTAGAAAATAATGGATGCATAATTTGCATGTGCACCCTGAGTTCCTCCCAAAAGGTGGTAAAACTTTAAGCATTGTCTTGTGTGATAAATAAACTATCCATGCAATCACAAACCCGAAGACCTACCATGAGCATCACAACAATTACCTCCGCTACGGAAGGTGGACGGCGGTTATGTTTTCACCGGCAGAGGTGTGCGCTCTACCGAGTGCCGTTCTGGTTATCTCTGCCACCAAAGGTGGATGGAGATCATATTTTCACCCCTGCTATCTGTTTGTCCACCAACAGGATATCTCAAAACTTTGTGGACGGATCCAGATGAAGTTTTGTTGAGGTTGGGTGTGTGACAAGGACGAAATGATTAGATTTTGGTGACGATCTGGATACCAGAATTTCTCAAGTGATTCTTCACCATTGAGAGATAGGACCAAAAACGATATACAGTATAGCATGATATCTCAAAAAGTTGTAATCGGATTCAGACAAAACTTGGTGGATAGGTTGGGTGTGTGACAAGGACAAATTGATTCGATTTTGGTGAAGATCCGAATCTGGATCAAGATACAAGAAAATTTTAATTTACCAAGTGATTCTTCATCATTGAAAGATGAGGCCGAAAACGATATATAGCATGATATTTGAAAGAGTTGTGGATGAGTTATGACAAAACTATGTGGATGAGTTAATTAGGTGATTAGAACAAGCCGATTCGATTTTGGTTCAGGTCCAGATCCAGATCCAGCCTGCAAGTGGGATACAAAACGTAAATTGTTCAGCCTGGTGGAGGTATGCTCTGTACTGAGTGCCATTCTAATTGATGCCATTTCACATGCTATAACTAAAAGGCTTGCATATGTCATTGCAATGTATCACATTGCCAACTACCATTTAAGAAATTAGACAAGTAGCCGAGAACTTTTATTTATGTAAAAAGCTCCGAAACGTTTGACCTAATGGACTGACGGGATCATCCCCCCCGACATCACAAAAATGCATTGCTGCCGGGTCTGGGGTGTGGCTTCCCCTCCGCTATCCCAAATCAACTAATTTGTGACACCATTATGGAAAAACCTATTTTCGTCAATATCTCCAAAACTATGCATGATAATATGATAAATATGTTGTCTACACCCATGCTTTCATGGTCAATGGTTACAATGGCAACAATTTTACTTTGCTGCAGAGAATCTAAAACTACAGTACAAAAAACGAATGTGGCAGAGGGAGACGGGGATCTCTTTGGACGAATGTTAGCTGTTGCGGCCAAGGCAAGTGATCCACTTAACCTGCACCACATTCTTCATTACCCTGTCATTGAGGTGCCCCTTTCGCTCACCCATGGCGATAGGGCTCCTCTTAAGACAGACAAGGCAGCTCTCACAAAAAAACACTTGAAAGCTGACAGGAAGTTGTTCTCGTGGTCACCAGTCTTCATATAATCACAGCCATAGTGATTGATGGTGGCATCAACTTCCATGAAAATGTGCTGCAACAGCAAGTCCACATACGCAACTATGGCGAGGGATCTTTTGGCGAAGGTTTATTTTTGTCGTGGAGAGCAAATCCACTTCCTACTTGACAAGTACCAGTCACCATCTATCAAAGATGATGAGCGAAATCTACACCATTCAACTACTCCTCAATTATTCATCATTACTGGAACTGACCAGGCCCAGCACCAGAGTGGAACAGAGTTATTCAAAAATGGATCATTCAAGGAAGAGTTTGCCCGGTTTGTCATGGCGGAATGAAAGACGCCCCAATATCGGTCAATTCTTGGAAGAAAAAAAACATTATATATTTCATATGGTGGTATGTGCATAAAATGAAGAACGAGGATGATTGACTGCAAATAAGAGAATCGAATCAACTTCAGTGTCAACACAAAGAGGCCGATACCCTCATTGCCTTTCATGCAAACAGCATTTCCACTGGTAACATTCTGGTGAGGTCCACTGATACAGACGTCTTCATCAATCTGCTTGGGCTTTCTGGAAGGTCGGAAGGGATCAGCATCATCATGGACTGTCGTGTTTCTTCAGAAAGGGCAAAGTGAACCCCTTCCAGCAGCTGGACTCAGATGCAGCTATATGTGATGGCATTGCGTTCTCTTACTTCTGAGGAAGTAGATATTCCAGCTGTTACCTACTTTGTCTGCTTGCTGTTTGGGTTCAAAACCTTTGACATAAATGAAGCCAGATACAAGAGATTCATGTGCGTGAGTGGTGGTACTGAGAAGGAGCCCCTCACCAGAATAAAGATGATAAACTGTGCCCCTCTTCCCCCGTGCACTTGGTAATCATATCAAAAGGGTATGTTGCAAGAATCTGGAAAAGGGCTGACAAGACTGACCCAACTGGTGGGGCGAGTCCCACAGACTATGGATGGAAGTTGACTGAAGACTGCTTTGGACCAGACGTACCCAGGAAATTCAGTCCCAGTGTCCCTCACAGTCCCACCTTCGGATAACGGGGACAGTGTGGGAACTACGTCCACAAATGAGTAAAGCAACATGACAAGTAAACTACGAGTCAAAGAGAGAATTGGAATTTTTTTTCAGTGGCTACAAAGCAATGCCTGCTGAAAAAAGAAGAAAGCAGTGCAGAAGACTCTTTAGCTTCTTGCAGAAGGTTGAAAGGCATCGAGCTGACAAACATGCAGCATCAACATCCTCAACAACATCAACCCCAACTCCAACTCCATCACCAAGGAGTGCAAATAAGAAGCCAGCATGTCCCCTCATGGAGTTGTCAGACATGGAGGAAGGGGCAGACAACCCTGAGCCATGTTCTGACAAATTATCAACACCACACATCACCAAACCACGGCAGGATAGCCGAGAGGTGCGCACACTCACTCTAAGCTGTTTAGCCTGGATTCAATTCTCAACCCAGCTATAAACTGCCATGCTGTTTCACAGGCACAGTGATCAATGTACCCGCCGTCCCTCAGATGGATGTTAAACCAGGTATCACATCTGCCGGAATTAGTTGGTGGACATTAAAGATCCCTTCACGGTGATCTTTGCGAAGTCGGGCAGCTATCCCCGGCATCCTGGCCAAATTTCAAATTCATGCTCTAACCTACAGGGGCACTGCATCAGCAACACTTCCACAGCCTCAGTCATTTATGCTACTCGCAGCTTTGTGCTGCACAGGAAAAAAAGATGACCAGACCCTTATGTAAAGGATTCATTTGCTTTGAAATTTTCCATTTGTTTGTTTTTTTTCTGCCTGAAATCTCTCTCTATCGAGTGTAGCATGTGGCTGCTGGTTGCATCATGGGTTGGGACGCGGCTATGCCGCTGATGCAGTGTCCCCCTTACCATTACACTGGTGGTCATTTTGCCGACCCTGGAAGGATGACAGGCTGAGTCAACCTCCTGGTGTATTAATTCAGCGGCCAACAGGGCTTGAACTCAGGACCCTAGGATCCCAAGCTGCCACCACCCTAACCACTCAGCCAACACCAGGCTTCTCTGCCTGAAATACATTCCCCCTTTAAGACATTAAGTCAATGGGATTTTCGATTTACATTATTTCGATTTAAAATTGTATTTTACAGGAAAGCATCCATGTTGAAAGTAGGGAAGTGCCTGTATATACTTGAGATACAGTACATGCGTGTGTACATATGTATATATTTGTGTGTGTGTAGTCAAAAAACATAACATAACATTCTCTTTGTGAACTCCCCTCCCCACTCACCTTTCTCTCTCTGTCCCCTCCTCACTCCCCCTTCCAAATAAAGTGCAGCACTCACCTCCCACACGTCTACCCCACGCCCTCCCCCCTTCCTCGCTCTCCCCCTTCCTTACTCTCCTTCCCCTTCCTAGCACCCCCATTCTTCGCTCTCCCCCTCCTTGCACCCACAGCCCTTCTTCCTCTCTCTCTCCCTCTTTTTCTCTCTCCCATCCCCTCCCTCTCTCCCACCCCTTCTCTCTCAGTATTCCTTTCAGCAAAGCGAGTAAAAAAGTAAAAAAAAAAAGTTGATTGAATTCCCCTTCAATATGAACTAATGATCATGAATTAACCCACATGGGAGTGTGGATATATATTGATATTGTATTCACCTTCCTTTGCTTTGATTTATAATAATAGACCATTTTATGTGGATAACTGCTTTGTACATTCCAATTCTTATGTTCTTTTTTATTTTTATTTTTATGATTGATCAAATATTTTACATTGACATGAAATGTTGAATGTATAATACATTTGTAAATTGTCATACAATTCAGCGGAAGCTGCAAATTGAGAATAAAACTGAACTGAACTGAAAAAAAATCAAATGGAAGACCAAATAGGTACAGTCCTTCATTGAAGTAATAAGAAGGAACCGAAACAAGCTAAAAAGAAAGACTAAGTCATGAAGAGGAACCTGGATATGATTTGCAATTCAGTTTCTACTCCGCTACCCTCAAACCCATCTCAGCACAGCCAAGTGAGCCTCAAGAAATAACACAAAAAAACCATCAAAAACAACAGAAAGAACCCAGATCAAAAAATTAAACAATTCTGGCTGCCAGACCATGTTTCTGATGAAGTTGAAATTTAAAACATGTATTCCCCGTCAATACAACATCATAAATGTAAAGTTTCATGTCGATTGATTAGGCGGTTCCAGAGAAAATATTATTTAATATTTTCTTCAATCCACTATGGCTGTCAAACCATGTGACCTATCAATTATTCCTTAACAAACTTGTGCACCCATGGCTTGGGGGAACCTCGGTGTGAGGTTTCCCCTCGATCTGTCCAGTCATTCTGGCGAAGATTTTTTTTAATCAGTTTTAGGGTAAATCCAATGTGTCTGCCAAACCATGTGACCTATGACGTCATATGTGTGAACCTATTGTTCCACATGGATAGGCGGTCAGATGTGTAAAGTTTCACCTCGATCTGTTCAGCCACTTCAGAGACGAATACTTTTGAAGGTTTAAAAAAAAACACAATATGGCTTCCAAATCACATGACCGATGACGTCATCAAATGTTTCCTGTGGACCATTTCATTACTAAATGACCCTCAAAGATTTTCATACTGATCAGATGTAGCGTTTTACATATGCAATTATGACATCATACCTAAGGCACCTATTGTATGACGTCATAATATATCACACTTATTCCCCACGAGTATTTGCCGTGTGCGAAGTTTAAATTTTTTCTTTGTTGCGGTTTCAGAGACACAGAGGTCCAATTTTTTTTCTGTTTTTCCAAAATGGCTGCCACACCACGTGACCTATGACGTCATAATAACAAAGAAAACATTCCACATGAGGAGTCGCTCCTATGCTGAAAAATTTGTCTCAATCCGACAAGCGATTGCAGAGAAAAACATTAAAGTTCTGTACGGACAAACAAACAAACGGACCCAAATGCAATACAGTACCCTCTCCTCGGGTGAGGGTAACGAGAAGGGCACTCAGTGGAGCGCATACCTCCGCCAGATTGAACAGTTTACGTTTTGTATCCCACTAACAAGCCACATCTGCATCCAGACAAATCAGCTTCTTCTTG
The DNA here is from genome assembly GCF_056783735.1 of Eptatretus burgeri. Lineage (NCBI taxonomy): Eukaryota > Metazoa > Chordata > Myxini > Myxiniformes > Myxinidae > Eptatretus > Eptatretus burgeri. Next base: position 54,661,325 of record NC_140966.1, read on the forward strand.
TCACCGACCCAACTCATCCTCCAAGTTTTATCAGAATCCATCCACGACGTTTTTAAATATCACGCTTTGTCGTTTTTCACCCAATCTCTCAGTGGTGACGAATCACTGACAATAAAAAAAAATTCTTGCATCCGGATCCGGATTCAGATCTTCACCAAAATCGAATCAATTCTTCTTCATCGCGCAACCAACCTGTCCACCAAGTTTCATCTGAATCCGTCCAAATCTTTTTGAGATCTTGTGCTTTCTATAGTTTTAAGCCCCATCTCTCAATGGTGAAGAATCACTTCCATTGAGCCTTCGTTGAAGCTGCTGCAACCTTTGCTGTGAACTCTCACTTTTCACATTAAAGTTGTAACTTTTGAGCTCAACTTACCAATTGACACTAATGAGTTTACTTCACAAATATCTTCGGAGCAACAATCACCAGCCTCGGTGGCGTAATGGTTCAAGCATCCACTCTGAATCTGGGAGGTCAGTGGTTCGAATTCTGGCCGAGTTAAAGCAAAGGTTTTTAATACTGCTATGTGCTGCTTCCTTGCTTGATGCTCAGCATATAAAAAGTATCGACCACGGGCCAAAAAAACAAACTATTCCGTCAATTAGTGATGAATATTTGGGTGCATGGATGTAATCAGACTGGAAAACCCCTGAGCAACTTGCTTAATTACTTTCAAACCAGATTTCACAAGAACCTTCCAAAATACTGGTGAAAATAAATGTAAAAAGAGATAAATAAGTCAATGTATTCGTTTTATTCTGCTCACCTCCTATTCTTGTAGAGAAAGGTTCGGAGGTAAATGGACTTAAGGAACAATCTGTGCAAACCACTAATCAATATTTGTACCATTACAAAAAAACTGACAGATTGCTTTGCAACCAGGTAAGTTATTGATGACCTGATGATGTATTGTGTCTGTAAAGACTGAAGTGAAAGGTGTTTTTTTGTCCCCTTACTTGGGTGTCAGAGACAACACTGCAGATGACAAGAAGGAAGACAAAATGTGCAATATAACCCAATATGACAAATACTTCCTTCCTCTGCAGTGACAAAATGATTAAAGTGAGTTTGTAAAAAAAGGGAATAAAGTTGTACAAACAATGCATGTCACAAAAGTGCCAAATATAAACTTGCTGGTGTAGCACTTAGTAGTTGAAGGTAATGTTCGAAATAATGTCGAAAAAGCATAATGTTTGTGCTTACAGAACATTGTGCATAGTTTTTTTTTTTTTGAGGACGGGAAGCACAGCAGAGTGGATCGGGGGGTGGGGGGGGGAAGAGAGAGAGAGAGAGAGAGAGAGAGAGAGAGAGAGAGAGAGAGAGAGAGAGAGAGAGAGAGAGAGAGAGAGAGAGAGAGAGAGAGAGAGAGAGAATCAGAGAGAGAGAGAGAGAGAGAGAGAGAGAGAGAGAGAGAGAGAGAGAGAGAGAGAGAGAGAATCAGAGAGAGAGAGAGAGAGACAGACAGAGAATCAGAGAGAGAGAGAGAGACAGAGAGAGAGAGAGAGAGAGAGAGAGAGAGAGAGAGAGAGAGAGAGAGAGAGAGAGAGAGAGAGAGAGAGAGAGAGAGAGAGAGAGAGAGAGAGAGAGAGAGAGAATCAGAGAGAGAATCAGAGAGAGAGAGAGAGAGAGAGAGAGAGAGAGAGAGAGAGAGAGAGAGAGAGAGAGAGAGAGAGAGAATCAGAGAGAGAGAGAGAGAGAGAGAGAGAGAGAGAGAGAGAATCAGAGAGAGAGAGAGAGAGAGAGAGAGAATCAGAGAGAGAGAGAGAGAGAGAGAGAGAGAGAGAGAGAGAGAGAGAGAGAGAGAGAGAGAGAGAGAGAGAGAGAGAGAATCAGAGAGAGAGAGAGAGAGAGAGAGAGAGAGAGAGAGAGAGAGAGAGAGAGAGAGAGAGAGAGAGAGAGAGAGAGAGAGAGAGAGAGAGAGAGAGAGAGAGAGAGAGAGAGAGAGAGAGAGAGAGAGAGAGAGAGAGAGAGAGAGAGAGAGAGAGAGAGAGAGAGAGAGAGAGAGAGAGAGAGAGAGAGAGAGAGAGAGAGAGAGAGAGAGAGAGAGAGAGAGAGAGAGAGAGAGAGAATCAGAGAGAGAATCAGAGAGAGAATCAGAGAGAGAATCAGAGAGAGAATCAGAGAGAGAATCAGAGAGAGAATCAGAGAGAGAATCAGAGAGAGAATCAGAGAGAGAATCAGAGAGAGAATCAGAGAGAGAATCAGAGAGAGAATCAGAGAGAGAGAGAGAGAGAGAGAGAGAGAGAGAGAGAGAGAGAGAGAGAGAGAGAGAGAGAGAGAGAGAGAGAGAGAGAATCAGAGATAACATCAGAGAGAACTGGAATGCACTTGAGGGAGGTGTTTCCTCACGCCATTGTTTCTCATCGAAGACAAAGCGGTTGTTTTTTTTTGTGATTTGATGCATGATATAATTATTTTACAAGTGAAACAACTTTCTGCATGCATGTTCCCAGTATGTAGAGAAATCAAATTTCTTCCATGAGAAACACCTGCTTCCCATTGGAGTGAGCAGGGCAGCAGGAGAGTCAAGTGTATGTGCCTACCATTCAGATGGCAGCATGTTAATATTGTTACGGACTTTGGGTTTGAAGCTCGCCACGAGGGGAAGCACGCCACGAGGGAAGGGTACCTCCTGAACAACCGGTCCTGAGGCCGCCGGACACAAAGTAACCCACGAATGCCTGTTGATATGGTCAATCCTGCAGAGTTACACTACCTCACATTATACCTTACATGTGGACGGCCCTGCCAAGGGGAGTCACGTAGCCTCGCTGCGTACTTGCCTTAAACTTACAGTATCAGGTGCAGCCGAGCAAAGCTGCCAAGGAAAACAAATTATTGGGGCAGAACATCCAGGTTAAGTTCTGTGTGGACAATGCTGGACCAATGAAGGAAAAGACGAAACGGGCTGGGTTCATTTCTCACATTAGCAATTTATTACAAACAAGGGTGAGGAAAGCTCATGTGGCACAGTAAAGGGTTCATTCACACGTATGTATCACAGGGGAAAGCCAGGATTCATGGGTGCGGCAAAATAAATACAATTATTATTTGCAAAAAGAAAAACACAGAGGAGAGCTAACCTGATATAAATAACTTATACAATCTTATTTATGCTACACATCACAGGCACCATCAGACACACACCAGAATAAATTAGAGATAGCCCAGAAAAAAGAAGTAGTTGAGGTGTAAGCAACCTCTTACCTGGCGTGGTCGGCGGACCTACGCAACCCAATCGCTTGGGAGGGGAATGGAGGGAAGAAAACTTGGGTGTCTACGGTGCGTGAGTGGGAGGTGCAAAATATGATGCAATGTAATGCAAGAGGAAGTGGGAAGAGGTGCAAATCAGTGTGGTCTTTCAGTGATGCATCTTCAGTGGATGAGACCACAGATGGGAGAGAAAGATGCATGTGAGATAGTTTAACGGGGTGTTTAAGAGAGTCTGTAAATGCGTTGTCAATGATGATGACTGTGGAACGCTGTGGGAGCAGAGCACCGATGACTCGGTGATGACCCGGCAACTATTCAGCGCTGTGCGCCTGGCTCATCCTCGCTCTGCCCTTTCAGCTTGGCTCTCATTCCGCAAGACTGGTAGATGACGACACTCGGCTTGGAAAAGATGCTGGACCCAAAAGACGAAGGACAAAAGACCCTGATTCGCTCTCTTTTTATAGAGCCTGGGGCGAAAGAGGGGCCAAAGCTCCGCAATGGAGTTCCGTAATTTATATGGGGCATGGGTTTTTGGGAGCGCTCTTCGGCCACGAATGTGTGCCAGATTCCACCTGAATGCTGTTAGTTAGTGGAGTGCCAGTGCTACCCAGATGTCACCGAATGAATCCCAGTGCACACTAGCACTTCAAGCTATCAGCCGAAGTATTCTGGCTCGTAGGCACCCGCTATGCCCTTCATTCCCCGGCATCTCGAATGACTGTTGTGAGCATCCAGGAAGCTGATGGCAGTTGCGGCGGTTACAGCGAGGTGGGGGAAGCACTTTGGCATTTGCGATAAGGTTCTTGAAGAGTTGTTAGTGGTTGAGGTGATTGTGGTGAGGAGGTTGAAGTGGTTGGTTGCAGTTGTGACATTTGTGGTGAAGAGGTCGGGTAGAGGTTGTTGTGGGGATTTTTGGGACGCGATGTAGCGATCATGGTGAGCATTGTAGCATCATGGTGAGAATGGTGAAGGTCTGAGGTGAGGCGTTGGTTTGTTAAAGGCGCACCATTTTAACGGAGGAATGGCGCATGGTTTGAACGGGAACGTGCAGTCACTCCATGACATCACTGTCTGACCCATGGTGTGCATGCATGCATGGCGGGGCTTGTGTGTGAAATAAAAGGAATAGAATAAAATAAGTAAAAGAATTGGGGATTGAAGACCTAACGGAAGGCCCCACACAATGCATCTTGTCTCATTTACTCACTAGACATACTGAAGGGTTAACGAAACGAATATTAACGAGATAACTGTCATGAGATCGCGAAATGTTGGATGCTATTGCCTTGAGGGAGTGCTGGCTTTGCAAAACCGCAACAGTATTATTAACGGCCACAATTATTCCCACATATATATATATATATATATATATATATATATATATATATATATATATATATATATATATATATATATATATATATATATCTCTCTCTCTCTCTCTCTCTCTCTCTCTCTCTCTCTCTCTCTCTCTCTCTCTCTCTCTCTCTCTCTCTCTCTCTCTCTCTCTCTCTCTCTCTCACACACCCTATATATACATATAATATATATATATATATATATATATATATATATATATATATACATACATATAGTGTTACGGCTGTGGAAATTCGCAAACCACCATTCAGGGCCCGTAGTTGAGATATCTCTAAGTACATGTGTAGTTAGCCCCAAACCCATTGTACAGATAAAATTTATGTGATTCATTCGGGCTGCGACGCTTTGAGATAGCCGTTTTTCTGTTCTATCTTTATTTTGAAACAACCACGTCTCAACCGCCATCACACAACAACCACCACGACAGCCATCGTCACCAACTGCAACCACGCTCCAACCCTCAGACAACAACAACAACAACGCCAACAGCCACGACCTTTACCTTCACAACTCAATCCGGCAAACATCGCATCACGATGGCACCATAATTCCCAAACGTCATTCCCAAACGGCACCATAACCAGAAAACCACCACCGATAAACCCTCCACCACCCTCACCTCTCTCCTACGGCCATTCCCGCACCACCTGTGAACACTGAGCGTCGGGCTGTCTTGGGCTCGTTCAGCGATACGCACCGAGCCGCAAGCGCAAATAGCGGCCTTTCCGAGGGAGAATTCGGATCAAGAACACGACACGCCCACTTCTGATCCATCCAATTAGCAAGCACGGAGCGGCTTGGCCCCGCCTCCAGGCGCGTCTGTGTGAAATCGATACATGCAAATTCTAGGATCAGGGGAGGTTCACGCCCACTTTTCCTCCATCCAATTGGCAAGCGTGGCTCCGCCCCTGAGGTCATCCTGATCCGGATATTTGCATATTGTTTTCTCCTGCCGGCCTATAAAACAGCGAGCGCAAGGTGAATCGGGGAGAGTGAGTCGAGTCATCGGTGTGGCAGAGAGTGGAGTCGGGTGGCGGTCATCGGTGTGGCATCGAGTTGGATTCTGCAGTCGGCTGAGGAAAGTTGCGGGAAGAGGCAAAGGAGCTCGGGTCCGAGGCGAGAAGGATGGCGGTCGGCGACGAGGTCGCGGTGTGAGATCGCTCATCGCGGGACCCAAGCCAGCCAGCCAGCCAGCCATTCTCCTCCCCCAGGGCATCAACAATTCCCCCTTTCCTCCATGCTGAGATAGTGCAAAAAGGGGGCCCCGTTCCCACCCCACTCCAAACGTCGTGCCAACGAAACCCACCAAGGAGCACGGAGTCGGGGCACAGCCACGCGGCCACATCTGCGGCTTGTCCACCAACGCGTCACGAGTATGCGGGTAGGACTCCCCCGGTCTCGCGGACCTGGCCGCTCATCCAGGTCACGCGCACATATTGGCCTCCAGGCCTGTCTGCCCCCTTGTCTATGAGGGTGGCTTCTTTCCTTTGCTTTTGAGTAAATGTGTGTTGGTGCCGTCTGTAAAGTAGAACTGTATAAGTGTTGCCGTGTGTGCGCGTAGTCGGTAGTAGATCTGCATCGTTGTTGCTTTTGTTTTAATTGCTATATGTGCATTTTTGATTGTGTATGGCTGTATATACGTGCTTGTCTGTGTGTGTGAATAAAATGCTTGCTTGTTGAACTGTACCCGTTTCGCTTTGTCTTTTCTCCATTGACTCTCCATCCTGCTTCACATAAAGGGTTCATAGCGGGTGCAAGATCCCGGTAATTAATCTGAACAGTCCAGGTCGACGATAACACTGCTCGGTTATCCCGATAGCATGGAACGGGCCGCCCAAGCGGCTCGTGTCCAGAGTCGACCTGCGGTGAGGTACGATCGCCCGGTTTACCATCCGCGTGGGTACTTAGGTAGGTCGAGTTTGGCAAACAACTCTATCCTACGTGGGTGGCCGATTGGCATGATTGTGGTGAGGTCGAAAGGCCCACCCGTGACTGGCTCCGGGCGATAGTTCCCGGAGGGTCACGACTGACTGAATTGTCCGTCCGGTGGGCGACGTGCCGCGATCCGAGTTATGTGGCCGTCCACACGCCGGCGGGCGTGAATTCGCAACAATATATATATATATATATATATATATATATATATATATATATATATATATATATATATATATATATATATATATATATATATCTCTTTCTCTCTCTCTCTGTCTGTCTGTCTCTGTCTGTCTCTCTCTCTCTTTCTCTCTCTCCCTCCCCTTTCCTCTCTCTCCTTCTCACCCACCCTTCTCCTTCTCCCTCTCTCTCCCACCCCTCCCCTCCCCCTGCTCCCCCACCCCACCCCTACCCCTGCTCCCCCATCCCTCACCCTCTGTTGACGGGACTGTGGCATGTAAGCATCCGATTCAGAGTGAGCCGACTGGAGGGCGCAAAGGTCGCTGCATGTGTGATCATGCATGCATGTAGGCAGGCAGGCCTTTGCCAGGTCGACAACATGGGTTTTAAATGCACCCGCCCCCCCCCGGTTTTATATAGAAGCAGGCAGTTAAAAAGAAAATGTTGCTGTTTGGGCACGTTTTATCCCCATTTCCTTCCCTGCCCCTCACGCTGCCTTCCCCTCCCCTTGTGCTGCCTTCACTTCTCACACCGCATTCTCTTCCCCTCATGCTACCTTACCTTCCCTTCCTCTCACAATGTCTTCCTTTCCCATCACGCTGCCTCCCACCTCCCTTCATGCTTACCACCTCCCAAACCCCCTGCCTTCTCCACCCACATGGACATCTCCCGGCTGTCTCCACGTGCTGTATTAACGTTCTGTTTGAACGTCCCCCATTTTGTTCAATCTTGTGATACTCCCACCCACCCCCTTCTCCACAAGTCTCACTGCCAAACGCAAGTCGAGAACCCTTCCCCTCATATTTACCTCCTCCCAAATCCATCAACCTCCCCACTTCCACCTCTTTTCGCTCCCACCCCGCTTCACGGAGTGTGTCACGATGTTTGGTGAGGCATCGCTTCCCCCCCCGCCCCGTTCCTCACTCTTGCACCCTTCCTCGCTCTCCCCTTCCTCAACCCTCCCAGCTTACCAACCTCTCCTCTCTTCTTGTTCCCTCCTCCTTCATCTCTAACCCCACCATCTCCTCTCTCTCTCCCTTCCCTCCATTATCTCTGTCTTCCCTCCCACCCCTCCCTCCTCTCTCCATTTCCTCCTTCTTACTCCCCTCCTTAATATCCCCGTCAGCAAAGCGACCGGTTGTATTTGCTCGGGAATCATAATTCACTGCTCTTCTTCCTTTTCAAAAGGCTGATCTCAATTCGGTCTCTCATACATTCTGTCTCCAAACATTCCAACTCTGACATTCCAAGAAAGTTCCTTTCTCCGTTCTCTTAACTCGCCATTACTTCACTACTCACCCAACATTTTAAAATGTATCTCTGACTTGAAAATCTCAAGAACCCCAGTTTGCAATGCATGTTCATATTCTATCAATCATTCACTTTGTCCATCTTTAGTGCCAATTCAGACCACCTCCTGAAATCTACCTTCTCCTCACTCCTCACCTGCTATACCCTTCCTTTCCCTTCCCATCTTGCTCCTCATCCTACCTCATCTCTTAATATCTCTCCACTGTCCTCCACTATACTAACAGCTCCTCCTCTGGTGTGCCAAACTGTGTGATGTTCAAACACCTGTAGGCTCCGCTCTAACCGAACAGATACCTCACACTCTAAATCAGTACACTCCTCAACATCTCCCTCATGCTCTTTCTTTCCTCTCATCACTCCTCTCCCTTTTCTCACCACCCCCAAATCTTGTTCGTCTTCCCACATCTTCACAATCTCACTACCCAGTCTCATCCTTTCTCTCTCCTCATCCTCTCCATCCTCCCCCATGGCTATGCCTTCTCTCATTGTCTGTCCTCACTCTCAAAGCTTCCCTCTCACCACTCACTCTCAAATCAGCCACCTCTTCCCTCCTCAAAGCAGACATCACTCTCTTCCCCTCACCTTTCCCCAAAGCTCCTGCCACACCTTTCTCCCTCAAATATCCCCCCTCACCCCCCCCTTCAAATCTCCCCTCTTACTTCCCCTTCTCAAAGTTGACACCCCCTCACATCCACAAAGCTGCCTCCTTCCCCTGCCCTCTCTCTTCCATCTTATTCCTCCACCTCCTTCAATCTTAAACTTCCCTCTGTCCCCTCTCTTATTGTTCCCCACTGTGCCTCATCCCATCACCACCGAGCTCCTTTGTCCTCCTTCCCATCCAGACCTCTCCCCTAGGTCAGGTCAGGTATGGGAGCATGTGCCGGAGCAGCACGTCACTGCGTCCACTTTCCACTGTTACTCCAGGAGCCCCCGTCTGGCCATCCCCCTCTCCTTGAGATGCTGATCAACCTGCTGCAACCACGAGGCACGTGGTCGGGCCATTGGCCTCCTCCACTCATGAGGGTCCCTCGCTGAGAGAATCTGGTGAACAGGATCAGCGTCAGGAAAACAAGCCACATGTCCACACAGTTGCAGCTGACACTCACGGACTATTCAGCAACAAATATTTTTTGAGTTTCTCTCAGCAACCTCTCAGACACAAAATCTGACCAGTGATAGCCAAGGATTCTCCAAAAGAGACCTGGTACCAAAGGAATCAAGACTCCATCTCAGATCCTTGGTCAGAGTCCAAGTCTCACATCCATAGAGCAAGACTGGAAGCACCAAGGCTCCTCTTCTGCAATCTCCAACACAATATCACAAGCTCTCCATACCACCTCTTTACTCCCCTCCCATCTTCTGTGCCAAAAGACTCCCCTCCCCTCTTCTGTACTCAAAGCCACCTCCCCTCCCTCTCCCTTAATGGCGTGGACCTCAAACATCGGGGGTTTCGCTCTAACCTGACATCTTTCCATACAAGTTGCCATTGATAAACAAGATATAATCTGCTGAACAGAAACTCCTCGTTCAAGACATCTCTAACTCCTTAGTATCGCTCCCTGGTTATTCCCTCCTCCGGTATGATCGACTTGAGCCTCGTCCTGGCAGCAGCGTTGCTCTCTTCATCAAAAACTCTTTTCTTCACTCTCCGTTCACTGCCCTCATTCCACCACACCCCCAGGAGTACCGTACCTCTGGCTACAGCTTCCCTCCGCTCCCACCTCTTGTTTACATGTGTGTTGTACCATCGAACAAACAGTGATGACTCCGTTTACATCTCGCTCGCCGACAACATGGACCAACTTCTATCCACTCATCCCAACTCTCTCTTCCTCATATGTGGTGATTTAAATTGTCATTTAATTTGGATTTAACAGTGTTAATGGTGGATTTAAATTGTCAATTGTCACTGAATGAATAATTTGTGGTTATAATAATTTTTAATTCCTGGAGGTGTGCTCCATGAAACACAACAATAAGCTATTTATACACCTTAACACTGAGTTTGTCCAAGGCCAAAAACCCTTTTGGGAGAGGTGCAAATTCAGTTGCTGCAACCACCCCCTAGTCCGTCTGGCAAGTTTGGTTGAGATTGGATAAGTAACGACCGAATGTGTCGTCGGCAAACAGACAGAGACACTAAGTTGCATATTTTAGTGGGATTCTGTTCATTCGATTATTACTACTTACAGTTTCAGTTTATAATGCAGTCTTTGAATTTGTTGCTTTGGTTATTAATATTTGATTTTACTATTGAATGGCCTCTGACTTCAAGATCGTAAACTACTTGGCCAATGACCCTCAAATTTTGCATACATGCTCAAGGTTACATGGGCAGGTCATCGGCATGAAAGAAATCCCCTATCCCCCATCCCCACCATTCACGAGGATGTGAACACGATGCCTAAGTTAGTGTGGATGTTAATGTGTGCATAGCTATTTTGGTACCTTATTAAAATCTATTACTATTTACTCTACAGCCATCTCGTTACTTGGGATTCTGACTGACTTTCTATCCCTGGTTTCTAGCTGTTTCTGCTACTTGGTCACAGCTGCTGTTAGTTTGAATAAAGATCACCTGACCTATGAAAGTCATTTCTACCTCTCAATTGGAATCTCTTGAGCTCTTTGTTCCTGCTTACTCTTTTGATGTGCTTCCTGTCTCTGCTCGGCACTTGAGTATTGCAATCAACACGTCTGTGTCGGCAGCATAACTCAACAATATGAGTAGTTAGAATCACCAAATTTGACACAGAGCTTCATATTGTAAACACAGACGCGATGATCCAATACTCACGTGCCGACCAATGGCCGTTGACCGTGGTGAGAGTAAAGTATCGTCCTACACCAAATTTCATTTTATATTTTTCCTTGTGAGCTCAAAGTTGAACTCGTTCGAGACATTCTCAATATGAGGCTCTGTGAAAAATTTGGCTATTCTAGCTGCCTTCGTTAGTTAGTTGTTCTGCCTTAGCTCTGTCTATGGCCACGGTATAAAGAGGTGAAGCCATTGAATAGCAGATTCATTTTGAATGTGCTGGTAAATGGCTAACTTCAATAGGATCAATAATGAACCTCTTTACATTGTTTGGTTCTCTTCCATATGGAAATATTATGAGAAGCTTTGATCTATGTAGTGCCTTCAGCCAGAGCCGGAATTATGGCGAACAAGTTAAATAATGATAATACTGTTTATAAACAACTTTTAATCATAAGTTTTACAAGGTTCCTCTGGCCCCAAATTTTTGGGTCGACAATGCTAAAGGGAATAAAAACAGTGTCCATAAATGTCATCTTATCATCTTTACTCTTTTCCATCAGCTCTACACCATGTTTAGTATTCATTGCTTGGCGTCGCCTCAAATCAGTCGTCTTTATGTGACATGTTTAATCATGAGGTATGTGAGAGAATAGATATTGCAACATGTATGGAAAAAGAGGGGGGGGGGGAGGGTTCCCAGATTATGGAAATGTGCAAAAAGGAATGTGTCACATTTTAATGTGTTTGTCAGATCTTTTAGCGTGAAAGCCTCATAATCTCTGTGCATTGAGTAAATGTCAGATAATCGGTTAGGAGTTGCAATTTGTCCTGAAAGCCAGTCCTCCTCCTCCACCCTCACTTTTATTATTATTATTATTAGTATTAGTTCCCCATGATTCATGGCCCCGCTCTCCATACCGGCATGAGCTTGGTTCCACCATGCCACTGGGACACAAGGGACTAATTTTTTGGCAGATGAATTGCACTGCACGAAGGGGCACGGACTGCTTTCCCGTTCGCACGGCTATGCATAGTGCCAGAGGACATTGCAAGCAACGTTTTTGCAAGGTATAGTGACAACTGTGTGAAGAAACATTTTGAGAGACAGAGATGGTGAGCGAGCATATCGATCGCGAGTCGGTGCTCTGACTCGATCAGGAACCTGGAAACACGATGGTAGGGTTAGATGGTGGAGCAATAGAGTGGTGTGGACTGTAGAGTAACCCTCGATTTTGCGAGTTTAACTCGGAGGGCGGTTACAGGAAAAACGTTTGCATCCTGGCGGAGCTGTAAAGGTGGGAAATGGCAAAGGGAGAGTGAGAGTGAGAGTGAGAGTGAGAGTGAGAGTGAGAGTGAGAGTGAGAGTGAGAGTGAGAGTGAGAGTGAGAGTGAGAGTGAGAGTGAGAGTGAGAGAGAGAGAGAGAGAGAGAGAGAGAGAGAGAGAGAGAGAGAGAGAGAGAGAGAGAGAGAGAGAGAGAGAGAGAGGTGCTGAGAGAGTCTATCACCTTACTAAGCCTTTAATTTTTTTAGAAAATAAAGAAATAAAAAGTAAAAAGTGAGTTGAGTGATTCCCAATATGATACCCTGACCAAAGAGTGAAGTGAGGAAAAACTAATAAACAATGTAAAATGTTGGGATTCGCTAGATATCCATTATTGCCGGGTTTTCCGTGTGTGTGTGTGTGTGTGTGTGTGTGTGTGTGTGTGTGTGTGTGTGTGTGTCTGCAACGCGAGGCTCCACAGCACAAATAAGCAAACCAATTTCGATGAAACTTGGCGAATAGGTGCCATATAGGCTGGGAGTGTGCGCGTTTGAGTTTCGTTGCTAAGGCCTAAGTCACATTTGCTCTACGGCGAGGATACGGCGGCCGTACGCCCCCCGAATTGACAGAAACGTGCGGCGGCCGCAGAGTTTCTGAGGTGGCCTCAGGGTGGCCCTTCGCTGTTTGGCTATCTTTTACAGGTCGTAGGGGTCGCCGTGGAATTATAGTGCGGAGTTATAACTTTTTTCATTTCTATGTTCCCCGTAGCAATCCGACAAGCCAAAACAAAAGAACTGCTTAAAAAAAAACCCACTCGTTACCGTCTGTCTGGCTGCACGTTCGCCTTAGGCCCCCCCAGCCGGTACCTCTGTGGTCACCTTGCGTCTGCCTTGAAAATTCTATGGCCGCCACAGGAACGCCCTAAGGTCATCGTGCGACATCAAATCAAAGACCGTACGGCACCCCCACGTTTTCGATCTCCACAATTTATAAATACGCCGTGCGGCTACCCAAAAAATAAAAACATATGTGACTGCTACATTGTGTGACCGTGGAAATACTGCGGCCACCCTATAATTGCTAGTGGCCGTAGATTTTATAGACCCTACGGCCGCGTGCCAAATGTGACTTAGGCCTAAGCAACCACCCGCTGCTATGCAGCGGCCGAAAAACCGCGTTTTAAGAACCCAAACAGTAACTGACGTAGCGCGGCTTCTATGATAGGTAGAGTGACCGGACCAACTCCTGCCTATTCCTTGCATCCCTATCTAGTTATTGCGACAGCATAACGTTCCTCTATCTCTCATAGTTTCCGAATGGCAGCTGCGGAAAGGTGGTGAACCAGGGAATATGATAAGTGACCTTGACCTCGGAAACTGTCGATGGTGGAACGTTCAAATTCGATGTATGGGTAGAGTTTAATAACTACTGCAAAATTGAACCGCAGCATTTTTCCAGATTCGATCACCAAGGGTGTCGGGGCTAATATACGCAAAATTCGAAAAAATACTTTTTCTCGACCTCCGTTCACTATTTTCAATACTTGTCCTACAGTTTTGAATGTGGAGAAACGAGACCCTTATAAATTAATATCATCAAGGCGAAACGGTTAGACGTAAATGAAAGCGTCTGGTGATAGAACATGGTTGGTAGAACATTTTTTGTCATTTACACTTTCCTCCATCTCCACTCTGAGGAGTGCCAGTTGGCAAAATACGCAACAGGAAAAATCTTGCCAGGCAGAGGAACAATTGTATGTGAACCAATACATCTTGGGAATGAATCTTCGTCGGTGGATCGGTCAGAATGAAAAGCATCGTATCCAGCGCTTCGATCCTAGCGGATCCCTCGTCGCCTACCGGGTTGTATCTTCTCTTTGTTGTTATTAACAATTTGATACACATGCATTTCACATTCCATTTTTGTTTTCCCAATTTACTACAATTAATCCTCCTTGCAGACAGTGTTAAATAGTTCCAGATTTACACCTTCAACACATCCGTCCATCATACTGAACAAGCATGCCATCTTACTTGTTTCCATGATCAAACTGTGTTAATCAGGTAATGAGATCACAGCTCATGTGTTTGGTTTGCTGAAAACATGATTGAAACACCACTTCAAATGGCAACTCAAAGCAAGCAAGACTATGAAAATAAATTTAGTTCTTTGACTCACTTCAGAGAAAAAAGAAAAACATTGAATCAAAATGGGTCCTGAGCAGGAGAACACATTAAAAATGGTACAAAGGAAGATGTGATTTTGGCCAAAATCCAGGAGATCTGCCAAAATGGGTGACTTGGCACTTCTGATCAAACTGATTAGACAAGGCTTAATAATCATCCCTAAATGATACTCAATAGTAAGAAAAAATATTTTTTAGTAGAAAGGAGTGATGACAATCAGGACAAAATTCCAGATTCAGCAGCAATCCAGACAGTTGATGAAGACTTGCTGTTGGGTGGTCAGAAAGGTATGGATTCTTGTCCTGGTACCTGCCATAGCAATTCGTGAATTTTGATTATGTATTCATCAGCCAATTTTGTGTTGAACTCTGAATGTATAGGACGTGTGTGGTGGGGTCCAATGTGTATATAACAGAAAGATATGAGATAGAACCACGTGCATGAATGTTATCATTACCTTTTTGCCGGTGAAGTTAAATCAATCCAAATTTAACGACATTGCATGGCTGCCCACTGGTGAAAATTTACAGAACTAAGATGAAGTGATACAGTTGTTGCATACGAGTTGTAAAATGGATAATAAATTAATAATTTAACTGTACATTGGGCATGATACAAGGTTCACATGTGGAGCATTTTACAACATCATGGCGTTCGTGAGAGTGCAATAAGAATGCTGCACTAATGTGGCAATAAACTGTGCTCAATGCAGTCATCTTTACATGAAGACTACTGTACCCATGAAGACCAATTTAGATTATCGCTCAAAGATTGATGATGCCTACAACACTGAAAGATCTTGCCGGTACTGAGAGCAGTGTCACCCCTCGGTAGTTGTTGCAGTCCTGGCGATCACCCTTCCCTTTCCAGAGAGGGACAACAAGGGTTCTCTTCCAGTCAGTTGGGATGATGCTTGTGTTCCAGGCAGAGCACAGCACTGCTTGCAACGACATGAGCACAGCTTTTCCACCAGCCTTGAGAGGTTCAGCATGGATGTCATATCCCAGGAGCTTTACCGACCCATTTAAACCAGTTCACTGCAGCCTGTGTTTCCACAAGTGAAGGTGGACCACAGTTGATTAGAGGGTCAGCAATAGAGATAGTTACACCGCTGACTTCCAACTCAACAGCTGGGGGATCAGCCTGGTGCAGCCGCTCAAGGTGATGAGCCCAGCGGGCCTTCACTTTGGACTCCTCTGTTAAGAGCCCACCATCCTCACTCTAACTGCAGTACACGGAGGGATGGGAATGCAATGCGCGAATTCTGCTGTAAACAGGATGAGAATCATTGACCACAGGTGAAGCTCTACCCCCTCAACAAAGGTCTTCTTGTCCACCCTCAACGCATGTACAGTTTTGCAACTCAACTCACTGAACAGCTCAGCTCTGCCATTCAGCCTGGCCCTGCAACTGGTCAATGGTATCCAGTGTCACTTGAGAGACAAAATTATTCTTAACGCTTTGATGAATTCCAAGACATCCACCGGCAACATCAAGGATGGGGGTCTTGAAGGCACTCCACAACTCTTCAGGATTCCCGAAAGCATCTAGACCCCCAAAATCCACACTCAGCCTGTTTGCAAACTCCTTAGCTACCCTCTCATCCTTGATATTGCCAACCTCCAGCCTAGGCTGGGATGGTACCATTCTCCCAGATATAAGCTGCAACTTCAGAGTTACCACAACAATTTTATGGTCAGTATTGAGGAAATGAGCACTCCGGTAGACCCTGTAGTTCTGGATCATCCTTCAGTGACCATCAACTAGCACATAGGCAATCTCCATTGCCACACCACCAGCGTTGGAATACCAAGTCCAGCGATGAGTCTGTGGGTACTGAAACCCTGAACCAGCCACCCAAAGTCCATGACTTCTTGCAAAGTCAAGGAACTTTGGCTATTCTGGTTCATAGTTCCTGACCCATGGGGACCAACACATGTCTCATAACCATCCCTATCAGTTCCAGTCGATACATTGAAATCCCCCAAAACGAGAAGTGCATCTCGCCTGGGGCACAGATCAATCAGACTCGAGCGTGGCATAGAATGCGTCTTTCACGGTGAGATCACTCGCTTGTCGGAGTACTATACATTCGGAGATCAGGGAAATGACACCCAAGGAGTGACAAATTCTTAGTCTCATAATGCACTTGCTGACCAGTGTTACCTCAATTATCATTGGAGTCAGCTTATTGGACACAGCTACAGCAACTCCTTGGGAATGGTAACCAGCAGAGTGACCAGACGAATTGTAGGTCTAACCACCCACCATGATCTCGCTGTTATCCAGTTTCCGAACCTCAGAGTGCTGCAATTCTGATGTTCAAATGCTTGAGCTCAGATGATAACAGAGACTGGTGATCATCCTCTCTTAAGGCGCTGTCACATCTTGACGTTTTAGCCAGCAATGGCAACGTATAAAAATGTATGTAAAACGTTGGCGTACGCTGAAGTTTTGAGGTTTTTTTTAAAGTTTTGGTCGTATTCATAACGTGTTGGTCATATGCATGACATATTAGTAACGGGCACAGAATGTTTCGTTGTGTTATAGATAACTTATACCAACGAATGCTTAGCCTGTTGTCGGCGTTCACAACCTATGCCCAATGATAGTTTAACTTCGGCATAGCGCGCTGCACGTATCGCCGACGAACTCGTGGCGTAGCCTGTTAAAAACCTGCCGCACGCCGATTTAAATCATAACCGCCTGAAAATTAGAAGTGTCAACATCGCAGTCACACCTTGACGATTTAGCCAGCGTATGCCGACCTATGAAAAATTTGTGTAAAACGCTGGCACACGTCGAATACGGTATATGGGTAAGTTGTGTATACGTTAGGAGCATGCTGAAAAACGAGGAAGTACGCTGTCATATTCCGTGGTACGTCTAGTACGTCGTGAAATTTCAAGCATGCTGAAAATTTTACGACGTACGGCTCACAAGTTCCGCATATGCTGGCATAAGTTCTCTGCACCCTCCGCGATCGTTGACACACATCGGACACACGTTACTTGTAAGTTACTCATAAGTCGAAACACGTCGAGGTAATGTTTAGCATTCCCGAAACTTAATTTTTAACCCCTGAGTAACGTGCTTTGAACCTATGAGTAGCGTGCTTTGAACCTATGTGTAACGTATCTCAAACGCACATTGTCGTATGTAGACGAATTTGATTGACGTCTTCCGGATGTCCACAGAACTTACTGAACGTGTTTCTAACTTATATCTACCGTATAATGGCGTATTGGCAGCGTTTAGGGGAATTGGTATATACAAATGGGCTTCACAAGAGGAACCCGTCAGTGTTCCAGACTCCATGTTGAGTAGATGTCAATGTCAGTAGTATCAGTAGTAGTAGTAGTAGTAGTAGTAGTAGTATAGGTGAGCGTGTCAGTAGTAGTAGTAGTGGTAGTTGTAGTGGTAGTAGTAGTATTGGTAGTAGTATGTCCATGTCAGTAGTGGTAGGTGAGCATGATGGGGAGGGTGTGGGTGATGATGGATCCTCGTTGCGTCCACGAATAGGAGACTACTTTGCACCATTGTTCGATGTTCTTTTCGGCTAATTTTTTTTTCTCATTCCCACGATGAACTATTTTTTATTTCAGTTTTAAAAGTATTCAAAACGACTTGGACAAATGCAAAATGTACTAGTAATGAACACAGAACGCTTCGATAACTTATACATAAGTTATACCAACGATTGATTAGCGTGTTTTAGGCGTCCACAACCTATGCCCAACGATAGTCTAACGTATGCATAGCGTGGCAGCGTATCGTAGACGATTACGTGAGGTTTTCTATTCATAGGCTGCAACTTCACTTTTAATAAATGGCTGTCACTCGCCTATTGTTTTTGGATGCTGGTGCTCGGCAATTGAAATCATTTCCATTGAACGAGTTAAATCGCTTCCACTGGACTATTGAAATGATTTAATAATAATGCTTGGTTATCCTTGGACCCACTCTGGCAAGCAGCTCGTCGAACATCGCTGGGGGCATTCGCAGGAAGTTTATGAACGATGCATGGTCGTCGTTCCAGAGTTCCACCATGAGCTGGTCATATATGCCGTAATGGCCTTGCCTCCCGATCCATGGTCTGACCCAGTTCCTTCTCCTCCGTTCACGTCTTCTTCTCCCAGCTCTATTGGCACGCAACTGGCGCAGTGTCAACTCGATGAGGTCATGTTGACGTTCGAGGACAGGTAGGTGTTGTCGTCTCAGCGTTGCCGTATCCTCCATCTCTCGGAATGACATGGACATGTACTCACCACGAAGTCTAAAAAAAGACGGGTTCCTCCTGCGAAGCCCCTTTTTATATACCAATTCCCCTAATCGCTGCCAATACGCCATTATATGGTATCTGTAAGTTAGAAACATGTTCATTAAGTTCTGTGGTCGTCCTGAAGACGTCGAATACGTCTACATACGTATTTGTGCGTAAGACATGCTTTACAAATAATTCCCAAGCACGTTACTCATAGGTTATAAATAAGTCACGGGTACCCTAAACATTACTTTGACGTGTTTCGACGTATGAGGAACTTTCAAGTAACGTGTTAGGAAGTGTGAACAACGTTCGTGTAGCGTGCTTACAAAACGTTACTCATAGGTTAGAAATAAGTTTCGGGTAAGCTAAACATTACCTCTACTCGACGTGTTTTGACTTATGAGTAACTTACAAGTAACGTGTGTCGACGTGTGTCAATGATCGCATAAAGTGCCTACAACTTATGGCCAGCGTAGCGGAACGTGTGAGTCATACACCGGCATACGTCGTAAAATTTCAAGCATGCAAAAATTTGAGGACAACCCAAAAGTACAACGTTTAAAGCCAGCGTACTACAACTTATGGCAGTGTTTTTTAGCGTGGTCTTAACGTATACAAAACGTACCCATAAAGTATTCGACGTGTGCCAGCATTTTAGACAAATTTTTCATAAATCGGCATACGCTGGCGAAATCGTCAAGGTGGGACAGAGGCTTGAGGGATAGCATATTCCAGACATCCACCCAAAAGGACTGCCTCAGGTTAACCCAATGAGACTGCCGTCTGGTTGACGAAACCTCAGCACCACCCTGACACACACTACTGCAATCAAACCGGGAAGATTACCCCCTATTTTTCCTCCTATCATCAAAGAGTGGGGTTCCCGAAGGCTTTACCCCAATCCCGTCATCCGGTGAGCTGCCCTGTGAAGGGCAGCTACAGAGGAGGTACTCCCATGGAGTGGGTTTTCAGTTTTCTTTGCGTTTTATCGAGTGAAGGGTTTAAGGTGGCCGGAGTGCAAATCCTGCCACCAACCTCCTAAAAAAAAAAGTAACCCAACTGCAGGACGACGTCCGCAGACACAGTTGGGCACTAGAAATGGATGGCTGTTGGCTCACAAGGAGCTCCTCTGCCCTTTTTTACAACCTTCATCACTCATGATGTACCAAAGTTTGTTCATGGGATTAAAAAAACAACTCCATAGGTATGTACTTTCCCACATATTTTGTGGGTCATCCATGCATACCAGTGGTTCCCTGGTTATCTTACCCAGCCACTACCAGGTGAGTTCCCAGGGGTATTTCCGCTATGTTTCTATGTATAGTGCCTACAGAAAGTCTTCACCTCCTTTCAAATTTTTCACCTTTAGTTGCCTTATAGCCTGGAATTAAATTTCATTAAATCAGACTTTTTCCACCTTTATTTACACATTGTAACCCACAACTTCCAAGTGAAAAACAAATTCTACAAGTTTCAGAAAATTAATTAAAAATACAAAACTAGAATATCTTGGTTGGATAAGTGTCCACCCCACTTATAATAGCAATTGTAAATTAGCTCAGGTGACACCAATCACCTTCAAAATCACACACCAAGTTAATTTGCCTCCACCTGTGTTAAATTGGAGTGAATGATTATTTCAGAATAAAATAAGCTGTTCCTGTAGGTTTCCTCTGCTGAGTATTGCATTTCACAGCAAAGACTCAACCATGAGAACCAGGTAGCTTTCAAAAGACCTCCAGTATAAATCTGTGCAAAGGCACAGATTAGGGGATGGGTATAAAATATTTCAAACACCTGGAATATCCCTAGGAGCACAGTCAAGACAATCATTAAGAAGTGGAAACTGTATGGTACCATCAAGACCCTGCCAAGATTAGGCCTCCCTCCAAGCTAGATGACCAAACAAAGAGGAGACTGATCAGAGAGGCCCCCAAGAGGTCCATGGCAACTTTTAAAAGAGCTACAGGCCTTTACGGCAAATACATGGTCACTGTGTGCATGTGACAATAATGTCCCAAGCACTCCACAAGTTTGGCCTGTATGGTAGGGTGGCAAGAAGGAAGCCATTACTCAAAAAAGCCTACCTTGAGTCCCAGTAATTTAAGGGATGCAAAAAAACACTCCGGAGATTCTGAAGCCATTTGATAAAATTTTTTGTGGTCTGATGAAACTTTTTGGCCTAAGTGCAAAACGTTACGTTTGGTGCAAACCCAACACAGCACATCACCCCAAAAAAAACATAATCCCTACTGTGAAGCATGGTGGTGGCAGCAGCATGTTATGGGGATGTTTCTCATCAGCAGGGACTGCGGTACTTGTCAGGATAGAACAGAGAGTGGATGTAGGAAAATACAGAAAAATCCAATAGGAAAACCTGCTGCCCTCTGCAAGAAAGCTGAAATTGGGATGGAGCTTCACCTTTCAGCATGACAACGACCCAAATTACACGGCCAAAGCTACACTGGAGTGGCTAAGGAACAAAAAGATAAATGTCCTTGAGTGGCTCAGTCAGAGGCCCGAGCTAAATTCAATCGAAAATCTGTGGCATGACTTGAAGATTGCTGTTTCACCAATGCTCCCCACGCAACTTGACTGAGCTTGAACAGTTTTGTACGGAAGAATGGGCAAATATTGCTCAATCAAGGTGTGCAAAGTTGGTAGAGACCAAATGTAAATAAAGGTGAAAAAAGTCTGATTTAATGCTATTTAATTCCAGGCTATAAGGCAACAAAAGGTGATCATTTTGAAAAGGGGTGTAGACTTTCTATTGGCACTGTATTTCCTTTTCTGTATGAAAAGGCTGGACTTTCCTCTTGGTAAAGGTGTCGTTGTCTTCTTCAGAATTCACACACAGCACTTGCTATACCTCTAAACCCTCCCAAGCAACTTCTTCAAATGCCTTTGGCTTCATACTCATCTCTTAAGCAGTATCCTCAACCTGGAGTATGATATCTATCCCCCTCCCTAGTGGTGACAACAATGACTATGAATCCCTCATCTGTGGTATGGATATCATCCTCTCTTTTAACTCAAACTCTCACTTTATGTTCGGTGGAGCCTTCAATTTCCACCATGCCAGCTGTTTGGGTTTCAGACTCCACTCACAATGCATGCATGGCACAGCAGCCAAATCCTTTTGTTGATGAAGATAGTCTCAATCAGTCTGTGAACTTTATAACCCACATACTTGTCGATATAGTAATGTCCTGCAAGGTTCTCTCCCTGAATTGATTAACTGGCCAAATGGAAAAACATTAGGGTTCTTGTTTCCTGATTGACCTTAAAAGTGCAAGTATACAGTATATGTAAATGTAGTGTAGTAATAACCGAGAAAATTATGCAGAAACTGCAACGTTTATCAAAAAGAAAACCATATATTGGTAAATTATGCAGATACAACAAAAGACTTGAGACAAATTCAGAAGTTTTGCTGATTTTTTTTTAACCCTTTGAACCCTGAGCTCCTTGGACTTTCGGCTCTCCCACCTTGGGCTCCCTGGAGAAAAATCCTGCCACTCAGGTATATGGAGGTTTGAATAGCGGTTGGTAAATGGCTGCTCAGGTTCAAAGGGTTAAAATCTGAAAATGAGGATATCTGTAATGGCACTACCTGACATCAACAAACATGATGACTTTAGAATGGGGCTGCTGGCAACACATCCTGTGATGTACGGCTCAAGTCCAGTGAATAATAACATTCATCAATCGGAATGATGAATGACTGCTGAAGCCTCCCTCCCTTCTTGTCTTCTGAATAAGCTGCTCAAGATAATCAAAAGGGAGTTATTGCCATTCCTGTTGCAAAGCAGCCTCCAAATGTACCAAAATATGCAAAGGAGTGTCCATTTTCTTAAATGTATGCCCACAAATATCTGAAACATGCTCTCTGGATTTAAATCAAGACTACTTGCTGGTCAGGGCAATGTTATGATGGCATTGTTTCTCAATAAGTCAATATCTGCAGAAGAACGGTGGGGTCTGGTATTGTCATCCATGAATACAGTGCAAGTATTTTGAGAAGTGAGTGGTTGTCAAAATATGGAACAAGAACATGATCAAAAATGTCTTCATGGTACTTTTTGCCTGTCAGGTTACCATGTACAGTGACAAGGTCAAGTTTACAATCGTAACAGGCAGCCCCACATCATAATGGACTCATCACCAAGCGGGATGGACTCTACAATGTTCTTGGGTGTATAGGACTGTGTTTGCTTGCCACCAAACATTTGTTACATAATCAGTGAAGTGTAGGAGAAATTTGGCTCTCGTAAGACCAATGGATCTTCCTTTGGGATGGAACATCCATGAGTGTTGACATGCCCGGCATCAGGACAAGCGGTTGGCCTTTTGTTCTGGGGTGAGAATAGTGTGTCCTATCATTGTCCTGGCATTGAAACCTGCAGCACAAAGTTGGTTCTGTACAGTTCTCGTCGATAACCTTTGAGGGAGATTCTATTCATTCTGCAATACTATGCTTGTGGCGAAAGGAATACGTGCAACAAGCCTGATCAGAGCTGCATTTTCTCGGTTAGACATCACCATGGGAACATTCATTCAGCCATCTCTGAGAAAAATGGTGACACAGAGAGAGAGACAGACAGACAGACTCACAGACAAATGGCCCTCTTTGAGTATAGATTTCAACATGATGTGTCCCAATTACATTCGTGGATAATATTACACCTTACCTACATATAACATGCAAGGATAAAAATATTAGGACATAATGAATAAAATGATATAGAATAAAGATTTGAAACAGTGGTGTAACATCGAGCATGCAACTATGACAATAATGACAGTAATTTTTTTTTTAATATCCATTGTCGAGGCTCGTATGAGAGAGCTAACACACAATGCACAACAAGGGGAGGAGGAGACAAGAGGGGTGTGAGAGGGAAGGAAAAAACAGTGGGGAACAGAGACATTAGATCTGTGGAAGGGAGAAGGATGGGGTGGAGAACACGGGGGTATACAAGATAGACATTACTGGGACTTTCAGGAAGGAAAGCAGGGAATTTGAAGGTGGGTTTGGGGTGGATTAACGGGGGCAGAAAAGATCGAGGATTTGGATGGGGGAAGATAGGTGGTGGTGAACAGCTGTTTTGAAGGCCTAGACCTTGAGGGAAGAATGGGATTGAATAGAGTGGAAGTTTATTCCAAAGGTGGGAAGAAAGAGGAATGAAAAAGTGAAGGTGAGCAGTGATTCGTGATTTTGTTAGTTTTACCAGAAGGGGGTTGCTGGTGAACCTTGAGCGCCCTGCGGAAATATGGGGGGGGGGTGACAAATCGCAGACAGATCGGGGTGGGGGGTGAGAGCAGAGAGGAGATGGTAGAAGACAGAAAGATCACCGACCTGCCTGCGGTGAGAGGGTGAGAAGCCCCAAAACAGCCTCACCGCGGGCGATACCAATGATCTTAAATGCCTTGGTTTCCACAGCGTGAAGCTGAGAAAGGTGAGAGGTAGGAGCACCAGCCCAGAGGGGAGAGCAGTACTCCATCAGGCTGTGGACGAAAGCTTTGTCTGTGGTCAGGAGCTCAAGTGGGCCAAGGAAGGACTTTGCATAACGGAGGATTCCCAGTCAGCGATTTGCTTTGGAGGCGAGGTTGGAAATGTGGCTTTCGCAGGAAAGATCATGGCAGATAGTGAGACCCAGAAGCTTGAATGAAAGGACTTCTTCCAGAGGATTGTTGAGAAAGTAGATGGGGGGGGGGGGCGGTTCGAAACGGTGCTTTCGGAGAGACATAGTGAGAGTGTACAATTTGTCGGGATTGAAAGACATGTTCCACATGTTGGACCAGTTTTTAATTTTATCCAGATCTGCAGTGAGCGAAGAAATTGCTGGTTGCCAGTTTGAGGGATGACAGATGGTACGGAAGAGGGTGGAGTCATCAGCAAAGAGATATAGAGGATTTTCCAGAGTCGGAGAGATCATTGATGAAAACCAGAAAAACAAAAGGGCCCAGAACGCTACCTTGAGGAACTCCAGTCTGGACAGGAAGAGGGGATGAGAGAACTTCATTTATGGTCACATGTTGGCAGCTACACGAGAGAAAGTCTGCGAGCCATGAGTGGAGATGGCCTTGGATACCATAGGAAGAGAGTTTGGTGAGCAGGGCAGGGTGCCAGACCGTGTCAAAAGCACGCGATATGTCTATGGATATGGCTCTGATTTAATGGCTGCATTGAGGACCTCCATCCATTCTTGGGAGAGCAGAAACAGCATATCTAGGGTAGAGTGGCCTGGTCTGAAACCAAATTGATGATCGTAAATCAGGCCATTGGAGAAGAGGAAGGATTTAATGTCTGTAGCGATGATGGATTCCACAACCTTGCTGATGATTGGGAGAAGGCATTGGTCTGTAGTTGCACGGATCTGTTTTTGCACCTTTTTATGCAGAGCAGTAATGTTAGCCGATTTCCAAGCAGATGGCAGATGACCTTGAGCAAATGAGAGGGTGAATAAAACAGAGAGAGAGGGTGAGCAAGAGCAGAGGAGGAGGATATTGGGACCATACTTTGTGCAGAGTGTTGGTGCTGCTTAAGCAGTCTCCTTGGCTATTGATCACAATCCTGGAGGATTCACCACTCTGCCACAGTATACCAGCATGCTGGCACTCATTTTGCCGACCTCGGAAGGATGACAGGCCGAGTTAACCCCACCTGGTATTATTTCAACAGCTGAGCGGGATTTGAACTCAGGACCCTGGGATCCAACACCCACCACTCTAACCATTAAGCCAACACCAGGCATAAGAGCAGAGGAGCCGGTTTTTATGACACGTGGGTCGATGCCGTCTGGACCGGTTGCAGACTCTGAGTCGAAGTTTGAGAGCAAGCTCTCCACTTTGTCAGAAGAAAAGGACACAGAGTCCAGGGACAGCTGGGTGTGATTAGATAAGGTGGGTACAGAAAGCGATGGGTTTCGGACACAAGATTTTGATGCAAACACCGAGTTTAGGCATTCAGCCTTTTCAAATGGTTGAGGATTTTAGTGTATACCTTACCAGCTGTCTTTCCATGTCCTCGTCACATGGTGTGCTGCAGAAGATGGTGCCCTGCATCAGGCCAACAAAACACCGGAAGGTATCAGCCTCATCAAGAACCTCAGCCAGTACAGGTGCCAAAAGGTCAGACATTCCTTGAGTGTATCCTACTGCTGGACTATGCACAGCAAAGTTCAACAGGATGCACCTGCCAAGAAATACATTATTTAATACATTATTCATGCAGGGGCTAAGTTATAAAAGGCAGCATGCTTACAAATTATCAAAGGGTTTGGGGGTGGGGGTAAGGTAATCATCCACAAAGAAGAAAGGAAGAATAACACAAAATGATTAATAATGGCAGATTGGTAGGAGGAACAGATTGGGAAAGAATAAGCAAATGTACAAAATATCCTGGATATGCAAAGGTGAGTGCATGAGGTAGTTAGTGAAGGCAGCAAATTTAGAAAAAAAATGAAGTGAGTATGAGGCAACGGACAAAGGAAGACGATTCCATGAATGGGAGAATAAGGGGACAATTCCACATATGGGAGAATTTGAGAAAAGGTGCAGAAGATGTAATTCTCACAAAGCAAGGCCACTGGCTTGGATGAGTGGGAAAGGGATGGTGAAGACAGGTGAAAGAAAGATAGACAACAAGCCGGTAGGCGACGAGGGATCCGCTAGGATCGAAGCACTGAATACTCTATCCATACACCGAATTTGAACGTTCCGCCGTCGACGGTTTCCGAGGTCAAGGTCACTTAACATATTCCCTGGTTCACCACCTTTCCGCATTCGGAGGGCTGCCATTCGGAAACTATGAGAGATAGAGGAACGTTATGCTGTCGCGATAACTAGATGGGGATGCAAGGAATAGGCAGGAGTTGGTCTGGTCGCTTTACCTATCATAGAAGCCGCGCTACGTCAGTTACCGTTTGGGTTCTTAAAACGCGGTTTTTCGGCCGCTGCATAGCAACGGGTGGTTGCTTAGCAACGAAACTCAAACTCGCACACTCCCAGCCCATATGGCACCTGTTCGCCAAGTTTCATCGAAATTGGTTTGCTGGTTTGTGCTGTGGAGCCTCGCGTTGCAGAGAGAGTGAGAGAGAGAGAGAGGGAGAGAGGGAGAGAGAGAGAGAGGGGAGAGAGGGGAGAGAGAGAGAGAGAGAGAGAGAGAGAGAGAGAGAGAGAGAGAGAGGGAGAGAGGGAGAGAGAAAACCCGACAATAACGGATATCTAGCGAATCCCAATAAATTGGAGAAAAAAAGGTTGGTAAAAATGGTGAATCGAGGACAGGAGAAATGATTGGACAAGATGTAGGGGACATGTATCCGATGGAAGGAATTGATATCACACAAAAGAAGAAGAAAACAAGGTGTGTTGAGAGACAACAAATGTAGGTAGATGATATTCATGAGAGAAAATAAACATTTACAGTATCTATAGGCTGAGAGAGGTTAGCCAAATGGCAGAGGGTCGAAGGTGAACATACTGCCAAAGGCTTGACAAGGAACAAATGGACATGTGCCAAAAAGCAACAAGCTAATGCAAGAAATCAGACTCGGTGGCATAATGGTTCGTGTGTCTGCCCTGATTCTGGAAGGTCGGCAGTTCAAACCCCGGCCGAGTCATACTGAAGGCTTCAATGGCCTCCTGTATTGAATTCATAGGAAACCTGAACATAGTGTGATTTCCCAGACATGAGCATGCAGTTCCAGAGACAAGAGATAAAGAGATAGAAAATTGAAGGTAAGCAGAAAATTGGGATTTTGTCAGGTTAACAAGGAGATTATTATGAACGTTGAATGATTTGGTCAAAAACCATATTTCGAGTCAGTCATAAGTACATGGGCAACAATGGAGACAGAAAGCAATGAATGATAGGAAGTGTGTCGGAAGGACAACAAGTTGGCCAATGATGGAGTAGGGGTTTGGGAAGAAATGTGAAATCAAAAGAAGATTAGAGCAATGGGTGAGGAAAAAAAAAACAAAAAAAAAACGAAGGATTTAAAATGAAGGAAGTGATAAGCAACAATCAGAAAAGAGCCAAGACAAAAAATAAATAACAGCAATGTGGGGGAGATACGAGAAGACAACACAAAGGGATCGAGTTGGGCAAAGCAAAAT
This sequence comes from Eptatretus burgeri, assembly GCF_056783735.1. NCBI lineage: Eukaryota > Metazoa > Chordata > Myxini > Myxiniformes > Myxinidae > Eptatretus > Eptatretus burgeri. The sequence goes on from NC_140966.1 coordinate 54,688,943, forward strand.
AAACAGACTTGGAAAATGAGTGTAAGAAAGGAGAAAACAGATCATGACGATCACTTCTATTGGCTGTGACAAAGGGAATTTATCGTACACTCAAAAAAAACAATTTTTTCAGCCATAATTATTCTGTTGACACTGACAACATCATCCATGAAACCCACATTTGTGTCTCTAGTGCAGATATGAATATTGCAGTAATTAATTGAGAAAAGTGTCACTCCTTTCTTTCACTGCTGTGGCTTTGATTCCCATAACGATTCAGATTGGTGTTATTACCTCTGCCACTAAAGGTGGGAGGAGGTTATGTTTTCACCCGTCAGTCTGTCTATTTGTCGGTTTGTTATCTTGCCAAAACGAAGTTTTTGCAAGATATGTTAGTCAGCTTGTATGTTTGTTTGTTTATCTGTAATCACGTATAAAAAAATTCTGCAGAGCACAGTTTTCATTGGAAATTTTTGTAACTTCGCATATCAGAGGCCTATAGAGGTCCCTTTCAGCGCACAAAATTTTGAAGGTCAAGGTCAAAGCTCAAGGTCACGTCGCAAATCAGGGGAGTCGACGAAACCCTTATTTTTTGAGTAATTTTGATCGGATCGTCTTCAAACTTCATGGGAATATAGTTCATGGTCTGGCGCTCAGCTGATTAATTTTTGGTGGCGATTGGCCTTGATCTTCATATGCTTTTTTATTTTTATTTTTATTTTTTTTTGTCTGTAATCACGTATAAATCACTCTGCAGAGCACAGTTATCATTGGAAAATTTTGTAACTTCGCATATCAGAGGCCTATAGAGGTCCCTTTCAGTGCACAAAATTTTGAAGGTCAAGGTCACTTTGTCGCAAATCAGGGGAGTCGACGAAACCCTTATTTTTTGAGTAATTTTGATCGGATCGTCTTCAAACTTCATGGGAATATAGTTCATGGTCTGACGCTCAGCTGATTAGTTTTTGGTGGCGATTGGCCTTGACCTTCATGGTTTGCGCCTGAGGTCAAACATATTTGACCCCAAGGTCAAATTTTCAAGTTTTAGGAACCATATCGTGTAGTACCTCAAATTGAACACCTCGATGAGTGCTTTCTAGATATGTCAAGCTTGAGACATTATGACGTCATTTGGTGACGTTATGAGGCAAACGCATATTTTTCATGGTTACTCTGTAGAACGATTCTCATCGGAATCTCTCGTAGGCAGATATTCCTCAAGGAGTCACTCCTGGTGGATAGCAGCTCTGTTCACCTCAGTGTGACCTTAAAGAAGTCACACGTGGGCACCTTTTGGCAAGAGCAGGGTGACATTGGTTTTATTTGTTTCTTTGTGTGCAGGATACCTCAAAAGTTTGCAGACAGATTCGGACAAGACTTGGTGGAAACATTGGGCGTGTGGTGAGGAAGAATTGATTCAATTTTGGTGGAGATCCAAATCCGGATCAGATAATTTTTGAAGTGATTGTTCACCATTTAGAGATAGCGCTGAAATGGTATACAGTGGAGCAGGATATCTCAAAAAGTTGTGGACAGATTTGGATGAAACTTGGTGGACGGCTGGGGAGTGTGACAAAGGATGAAGCGATTTGATTTTGAAGATCCGAATCTGGATCCAGATAAAATATATTTTTTTAATTTTCAGAGATTCTTCACCATGAGAGATAGCGCCAAAAATGATAAATAGCATGATATTTCAAAAATGTATTGGGCCAGATATGTTCTACTGAATCTGGCATTGCGTGGCGGAGGTATGCGCTCTACCGAGTGCCCTTCTAGTTATGCAAACATTCAAGCATCTAGTCAGGTCATTTAAACACGAAGCATAATGCTGGGCTCTTTGTTATACGTATAGCCTTTTACAAGAGCACAAAGTTTCATGCAATGTGCACGCTACGTTTACCTGAAAATTTAACAACTGTATATTTGTATTCCACAAAGCAATGAACATCTCAAAGTAAATTCCACATGAGATGACAAAAAACTTCAAGATAGCATAACAATTTAGTTTCAAATATTCCAATGAATAGAATTAAAGTTCACTTCATTGATGCACTTGCTCTGAATATTTAAAAATGTGATAACAAATCGATCATAATAAATGTCAGTGTGTGTCAGTCAGTCCCTCCATCCATCTGTCTCCTCCATAACTCCAAAACCATGAAACCTTGCGGCTCCAAACTTTGCTTGCATTCGGAGGGAACTCCAAGGTGGTGCATGAATGAAAATTGGTTGTTTTGGCTAAAACACACCTTTTGAAGATAATTAACGGCCTTATTTAATTATATCCTTCATCGGGCGCATCCTTGGACAAGTTGCTTTTGACGCAGTCTCAAGGCACATCCTTAGTTACAGCTCCTTGGGGTCTTACTTTGCCATTTTGTTAGGCCTGCTCAACAATGCCTTGAGCGAGAACAAGCTATAACGGTTTACTAATGATAAAGCGCTCAAAATGAGTTTCTTCACTTTCCTCACTGATATCGTCGAATGCCTGATTTTCATACTTACGAATCACTGTACACATCGCTTTTGTAAGTGCTATAATTTTCAAATTAGGAGCTTGAAGCGTTGCTTTCAAATTAGGAGTTGCTGCAATGGTGACAATTTTATCTCAATCCGACAAGTGGTTGGCGGAGAAAAACACGAAAGTTCTGTGCGGACAAACAAACAAACAGACCCAAATGCAACACCTTCGCCGATAGAACTAGAAGGTCACCCAGTGGAGTGCATACCTCTGCCAGGCTGATTAACCTCCGCCATCTTCGAAGATGGATGGAGGTTACTGTTTTCACCCCTTTCTGTTTGTTTGTTTGTTTGTGAACAGTATTACGGAAAAACTCCTCGACGAATTTCGACGAAACTTGGTGGGGGGGGGGGGAGTTAGGTATGGTCCAAGGATCATGCCATTAAATTTTGGACTTGGTCCCCCCCCCCTCCCAACCCCAAAAATTGTTAGAGAAAAAAATTTTTTTTTTTTTGCATTTCTACATGTTTTAAGTGATTTCCAACTCCCCCCCCCCCAAAAAAAATTGAGAACATTTTTTTTTGCATTTCTACATGTTTTAAGTGATTTCCAACCCCCCCAAAAAATTGTTACCCCCCCCAAAAAAAATTGTTCAAGAAAATTTTATTTTTTTGCATTTCTACATATTTTAAGTGATTTCCAACCCCCCCCAAAAAAAATTGAGAAAATTTTTTTTTTTGCATTTTTACATGTTTTAAGTGATTTCCAACCCCCGCCCCAAAAAAATTGTTACCCCCCAAAAAAAGAAAAACTTTTTTTTTGCATATCTATGTTTTAAGTGATTTCCAACCCCCCCAAAAAAAATTGTTAGAGAAAAAAAAAATTTTGCAACAGTTTTTTCAACAAAATTTCGATTTTTTTAAAGCATTTTTACATGTTTTAAGTGATTTCCAACCCCCCCCCCCAAAAAAAAAATGTTGGAGGAAAGAACTATAACTCTCAGCACTGTTGACATCATATTTAATGAATAAGATATAAGGTTCACTTGAGTGACCCAGCAGTATTGGCGGCGGAGGTTTTGCACTCTCCCGAGTGCTCCCCCTCTAGTTTGTTTATGTTTTGTATCCCACTGATAGGCTGGATCTGGATTCGGACCTAAAATAAAATTAATGAGCTCGTTCTTGTCACCTACCAACTCATCCACCAAGTTTCGGCCGAATCTGTCCACAACTGTTTGAAACATCGTGCTATATATCATTTTAGCCCTATTACGCAATGGAAAAAAATCACGTAAAAAAACTTCTCGGATCCGAATCCAGGTTCAGGTTTTCACCAAAATCGAATCAATTCTTCCTTGTTACATACCCAACCAGCCAACCAAGTTTCATTTGAATCCGTCCACAACGTTTCGAGATATCCTGCTATATGTCGTTTTTGGCCTGATATCCCAATGGTGAAGAATCACTTAAAAAATTCTGTGATCCAGATCAGGATTCGGATTTTCATAAAAATCTCATCATTTTGTCCTTGTCACATACCTAAGCTCTCCACGAAATTTCGTCCAAATTCGTCCACAACTTTTTGAAATATTTTGTTCACAAACAAACAGACAGACAGACAGACAACAGGGGTAAAAAAAACATAACCTCTATCCACCTTCGGTGGTGGAGGTAAAAAAAGGTGGAAAAAGTCTGATTTAATGAAATTTTATTCCAGGCTATAAAGGAAGGGGTCTCCAACCTGCGGCCCCTTAGACGGATTTATGTGGCCCGCGGTGCCATATTAAGTTTACATTACAATGCGGCCCGCGATACTGCCAATTTGCCAGGGTCAATGATGAAAGTGTTCTGTAATTTTTATTATGATTTTGATTCATATTAGACACATGTGTTTTTAACACGATTATTCATTTATGATATTCGTTGGCAAGAAAAATATATTCAGCACTAATTTTTGTTTAAATTTCCGCATATTAATTATATATTTTTTTTGTTTCGGAATTTAGCGTCCTTTTTTTGGGTATGGCCCTCCGCCTCCTCACCACTTTGGTTTTGTGGCCCTCCGCCAAAAAAGGTTGGAGACCCCTGCTATAAGGCAACAAATGTGTGTATTTGTGTGTGGAGTGAGGGGAGAGGGAGTGAGGGGAGAGGGAGTGAGGGGAGAGGGAGTGAAGGGAGGGAGAGGAGGAAGAGGGGGGATTCCAGCAGATGTGATGCCCAGCTGAACATCCATCCAAGAATGGCACACACACTGATGAATCCCTCTGCCTGTGAAACACCGGGATGACTGTTTATAGCTACAAATGTCAGGATACAAACCCAGGCAAGACAGCTAAGAGGGAGCATGCGTACATTCCGGCTATCCTAACATGATCGGGTGATTCATTGCTTTATGAAAAGTAAATTGATCCGAGCAGCAGTTCCGACTGCAAAAAATATATAAAAATAAAAAAAAATTGAAATAAAAAGCTTCATTTGGCCAATTGGCACATTCTTTGACACGGTTTTCTCTCCTCAGCCTCCAGAGTTGTATGGTGGAGGAGAATAGGAGGGGGGGGGGGAGAATGCAGCACGAAGGGGTTATAAAAAACAAATATATACACCAAGTTATATTAAAAAAAAAAAATCGCAAATTTGTTAAAATTTTTGGATTTCACTAGATTTTGACACTTATTTTGTTCACCAGATCCGATTCTCAAATCCGACATAATATTTCAATGATAGACTTTAATTAATCTGTGAGAGTAGAGCGCGTTTCCAAATTGAGGCATGTTTGAAGAGGCTGAACCAAATGGCAAATTAGGAACCCCATCGAGGGTGAGCGAGGACTCCAAGGATGTGCCTGATGAAGGATATAATTAAATAAGGCCGTTAATTATCTTCAAAAGGGGTGTTTTAATTAACCCAAACACCAAATTCTCACTCATGCACTTCCTTAGAGTTTCCTTTATATCCAAAAAGCAAAGTTTCTGGCTGCTTGGTTTAAAAAAAAAAGTTTTGCAGTTATGGAGGAGACAAACACACTGACACACACACTTACACATACACACATTGACACACACATACTGACACTAACACACACATACTGACACAGACACAGACACACACAGACACACACAGACACACACACACACACACACACACACACACACACACACACACACACACACACACACACACACACACACACACACACACACACACACACACACACTTTTATTAGTATTGACGGGGTTATGAAAATAATACGAAGATAAGGGAAGACAATTCACGACGAATAAACGGCACAAACCAAGTGGTCAACAGACAAAAATAGGAATGATGGGACATGCAATCTTATGTACAACAGAAATAACGCCAAATCCCAGCAAATGCCGGACTCTCACAATGGAGGGGAACACAACAGGCGAGGACTTGTGACAGGCTGCAGGCTATGACTGCAAGACCAGGATGGTCATGCAGGCTGAGGTGGTTGGTGAAGTGCAGCTCGGGGCGGAAGAGGAGAAGATGAATGACAACGATAAGGCCAGGAGACGAGAAGATCGTAGCCAAGCAGAGGGAGGGATCTCATCCTCCAGATCCTCAGTCTAACTGCTGCGTGATTGCGTGGATACAGCACTTTCTACCTCCGGGACTGCCCTTATGCACGGCGGGTCCCTCTCATTGTCTGCCCGCTTCCAGCGGGCGGTGCTGCCTTTTGGCTGCCCTGCACCTCTCCAGGGCTCCACAGCCGACCTTATTGCCGTGGCCCACAGTCCACTGGCCAAACAGTTTGTGATTGTGTCCTTTGGAGGGCACATAGTGCTTTCCCGTGTACCTTGGGTGTTAAATGCCACAAGTCCTCTGCCTGACCTCACCTGTTACAGGAGGTTTCACACAACACACCCTTACTTTATTCTGCTTTATAAAATTTGCTCAGTGCCTCCTCAGTATAGGTTTTACAAGACGACTTACCTCTGACAATTTCCCTGATACAAGAGAACATCTAACTTACTCGATCAAACAGTCCATACTATTCTTAAGACAACTTAGCTATAGATCCCCCCCCCCCTTTCCACGTAACAATTTTTACACCATGATGGGTCTCGGGCTTGTAATGAGGATTAGGCAAGCACCTGAATCATGAACATGGGAATTAATGTTACAATTTATTTTATGTGCCACATTGGCACAATAATTTTACCCAAAAATAATTTATGATGCTGGAGGTACATCCAATAACCATAGCAAATCAATGAAAAGTAATGCTTAACAAGGAAATTTTCCACAGGAGGCCATTCGACCAATCATGCCTGCACTACACCAACACCAATTTAAATAAATCCAATTTAATTGGGAGGATGGGGTGAGGAGTGGGGATGAGAAAAGTGTGGCATTCTCAGGGACACATCGAGGGTGTTAAAAAAAAAAACTAAAAAAAATTTGTGTCTGCTTTTTTTAAATGTGAAGTTTTTTTGGGGGGGGGGGGTGGGATGAGTGAAGTCATTTATTAGGTTGAGGAATGTACAACACGGCCCACACACTATCCCTTGACTCGATGCTCAGACATCAAAATCAGCACAGATCAGATCAGATGTACACAAACACCCATCCATATTCAAGCTACCTACAAGTCCTGCCAATATCACTGTACCCCTCTACAGTGGCCTGCAAAAGCATTCTACAGAGCTTGCCCAGCTCCAGAGTATATCAATTAGAACGCAACATGACCTTGTCAGAACAGAGAGCCCAATGATGGATGCAATAACACACCAAGCATGAATTTGCAAAATTCACGTTTCTTATAAATTGCCTTGTCACTTGAGTGCAATTTTAGTTCTCATAGGAGCCTCGACAATGTGTACACACACACACATACACACACACACACACACACACACACACACACACACACACACACACACACACACACACACACACACACACACACACACACTAAAATTCAAAACCACACCCCAATGAAATGTATGGTGGAAATGTATCATCGGGTCATGTGTGTGCCTTAGTTGTTAAATGCCATAAGTCCTCTGCCTGGCCTCGCCTGTTACAGGAGGCTTTACACAACACACCCGTACCTTATTCTGCTTTATAAAAGTTGCTCAGTGCTCAAAAGTTGCTCAAGGATGATAAGTTTACAAATGGTGGTAATCTGCCTTTTAAGCACAACAATATCATCATAATAATTAATGCTTCACAATATTAGAGTATACCTAAAGAGGTGATTGCTTGTCAGCAAAAATACTCACCTCATCATCTCCACATTAGGATTATCCTCGCCCTTGTAAAAAGGTTTTCTCCGGTCTGTTCGTACGACATCCCTGTCCACTGTATACTGCACATTTTTCCAGAATTCTTCCTGTTCTTCTTGAGACATGGACAATCTGAGACACACACCACAACAGAAAGAGACAAACCTTCTGTGGTTATTGGTGCACTTTGTAAAAACCTGTTCATTGGGGTTGTCCATGAGATACCTGGGCATGCTTTCATTCATCTCAACCAAGCCACTGCCTGGCCACCTCCAAATTATAACATTGTAAAGGTAAGGATGATAAATAGGCATCCTATAAGTTGTACATTCAGATCTGAATGTTGCTGTGGACTTCATCACAAAAGCCCAGCTGGCTCACAAATGACCTTTATGGTGAAAGTAATCTGCCTTCCCCTCTTGGCCTGGCAAACAGGTTTAGCCTATCTTCCCATTTGACACTCAATTCCACTCTTCTGCAACAGGAGATTTCCACGGAATGTTGATAAATGTAATGCCACACACATCATCCTAACTGAGGGAAATTTTCAATCAAAATCTACCCGAACCACCCTGTAGCTGAACCAGAAGTAAGTACATCACAAAATAAAATCATTTTTGCCCTACCTTTTGCGCTGCAATTCTGCATATTCATTGCTGCCGATCAGACGCAACTTCTCTCGATCTGCACTGCTTGATTGGAATTCATAGGCTTTGAGCAGGAAAGGCCAGACTTCTCCCCGCATTTCTGGGTCCATGCCCGCAAAAAATATCAACTGTGGGGCCAGGACCAGTGAAAACAGTTATGATAAAGAATAATTATGGTTATAATGTGAAAGAAAAGTAACAAATGAGTTAACTTGGTTGAAAGTATCCATGAAAATGGCAAATTATGATGTTGCAAACAAAAATTTGCAAACAACTGCCCCCAGCCAATGAGAGAATGTGTATTAAAGATATTGTTTTCTAAGTTTTTATTATCAGGTCAGGCCAGAGCAAATCTGTGACTTGCTACAGGTACCATGTAAACCTGTACTAACCCTTTTCATGATCGTGTTGTCGGTGACTAAACCGTTTCCCCCACCAGGTTTCTTGGTGAGGAGGGTGTATGGATATGGACACCCAGCAGGATTAAAAACAAAACCTGTCAAAGGGTGGAGGAGGTCCTTATGAGTCAACAGCCCTCCATATCTGGTGCCTGACTGCATCTGTGGACATCCTCCTGCAGTGGGTAACCTTTCCTATGAGGTTGGTGGCAGGATTTGCACTCCAGCCACCATAAAACAATTCACTCCACAAAACACACCAAAACGCAAGGAAAACTGAAAACCCACTCTGTGGGAATACCTGCTGTGCACCTGCCCTTTGCAGGGCAGCTCAACGGATGTCGGGATTGGGCAAAGTCTTCAGGACCCCAATTCTTTGATGATACAAAGAAAATGATAACCTTCCTGTGTTGGATTGCGGCGGTAGTGTATGTTGGGGTGGTGCTGAGGTGTCGTCCACTAGATGGTGGTCCCCTCAGGTTAACCTCCTTTGGGTGGGTGGCTGGAATGTCTTATCCCTAAGAGAAGATGATTTCCTGTTTCTGCGATCATCTGAACTCCAGCGCTTGAACATCAGTATTGCAGCACTCTCTAAGGTTTGGAGACTGAATAGTGGCGAGATCATGGCGGGTGGTTACACCTACTCTTGGTCTGGTCGTCCTGATTGTTACCCCCACACTCTTCAAAGTTTGCATGGACTAGATTCTGGGGAAGATGTCGGTGAGATCAAGCTGCATTGCATCGTTTGGGAATATCAAGGTCTCTGACCTTGATTTCGCAGACGATGCAGTCATACTTGGGGAGAAGCTGGATATCCTTTTTGGAGCCCTTGATGAGCTGAATGAGGAATTGGAGCCACTAGGACAATGGGTTTCCTGCGTCAAAACAAAGATCCAGGCTTTCAATGACATCTTCGATGCTGCCATCTTGTCTGTGCCCGTTTGTGGTGAGGTCATTGAGGTCACAGAGAGATTGACTTACTTGTGAATCATCATTTCCCTTGGCAGTGATGTTCATTACTCTGCATGTTGTGAGCCAAAGCTCAATAGGCATCTGGGTCGGGCCTGGGGAGTTGTAGATTCACTGCATCATGGGGTGTGGCGCTGTCGGTACCTATGCAAGAGGACAAAGATCCATTTCTTCACGTCCTTGGTGCTTCCAGTCTTGCTCTACGCATTTGAGATTTAGACTCTGACAAAGGATCTGAGACGAAGACTTAACTCCTTCAGTACCAGGTCTCTTCAGAGAATCCTTCGCTGTTGTTGGTCAGACTTTGTGTCCAACAAGTGGTTTCTAAGAGAAACTCAAATGAGATTTGTTACCTGTATAGTTCGTAAGCATCAGCTGTGGCTGAATGGACATGTGGGTCGATTTCCTGATGCTGGTCCTGCTCAGCACATTCTCTCAGAGAGGGAGCCTCGTGAGTGGAGAAGGCCAACTGGACGACCACGTGCCTCATGATTGCAGCAGGTTGATTGGCACTTCAAGGAGATGGGGATGGGTCAGACATCTGCCTGGGGGATTGCCAGATGGAGGTCCCTGGAGTTACAACGGAAACTGGACACAGAGACGCGCTGCTCTGGCACATGCACTCACACCTGACCTGACCTGGAAACTCAGAGCTAATCGCAACAGAATTACCTTGTCAACAATCATATTGTCAGTAAAAACCCAGCTGGTTCACCAATTATCTTTAGGGAAGGTTAATTGGCCTATATCATCTGGTCTTATCTTCATGTGATGCCAGTCCACAAACCCACTGTTGGTTTGACTCTTAATGCCCCCAGGGCAACTTGGGATGGGTAATGAAAATGTTACTTATAGATTAAAAGGCAGCATTGCCCAACAAATGCAAAATATAATAAAAACAAAGATGAAAATTTAGAATGTTCACATATTTTCTTGTAAAATAAAATTGCAATATAATATTTTGAAACAAATTATTTGTAGCTCATGGCACCTTCTTATTATGAACCTGCTTGAATGCAGTCATTAATTAATGCTACCCTTATAAAACCAAAACACTGGTCTATGGTTTACAATATTGTTATGTGTGTGGGGTAGATGAAGGAATTTAATAGGAGAGACAGGATCGTATAGAGTTGCTTAGCCCGTGGACGTGTAGGAGACATCTCAATGTAATTAAGTCGGGAGACTATGAGCTTAAGTGTTACGTGTCACCACACGGGGGGTGGTGCGGTGCTAATTAGATATGGATGAGGGATCTCATGGAGGATCTCGTTTTTGCTCTCGGCACAACGAAGGCTACACGATTCTTGTATTCGTGCTGAGGCGATTGGCTCGCGTGGTGAAGCAAGACGCTGGCATTTGGCTCTTGTTTGGGTCGTGAGGAACGGACCCCGAGCCTCATGTATGTCAAATAGCAGGTCGTTGAGGACGATTGACGCTCGAGGCAGATGCATGGGGTCTCTGAGCCTTGATGTTGATTACCGCTCATGAATTGCCTGACGTACGTTCTCCCCGCTGCGAGAGAACGATTTGGCGCCATTTTGGGCACGTCTACGAAGCTCCTCGATTCCACGTTCCATAAGGACCATGCAGACCAAGCCAAGTGCTGAAATAAAAGAGGGATTATTTTTCCTTATTTTATCTGCCCCCCTTCTGTGTGTTTAAGTCTGTGTGGAGGTGCCTCAGTTTGATTTAGATTTAGTTTACCTCACGTTTTCTTTTCATTATTATAATTTGAATTATTGTCATTGTACATATTTGATTATTGTCATTAAATTATCATTTATTTAATTCAATTTGCTTGTGTCCGTGTATTTGTGCCGTTCTGGTGCAGCGTTTAACTGCTTTCCCGTGCATACGCATTAATCTCTGAGAGTCTCGGCTGTAGGCCTCCAAGAGAAAAGTTTGGTCATCCGTCCAGGTAACGATTGAACCCCTGGACACGACAATATTTCATCATGAATCATTAAAAAAAAGAAAAAAAAAGAAGATACTTAAAGCAAAATATTAACTTTGGAATTGCTCTAAAAGTTTGGATGTTTTTACAAACCCCGCTTTCCTTGCAATCACATAGTTGCCAACTCTACCGCTTTTGGCGGTAGTCTACCACGTTTTGTATACGTGAACAGCCGACAAATTTTCTTGCCCAATATTAGCGAAAAATACTGCTTTCACAAAATAATGTCATCAAAATGTTTGATTGATTTTCATGTTGTGACGTAGTTTCTGTCGGCCTTCGGGCAGTTTCCTCGATGTGTGAAAAATCATATCTGTAAGGTCATTGCATTTGATTGGCGATAGGCCGCCGGCTACTGTTCAAAGTACACGGCAGCAAATGACAAATGCTGTCCCACTAAAAGTATTCTTGACCCGCCAAACGTTGGATGTTTCTCATTGGTTGACTGATATGATGTAACTCAGAGCAAAACATTGTACTAATGAGAACCACGTCTGTGCTGCGTTAGCCAAATGCACACGTCGTATGCCCGAGTACATGCACACACACAAGCTGTTGGCCAAGGTGAAGACAGCGACCTTCCAAAACCTTCGTGTTCGGTCACAAGCATATCCAATGACATGTAATTGCAGTAGATCTACCTTAAGTATGTATTGGAAAGTAAGGCATGGCAAGTTTATCTTTAAATTTGACCTTTTGTTTTACTCATTACAAGTCATACAATGTAAAGCAGAAAACATACTCAGGAGTTGCATGTTTAAACAACTTGGATTTGTCAAGAAAAGGTAATCTGCTTCAATTTGGCATAAAAATGTTTTCGAATCTACAAATTTAAGGTTAAAATTACAAAATTTCCCAAACATGGGAGGGGGGATCCCCCCCCCCTCCTACGCCTCGATCACTTTGCTCTCTTGCACCACGGATCCTTTCTGTCCTACCACTCATTATTCTCTCAATGTTGGCAATCATGAAAACATTCGTTATGTTGCAACATTGGTGGTATTGTTACAAATTTGGAAGCTTACTGCACTCAACATTTAGGTCCTTATGGAACAGTTATATCAGTAAGTGTGTGTTTCTAGTTAGAGCCCCCTACCTGGTCTAATGGGTATTAAATGTGTGCGCTGTGGAGCTTCGTTCAAAAACAAACCTCCTTCACCGCACTTCACACACTGACGCCATCGCCCATGGACCGGCTGGGAGCGTGGCTGTTGAAAGGTGAGTATCGAGTAGAGGGCACCGCGGGCACGGAGAAGTCGGCCATAGTAGGCCAAGGGTCCAAGTGACCGGGATAGTGTAGTGGGCACGGGCGACCCTCGGAAAGGGACCCATAGCGCCAAAATGCCACGTGGGCATCGAAGGAGGGCAATGCCAGGAAGGGCAACTCCCTGCGTTCATAGGGAGTAGGTAGGCTCGGAGACAGCCTCAGGGCCCGGAGGTGCTGTAGTTTGAGATTCGGCAGAGGGGGAATCCCTGCCATGTGAGCCACGCTGCCCAGCCATGAAATTGTGCGAGGGCATGAGTGAAAATTTGATGGCGAGGCCCAAATTTATAACGGGACACCAACACAGGCGACGGGAATCATGGTTTTTAGAACAGATAGTTTAAAGTGTCAGGCGTTTTGAAAAGCCCCAGGGATAGTATAAAGTGTAATAAATGCTAGGGTAGTTAGGAAACAATGTACCCCTTCGCACCATCCATCCCTTCGCTCTCTGTAGGCCGCTGGACCCACCTTGGTAAGATGGCTGAATTATGTGGGAGGTGATTCTGAGGCTTTGTTGGGCCTTGAGGCAGGACACTAGTCTCTTCTTTATTCCCCTCAGAAAGGATTTTCGGGGTTGGGAGTAGGCTAAGTTGACAGGATAGGGAATTCGGACAAGGACGATAGGAGGGTTTGGGACAAGCAATTGCAAGTAAGAAAATTTTTTTTTTAAAAAAGGGGCTAAATTTTGTTGTTTTGTTGTTGCAAATTAAGGGAGTGGGTATGGACAGAGACAGGCAAAGGCGATAGGTTGGGTGGGGGGGGGAGATGGTAGGTTAGGTCCGAGCCCGTTTTTGGAGCAGCTGGCACCACCGCACTCCCTCCACACAACCTCAGGGAACGAGACCAGAGGCCGGCCAGCTTCACATGCCGGCCTGTTTTCATGCTGCATCTGCCTGGTCCGCATTGCCTCGCCTTGCCATGCCTTTGTTGCCTGCCTTTATCATGACCCCATGCCTGCTACCCTATTTGCATTGCCCCTGTGTCACCATCACCATGTGCACCAGGACCATCGCCAGTGTTTTGCAAGGACTGCCCTGCAGGCAGCCACACTATGAGGACTGCATTGTGCAGCCCAGGCACCCATCTCTGTTTTGCACCAATGACTTTGGTTGTGACTTTTTCTTCTACAGGTCCTGGGCCATGGTTAGTGTAAATAGATAAGGTAAAATTGTAAATATTTTGCAACCCACCTGTTATTTGTGTTAGCGCCAGCAATTTTAGTTAAGTTGTCCGTGTGAGTCTGTTAGTTTAGTTACGCAGCGCATTAGGTTATTTATTTTTGGGACACGTATGAAAAAATGTCGCACTCAGGAATCCATAGGTAAAATGTACTAGGGGAAAAATTACACATGCTGGGCACACGAAAATTTGACGACTCGGGACGAGTCTGTAAAAAGGGGAGGGGGTAGTGTTACGAATTTGGAAGCTTACTGCACTCAATATTCAGGTCCTTATAGAACAGTTATATCGGTAAGTGTGTGTTTATAGTTAGGGCCCCCTACCTGGTCTAATGGGAATTAAATGTGCGCTACGGAGCTTTGTTTACAACAAACCTCCTTCACCGCACTTCACACACCGACGCCATTGCCCACGTGCGTTCGGCCACGTACGTGGGCAGAGATTTCCATTGCCTCAGACCGGGACTCCGCCTCGGAAGGCATGGGTGTGCCCCTTGTCCAATCATGCCACAGAAAGCGACTTCCCCACGGCACGCTGGCCAATGAGGGTTGAGATGGCCACAGAAGGCGACTTTCCCATGACACGCCAGCCAATGAGGGTTGAGATGGCCACAGAGAGCGACCTTCCCACGACGCCCTGTTCAATGAGGTGGAGAGCGCCTCAGACGGCGATTTGCTCACCCCGGAGGAAAAAGGAATATAAGAAACGCCAGGCTGGGTACTGGGGGTGGTAAAAAGGTCGTGGTGGTCATCGTGGTGGTCATCATCATTGTGTTGCGGGTTTGAGTCCCGCCGAGTTGGATCATCGTCGCCTCTGATCTTCTCCTGGGCTTTGGTCGATTGGTGCGTGGCCGGTTGGAGAGCATGGTACCTGGTGCTTGGAGCGGCATCGTGATGCAGTTTTGAGTCCCGCCGAGCCGGATCGTGGAAGACCACACGAGGTGGACAGGTACAAGCACAGGCTCTGGTCTCTACTCACCTGTCCTCGAGCTGGAGGCCTTCAATAAAGACCCAACGGGTCCATTTCTGTGTGTGTGTGTCTGTGTGTGGGTCCGTCTTTAAGTCGCAACTGTACAAGTGCTTTTGCTTGTACATTGACTGCATTTCTTATAGTCGGATAACTCTGTTCTTTGTGTGTTCCCTTCCCCCCCCCCATTACAAATAAATCCCCTGTTAAATGTTTCAGCTCGTTTCTGTGTTTCTTTCATTGGTTTAGCACGGTGCATGTTGGGAAATTGGGAAGCGGCAAATTGTGCATTTGGACCGACGAACCTCGGTAACCATTCGCTCAGGTTACGCATGGTTCGAGCACGCTTACGGCTTGTTCCGCTCGAGCTCCGCCGAGGGTGAATTTCCCCGGTAGTTTGGACGACGTGGGTATTTAGGTAAATTGAAATTGGCAATCGACCCTATCCCACGCGGTCGACCTATTGGCGATCTTCGGTCCGATAAGGGACCCGTCGGCTTCGGAGTTATCCGGGGTGACGACCTATAAATTCCGGGTGTTCGGTGGAGCCGACTCTTCTGTTCCATCTAGCGGTCGTGCTCGCCACCAAAACTCGGCCCCACAACAGTATATATGCCTGGTGTTGGCTTAATGGTTAGGGTGGCGGGCTTGGGATCCTAGGATCCTGAGTTAAAATCCCAGTCGGCTATTGAATTGATACCAGGTGGGGTCGACTCTGTCTGTCATCCTTCCAAGGTCGGCAAAATGAGGGCCAGCTTGCTGGTATCCTGCGTTGGAGTGGCGACCCATCCGGGATTGTGCCCAATAGCCAGGAGACTGCTTAAGGAAGCACCAACACTCTGCACAGAGTATGGTCCCAATGGATGGATGGATGGTGGCATATCAATCCATAATTGTCGTAAACCGCATTTGAACACGAACAAAACCAAAATGCTTCCTTAAAAGTCATAACATCACAGATAAATTGCTGTATATAGCCAATTCTAATTTCATTGCCTTAAAACCACATCGCTGCCGTCAATTAGCACAAAGAGCAACTCAAAGATCTGTATCATGTATGTATAGACATGATCACGTTTCAGATATTGTATCAAAGCAGCCCTTTTTGCTACATTTTAAAGTCAAATTCTGGTTGTAATTTTGTTTTTCATAAAGAGCAAGCAATAGAATAGTCTTTCCTTTGAAACCTTGTCAGCATTTCATTCCTGTTTCCTTTCTTTCCCTCACAACACTTGCAGCCATTCCAACCTTTCTATTCTCACCCGCCGTATCTTGTAGTCTTCCATTACATGGCCCTCTTCATCCATGTGCTGAAGCCATAGGCTCCTACTTAGCCTGGGATACCATCCTTCCTCCGGATGTTCCCCCACCTCATGAGGTATGGCTGAGTCTGCAATGATGAACTGCAAGTATCCATCACCTTCCAGAGCCTAAAAACACACACAACATATGTCATATTATAAGGCATGACAATTCCACTTCACACAATATACAGCTATGGATGCATCATTTCTATGCCATGATAAATCACACTGAGGATCCTGGATTTACAGAATAAAAGATGAGAACAAAAATAGTGCATAACAAGGTACGTGGATGTCCATTTTAAAATCATGCTTTGAAGCTGACTAACCTGTGGAATTTTCATCAGGACAAAACCAACAGCATTTAAGGATATCATTTCATTATCTTTTTGAAAAAGGGATCATATAATGTGCAGGTTGACCTGAGAAACTAGATGAGAAAATAAATTATTCCTTAAACTGAATTATGCCTCGGTCTTTAGGTACATTTCCCCCTCTTTCATAACCATTTACAAAGCTGTTTGTGTCTGCCATGGAAAATGTTTTGTTTTGCCGGTCGGTCCCCATCAGCTTTAATTTACAGTTTTCTGAAAGATACATCAATGGACCGCAACAGAAGCATCCTTGGATGACCACACAAGAAGACGAAGGGGAGAGGAAAAGGAGGGGAAGGAGCAGGTTGAGGAGGAGGAGGAGAGAAACTAATAAAACTTCAAGGCATTCACCTTGAAAGATTCATAAACATTAGATCAGTTGTTCAGTCATTATCTGCTAAAAAAAATAGTGGTCTTAAATACAGGTTAGCCATAAAAGTGATACTAAAACGTTGTGGTCTTGCATAGTATTTGTTTGTAGAGTTAAGACTTTTAAATGTTTGTTAAGGTCATTAAATGTTTCACCAACTGCTAAACTTTTGAAACTTTTGTGTTTCCACAACTGCTAAACACGCATGGCGTGCATGCATTCCGAAGTCACCGTGGTCCGGTGAAGAGCTTCTATCTATATTACATGTTGGACAAAGACATTAGGAGAGAGCTTTTATGGAAAAACTGCTTGGACAATGAATTAGTTCATGAAATAACGAGTAATCATAATTTACAGGAAGAGTTTCAACAGTTTCAACAAAATCAATCAATTAACTAGTTGATAAAATAGCAAATCATCATAATTTACAGGAAGAAATTCAACATTTTAATATCAGTTGAAACTTTATAATTTCTCCAAATAAGCCTACCAATTCTTGATTCATCAATTCCTTAAAATTTATTCCTCCACTGTCTCTCCCCACCCAAATCTCACCACCACGCAGCCCCCCCCCACCCTCATAACATCGATTTGACTTCTCAAAATGTAAAATATAGTGGAAGTTTTAGATTGAAATCCTTGTGGTAAACATTTCACTTCTATGGCCATCATAAAACAGAATAAGAAGGAAAAAAATGATTTCTGCGAATAATAAAAGAGGCTTCCATAGCCAGTTGATGAAGTCCGACAAAACTTGGAAGAGAAAGTGTTGTAATCAATAACAGAGTGTTCAAAGTATCAGACAGCATAGCCATGATGTGTACTGTCGTCTATACCATGCACCTTTTCCAGAGGTGAAGAGGCCGTACATTGATGCCAGTTGTTGAGAACTTGTGCCAGCCGAGCTAGACCGCCATGGTGGAAATGAAAGATCTTGTATTGGCTTTCTCGACTTGCCACCACGAGGTGCCCGCACGATTCTATGCAATCTCTGCCAATCAGAACCCCAAAAATCAAAACAATTCCCAAGACATATCATGGCAAATGGCATTATAGTGAGCAAATCCTGCAACACCAGCATAATAATGTTTATTTTTGTGATCCTTTCATGAACTGGCATTCAACTGTTCAGCACAAATCCGTAAAGAAGGTACAAAATTGCAAATAAAAAAAATATATACAAGGTTAATTAATAGTAGCCTCCAATTTCTATTTCAGGTAATTGTAAAGGCAATGCAATTTTAAGATGATCTGAACAAATAATTCTGGGAGTTTTCAAAAGGGCATTGAAAGGTGCATCATGTGGTGAGAAGCAGTATTGTATAATGAGATTTCTAGTGGATTAATAATATTACATTTGGGGGTGTGTGGAGGTTAGTTATTAGATTTAGTCAGGTCAGTCAGTCAGTCAGGTTTCTTGACTGCCACTGGTGACATGTAACCCAGTTGCTACCTGCCTCATGGTCGGGTAGTCGGCGACTAAACCAACTACCCTCACTGGCTTGCCAGTTGGGAGGGTGACTGTGACACCCTGCAGGCCTAAAAACAATACCTGCTAAAGGGTGGATGAGCTCCTTTCGGGAGCCAACGGCCATCCAGTAAGGAGATGGTGTCTCCAAAAAGACAACCATCCGGTTCGACCGGTTTTTTAGGTAGTAGGTTATAGACAGCAACCGCTCAGGGTAGTACTACCGTTCTGACTTAGGAGCATTAAAGTGGTGCCCGGAACCATCTTACACTCTCCGTATCAGGATTGCTGGTCGTACTTTCTGTCTCACTCAAGCGAGAGCTACTGGGCTAGCTGTAATCTCTCTATCTTGCAAATAAACATCATTCACTTTTCAAACAAACATCATACATTTTTCTTACTCACTCATTTTCACTCCTCACTTCACACTCTCTTTTTTAGTTCTCTTTCCTCTCATTTCCCTCAGAAAGCCTCCAATTAAATATGATAAAGTCTGAAAAGTTAATGGCTCCTACTTCCTGCCTTTATGGGGTTCGAAGAATCTCTGCTGACCTGCCTGTCTCTGCTGCCAACGAGAAGGGGGGGGGGGCGGCTCAGGCAGTAGTAGTGTCGGTCCCTCCCAAGACCCTTGCCTTTTGAACCAAGGTGACTTTTTCAATTCATTTCCCCAAAATCTGTGGTCTTTCTTCGAATCTTTCCTCTGTTGAACATCATCTAGCAAGCTCCTCTCCTAATATCTTGCTTCTTTCAGACGCAATTATCACATGACGTTCTTGTTAATTCTTATAACATTTCGAACTGCAACCTTCACTCACGATTCCGCTTCAAAGGAGGAGTCTGTGTCTACTCCAACATCAACACGCCTGCTGTACGCCTTGTGGACCTCGAATCTCCACACTTTGATGTCATCTGGCTTAATATTTGTCTCCCAACCATCACTATCTTTCTCTGTTTCACTTACTGCTCTCCCAATTCCACAAACGTTTTAGCTTTCTTTAACTATCTTAACTCTTGCCATGAGGCCAGGACACCTGAACACCCTCAAGCAGAATTTCTCTATCTCGGAGACTTCAATGTACACCACAGGGAGTGGCTGCAATCTTCCCACATGGATGATAGGGGAGTTGAAGCTCTTACATTTTCCATTCTTCATGATTTGGAACAAATTATGACCCACCCTACCCATATCACAGATCGTCGTGACCACACTACCAATACTTTGGATTTGTTCTTCACTTGCATTCTGTTGCATTACAACTACACAATTTCACCTCCAATTGGTTCTTCTGACCACAATCTTGTGAACATCACTTTACTTCCCACTACTTCTTCTCTTCCGACTGCACCGACGAAACGCCAGTATTGGCATTTCCATAATGCTGACTGGACTGGTTTACGAAACGTCTTTTCTGACTTTCCCTGGAAAGACTACTGCCTCTCCTCGGGCGATGCCTCTATCTCTACTGAATGTATAGCTGTGGTTATTGTTGCAGGAATGGATGCTTGTGTCCCCTTATCTTTCAAATCTATATCTCATCAATTCTTGGTTCAACAATACCTGCTCTGTGGCCATTCGTGCAAGGGATGCCACATATCGGACATGGAAAAACTCTTCTTCCTCCGACTCACATTCAGCTTTCATATCCACCAGAAATCATTGCAAATATGTTATTTGTGAGGCAAAGCATTCCTTCATTCAAAATAAATGTGACAACCTCTCTTCTTCTTCCACCAATAGATCTTTCTGTTCCTTAGCTTAAATAATCTCCAACAACTTCTGCCGCTCTACCTTTCCTTCACTTTTTCGTTTCGGTGATACTACCGCTGTCTCTCCGACCGATAACGCGACTCTTGTTGGTTCTCTTTTCTCCTCTAACTCCTCACTGGATGACTCTAACATTCCATCTCCCTCTGATGCTCCCCTCACCAATCATATGTACCTCTCTATAATCTCTTTTCATGCAATCAAAAAAATATGCCTCTCTCTGGACATAAGTAAGGCATATGGACTAGATGGCATTCCTCCTTGTATCTTGAAGGAGTGTGCTTTAGAACTTGCACCTGTGCTTGCTCGTTTATTTTGCTTCTGTTTAAAAACCAAAACTTTTTCCTCTTTCGTGGAAACATGCCTTAGTACAGCCTATTTTTAAAAAGGGTGATCGTTCAAACCCTTCTAACTACCATCCTCTTGCTCTGACCTCTCCTGTTTCCAAAGTCTTTGAATGTCTTCTCAATTCCCATTTTTTCAAGCATCTTGAATCTCACAGTCTTCTATCTGACCACCAATATGGCTTTCACAAGGCAACATCTACAGGTGATATCCTTTTACATTAAGAATGTCTGGGCTTATTCTTTGAGAGAATTTGGGGAATCCTTTGTTGTCGGCCTTGATATCTCAAAAGCCTTTCACAGAGTTTGGCATCGGGGTCTGATATCCAAGCTTCCCTCTTTCGGCTTTCCTCCTTCACTCTGCTTTCTCATATTGAGCTTGCTCTCCGACTGCTCTATCTCTGTAATTGTTGATGGTTCAACATCAACCCCTTCCCGATCAACAGCGGTGTACCTCAGGGCTCCGTTCTGTCCCAAACACTCTTCCTTCTTTTTATCAATGACCTTTTTCTTCCACAAATAACCAAATGCACTCATATGCTGATGACTCAACATTACAAACCTCCATGTCTTTCCCATCTGCCCCGTCTTCCCTCACTCGATCTACATCTCGTTTCATTACAGCCACCTCTTTAAATTCGGATTTGGACAAGATCTCCCAGTGGGACAAATGTAATCAAGTTAAGTTTAATGCTTCAAAAATTCAATTTCTTCTCATCTCTCTCTCTCTCCAAAACTCCTCTCAACTCTCTAATCTCCTTGTAAAGCTCTACATTTATACCATGTGATACAATAAACCTACTAGGTATCACTCCAACTTAAAATTTATCCTGAATCCACACATTACGCAAATAGCTAAGTCTGCCTTGAATAAATTAGGAGTCCTGTTCAGATGTTGAAAATTCTCCTCCACTGAACAGTTGCTCCAATTATATAAAGGATTGATTCGTCCTTGTATGAAGTACTGCTCTCACATCTGGGGAGGTTCCAGCTCCACATACTTACTGGACAGAATGGAGTCCAAAGTTATTCGACTTGTCAACTCTACCAATGTGACCTCAAAACTCGACCCGCTCAAATTCCGCCGCATAGTAGGCTCTCTTTCTCTTTTCTACAGATATTACTTCGGTTTCTGCTTGCAAGAACTTTCTACTTGTGTAGCTCCACCATTAACGAGACCAAGGAAGACTCGACAAGCCACTCCATCAAATGATTATTGTTTGGCCATTGGCAACTCAAGGGTGGGCCATTACGATGTTTGTTTCTTCCCCTCCACTGTCAAACTCTGGAACTCTTTACCTTCTCACGTCTTCCCAAACACTTATGACCTTCCTGTTTTCAAAAAGCAGATTTTTTACTTTCTCAAAAACTCTTGGACTATTCTCTTTCCTTACTGTTCTATCAATGTAGTTCTTTTATTTAAGGCTTGGACTCAATGAGGACTATTTAGTCAGTGACTGAAGCCTTCAACATAGCAAAAAAAAAAAAAAAAATCCTCATTTGTGTTCACCTAGGTTATAATATTTTTACTCCGCACACACAAAACAAAAAGCGGGATTAAGCAATTGGTTCAGTTTTGTCTGTGTGTCTGCCTGTCCTTCTGTCTGTAAATGTCAGTTTATGATTGAGGAACAACTTGATTTCAATTGAATGGTATATTTTGAACACAAATCGGAAAATGAACCTGTGGTATTAGCAGTACTTTGGCTCTGAATTTGTCCTGATTGCACATGCACAGAAAAGCATGAGATAAGTTGTTTCTAAAGTCTGTCTGCTTGTCTAACAGTCAAACAAGATTGAAAATCATTCTAAACAGGAAATTTAATGTTTTAAGTATGTCATAAAGGACACAAACAACAGGCATGAAGAACTAATGTAACGTATCAAATAAGGTGGTGTAAAAAGACGCTGCATCAATAGCGGTGAACTTCCGGATTTTAAAAAATTTTTCAACAACCTTGTCCCTTTGTTTTCCCATGTTGAACTGGGCAGGAGCCGGGCAGGAGAGAGGTATTTCACCGTAATTCACACCGCAGCACGCCTATCCAACAAATTCCTGGGGAAGAAGGTCTGCCCTCCAACACAGCCACTCTTGATTGGTGATGCGTAAGGTAATGCGCAATTGAATTGCACTGTCCGGCGTCCATGGCACTGATTGGGTCAGGGACGGTGATGCTAATTGTCGTGATATTGCTATGCGTGAGGCTGTCCATCCGTGATTGGTGATGAGGGCTGACGTGAATGCCTCGGGGCGGAGGAAGTGGATAAAGGGGCGTGCTTTCACTGCAGAGTTAGAAAAGGACAGAGTAGAGTGAGACAGTTTGATTGGGATTTCTCCTGTTGACTGTATAGCTGATGGAGTTTGGGGCACGTTATGCTGTGCGAGCTGCTGCGACTGTGCAGACCTGGGACTTTCTTGCCTTCCTGCTCATTTTCTATCTCAACCAGTTTTTGTGTGCGTGTATGGGGGTTTGAGCTTCCTTGTACTGTTAAGTTTGATTATTGATTCATTATGTCTTCATGGCCAGGATTTCCATTTGTGTTGTCTTGTGCCTAATAAAAGTGTTCATTTATTTCCCTGAGGGTTGCAGGAGTGTCTGCAAGCCATCTTTCCCACACAAAACTACATTGGTGCAATCAGTTGTTCTTGGAGGATTAAATTGGGATATATATAATTGGGATATAAGATATAATGGATAATATAGAAATTGGGATAATAATCTTGATAGTGAGTGTGTTTAGACACAGTTGTTAAATCGCAAATAACCTATGCCACTCTGGGTGTTTCATGTCAAAATTGGCCTGAAGCCGGCCATCTTAAAGGCAAACAACATCGGTGTATGCGATTCCCGTGCAACATCGCTTGCGGTCTTGGGTTTGGGTCATACATGTGACAATAACAAACCAAATGAAATTTACATGAGATTAGTTGTACAGTTCAATGAAACTTGTCTCTCATATAAAAGTGTATCTGAGTAATAAGAAATGTTTAAAAAAAAAATAGATGTGACTCAGGTTAACCACAAATGTGAAGTACAGGTTAACCTGGAATGTGAAAACTAACCCTGAACGTGAAAGGCTAACATTGCATGTATTCTTGCTTCTTCAGGGGTAACAACCAATAATGATAACCACACGCGATTATTGTCTGGATTCTGAGCAGTTGGAGTAAACAGTCAGTTTAACAAAATTTTGAGGAAAATGCACTCGTGCCACAATTTTACAAATATAAAACTGCATCTTTAAGATACAATTTGCACACTTTATCCAAACTATGCAGATTACTTTAACCCTTTCCTAAATTAAGCAAATACATGGAAAATATAATTCACAATAATGTGTCAGCATAATTTCTCGATTCCTGAAGTCAGGGCTGTCATAGTATGTAAGCATATTGTGATTTTATATCCAGCACGTAATGACTGATTTGAAGGTGCAGTGAACAGTAGAGACCGTTGTAACATATTTATAATGAATCCATGCTTGGTCAACTTGATGGTGTAGTCAGCAAGAGGCAACCACGGTTCTTTTACCATGAAGGCAATTGTGAAACAGCACAAAGCAGTAGCTGAAGTAGACATCAGAGGTTATTTGTAGCACATTGATGCTATGGAATGGTGCTTTGTTTTGTGTTTCCTTGCAAAGTGTAATAGTTTAAATTGATGATGTCATGTGTTGTCACATGATCCCACTTCATAATGGGGAATCCCAGAATGAGGGACGACTTGACAGGAATGCAAGGTTTTCAGGAACAGTATGCCCACACACAGTACGTGCCAGAGAATTGAATCAACCCACACTGCATCAGAGCTCCAAAGATGCTGACCTTCTGAAGATCAAAGAACAGCCTCGCATTGAAAATAATGATTTATACGAGTGGAACAGCAATATGATGTGACCAAGTGAAGTGCCTTCACCAATCACCTCTCCCTTTCTGCTTCCTCTATCTGAAGGGAGAATTGCCCCAAGCAGGATACAACATGAGTGACCTCACCAACGTCTCTTCTTTCATCTGCTCCATCTGTCTGTCCACATTGGCTGTCTGTCTCTGGTGTCATCGTCCTTATACGTCTTCCAGACATGCCCCTGCCTCTCAAAAGCCAATCACCTGGCTACCCATGGCTTTCAAGGCCTCAACCTGTCCAAGCTTGACTCCTTTCCTGGAAGTTAAATCCCTTGCTGCTACACAGTTGTGTCATTGTTCAACAATGATTACTGCTTTTACCAATGGTAAGTTGCTTGTATACATACCATTTTACTCTAATTATCAACTTAGTTAGGATAGTTAACATCTCTCTCTTTTTTCATAAATGAACATAGCAAATACTAAACAATTATATCTTCTTCTTCTTCTTCTTCTTCTTCTTCTTCTTCTTCTTGCGTACGGCAGCTTGGCTGTCAGGTAGCCATCATTTTGTTGGGGCACCACTATGCCGATGACGCTGTGCCCTGATACCAGTACACTGGTACTCATTTCGCTGACCGCAGAAGGATGACAGGCTGAGTGAACCCCATCTGGTGTTAATTCAGCAGCCAACGGGACTCAAACTCAGGACCCTAAGATCCCAAGCCAGCCACCCTAACCACTAAGCCAACACCAGGCTTGGCAACGATTATATGACAAAGCAATAACAATTGTGCATTCTACTATATAAAATAAGACAATGTCTGGATGTCCCTTCCTTTCAGAATCGAAAACGGCTTGGCTGACCTCCATCAAATTTTGTATTCGTGCTTGGAGTACCGAAGATCATGTCATATACATTAAATAAATCTCCCACACACCGCCACCCCTCTCCAACGTATCCCCTTTGGCCACGAGTGTGACAATTTGCAATTTTCGTCTGTACACGTGTAATAGTGTAATTGGTTTAGCCACTGACCCCTGGCAGAGGGAGTGTGTATTGCAGGTGGGAACCGATGCCAATTTTGAAAACAAATCCTCTCACTCCTTGGAGGGAGCAGGTATGACGAGTGTATTAAATTCTAATTGTGATACAACAATAACGAGAACTGCAATTTTATAACTGCTGGCAGTGATAGTGGGGTACCAAGATGTTCCATTTTGATCAGACACCATGACGTCCTCTTTATTATTATTCAATGGAATTCAGAATGGGATGAAAGATTTTTAAATTTTAAAGTTCTTTTTTTAACCAGGGAGGTTTTAATTCTTTTTTTTTTAAAGTATGGCTGTTGAACCATGACATCATCAATTTTTTTTTCTTTTCACCAATTTATCCCGAGATGAACCTCAAAAAATTTCATACTAATCGGATGTATAATTTGTGTCGAATTTTGACCTGGATACTTCACCGATGACGTCATAAAAACCACTTATTTCTTATGTGGAGTACTTGCCATGGGCCAAGTTTCAATTTTTTCCATGGGGCAGTTTCAGATACTGAGATCCAAAGTTTTCCCTTTTTTCCAATATGGCTGCCATACCACGTGACATATGACGTCATAATTGTCATTAAAACATTCTCCATGAGTAATCACACATATGGTGAAAATTCCTTGTCAATCTGACAAGCGGTTGCAGAGAAAATGAATTTAAAAGAGAATAAATCCGAAAAATGCTGGCAGCATAATAATAGGCCTCATCGTAATAATGTAGAAGAAGCAGAACAAAAACAATAGGTTACCCAGACTGAAAGGCTTGGTACCCAAATTACATGATTCAGCATTCCACTCAATGAATACAAAACATCACAACAAAATGCAGACACTCTCATTTTCATCAACAGTATGTTTACCAATAATATAGTATGAAAATGGTCATGTCACAAAATTACAGGATAGTGTTGTACTGCCCTCGTATTTTATGTAGTAGGAGTATTTTTCGCAGGTAGAACAAGTTGCTCGTAAACTGTTATGACCTTTTGCCTGCCCACTTCCTATTCTGTAATATTGTGTAAATTTAAAAAAAGTTTCACTGCCAATGGAAAATCACCATTAAAGAAAATACCTGGAGGCTCGGACATAAAATATCTTCAGCACGTTGTCAACAATGTTCCACTACTCAGCTGAAATAATTCATCAACTGGAAGCTTTTCATACAGTTATATAATGTCACTTTCAGACCTGTGTACCATCACATCAAGCACCTTGTAAGTTGACAGAAAATACCAACCCATGATGCTGCAGTTTTACATTTTATTGCATGTCACGTGTTGGCCCTTGATACAACACTAGATGAGAGGCAATGTACGCTTCAATGGTTGGACTATGGGACAGACCTTATCAAGGACTGCCATGGCCGTTCCATGGTTTATGGTATAATAATGATGATGATGATAACAAGTACTTTATTACCCAATGTGCAAAACACAAAGTGGCGTTAAGCAATTAGTTTACTTTGTCTGTCTGCAGACATCAGTCTATGAACAAGGAACTACTTAATTTCAATTGACAAATATTTTGAACACTGTAGAACACCAATCGGAACATTAATAAGAACATTATTCGGAACAGGAACCTGTGGCTTAGCAGTGATTTGACTCTGAATTTGGCAAATTCTATGGAATATCATCCCAAGTGTGCATGCGCCCAGAGGAGCAATGTCATTTCTTAGTCAGTCTGGCAGTAAAACAAAATTGAAAATAATTCCAAACAGGAAACTTACTGTGTTAAATAAGATGGTGTAAAAGACAGTGTATCAATGGTGGTAAAATTTCGAAAAAAGGTTTTTTTTTTCAATTGAAATATACACTTGAACACAGTAGAACACAAGTAACCTTGTTGGCAGCTTCTGTTTAACAGTACTTGGGCAAAATTTCACACCATCTTGACCAATCAAACTTGCTGCTTGCGTTCTCTCGGCATTGGGGAATTTTGAGACTCAGACAAAATTGCGGCTCATAGGAAATATATATATCGTGCTCAGAAATGCAAAGCAAGAGTTGAAAAGACACTCCCATGTCCTTTTTGTCAAGGTCGCATGGGGTAAGTTGTTCTATGAAATATCTAATTACTCCACGCACGCTAAGCGAAAAGCGGGGTTAAGCAATTGGCTCATGTCCGTCCCATTAATAGAAAGACAAGTTTTAAGTTTTACTGTACTTTGTCTCTGAATATGACCCGATCACACATGTGAAGAGATTGGAGTGAAATAATATTTTTACTGTCTGGCTGCCTGGCAGTTAAACAAAATTGAAAATAATTACAAACAGGAAACGTACTGTTTTTAAGGACGCCATAATGGACACATACAACAGGCACAGAAAATGAATGAAATGTGTTAGATAATATACGCTGTTAGATAATATGTAATATACGCTGGAGAAAATAGCGGTCAAACCCAGAATTAATTTATCTATACGCCTTTAAACCTCTTTAAACCTTTATTTAAACTGAATTTCATATTTGAACACCGTGTAACACAAATCCCCTTCATAATACTTCCAAGAACCATGCAATATATTGATATCTATATATATATATATATATATATATATATATATATATATATATATATATATATATATATATATATATATATATATATATATATATATATATATATATATCATAAGAGGACATGGCTTGTGATAGTACAGTACCGGGGGTGAAGAAGCTGCTGCCATATGGCTATGTACATGCAATCTAAAGTGATCAATAAAGCCTCCATCTCCTGAAATGTGACTCAGCGGCATCTTATTGTAGTGCATAAGGTGATGTATAAGACTGCAACAGTAGTGCTACACTTCCGGGTTATTTTTAAGGATCTTTAACATGTTGATTGCCAACTCTTACAGTGTATATACCACTCCCATTTGCAAGCCAAGTATGGATGTGCATATACAGCGCTTAATTTTTTTTTCAAATTTTACACTTCCATGAGCAAATCTAAGTTAATTTCTCATTCATTGCTGGGAAAACCCCACATTATGAGAAAACTCATAGCAGCCAGTGAGTGGGACAACATTTTCAATTCCGTATGCTAGATACGAGCTATCTGGTAGGACTATTTTTATCCCCCGCCACGTGGCGGAAGGGGGATATTGTTGTCACCAGGTCGTCTGGCTGTCCGTCCGGCTGTCTGCCCGTCCACATTTATAGCTGTGAGTGCGATAACTCATAAACTGTTCGCCATATCGATTTGAAATTTGGGTCACACATGTACCACCTGAAAAGGAAGAACCCTATTGATTTTGGGCGTGGCCGGATCCAAGATGGCCGACTGGGGCGGCCATCTTGAAAAAAATGTTTTTTGTAATAAATGGAAAACCGCTTATCTGATTTCAATTATTTTTGGTTACTACGTTCCTCACCCCTGGGGAACTCTTTTGAGATTATGACCAAATGGTGTCTTGTTTCCAATTCACCTCCCTCATTATCTGGAATATGTATGACCTTTTTCATTCAATGGTGGGGATTCCCCATTTCTGATGGTATATTTTTTATTATCATGGAATCAACATTGGTATTATGTCATTGCTAATGGTAGATTGTGTACTGAGTACCACATGTTTGTTTATTTTTTGATATTTATCATTACCCTTCAAAATGGCACGTATGAATGCAGATCCATCCATCCATTGGGACCATACTCTGTGCAGAACATTGGTGCTGCCTAAACAGACTCCTTGGCTATTGGACACAAATCCTGGACGGGTCGCCACTCTGCCACAGTATACCAGCATGCTGGCACTTATTTTGCCAACCTTGGAAAGATGACAAGCAGAGTCAACCCCACCGAGTATTAATTAAACAGCCGAGTGGGGTTTGAACTCAGGATCATAGGATCCCAAGCCCACCACCCTAACCATTAAGCCAACACCAGGCATGTACGAATGCAGATGAAGTGGCAAAACTTCTCATGGAGACTGAAAATGATGATCATGATTATTACATCAAATTATGTTAACCAAACTGCCAACAGATCGTTTGTTGCATTACCTGGCACGGCAGCATATACTGGTTACAATACAATGGCGTAATCTTTTATATGAGAATAATCGTCGTGGCAGAATCTGGTACACCCAACACAATGATTAAACTCGTAGTCAGCAATCAATGTGTTAAAATAATTATTTCATTAAAATTGAAGTATATACTTCAACACTGCGTGGGGTATCATGTTCTATGAACTCTCTAGCTATATTGGTGTTAATATTACAACACCAACCACTACTATGCCTGGTGTTGGCTTAATGTTTAGGTTGGTGGGCTTGGGATTCTAGGATCCTGAGTTCAAATCCCCCTTGGCTGTTTAATTAATGCTAGGTGGGGCTGACTCTGCCCGTCATCCTTCTGAGGTCGGCAAAATGAGTGCCAGCATGCTTGTATACTGTATCGGAGTAGCGACCAGTCCAGGATTGTGCCCAATAGCCAAGGAGACGGTTTAGGCAGCACCAACGCTCTGCACAGAGTATGGTCCCAATGGATGGATGGATGGAACCACTACTGCTTGCATGATAACACATAACACGATAACATTGCACATCATAACAGCACTTTTAAGTTCAATCCAAAAATGTCAGGGATTGAAACTAGAAAGCAGATTAAAGACAAACATTGCACCATTTTAGCTATATGAGTATTGCTGCCCCAACTTTCATCAGTTTGTGTTCTCCAATGCACAATTCACTTCAAGGCTTGAAATAAAAATTATGGATTTAAAGAAATAACTGTTTTAAGAACTCCCAATGAAAATAACAAAAATAGTTGCCAAATCCAGAAAATAAATAGCAGTCTGTATTGGCAGCGAATGGGAATAAAAATAAGAAAATTAAATGGTTAAAGTTATCCGCCGTCAAAGATCACAAAAGCACTCTCTCTTTTTGATGTTCACTTTTGCCTTTTTGATTCTTTCCCTTTTGCTTCGAAGAAGAGCAAGACCTGGAACGTCAAGGCTTTGTGACAATTTACGGCGGATTACTTCAACCCATTTTATTCTTGTGTTTTCACCATTGAAAAGATCAGCTTTTAAACCTTCATTTGAAAAACAGCAAATATATTCAACGTAATAACTTTTTCCAATGAATATGTAAATAATACACTCTCAAAAGCCATTACATGATGAAATTATCATTCATTGCACAATCGCTGCATCAGCACCCACACAATTCAATAATAGTGCAGAATAATCAGCATTTATGGCTCCGATGAGCTCAACATCAACAACAAAGTTTGCATCGCCAAGAGCAGGTTATATTTTATGTACAATGAGTAAGCAAGTAAGGTTCATCATTTAGTGAATGTCTAATGGACGAATTTGGCCAACTCATTGCATGATTATAGGTGTAGCTGTGCTGCTCTTGCATTGCCCCCTCCAGATTAGGGCAGGAATTTGGAACTTGCCCAGGGTGCTTGCGATAACTCACTTCCCTTCGTTGAAAGATACCGTGCGATCTTTCATGTCCACCAAGTAATATGCTAACAAACAGATCGCGAGCTGAACAATAAATTTTCATTTCTTCCTCGGTGGTTTCTATTTTCTACCGTATATTCTCCAACATTTCTTCCTCTGCTCTCTTTCAATAATCTGACCATCTCCAACAAATCTAGGATGCACATGTTTTTGTGTCAACCCGATATTGGTAAAAATTCAAAAATCCAGACTTTCTACACAGCTCAAATCCTTTATTTCTCCTCGTTTCTCCCATCCATGGAACCACTTTCCAGAAGCTGTCTCACTCTTCCCTCCAGGGCTTCAAGCAAGCATTCATCTTGTCAGACCCCAATTCTGACCCTTGATCTTTATTACCCCCATTACCTTTTCCTGACTCAACCATTTTACTTGGTAGTTTCAGTTTCCTCTGCTTCTCCCTATCCTCTTTTCCTGTTTGCTCATTCCCTTGATGTTTGTCCCACTGTTAGTTATACCTTGCTTTTCACTGAATCTCACTCCTGCAAGAGAAAGAAAATCTATGGGGAGGAGGAAATTCCTCCTGAGGAAATGCCCCGCTGAGTGCGGTGAGAAAGACGGTGCCATTGTTGTAGCACCACTTGTACCTAGAGTCCCCCAGGAAGTGACAGCAATTCCCTCAAGCTCCGTGGCTGTATTTGTCTCATATAACAGTCCGGTGTTGTGTCTCGTGTATTCGTATTTATGTCCACATGTGTGAGATATGTGTGTGTGGTAGCTCGATGACGAATCTTTGATCCTGCAAAAGAAAACAAAAAAACTGTCACCCTTGTATTTTGCAGAAACCATGTTGACTCAGTGCAACATTGCAACCATCTGTTTTCTCCAACAGTTCCTGCCAGGCTTCAGCGAGGATGTTATTTTAAAGCATTCGTTCTTCGTTCGTATGCAGCACAAGGCTACGGGGTAGCATCATTGGCTGAGCACGTGGCTGTGCCGCTGATGCAATGCCCTCTGCTTGTTAGGGCAATAATTTGGAATTTGCCCTTGGTGCTGGCGATAGCTCACCTACTCTTTGCGAAGGACACCATGGGATATTTAACATCCATCAGCTAATGCCGGCAGACATGTCACCCGTTTAATGTCATTCTGAGGAACAGCACACACATTGATGCCTCACCCTGCCTGTGAAGCACCGGGATGAGAGTTTATAGTTGGGTTGGGATTTGAACCCAGGATAGACAGCCGAGAGGTGAATGTGCCTACCTATAGGCCATCCTGTCAGCCTTACAAAAGTATTGCATCAGCAACACCGGGATGAGAGTTTATAGCAAGGTTGGGATTTTAACTTCCAAAAGTATTGCATCAGCAACTCTATATATATATATATATATATATATATATATATATATATATATATATATATATATATATATATATATATATATATATATATATATATATATATATATATATATATATGTTGTTGTTCGTCTTTCGGCTGCTCCCGTTATGGCTCGCCACAGCGGATCATCCGTTAGGGGTCGCCACAGCAGATCATCCGTTATGATCCGCATACCGATTTGGCATAGGTTTTATGCCGGATGCCCTTCCTGACGCAACCCTGGTCTCCTCTTACAACACAGGGATAAGGATTGGGTTTCGCCTTGATTCCGGGCTGTCCTACACCCTCTCACAGCGCGGCCCAGTGCAGAGCTCCCGTCCTCAAGCGATCCTCCAACCAAAGCCTTCGAGTAGCCGGATTACAGGCGCACGCCACTACACCCGGTGTAGATATTGTTGCGGATTCGCGCCCGCCGGCGTGCTGACGGCCACGTAACTCGAATCGCGGCACGTCGCCCACCGGACGGACAATCCAGTCGTGACCCTCTCGGACTAACGCCGGGAACCAGTCACGGGTGGACCTTTCGGTCTCACCGCGATCGAGCCAATCAGCCCCCGCGTGGGATAGGGTTGCTCGCCGAATTCGACCTACCTAAGTACCCACGCGGAGGGTAGACCGGGCGATCGCACCTCGCCGCAGGTCGACTTCGGACACGGGCCACTTAAGCGACCCGTTCCGTACTATCAGAATAACCGAGCGGTGTTATCGTCGACCTCGACGGTTCGATTAATTATCGGGCGTATTCAGCCCACTACCAACCCTTTACGTGAAGCAAGATGAGGATTCAATGGGAGAAATGACGAAGCGAAGCGGGAAACAGTTCAACACAAAGCACATTTATTCGCGGCACACGGGAAGCACACATATACAATTCCACCAAATGCACACAGAAAAGACACAATGCAATTTACACAAAAAGCAAATATAAAAGCGAAAACACAATGCAGAGCTAATACCGACTACCGAGCACACGGCAACACTTATACAATTCTACTTCACAGACGGCGCCGACAACACATACCCAAAACCAAGGAAAAGAAATACCCTCAAGGATGAGGCGGGCCTGAGGCCGAGACCGGGTCGCGCCTACCCGTCTGGTGATGAGACGCGGAGCGGCGATGGCACCTCAACTCCACGGGCCTCGCGGACGGTGTCTGGTAGGGGGTGGGAAAGGGGCCCCCTTGGTCGCACTATCTCAGCGCGGGGGGAAACAGGAGGGGGTTGCTGATGCTCGGGGTATAGAGGATCTTTATTATCCCGCGACGAGCGTCTCCACCTCGGCCAGGTCGCGCTGTCGGCCTCCCTCGGGTGCAGCTCCCTGCACGACGCGAGCACCCCCTCGTCTGGTGTCGCCGCCTTTCCACAGCTCCGTCCCCTCCGTTCCGACTCCAACGCACACGACGAGCAGCTCCACCGCCCGCGAAGTCTTGACTCTCTGTTTCCGACTCTCCTACTCTCCTACTCTCCGCCTCTGGACTCTCCGACTCTCCTACTCTCCGCCTCTGGACTCTCCGACTCTCCTACTCTCCTACTCTCCGCCTCTCGACTCTCTTGGACTGACGAACACGGTCCTTTTATCCGCCCCGTAACTTCGCCCTCTCATCTTTGACCCCCTCCCTTCGACCTTTCACCTCGCTCCCCATTGGCCCGAGAAAAAGTGGGCGTGAAGGCTTTTTGATCCATAAATTTGCATATATCGATTGCCCTGGGGGCGGGGCCAATTCGCCCCTCGCTCACCGATTGGACGGCAAAAAGTGGGCGTGTGTCGTTTTTGATCCGTTTTTGAAGCACAAAATCCGTGATTTTGTACACGCTGTTCGACGCGCGCCCTGCACGAGTCCAACACCGGTACCCACAGCGGGGCAAGAACGGTGGCGATGCTACGGCTGCGAGGTGTGACGGGAAGGTCGTGGCGGTTGTGGTGAAGCGGCGTTGTGGTTGGTGGTTGATGTGATTGTGGTGGTAATCATGGCGGTTGGTCCAAATTAAAGATAGTAAAAGAAAAACGGCTATCCTGAAGAGTCGCAGCACGCATAAATGACATGTATTCCCACTAGACAACGGGTTTGGGCCTAACTACACATGCACTTACCGAGATACCTCACCTAAGGGGCCTGAATGGTGGTTTGCGAATTTGGTAACCACAACAATATATATATATATATATATATATATATATATATATATATATATATATACATACATATATACATACATACATACATACATATCATCATCATAGTTTTACGGCCATTTCCATGCTTGCATGTATAAGCCGTGGTTCACCTAATGGCTGCTTTCCAGGCTGCATGATCCCTTGCTAGCCCTCTTGTTAGGCCTTTCACTCTGAGATCATCTTTCAGCAACACATCCCATGTTTTCCTCGGATGGCCTCGAGCTCTCCTTCCAGTCACATTCATATTTATACACTTCCTCACACAACTACCCAAACACATCCTTTACACATGTCCAAACCATCTTAACCAACCCCTACGCATAATCTCACGAATGCTTTCCATACCAAACTCATCTCTTCATTCCACATTTGATTTCCTATCCTTCAGCGTTACATCACACATCCACCTCACCATTCTTATTTCATTTTGTTCACACCTCTGTTCATCCTCCTTTTTGATCACCCATGTTTCGCTGCCATACATCATCATGCTTCTAATGCAAGCTGCATTAAGTTTTCCCTTTAATCGGAGAGAAGTCCCTTTCAATGTAAATCGGGGTAACACTCCATAAACTTCCTCCAGCCACTTCTAATTCTTGCATTCACTGCTGCCTCCACGCCACCACCTGCACTAATCATATTACCAAGGTAGCATAATTTATCTACACGTTCCAGAGATATATATATATATATATATATATATATATATATATATATATATATATATATATATATATATATATATATATATATATATATATATATATATATATATATATATATATATATATATATATATATATACAGTATATATCACCTCCATAAACTAACCTTTCCGCTCAAACTGGAGTCACTTGTTTCCCTGCGCAAACAGCACATTCGAAGTCAGGTGCCACCTGTAGTCTACCCCTGATGCCACTACACCTCTTGTGCACCCAACAGTTGCAGGATTAATACAATATTGAATTGCTACCTACACCTTTTCTCCAGACAGCACAGGACCACTTCCATTTTTTTTCCACACTTCTTTCTCCTGCACCACTAATCAGTACTTTTGTTTTCCCTGTATTC
Source organism: Eptatretus burgeri (assembly GCF_056783735.1). NCBI lineage: Eukaryota > Metazoa > Chordata > Myxini > Myxiniformes > Myxinidae > Eptatretus > Eptatretus burgeri. The sequence continues at coordinate 54,724,606 of NC_140966.1, forward strand.
ACTTTCAGTCCTCTGGCCTCTGTACTCTCCTTCCATACTGCATATTTACCCATTACCTCTTCCACACTGTCAGCTATCAGCACCAGGTCATCAGCATGAAAGTGGATTTGGAGCTAAATTCCTATGATATAGCCTCAAGAACCATGATGAACAGGATTGGACTCAAGACTGACCCCTAATGAACACCCACTTTCACTTCAAAATCCTCACTCTGCACTCCATTTACCCTCACAGAGGTTTTTGGGCCATCATACATTGCCATGGCTGCCCTAACTAACCAATCCTCCACATGCAACTTTCTCATGGACCATTGCACCACTTCCTGAGGCACCCTATCAAACGCCTTCTCCAAATCCACAAATATAAAGTACAGTTGTGTATTCTTCCCCAAATATTTTTCCTGAAATTGCCTCACTATAAAAATTGCCTCTATCGTGCCCCTTCCTGGCATGAAACCAAATTGCATTTCATGTATATTAACACTCTCTCATCAATTTATCCATAATTCTCTCTACCACCTTCATTCCATGGTCAAGCAACTTCAGGCCCCTATAGTTGCTCTGAACTAAGGCATCACCCTTCCCTTTATAAATATTCACCATGACACTCTTCAACCAGTCATCTGGAATAGATGTCTTCCTTACAATTGCATTCATCAATTTAGTGATTAAATTCACTCCAATATCACCAGATGCCTTCAGCATCTCTGCGACAATACCAGTGCTGCCTGCCGCTTTACCATTTTTCATTTCATCGATGGCTTTATTCACCCATTCATTCTTTATTTCAGGTGGTGGGCCCTGCACTGGCTCTTACTGCCTCCAGAATATCCCTGTTCCAAGGGAACTCCTCATTTAGCAGGTGCTCATAGTAACTCCTGCAAGCATTTATAATCTCCCCATTGTCAATTTCCCATAGATGACATTTCCCATATCATCCTTCACATATTGTTCTCCGATGAGATCCTTATTTTGACTGATTATTTGCTTTGCTATCCTAAATATCTCCCCTCTACTATCTGCATCATTTATCACATCTGAAAGTGAATCCTGTACTAATTTTTGGCCTTGTAAACTTCCCTTCTTGCCCTACGATTCACCACTAAGTATTCCTCCTCATACCCTCCCTTTTTCCAAATCATAAACAATTTTCTTTTTCTTGAATCGCCATATCCACCTCATTATTCCACCACATGTAGCCTCATGTCCAGCTGAGTCCTTCGACCAGCCACATGTCTTTTCAGTAGCGTACAGCAGCCCATCATTTAAAGAGTTCCAACAACTCTCCACATCCTCTCTTACCATAGGGTTTCCAAGATTCATTTCCAGAAGTTCCCTGTCGAAATGTTCCTTTACATTCTGATCTCTTAGTTTCCATACTCTTCTCCTTGGGACGTAAGGTTTCCTCTTTTCCCTGCTCCAACTTAACTTTACATCACACACTAGCAGCCGATGTTTGTAAGGTAAATTCTTCTCAACCTATCGTTTTCACATCCTTAACTAACTTCCTATCTAATCTCAAAACTAGAAAGTAGTCTATCTGGCTCTTTATACCTCCTGACTCATAAGTGATCAGTCTGATCGGCCTCTTCTTAAACATTGTATTGCAGACGACCATCTCTAAAGCATCCCCAAACTCAAGTATTCTTACATCTTCAGTGTTTCCAACTCCGAAACCTGAGCCATCATGGACACCTCGTATCTATCTGCCAATGCTCCAACATGTCCATTCAAATCCCCTCCGATCACAACAACTTCTCTCTCACAAATCCCTGAAACAATATGCACAAGTGTGTCCCAAAAACTCACCCTTCTCCTCTTCACTTAATCCTATCTGTGGGGCATATGTTGATACAACTGTTAATATAGGCTTATCAAACAACAGCTTTAGGACTATAACACTTGCATTTACCCTCCTAACCTCCAACACCTTCTCCACCCGCTTCTCAGCCACCGTAATCCCAACACCACCAGTTCCAGTCACAACCTATCCAAAATCATTTGTATCTATGACTATTCTTGTAGCACCTCCCGTTATATATATATATATATATATATATATATATATATATATATATATATATATATATATATATATATATATATATATATATATATATATATATATATATATATATATATATATATATATATATATATATATATATATATATATATATATATATATATATATATATATATATATATACACACACATACATTTTAATAGCCTGGTGTTGGTGTAGTGGTTAGGGTAGTGGCTTGGGATCCAAAAGGTCCTGAGTTCAAGCCCCGTTGGCCGCTTGAAATTAATACACACCAGGAGGTTGACTCAGCCTGTCATCCTTCCGAGGTCGGCGAAGTGAGTACCAGTGTACTGGGCCCGGTGTATGCCCCGGTTAGAATAGGTGTACCATATCCCTGTGTCGTAAGAGGCGACCAGGGTTGCGTCAAGAAGGGCATCCGGCATAAAACCTGTGCCAAATCATTATGCGGATCATAACGGATGATCCGCTGTGGCGACCCCTAACGGGAGCAGCCGAAAGAAGAAGAAGAAGAAGAGAAGATATACATTTTAATATATATATATATCTATATATATATATACATAAATATATATTTACATTTTAATATATACATATATATATATATATAGAAATATATATATATATATATATACATATACATATAAATATATATATATATACATAAATATATATACATATCTTCTTCTTCTTCTTCTTTTTTCGGCTGCTCCCATTAGGGGTCGCGACAGCAGATCATCCATATGATCCGCATAGTGATTTGGCACGTTTTACGCTGGATGCCCTTCGTGACGCAACCCTGGTCGCCTCTTATGACACAGGGATATGGTACACCTATTTTAATCGGGGTATACACCGGCTCAGTACACTGGTACTCACTTCGCCGACCTCAGAAGGATGACAGGCTGAGTCAACCCCCTGGTGTATTAATTCAGTGGCCCAACGGGGCTTGAACTCAGGACCTATTGGATCCCAAGCCGCTGCCCTAACCACTGCGCCAACACCAGGTATATATATATATATATATATATATATATATATATATATATATATATATATATATATATATATATATATATATATATATATATATATATATATATATATATATATATATATATATATATATATACATATACATACATACAAATACATATATATAGAGAGAAATATATAAATATATGTACATTTGTATACATATATACGTATTGTGACGGATTTCAGAATCTGATCTGCCGAATGCATACAAACATCCAGGTCCTCAGATAGTTATTTCCCAAAATTCATGTCCAGGATCGACCTATCCCCATGTCTGGTGGGATTCTAAATGTGATGTGTTGAGAAGGGTAAAAAATAGATTCCCTCTCTTCTGCAAAGCTCCTTTTTAGCCACGTCACGTTGCGAACGCTGGCTCAAAGAAAGCTCCGCGTTGTTCTTCTTCTTCTGGTGAAGACAAAACCTTTATGACGCGGCTCTTGGACACATTTGTCCTTGTTCTCTTTACGACAGACACATTCATGCACGTGAGATAGCGTTAGCCCAACGGAGACTCGACATCCGCTTTTTTCCATTGACGTTGACACCCGTTTCTTTCACCGATGCCGACCCTCGCCGTTTTCCATCGACGTTTGACACCCCATTCAGCAGCTCTATGGACGTTAACTGGCTCTTTTCATATCTGGCTGAACATTGAGGTGATAATTGTTGTTGACATTTTATGAGGGATTTACGTTTTCGCTCAGTAATTCTGGCAAATGG
>NC_140966.1:54733407-54743407 GCF_056783735.1 Eptatretus burgeri
GGTTCTGTCGGGCCATTCGTCATGCTGGCGATTCCATGCGCTGACTGTGGTTAACGTCATGGTTCAAACCAGTAGGCTTTGTACAAAGACGCCAAACAAAGCACAGTTTCTCAGCACTATTTCACGATATCGATTTCATAAAGCCTCCTTCTGGTACTGCTTCATCCTCCAATTCACAATTGACTAGTTTTCTCCGTCCAGCATCTGAGACTCATGGAAGAGCTGCAAGATAAATCACATACACGCATGCAGACAAATGCATGAGACAACAGCAGATGAGTTCAGACAAACAGCCGCTGAGAATGGGGTAAGTGAGGTAACTTCCCGGGGTACTCTGGTTACTGGTGATCCCATATTTACGACCGCTTCTGAGTTGCATTCAGCGAAGAAAACAAGGATACATTTCCTCCTCCCCGTTGATGCCAACCTATGGAGTTTGTCCATGTTCCTTTTATTAAATGTTGAGCATCAAGCAAGGAAGTAGCATGTGTCATTTTAAAACTCCTTTGGTATGACTCAGCAAGGGTCGAAATCAAACTGCCAACATCCCAGACTCAGACCAGATGCTCGAAGCATTATGCCATCAAGTCTGCATTCATTGTATATTAGTTGTGACTGTTGTGACTGCCCACCACAGTCTACACTGTCACATCAATCATGCAGACCAGCCTCGGTGGTGTAACGGTTGGAGTGTCCACTCTGTGTCTGGGAGGTTGGTGGTTCAAACCCTGGCTGATGCATCCCAAAAATTTTTTAAATGATATGTGCTGCTTCAATGCTTGAAACTCAGCATTTAAAAGGGCATGGACAAACAATCAGAAGTGGGTAATGATAGCACAGGTTTTGATGGGTCGAATGGACTCCCTCTGTATGTTGAAGTTCCTTATAAGGGAACTCATATTATTCTTTTGTGCTTGATCCAACATGTACTGCTGCCTTGGTTTCAGAATTCAGAGATTCTGTTGAAGCATTTTGTGAAATGATACTTTTAAGGCTTGGTTTAAGATAATCCCTCATAAAAATATTCCACCCCACTCCAAAGCTCCATAGTTCACTTTGCCACCATGGCCTGAAGTTTTTTGGCCAAACAGCTGTTCTTCACCACCATCTCAGATCATCCCCATCCAAAGCCATGATCTTTTCTACACCCATTAACTGCCCACCTCCTTCCAAATTTCCAGTTTTTCCATCCTGAGAGCTTGCTTCTGTATCCATCTTGTGCACCCCCTGAATTCTCCCCTACACATCATTCTTACCCAGATCCTTTGTTGGACTCCCTCCCTGCTGTACCTTTTGTTATGTTGCATCCTGATTCATTTTGTGTTCTCGCTGTTCTACGAACCTGGAGTTTGTATTAAAAAAAAAAAAATCTTGGTAAATCAGGGAAATTGTGCAAATTGTAAATACAAAGTTCACTTTCTGTCACCAACACTGTGACATGAGTTGTTTAATTTAGTACTTGGTTGAATGGTCTGTTTTCTCCAACAGTTCACAGTCTGGGATACAAACAGTTTGCTCATTCGGGCATGTGGGGTTGCTGGCCATTTGGGTGTGGTCATCAGAGTACGTCCTGTGGGTAGTCGTGAACCCAGAGGATGTGATAATATGATTGGATGTTATAATTTCATTTTATCTGCACTGGACAAATGAACAAGTGCGCAATGTAGATCTTAAAAGCAGTATCCCATAAATAACCCATTTACGACTATATTGACATGGAAAAATTGTTTAGAATACTCACGAAAAGAAAATCCGAAGTGACTTCATATGACCCAAGTCAACACTGAACACTGCATGCAGCTGTTCTCGTTCTTTGAGGTCTATGTCTTCATTCTTCTTCATTCCAGGTTTAGTTTCATGCTCAGGGGTATTGCCACCATTACTTTGACTAAAAAAGCGGTTCAACTCTCCAAAATCCATGGACTCAAAGGAACTCGAAAAAGCATCAAAAGTGTCTGATGTTGAATGCATGGTTTGAGATCCATTAGTTAATGGGATGACAAGGTCAGAAGGAGTCCACGATTGAGATCCAGTTGTCTGTGTGTCAGGGTGACTCAATCGTCCAGCAAAGGTCCAATGCACTGGCTTCATGGCAGGTTGATTCTGCTGACATATCTCAGAAGTAAAAGGTTCATAATTTTCTTTGCTTCGAGAACACAAAGTACCTTCGGGAAAACAGATATCAAGAGCTCTATCATGGTCATCTCTGGAATCCAATGAAGTCAGTGCACACAAAGACAGCTCTTTTTCACAGAAGCCCCCAGTGTTATGTTGGCTCTCCTGAGATGTCACCGAAACCTCAGGAAAACTCGAGCTATTCGATATGGGTAATGAGTCCAGTTTGTTTAACGATTGCAAAAGTAGTGCAGAATCTAGAGACAGACCCAGTCTGTTGGTAGCAGATGTAGCAGGTGTTCTTTCAGTCAAAGTTGATATGCCTGCAATAGTTTTGCGGCGGCGAGTTGCTTCACTATGATTGGCACGATGGATGGGAGAACCATCGGGTGTGATATAACGGAGCGCCTCCTCATCTTCCCGTCGGATGCGCGAGTTGGGAATCCAGGAAAGAAGCAGAGAACCGTCATGCCCACCTTCTTTTTGTATGCACAGGTAACCTGGGGAAATATTTGTGCAAGAGATAGCAAGTTTTCTTCTGTAAACAAATATCTTATAGTTTGACAACTTTCGTAGGGTGGTTTTGCCATCATCTTACTGTTGAACATAAATGACAATGCATTTACAAGAAAAGTGCTTAAATTGCTGAAAGATGTCCCACTGACACTTTAATGACCACTATACTCAATAAGGCCAAAAAAAAAAAATGTTGCATTGGCGGAACGGGTCACTGAAAAATAGGGTAGGTCGGTCGGGATCTTTTTTTATTTTTATTTTTTCCTAATAAATCCCTCCCAAAATCTCCCCCGGCTCGAGTACCACCCTTTTTGTCGGCGGGTTCTGTCCGAAACACTTCCGGGTTTTTGCGATCGCGATCGCAATCAACAAGATACTTGAAAACGATAGCGAAACAACAAAAATAGCAATAAAATAGGGTCGGCAAAATTTTTCGATAGCAAAAAAACAAAAAAAAACGTAGGGTCGGCGGAATTTTTAGGGTCGGGCGGGTTACGCCAATGCAACTTTTTTTTTTTTTTGGCCTAACGGCCATGTGTCTTAGACAAGGTGTTCTGTCCATAACATGTCTGCAATTCCACAATTATGGAAAAGTAAATAAACAGGAATACATTTATGGATCAGCAAATGCCCCTGCTAGAATAATTTATTTTTAAAAATGAACCTTACCAGGATAATGAAGTTCTTTTCCAGCATTCAATTCCTCTGGTGGATGGACGCACACATTGTTTTTGGAGTAAACAATGCCCCCTTGTTTGTGCGCTGATGATTCTGATGTTCCCAACAATTCGGTGGAAAGCAGTGTTGAAGCACGGCGCAGAAGATGTCCAAAGGACATGGTAAGGAGACATACAGAAGAGTTGTGCCCAGAGAGATAATCGCTCTCTGAGGCAAAAGTCTCTCTGTTTTTTGCGCCGGAGTCAAACGCCACCTGTTCAGCCCCAAAATATACCAGTGGTTTGTAAGTACGAGAGGAAAATAGAGGCAAGACACAGAGGCAACATCATATGTAAATTCCAAAAAGCAGGTCAAACACCCTGCCTAAGGCTGACACACAAGTTGGGAAAAGAAAAAGGTAGCAGTGAGATTGCCAAGAATGGAAAACGGGGTAGAGAGACATATCTCACCCTGTAGGCCCTAGATAGCTGTACATAGCAGGCACAGGCTCGCAAAGATTCGAACTATAACAACCTTACAAAACAAGTTCAAATACAAAATTGGCAAAAGGGAAGATGTGTAATTAGCCTCCATAATAGTCACTGTCAGATTGCTGTGAAGTTCAAGTTCATAAAAAAAAAATTAACAAAAGTGATGACCTCATGTTAAATGGTAATAAGATAGCAAAATTAAATTTGGTTTGCATGAACAACAAACAATTAATACTGTGGCTTGAAAGAAAAAGCAGATTTAGGGATACGATTAATTCTTTCAAGACAGCATGTAAAAGAGAGCAGGACATAACATGTATGCCTTTTTCAAGACAGCCTGCAAAACAGCTTAAAATTAAAACAGCACTCGCTAGAGCGCAGACCTCCGCCAGGCTGAATAGTTTACGTTTGGTATCCCACTGATAGGCCCGATCTAGATCTAGACCTAAACCAAAATCGAATCAGCTTGTTCTTGTCACCTAACCAACTAATCCCCCAAATTGTGTCATAACTTGTCCATGACTTTTTGAAGCATCACACTATATGTCATTTTTGGCCCCATATCTCAATGGTGAAGAATCATTTTTCTAAAAAAAATTAAAAAAAATTCTCATATTAGGATCTGTATTCAGATCTTCACTAAAATTGAATCAATTCTTTCTTATCACACACCCGACCTGTCCACCAAGTTTCATCCGAATCCACCCACAACTTTTTGAGTTAGTGTGCTATATATAGTTTTTGGGGCTGTCTCTCAATGGTGAAGAATCATTTAAAATATTCTGGTAGCCAGATCTGGATTTGGATCTTCACCAAAATCTAATCAATTCGTCCTTTTCACACACCCAACCTGTCGACCAATTTTTTCGGAATCGATCCACAACCTTTTGAGATACCTTGTTCCCAGAGAAACAGACAGGGGTGAAAACATAACCTCCATCCACCCTAAGTGGCGGAGGTAACTATGGAGTTCATAGAACACCTTACCCCACACAGAGTTCACATATACAATTCAAATGAACTAAAATAAAGATCTTAAACATCATTTAAAAAAAATACAAACATTTAGTACCACTGATGCAGTGGCTATTACACCGCCCTATCTAACACGTTACATTAGTTATTTGTGCCTGTTGTTTGTGTCCTTTATGACGTCCTTAAAAACAGTATATTTCCTGTTTGGAATGATTTTCAATTTTGTTTTACTGCCAGACAGGCAGGCAGAGGATAAATATCATCTCACTCCTCTCTGCGTGTGTGCAGTTGGGCCAAACTCAGAGCCAAGGTACAGTAATACCTCGATTTATGAACAACATGCGTTCCTGAAAAGTAGTTCTTAAATCGAAAGTGATTTTATAGATATATATTGTTGCCGTTCTGGAAACCGCATGCCTCCAAGGCAATGGCATCCAACATACAATGATCCCCAGACAGTTATTTCATTTGTATACATGCAGTTAGACCTACCCCTCATGTCTAATGGGTTGATGGGACGAAGTGCGTTGCATGGGTCTTATAACTCGGTCTAATTATATCTCCATTTTTCATTCAATCTCTATCTTCATTCCAACTCTTTCCTCTTATTCATGAAATAAATCAAGATGGCAGACACCAGTACATTTATAGTGGAAGAGAGGCTGGGTGCAGTGATATGGCACCATGAGAGGAGAAACACAAACAAGACGATGACACAGGTGCAAGAATACTGCATCTAAGGGGATAGTAGAATCATACATTAAACCACGATAACAGACACGCGTGCAGCCCAGCAAAACCTCCACTCACTGTACAGGACGCACGCGGCATGCCCTTTCATTCAAATCTGCATCTGGTACTTATATCTATCTTCTTTTAACCCAAATCTGCATCTACTACATATACATATACATATTGTTGCGGATTTCGCGCCCGCCGGCGTGCGACGGCCACGTAACTCGAATCGCGGCACGTCGCCCACCGGACGGACAATCCAGTCGTGACCCTCTCGGACTAACGCCGGGAACCAGTCACGGGTGGACCTTTCGGTCTCACCGCGATCGAGCCAATCAGCCCCCGCGTGGGATAGGGTTGCTCGCCAAATTCGAACTACCTAAGTACCCACGCGGAGGGTAGACCGGGCGATCGCACCTCGCCGCAGGTCGACTTCGGACACGGGCCACTTAAGCGACCCGTTCCGTACTATCAGAATAACCGAGCGGTGTTATCGTCGACCTCGACGGTTCGATTAATTATCGGGCGTATTCAGCCCACTACCAACCCTTTACGTGAAGCAAGATGGGGATTCAATGGAGGAAAAGACGAAGCGAAGCGGGAGAACAGTTCAACAATAAAGCACATTTATTCGCGGCACACGGGAAGCACACAAATACAATTCCACCAAATGCACACAAAAAAGAAAACACACTTCCATTTACACAAAAAGCAAACATAAAAGTGAAAACACAGTGCAGAGCTAATACCGACTACCGAGCACACGGCAACACTTATACAATTCTACTTCACAGACGGCGCCGACAACACATACCCAAAACCAAGGAAAAGAAATCCCCCAAGAATGAGGTAGGCCTGAGGCCGAGACCGGGTCGGGCCTACCCGTCTGGTGATGAGACGCGGAGCGGCGATGGCCCCGCAACCCGCGGGCCTCGTGGACAGTGCCTGGCAGGGGGTGGGAACGGGGCCCCCTTGGTCGCACTATCTCAGCGCGGGGGGAAACAGGAGGGGGTTGCTGATGCTCGGGGTATAGAGGATCTTTATTATATGCGACGAGCGTCTCCACCTCGGCCAGGTCGCGCTGTCGGCCTCCCTCGGGTGCAGCTTCCTGCACGACGCGAGCACCCCCTCGTCTGGTGTCGCCGCCTTTCCACAGCTCCGTCCCCTCCGTTCCGACTCCAACGCACACGACGAGCAGCTCCACCGCCCGCGAAGTCTTGACCCTTTGCTTCCGACTCTCCTCTTCTTGACTCTCCGACCTCGTTCTGCTCCTTCTCTCGTTCCGACTCTGACTGACGAACACCGTCCTTTTATCCCCCCGTAACTTCGCCTTTGACCCCCTCCCTTTGACCTTTCACCTCGCTCCCCATTGGCCCGAGAAAAAGTGGGCGTGAAGGCTTTTTGATCCACAAATTTGCATATATCGATCGTTCTGGAGGCGGGGCCAAATCGCCCTCGCTCACCGATTGGACGGCAAAAAGTGGGCGTGTGTCGTTTTTGATCCGTTTTTGAAGCAGAAAATCCGTGATTTTGTACACGCTGTTCAACGTGCGCCCTACACGAGTCCAGCATCGGTGCCCATGAGTGGCGCGAGATGACGGTGATGCGATGGTGGCGAGTTGTGACGGTAAAGGTCGTGGCGGTTGTGGTGAAGCGGCGTTGTGGTTGGTGGTTGTTGTTGTGGTTGTGATCATGGCGGTTGGTCCAAAATAAAGATAGTAAAAGAAAAACGGCTATCCTGAAGAGTCGCAGCACGTATAAATGACATGTATTCCCACTAGACAACGGGTTTGGGCCTAACTACACATGCACTTACCGAGATACCTCACCTAAGGGACCTGAATGGTGGTTTGCGAATCTGGTAACCACAACAATATATATATATATATATATATATATATATATATATATATATATATATATCTTCTTTTCAACCCTGATTTATATCCAATCCTTTCCTTCAATCCATGACACAGATCGGGGCTGGCACTGCGCTCAGGTGGTGTGGATCACCACTGTGATAAATAGCCACATGCACGACAACAGACACACGCGCAGCCCCGTGATAATTACCATTGCACTGTACGGGATGCGCACGACACACATCTTTATTCGGGTCTGCCACTGATTTACAACGGCATCTTACCATCGATCTTCGCTCGCCACCTCGGCCACCAATATCTCCCACAAACGGCAGAGGTCATCCCACACCTCCGCCTCAATGTAATCACCACCAAGCAGGCACACATGCACGGTCCAGATCGCTCGGGTGGCATGGCGTATGGACGGAGCAAGCGCATTGACCAGCGCCAACCACAGATGCTGGGGGTGCCCGAACAAGCATGCGGGGCCGACGCAACCCTCGGCCTGTCGCCAGAACATAGCCTGGGAGTTCGGTGCAAGGCGATTCATATCGCGGTATTCGGAGCAAGACAATTCCACAGCTCAGCCATGTCTCGCCGGATTTACAAATGAGACCACTTCCAGCCATATGGGCCGGGCAGCACAAGGCCAGGGTCCAATTGGAGTGTACGATTCGGGTGACGACGAATCGCTTCGGGTCGTTACCGCTACCCTCCACCATGGACCTTATAAAAGGCAGATTGCAAAGCCGTTCAAAAAGCTGGGATCTCAACATTCGCCTGTTGCTCCACCTTCCTGGCCTGTCTTCTTGCCTGCTGGCTCCGCCTTCTCTCCACTGGCTCCACCCACCGCCTTCTCGCTTGCTGACTTTCCCGCCTTCTCACCTGCTGGCTCCACCCACCACCTTCCCTGCCTGTCAGCTCTGCCTATTCTCTGGACCGGTGCACGTGCTGAGCCCGGCACAGTAACCAAGCAGGAGACAACACGCCGACTCTCAAGGAGGGATCGCTCAGCAGAGCGTCCCCCAAAGTGTACTGGGTAGCGCGGCCGGCTGACTGTGCAAGGTATTGTGAGACCGTTAACCCTCATCTCCTCCCCTTTATCGGGTTTTGAGTGTGTGTGTGTGTGTGTGTGTGTGTGTGTGTGTGTGTGTGTGTGTGTGTGTGTGTGTGTGTGCGTGTGTGTCATGGCACCTGTCCTTGCCTAAATTAAGAGTGTAGAAGAAATATATTAGGATAAGTCTGCTCTGTGTCCGCTTTAGTAAGATTCTTGCTTTGTTGTCGCACCCCAATAATTCCTTACTATCCCTGCTTACATACAACAATAAATCCATTCACTATGCCACATATTTTTCCTCGCCTGTCTGGAATAAATGATTGTGTAGAAATGTTCCCAGCTCGTTTTTGTGTTTTCTTTCATTGATCCAGCATGGTCCGTATCCCAGCCTAGCTGGGACTTAATCTCCCAACGATCTGCTCTACTAGCCGGTATGTTCCTTGGCAGTGTCGCTCGTCTGAATCTGACCCAGTAAGGTGACACGGTTCGGACAAGGCATACCGAGGGCGTGCCCCTCGGTAATTAGGTCATGTGATTATTTAGGTTACGGTTAAACCTTAGACGAAGGACCCTAGGTCACGTGGTTGAGTTATTGGCTTTCACGGTCGATTAGCGACCCGCCGCGTCACGGAGTTATCGGTGTGAGGCGGCCTGCGATTCCGGAGAGTCTGATGGGAACCTGAGACAGCTTCCCTCCCTCATGGTCTTCTCAGCCCGACCCCGGGCCGCAAGAACATATATATATATATATATATATATATATATATATATATATATATATATATATATATATATATATATATATATATATATATATATATATATATATATATATATATATATATATATATACACATATACAGTAGACTACTCGTAAGTCATCACCATCGGGACCGAGAAAAAAGTGACGACTTAGACGTGTGACGACTTACGCGTGTGCGAACATTCATGACTGTGGGGTGAAGGATGAAGTCGCGCGTGGCCTGGACACGTACATGTGAGTGGGCGTAACAATCTCTAAGCCTGCTATTGTACCAAAAGGGAAACACAATCCTCGGGGCATAGGTGGGGGTTCATTGGTGAGTTGGATAGTGATTAAGCAAAGATGGAATTCATGAATCAGTTTATCAAAAGTAAAGATAATGAACAACTGTATGACAACTCATATACCATCGGTGATGGTATATCACCATTGACAAATGTGGAATGAATTGCTGTTGGAATTCATTGGAATGAATGTAGAATGAGTTTTCATATGGAATGAAAACTCATATACCATCGACAAATGTGGAATGAATTGTTGTTGTAATTCATTCATTGGAATGAATGTAGAATGAGTGTAGAATGAGTTTTCATTTGGAATGAAAACTCATATACCATCGACAAATTACATGACACACAGTCATCGTGGTGATGACAACCACTCAATGCCTATGTGTAAGTGAGTGCGGTGATGTACAAAACAAGCCAATATAAAACCATGGATCGGACTTCAACACGAAGCTTGATCGATCCTTTACTCCTTCGCCAGACTGCATTGCGCAGCCTGTCTACCTCTTCAGATGCATGTGGGATGGCGCACTCACTGAGCT
>NC_140966.1:54745907-54773407 GCF_056783735.1 Eptatretus burgeri
TGAAGTGATTTATACAATTTATGCACATTTATTAACACACAAGATATATGTACAATAACTTATATTTAAAAACCTTAGCAAGATATACAATAGTGTTCATTTAAAATTAACAAATTACGTGCAGGTAACAATAATTTTATTAGCTATCCTGGCGAATGAAAAAATTAGCTATCCTGGCGAAACATCAAGTCCGTCTGGCGAGAAGAAGTCACAAATTTTTCTTGCAAAGAATTGTTCATCTGTGTGATAAGCTGCACATAATCGGGCATATTCTCTCATAGAAAAAAAAGACTCTGAGCTTGTCCGTCACTTCAATCGCTTGTCTCGTTGTTATTGTTGGGGATGGTTCGTTTTCCGCATCGTCGTCATCGTTGTCATCATCAGCGGGCAGCGACTGTCGTTCTCCATACAGTTGACGTAACTATTAACGAGTTTGTTGTCACGCCACGTACTCGATGGGAGTATCGTCTCCCGACCCGGTTGCGCATTGAAACCATCAAACGAGATTGGCCAAAGGCATCTCATCTTCTGGATCATCAGTGAATGTATCCGTGAAACCAGAGCGACCAAAGCAGGACGTAACTGTCTGCGAACGCACACATTTGACTGCTTCTGCGACCCATAGGCAGGCATCGAGGACGGATACGTGTGTTCTCTCCAGACCATTCTCTACGTCTTTAATTATCCTACGGACTTCCTTGTGATCGACCATCGCTGTTCTTGATTAGTTCCACCTCTTCTGCCAGGGCCATTTGCTTGAACTGTTTGCGAGGCATGTTGCCAGCTTACTGGTTCGTCAAACCCATCGCACCTTTTTATATCGTTCTTTGAGTCCAAACATCAAACTTGAGTCGAACTGACATTTAAAGCACGCCTACATTGTTAATTGGGCCGATCACCGTGAACGTTTTCTTCACTGCCAAGTCGGAGAAGTTGATTGGTTAATTGGGACTGGCTTTTGGGTGCCAAGTGCGAGAAACGAGAAGTGCTAAGTCCGCGAAGTTCTGTCAATAAGAAACTGCATTAGTTTCGGTCGGGACCAGCCGAAACCTGCCAAGTCGGAGAAGTTGCCAACTCCGAAAAGTGCCAACTGTAATAAATATATATATATATATATATATATATATATATATATATATATATATATATATATATATATATATATATATATATATATCCGAGCGTTGGTGCTGCCGAAGCAGTTTATTATTTGTAAGGGTTATAGTGATACATACTGAGTAGCCTGGTGTTGGCTTCGTGGTTAGGGTGGCGGCTTGGGATCCTCTGGTCCTGAGTTCAAGCCCCGTTGGCCGCTGAATTAAAAATACACCAGGAGGTTTATTCAGCCTGCCATCCTTCCGAGGTTGGCAAAATGAGCACCAGTGTACTGGTAAGGGGGACACTGCATCAGCGGCATAGCCTCGTCCCAACCAATGATGCAACCAGCAGCCACATGCTACACTCGATAGAGAGAGACCGAGCATTGGTGCTGCCGAAGCAGTTTATTTCTAAGGGTTATACATACTGAGTAGCCTAGTGTTGGCGGCTTGGGATCCTTGGGTCCTGAGTTCAAGCCCCATTGGCCGCTGAATTAATATACACCAGGAGGTTGACTCAGCCTGTCATCCTTCCGAGGTTGGCAAAATGAGTACCAGTGTACTGGTCAGGACACTTAGTTCAGCGGCTAAGGCAGGATTTTCACCAGAATCGTTCATTTTTTGCAGAAAGCATGAAACTTTGCACAGGGATACTACTACCCCTGGGGATCTTAAAAAAAATGGACCCCAAAAATCTGCGCCCCCTAGTGGCCACCATCTTGATTATAAATATGGCCGCCAAAATATGGCATTTCGTCTATATTTATTGTATTATACTGCTCTAAACACAGGATATGATGTGTCTATAAAATATTTGTTCATTTCTTATTCTTTGTTTCATGCCTTTTTTGTGAGAAAATTGGCATCTCAAGGCATATGGCACAAATTTAGCATTCAAATAAGTGAAAACATTGAGATAACATTACTAAATAAAAGTTCTTTATTTTCAGGTTGCAATGACATGGTGTGAATGATGGAGAAACAGTTACAGCTCCTTAAACCAAGTGATGTAGCTGAAGTACAGAGGCCACCAATAGACTGGACCTTGTGCATTCTTTGTCGGAGGACAACATCCGAATCACTTTCACAGCCCTGGCGAGGACGAGGACGAGGTCATGTCGAAAGGAATGCAACAGGTTTTCAATCATTTGAAACAAACCTAGTGAAATTCAAAGAACCTTGAGTTAACATTGCTTGCTTTCATTAGAGCACTTCGGACATCTGATTTCGAGTTATACACAGAATCCTTGGCTAAATTGGCCCCATGGTTCTTTGCAATGGATCATGTACACTAAGCTAGATGGGTTCCTGTGCACGTACGCAACATGACCACTCTTCATCAAAGGCATCTAGATGTTTATGAGCAGTTCATGCATGGTGCCTTTACTTCAAATAAAACAGGACATTCATTCTCTGCCATAGGACTTTGACCAAGCCCATGAACATCTGAATGCGCGTGTGAAAGGTGATGGGGGTGCCATCGGCCTCACGGAAAACCCTAGTGCCCTACGGAGATGGATGGTGACTGGCCCTCAGTTGTCAGCCATAATAGCTGAATTTGAAGAACAGTTTGATCCCAATGATGGTAACGATGCTGATGACAAGCATCACGAACAAACCCATAGTTCGCAGAAATCCTTTTTTGAAGATGTTTGTGATCTTGTGGTCGAACAATTTTTTCTTTTAAGATCACTAGGGGTAGTACAGTAGTATCCCTGTGCAAAGTTTCATGCTTTCTGCAAAAAGTGAAAGATTCTGGTGCTTAGCCGCTGTACTAACTGCATCAGCAGCATAGCCGCGTCCCAACCAATGATGCAACCAGCAGCCACAGGCTGCACTCGATTGAGGGATATACTGAGTGGTTTGCGATTGCTTTCCCATATGTACATATTCTTTAGTTTTTCGACTGCCACTGGTACTGGCATTTGTTACAACTACGTACGTCTCATATGTTACTTTATAGTTTCAGCTACTACATGAACCACTGCATGGCAACCTATTAATTCTGTTTTAAAGCAAGCACAGAATATAAAATAACAATTTAACACAATCGATCACAATTCGAATCGAAGGTAGCACAGTACTGCATTAAAGGAGTAATACTGACAAACGTGACAACTAATGGGAGCCAAGTTTGCCCTGGTCATGAAATCGGTGAAGCGGTATTCCAAAACGTATTCATCCCCCCCTTCCCCCCCCCCCCATGTTGGTGGGTCGTATGGCAGCTTAGCTGCCGGGGTAGCCATCAATTCTTGAAGCGTGACTGTGTCGCTGATGCAGTGCCCCTCTACCAGTACACACACTGGAACTGGTACTCATTTCGCCAACCTCAGAAGGATGACAGGATGAGTCAACCCCTTGGTGTATTAATTCAGTGGCTGATGGGGCTTGAACTCAGGACCCTAGGATCCCAAGCCGCCACCCTAACCACTTCAGGACCCGAGGATCCCAAGCCGCCACCCTAACCACTTCAGGACCCGAGGATCCCAAGCCGCCACCCTAACCACTGAGCCAACACCAGGCTAGCCCTCCCCCCCCCGTGTTCATCACCATTTATACAAGCAGCGCATTTTTACTGAAAAAAAATCAGATCTCAATCCCACCAAAACGCGTTTCTTTCATTCAAATTCACCAGCAGTGGAAACCGAACAGCGCAACAGATCAGTGCGACGCAGACATGTTCAGTTCAGGGTTCAAGTTGCAACAGCAGAGCAAATCGTTCGTTGTAAATAAATCGATATCGATGACACACACACACACACACACACACACACACACACACACACACACACACACACACACACACACACACACACACACACACACACACACACACACACACACACACACACACACTAACTAACTAACTGCTGTTAAAACCAGTTAGGCAATCATAAAGCACTATAACCCATCACACCAAATATACGAGTGAACATTGTGAGTCACGAGAAAACGGGATTTACACCTCGCAGCGTCATCACAACCCCATTGACGGAGTGACAGTGATTATTTTAAAATCTATACAATGCACTATTTCATATAACAGCGGTAAAAACAACAGCGCGTTCATCCAGTCTTGTTTGCAGCACAAGCCTTGCTGTGCCGCCTCACCTACCAACGATGGGCGACGCCAGTGTGAAGCTTGCACGGCTGGAGTATCGACATGAAGCTCCGCTCCCAGGGCGGGTCTCCCGAAATGACATGCGCTTCCGTGGCTAACCGGCGAAGGTGTGCACACGGAGGTATTTTTAATTGCGCAATTTTCGTTTGTTTTGGTCGCTGAAGATTGCCGTAGCGCCCGCTAGTCATTTCCGCCTTGTTGCTATGGCGACGCTTCTCCGTGGCAACGAGCGTCGAACGCCGCTTGCTGTTTGTGAGTCAACTGCGGCCCCGGCGTTCGAGTTTGTTTTTTGATTGTATGTGTTTAAAAACGTCGCACACCGTCGGCAGAGTCTTAAATAAATACGTCATAAATATAATGTCAGGTAGTTTGCATTCCGATGTTTGAACCGCATTAAATCAGTTAATTGCTCACAAGATAAATCGGTTAATACGGAGTAAATAAAATTAATAAATGCCTGGATACACTGTTCGATATCAACCGACTGGTGTATTAGTTCAGCGGCCGACGGGGTTTGAACTCAGGACCCTAGGATCCCAAGCCACCACCCTAACCTAACCACGTAGTCAGGTTCACCCTAACCTAACCACTTCAGGTTCACCCTAACTTAACCATGTAGTCAGGTTCACCCTAACCTAACCACGCAGTCAGGTTCACCCTAACCTAACCACGTAGTCAGGTTCACCCTAACCTAACCATTTCAGGTTCACCCGAACCTAACCACGTCGTCAGGTTCACCCTAACCTAACCACGCCCGAACTTTGATTAATAATGAGATTTCAGTGATTCTAACCGTGTTTGGCAGATCAGGTTTAACGTCCAACTGTTAAAGCTTCATGCCTTTTATATTAGAAAGGTGTTACGAGGCGATTTTCTTCTTTTGTTTTACTAACTACAATTATGTTGGCTCGCAGTGGAGCTGCCACAACCACATCTCACCACACTTGGACGTACAGATAAACGCATGAGACAACACAACACCGAAAGACGAGACAGTCACAGCTTGGGGGAATTCTTTCCGAGGAATTCTGAGTACTAGTGACGTCACAACAATTGTGACGCCTCTCTCACCTCACTCAGCGGGGCGTTGCCGCCTCCTCCTCATGGATGACAACCAATGGGGATTGTCCGTCCTCTTATCCTTTTAAATGCTCAACGTAAAGCAAGGAAAGCAGCACGTACCATTTTAAAGTCTTTGAGCTAATTCGGCCGGGGTTTGAAGCACCGACCTCACAGACTCGGAGCAGACGTTCTCACCAACGAGATAACATTGAAAAAGACGTCGTGCGGAGCGCGATACTTGCTAAATCCACCCCCCTTCTCCAAAGGTTGCCATGGATACATCAAATTATCCATTTCATTAAGATTAAAATTGACAATCTTAATTAAAGCTCAGGTCAATCGGATGAAAATTGATTGTTTTTCAGATTGAAATTGATGATTTTAGAACTTTGACCTTTTGACCTCAAAAATAGTTGATTTCCAAATTCGGTGACACACTGTGCAAATCTTGTTCGAATTTCAAGTCAATCGGATGAAAATTGACAATTTTAGAAATTCGGCCTATGTTGACCTTTTGGCCGATGTTGACCTCAAAAATAACTGGTTGGTTAAATTGAGTGACTGGAAAGATAAATCCTCTTTAAATTTCAAGTCAATGGGATTAAAATTGAAGATTTTAAAAATACCATCTTAGTTGTTGACCTTGAACCTATGTTGACCTCCAAAATAATTGGCTGGTTGAAGTCAGTGACCTCTTCAAATTTAAAGTCATTTGGATGAAAATTGAGGATTTTAGAAATACCACCATGGTTGTTGACCTTGGGCCTATGTTGACCTTTTGACCTCAAAAACAATAGGCTTCTTCCTTATGACAAACTCAACCATGTGGTGAGGTTTCGTGAAGATCGGTTTGAAATTGTGACCTCTAGGTGATAAACAGATAGACAAACAGACAGAGAGACAGACAGACAGAATAACAAGAAGAAGATGTCGTGCAGAGCCCGAAACTTGCAAATCCATAAAACCAATTTGACCTCAAAAATAATTAGCTGGTTTAATTCAGTGACCAAATATGCAATTCCTCTTCAAATTTCAAGTCGATTGAATGAAAATTTAACAATTTTAGAAATTCGGCCTATATGTTGACCTTTTGGCCGATGTTGACCTCAAAAATAATTGGTGGTTGAATTCACTGACCTGAGATGCAAACGCTCTTCAATTTTCAAGTCAATCGGATGAAAATTGAGGATTTTAGAAATCCCACCTCAGTTGTTGACCTTTGGGTCCATGTTGACTTAAAAATAATTACCTGGTTGGATTCAGTGACCTAAAATATAAATCCTCTTCAAATTTCAAGTCATTCGGATGAAAATTAGGCGATAGGCGATAGACAGACAGACAGATAGAATAACAAAATTGACTAACTAATATACAGGGTGTCCCTAAAAAAATGACATCATTTGAAACTTGAATATCTAAGTAACTACATGTCCCAGGCAAACGAAAGTAAATAGGCTTCATGTTGAACAATAAAAGATTTATTTATCAAAATTCGAACAAGAGATTCAGAAGGATGTAGATTTTATAACCGTTTTCTCAAAACTTCACAAATGTTCAATATGCGCACCGCCTGTGACACGACACACGTCAAGTCAGTGGTCCAGCTCCTGCCAAACATGCTGTAGCATGTCTTGCGTAACATTCTCCAGCGCCTCAGTGAATCTCTGCTTGAGTTCCTCGAGGCTTGTAGGAAGAGGGGAGATATAGACCAGTCCTTTCACATAGCCCCACAGAAAAAAAAAATCACAAGGTGTCAAGTCAGGTGAAAGTGGTGGCCATGTCAACAGCACATTGTCATTATCACTGGCACGCTCAATCCATCTTCCTGGTAGATTCTCATTGAGATAAGAATTAAACATTCAACTTAGTTAGTTTTTACACATTTTGTGAAAATTTGAGATCATTTGAGCGAGAATTAGCTATGTTATTAGACTACGAAATGATGTCATTTTTTTAGGGACACCCGTACTTGAAAAATCTTCGATTTTGCAAGTATTGAAGGGTCTGGCCAACATAAGTTCGGAAGAGTTCTTCATCAGAATAGACAGTGATAGGACCAGGGGACATAGCCTGGGAGTAAAGAAGAGGAGGGTTAAGAACTTAAGATGGTAGTAAGGCCTAAGTCACATTTGCTCTACGGCGAGGATACGGCGGCCGTACGCCCTCTGAATTGACAGAAACGTGCGGCGGCCTCAGAGTTTCTGCGGTGGCCTCAGGGTGGCCCTACGCCGTTTGGCTATATTTTACAGGCCGTAGGGGTCGACGTGGAATTATAACGTGGAGTTATAACTTTTTTTCATTTCTACGTTCGCCGTAGCAATTCGACAAGCCGAAACAAAAGAACTGGTAAAAAAAGAACCCACTCGTCCCGTCCGTCTGGCCGCACGTTCGCCTTAGGGCCCCCCTGCGGTCGCCTTGCGGGTACCTTGCGTCTGCCTTGAAAATTCTATGGCCGCCACAGGAACGCCCTAAGGTCATCGCGCGACATCAAATCAAAGACCGTACGGCACCCCCACGTTTTCGGTCTCCACAATTTATAAATACGCCGTGCGGCTCCCCGAAAAATAAAAACATATGTGACTGCTACATTGTGTGACCGTGGAAATACTGTGGCCGCCCTATAATTGCTAGTGGCCGTAGATTTTGTAGACCCCACGGCTGCCGTGGCAAATGTGACTTAGGCCTAAGGCAGGGGCCTTTCACTCAGAGAGTAGTTAATGCATGGAATGGTCTCCCTAAAAAGGTAGTGGCAGCAGAAACATCAGATTATACTGAAGTATGCATTTTGGTGTCTGTCTGTCCATCTGACCGTGATACATTCGGTCGTTATTTATTCAATCTCAACCAAACTTGCCAGGGGGAATAAGGGTCACACGAAGGCGATCATAGTGACTCAACCTGCCTCCGTCCCCAAGGTGGATTTTCCCCTTGGATGAAATCCGTGTTAAGGAGTATAAAAACAGTCGCAGCTGAAAGAAATTTGAAGCAAACCAGCGGTGTGTTCCATTAACGAGAAGCTTGCTATTGCTTGCCAAACCAGGCATTCCTTATCAACCGGTTCAATGGAGTGTTTGCTTGAGTGCTTAAGCCACTTGGCGAATGCTCTAGAAGCCGATTGGTAATGGAACCCACCCCCGACGTCCTTGAGGTATTCTATGCTTAACACGTTCCCCACATACTAATGGATCCGAGCTGTCTCAACTTGCTAGACCTCCAGGAAAGGTGTTAAAACGAGCCTTTACGCAAAAATGATGTATCCCATTACCTGTCCGATTTTTGAAGCCATAAGATTTTGTGGACTGCACGTGGATTTTTTTTATAACATATATCTTGGGGCCTCATGTGTCATTTCTCCCGGCCATGGCTTCAAGTGTTGAATGGCTTCAACCCTTACAAACCAATTGTGACCTTTATTTGACGCACAACTCCATTCATAACGCACACTCGCCTCGAAGCGGTCTAGCCTGGGTTTGAATCCCGACCCAGCTATAAACTGTCATCCCGGTGTTTCACAGGCAGAGTGATTCATCAATGTGTGCGACGTCCCTCGGGTGGATGTTAAACTGGAGTACCATCTGAAAGCAGAAGTTGGTGGTCGTAAAAGATCCCACGGTGTCCTTCGTGAATTGGAGGCGAGCTATGAACGAATTCCAAATTCCTGCTGTACCCTTAGTTGAATGTGAGGCCGAGGCAGCTGGTTCGTGAAAGACAAGCTTCCCACGACCAACCTGACAAGAATGTGTGGATAATTGTGGCTGTTAAAGAAAAAGAATAATAAGCAGAATATTAACCCACCGCATATCCGCTTGACCCACTGCCACGGTGGGTGTTTCTTGTAACTTTAAGGTGGAATTAGATCGGTACCTAGAAGCATTGGAGATAGAGGGGTACAGGAATATTGGCAGGACTGGTAGGTTGCTTGAGTATGTAATGTGATTGTGTACATCTGATTATTTAAATGTCTGTGAGATGATCTCATTAAGGAATAGTGTGCGATCAGTTGTATATTCTTCACCCAAAAACCGCCTTCGTCCCCCACCCCCCCCCAATTAAAAAAAAACACAGACAAAAAAAAAACTCCCTTTTATTGAACGCCCTGGTGATGTCCCTGAGCTTGTCACACTTCTCTCACCACCACTCCCACTCCCCCCCCCCCCAAATCTCCTAAATTCGATTACGTCATTAGATTTCATGGATTTATTTAATCTGGTGTTGGTGTGTATAAAACAGGCATGATGGGGATGGGTTCCTCCTGTGTCAAATTCCCTTGTTATTCCTTATAGTGTTTTTTATTTTTAAAGAAAAATATAAAGCCATAATTGTCATAAAAGTCGGTTAAAGAATGGTACTCTCGGACACCACTATTCACGGGGGGCGACGTTCCTGAAAAATTCCGTGAATTAAAAAAACATTACATGTATATGTATGTATGTATATATATATATATATATATATATATATATATATATATATATATATATATATATATATATGTATATATTGTTGTGGTTACCAAATTCGCAAACCACCATTCAGGTCCCTTAGGTAAGATATCTCCGTAAGTATATGTGTAGTTAGGCCCAAACCCGTTGTCTAGAGGGAATACATGTCATTCATGCGTGCTGCGACTCTTCAGGATAGCCGTTTTTCTTTTACTATCTTTATTTTGGACCAACCGCCATTATCACCACCGCCAACCACGTCTCAACAGTCGTCACAACATCAACCACCCACCACAACGCCGCTTCACCACAACAGCCACGACCTTTTACCGTCACACCTCGCAACCGTCGCATCGCCACCGTTCTTGCGCCGCTTGTGGGTACCGGTATTGGACTCGTGCAGGGCGCGCGCCGAACAGCGTGTACAAAACCACGGATTTTCCGCTCCAAAAACGGATCAAAAACGACTCACGCCCACTTTTGTTCCGTCCAATCGGTGAGCAAGGGGCGATTTGGCCCCGCCTCCAGGGCGTTGGAGGGCGGTCGCTATATGCAAATTCATGGATCAAAATGCATTCACGCCCACTTTTTCTCGGGCCAATGGGGAGCGAGGTGAAAGGTCGAAGGCAGGGGGTCAAAGGCGAAGCCACGGGGCTTATATAAGCGGCTGCGTTAGTCAGAAAAGGGTCGTCGTCGTCGTGTGCGTTGGAGTTGTGTGTGCGTTGGAAGGAGTTCGCAGGAGGAAGAGTTCGGAGTTGGAGTCGGAGCGAAGAGGACGGAGCTGTGGAGAGGCGGCGGCGGCGAGGGCAGACGAGGGGGTGCTCGCGTCGGTGCCGGGAGCTGCACACCAGGGAGGCCGACGGCGCGACCTGGTCGAGGTGGAGACGCTCGTCGCGGGACCCGAGACAGAGTAAAAATCCTCCTTTCCCCGAGCATCAGCAACCCCCTCCTGTTTCCCCCCGCGCTGAGATAGTGCGACCAAGGGGGCCCCCTTCCCACCCCCTACCAGACACTGTCCGCGAGGCCCGCGGAGTTGGGGCACCATCGCCGCTTCGCGCCTCATCATCAGACGGGTAGGCCCGACCCGGTCTCGGCCGCAGGCCCGCCTCATCCTGGAGGGTGGTTCTCTTTTCTTTTGCTTTGGGAATATGTGTTGTCGGCGCCGTCTGTGAAGTAGAATTGTATAAGTGTTGCCGTGTGCTCGGTAGTCGGATAGCTCTGCATTGTGTCTTCGCTTTTACATTTGCTTTTTGTGTAAAATTGCATTGTGTTTCTCTTCTTTTCTATGTGCTTTTGGTGGAATTGTATATGTGTGCTTTCCGTTCATCGCGAATAAATGTGCTTTATGTGGAACTGTTTCCCGCTTCGCTTCGTCATTTCTTTCATTGAATCCTCATCTTGCTTCACGTAAAGGGTTGGTAGTGGGCTGAATACGCCCGATAATTAATCGAACCGTCGAGGCCGACGATAACACCGCTCGGTTATCCCGATAGTACGGAACGGGTCGCTTAAGTGGCCCGTGTCCGAAGTCGACCTGCGGCGAGGTGCGATCGCCCGGTCTACCCTCCGTGTGGGTACTTAGGTAGGTCGAATTTGGCGAGCAACCCTATCCCACGCGGGGGCCGATTGGCTCGATCGCGGTGAGACCGAAAGGTCCACCCGTGACTGGTTCCCGGCGTTAGTCCGAGAGGGTCACGACTGGATTGTCCGTCCGGTGGGCGACGTGCTGCGATTCGGGTTACGTGGCCGTTCGCACGCCGGCGGGCGCGAATCCGCGACACTGGTGTCAGGTCGTGCGATACAAACTCATCGCCCTCCTCGCAGCACTGGTAACGGAGAACGGGAAAACGGGCTGTCCTGTCTCCAATTAAATTCACGGGAATCGGTCCAGGGGTGAGAGAAGCGACCCCCGATTCCCTCCAAATTACGAGCGATTCAAATTAACCCTTTAAGAGAAGCAAGATGGCGTCTCAAGGCGAGCGGGAGCCGGGGGTATTAGAAATGGATGTAGAATGTGTAGAATCCATGGCTCAGGATGGAATACCCGTGCAGGAAATGTTAATTGTACAGGAAAACGAACTCGCCCAACTGAACCCAGAGCCCGAAATGGGTGCGGCAGCGGCCGCGGTGTATGACACCTCCCCTCCCCCTCTCCACCAAAACCCTTCCCCAACCCCTGCCGAAACGGCTCACTCAAGCGCACCCGACATGGCCCAGCTATGCGCCATGCTGGCGGCAATGACAAACGAAATGAAAGGAATGAACGAAAAGATGGATGCGAATACACAACAAATGAACGAAAAGATGGATACAAACACAAATGGAATGAAAAACGAAATGAACAAGCAAATAAGCGGAATGGAAGCAAACATGAAGGAAGAAATGAAAGAGCTGCGGGGTGAGACGCAGATCATGGGCCGATGCCTGCAGGCGGGCATGAAGGCCGTGAGCAGGGAGCTCAAAATGGCGACTCCACGTGTGGGAGCAAACGAGCTGGAAGGGGGTGCAACGGCTGTCGAGCCCGCGGTGGAGGCGGGTAAGGAAAAAGTAATTCGGGAGACAAGAGACGAGGTGAAAGTAATTGGGAGGGAGAGAAAAGAACAATTAATACGGAGAGCAAGGATGAGGTACGCGGAGATCGTGAAAGAGCAAGGAGTGAAAAACAGGGAAGGACGGGAGCGACTTAAGGAGAAAGCAAGGTTGACCTACATAAAGATAAGGGAAAGACGCCAGAAAGAAGCGGAGACTAATAGACAGGAGGGGACAACAGAAACTTATAAATGTATAGAGACACGGGAGATGGAGGGTGAATTGGACGGGGTAAGTGACGCACACACACACACGGAGGTAGTGGAGGACAATGGGGGTGAGCTCGCGGAGCGTGCAGGGACCCAGTGCGAGCAGCTGGTTGGCCTCCTCCAGGAACGAGGGGAGGGAGTATGCCCCCTTGAGGCGAGTCACGACCAGGTGAGTTCGGTCGTGCTTTGCGAGGTCGAGAGGAGGAGTGCTGCGAACGGGTGCACGGAGAGCTTGGGGGGTATAGAGGCCCCGGAGACCCTTGTGGGGACACAAATCCCCAGTGTGGTTGTCCCTGTGTGTGTGGTGCAAGGCGTGAGTGCGTCCCCGTGTGTGGAAGCGACCCCGTGTGTGAGTGGTGTGGTGGCGATGGTGCCAGAGTACGTGCTTCCCAGCACGCCGTGTGTGGATGAGGCACCGTGTGTGAGTGAGGCCGTGTGTGTGGATGAAACGGCCAGTATGAGTGAGGAACCGCGGGTGAGTGCCCCCGCGTGTGTGAGTGAGGCACGGAGTGTGGATGAGGCACCGCGGGTGAGTGCCCCCGCGTGTGTAAGTAGTATGGCACGCGTGAGTGAACGGCCGAGTGCAAGGGAGACCGTGTGTGTGAGAGAGCGGTATGTGAGGGAGATGTCGGTTGGCATGCGGGAGCACGCAGCCGCGTCTCCCGGTGTGAATGTGATGGAGTGGAGTGTGTGCGTCGTAACACGCAGGTGTGCGTGGGTTGAATGGCGACGACGACGACAGAGGAAAGAAAGCCGAGTAGCGGCTGTAGCTATTTCGGGGACCGTGCCGGGTTCACCCAGCAGTGAGCACGAGGTTCGTGCTGTGCAACGCACGAGACCGCCACGTGCTCGCTTGCGAGAGTGAAGTCCCGGTCCGGAAACGCACGCGGTGGATTTGCCGATCCCGCGGACGGACAAAGTTTAGGCAGGATTACGGATTTGGACCGGACGGGTTCTCCACGCGATCGTGTGTTAAGCTCCAACGGGCAAAGCACATGTGTTCGCGTGGGGAACCCCTCGAGACGTGGGGCTTGTGTTTTTTTTTATGCGCACGGTGACGTCATGGCTGCACGTGGGGTTGGAATCCGGCAGGAGGGGAATCCCTGCCGGATGGTACCGTCCAAGAAGGGACGAGGTACACGTGCAGCTGCATGACGTCACGGGCAGATGCAAAGTGCGCGAGCTGTGAGTTGCCGCGCTGGCGCTGCGCATGTAAAGAAAAAAAAGAAAAAAAAGAAAAAGCAAGCCTCACTTTCGGGTGCACAGGATTCCTGGGCAAGGGGTGGAAGACCCCCTTACCTGGGCACAGGATGGAAACTAGTTAGGGGGAAGGGTTAGCTTAGTTAGACCGACTTCATGGGGCAGGGGTAAGTCCTCATGGAGTCCGTGGAATGGATTAGTTAGAGGGATTGTAGCGAGATTTAGGTTGGGAAAGTTATTTTGGGATTATTTGAAGACAGTGACAGACTTGTGGATGTGTAGAGGGGACGTAGTTTAGCTACGTAGCGTTAAAAGGAACGTGCTGTAGTGTAAGGGATGACGTGGGAGCACGAGTTAGGGGATGCAGATAGAAGGATGGCAGAGTTCAGCGGTGAGTGTGTTGAAGAGTTGTGGGTTGTGAGGTGAGTACGTGTACATGTTGAGTGAGTGAGGCCAGCGGGTCTGTGTGTATGGAGCGAATGGGGAATGCATGGTGCGATGAGTGATTGGGGGGAGGAGTGACTCCCGCCCAAGGGACCCCAGGGTCAGAGTAAAGTGAGTTAGCTGGGTTAGTCAAATTGAAAAATGGAGGTCGTTTTGCTGTTGGTGGGAATGTAGGCTCGAAACCCATTTGGAGGGGTGCAGGAGCCCTGTTGACGGGCTTGGGAGCGTGGCTGCGAAAGGTGAGTATCGCTGAGTGGGTACCCCGGGCACCAGGCTAGTCGGCCGTGGTAGGCCAAGGGCCCATGGGGGGCCGGGATAGCGTAGTGGGCACGGGTGCGCCTGCTTGGTGCGGGGGCCCGGGGCGCCATTAGCCGCGTGGGCAGTGTTGTGGGCAAGGGTGACCCTCGGAAAGGGGCCTGGGAAGCCAGCCTGCCACGTGTGCGTTTCAGGGGAGGTGCCATGGGGGGGCACTCCCCGGTGTTAGGGAGCTGGTAGGCTCGGAGGCAGTGTAGTGCCCGGGGGTGCCATAGCGGGAGATTCGGCAGAGGGTCGTGCCTGCCAAAGGGAGCCACGTGTCCCAGCCATGAGACCGTGTGAGGGCACGGAGAGAAAATTGGGGGGCGAGGCCCGAAATTGTGAGGACACCAACACAGGCGACGGGAATCTGGGTTGTTAGAACCAATAGTTTAAGCGAGAGGCGCTTGTTGAAAGCCCCGGGGTAGTTTAACAGTTAAATTGTTAGAGTAGATTAGGAGATGTACCCCTCCGCACCATCCATCCCCTCGCTGTCGTTGTGGGCCGCTGGACCCACTTGGTGTTAAGATCGCCGAACTCTGGGGAGGCCATTCTGAGGCTTCGTTGGGCCTCGACACAGGACGCTAGCTCTCCCTTATTCCCCTCCGGGAAGGGAACGTAGGGGTTGGGAGTAGGCTAGGTGACAGGATAGGTTAGCCGAACAAGGACAGTAAAGGGGGTTAGGGGACGATTTATAGTGGGGAAGTAAAAATAAATAAAAAAATAAACAAAAAAATAAGTTGGGGCTAAATTGGGGTTTGACAAATTAAGGGAGAGGGTATGTACAGTGACAGGCAAAGGCGATAGGTTGGGAGGGAGACAAGTAGGTAGGTCCGAGCCCGCCTTCCAAGTGGCCAGCACCACCGCACTCCCTCCACCAACCTCCACGGAACGGCAAAGGCTGGCCAACTTCATCTGCAGCTGCTGTGCTGCAAGGCCTGTGCCGGCTGGATCGTCTGCAGCTGCTGTGCTGCAAGGCCTGTGCCGGCCAGTTCATCTGCTGGCTGTTTTTCTTCAAGGCCTGTGCCGGCCAGTTCATCTGCCGGCTGTGTTTGCCTGCAGCGGCCTTCTTCTGCGGGCTGTGTTTGCCTGATCACCTTTGCCATGCCATGCCCACTGCCCCTGTTCACCAGCCCCGTTCAATTTTTGCTTTGCCCCCCCCCCCTGTTCATTGCCATGTGCGCCAGGATCAAGGCAACAGTTTGCTAGCTGCAAGAACTGCCCCGTTGGCAGCTACAACACGGGCCTGCAGTGGCGGCCTGTGCACCGTGTTTGTGTCCATCCATCCATTCGTTGTGTTCATTGCGTGTGCCACTTGAGCTGGCACGGAGACTACGTTTGTGCAGCCCGTGCACCGTTGTGGTTCACTGCGTCCAGTTCAAAAAGGAAGGCCTTGGACTGCGTGTGAGCAGCCAGCCACGTTCCCTGTCACCGGCATTGTTTTGAGCCAGAGACTGCATGTGAGCAGCCTGGCTCCCTGCTAACTGCTTTCTTTTTGCAGAGTTCAGTGATCCTGGGCCATGGTTTAGTGTAAAATTTGTAAGTTAAGGTTAAGATGTACTGTAAATATGAGTGCGCCCCCGGCATGTCTGTCCTCGCGCCGGCAATTTTATTTAAGTCGTCCGTGTGAGTGAGTTTGTTTAGGTAGTTACGCAGCCCTCAGGTTATTTATTTTGGGGACACGAATACCATGAATGTCGCACTCAGGGATCCGTAGGTAAAATGTACTAGGGGAAAACTACACATGATGGCACACGAAAATTTGACGACTCGGGACGAGTCTGTAAAAAGGGGAGGGGGTAGTGTTGTGGTTACCAAATTCGCAAACCACCATTCAGGTCCCTTAGGTGAGATATCTCCGTAAGTATATGTGTAGTTAGGCCCAAACCCGTTGTCTAGAGGGAATACATGTCATTCATGCGTGCTGCGACTCTTCAGGATAGCCGTTTTTCTTTTACTATCTTTATTTTGGACCAACTGCCATTATCACCACCGCCAACCACGTCTCAACAGTCGTCACAACATCAACCACCCACCACAACGCCGCTTCACCACAACAGCCACGACCTTTTACCGTCACACCTCGCAACCGTCGCATCGCCACCGTTCTTGCGCCGCTTGTGGGTACCGGTATTGGACTCGTGCAGGGCGCGCGCCGAACAGCGTGTACAAAACCACGGATTTTCCGCTCCAAAAACGGATCAAAAACGACTCACGCCCACTTTTGTTCCGTCCAATCGGTGAGCAAGGGGCGATTTGGCCCCGCCTCCAGGGCGTTGGAGGGCGGTCGCTATATGCAAATTCATGGATCAAAATGCATTCACGCCCACTTTTTCTCGGGCCAATGGGGAGCGAGGTGAAAGGTCGAAGGCAGGGGGTCAAAGGCGAAGCCACGGGGCTTATATAAGCGGCTGCGTTCGTCAGAAAAGGGTCGTCGTCGTCGTGTGCGTTGGAGTTGTGTGTGCGTTGGAAGGAGTTCGCAGGAGGAAGAGTTCGGAGTTGGAGTCGGAGCGAAGAGGACGGAGCTGTGGAGAGGCGGCGGCGGCGAGGGCAGACGAGGGGGTGCTCGCGTCGGTGCCGGGAGCTGCACACCAAGGAGGCCGACGGCGCGACCTGGTCGAGGTGGAGACGCTCGTCGCGGGACCCGAGACAGAGTAAAAATCCTCCTTTCCCCGAGCATCAGCAACCCCCTCCTGTTTCCCCCCACGCTGAGATAGTGCGACCAAGGGGGCCCCCTTCCCACCCCCTACCAGACACTGTCCGCGAGGCCCGCGGAGTTGGGGCACCATCGCCGCTTAGCGCCTCATCATCAGACGGGTAGGCCCGATCCGGTCTCGGCCCCAGGCCCGCCTCATCCTGGAGGGTGGTTCTCTTTTCTTTTGCTTTGGGAATATGTGTTGTCGGCGCCGTCTGTGAAGTAGAATTGTATAAGTGTTGCCGTGTGCTCGGTAGTCGGATAGCTCTGCATTGTGTCTTCGCTTTTACATTTGCTTTTTGTGTAAAATTGCATTGTGTTTCTCTTCTTTTCTATGTGCTTTTGGTGGAATTGTATATGTGTGCTTTCCGTTCATCGCGAATAAATGTGCTTTATGTGGAACTGTTTCCCGCTTCGCTTCATCATTTCTTTCATTGAATCCTCATCTTGCTTCACGTAAAGGGTTGGTAGTGGGCTGAATACGCCCGATAATTAATCGAACCGTCGAGGCCGACGATAACACCGCTCGGTTATCCCGATAGTACGGAACGGGTCGCTTAAGTGGCCCGTGTCCGAAGTCGACCTGCGGCGAGGTGCGATCGCCCGGTCTACCCTCCGTGTGGGTACTTAGGTAGGTCGAATTTGGCGAGCAACCCTATCCCACGCGGGGGCCGATTGGCTCGATCGCGGTGAGACCGAAAGGTCCACCCATGACTGGTTCCCGGCGTTAGTCCGAGAGGGTCACGACTGGATTGTCCGTCCGGTGGGCGAAGTGCTGCGATTCGGGTTACGTGGCCATTCGCACGCCGGCGGGCGCGAATCCGCGACAATATATATATATATATATATATATATATATATATATATATATATATATATATATATATATATATATATATATATATATATATATATATATATATATATATATATATATATATATATATTGTTACAGTTGTGGAAATTCACAGAACACCATTCAGGTTTCCCAGAGATCAGTTATGTCGATAAGTGTGTGTTCAGAATAGATTTCCCCACCGATGTTTAATGGGATTTATTCGTGTAACCGGGCTGTGATCTTTGAGTCATCTCAACAACCGCATCTCAACAACCATGCCATCCCCACCACAGCGCCAACCACGACATCGCCTCACCATCTCCTCAACAAAATCTCTACAAACGAACAACATCGCCTCACCTTCATCTCCACAAACGAACAACATCGCCTCACCTTCATCTCCACAAACGCCGCCATCTTTTTGCTAGCAACGGCATCCCGCGGACGAGCGGCATCTCTGCCGACCGACGCGGGGACTCGTTGGGGCACGAGCTGATGATTTCTGCCACGTCCGCTTTCCACGGCCGATGATCTCTGCCACGTCCGCTTTCCACGGCCGATGATCTCTGCCACGTCCGCTTTCTCCGCATTTCGCGACGAGATCGGATCAAAATACCAAAAGGGGCGGAGCCAGCGGGGGGTGAAAGGTCGAGGGTGGGGGATCAAACTCACCCCCCCCGCGGACCCCATAAAAGGCGGGGCTGAACCGCCGAGTTTCAGTTCTTGCCTGGAGAGTCAGTTTTGCCTGTAGTTCGCCAGGAGTCAGTGTAGTTTTGCCTGCAGTCGGTCTGGGTTCGCCGAGAAGTCTGTGAGCAGTCGGTCTGGGTTCGCCGAGAAGTCTGTGAGCAGTCAGTCTGGGTTCGCCGAGAAGTCTGTGAGCAGTCGGTCTGGGTTCGCCGAGAAGTCTGTGAGCAGTCTGTCAAGGTTTGAGTCTAGTGGAGGGCAGTCGGGGTCATCGGAGTGCATCGAAGCCTGGAGCGCAGCCCAGTCGGCAGTACCGTGCCGAACCGTGGGTCAGTGGACACAGCCAGAGAGAAGTCGCCAGCCGGCCCCGAGCAACGCTGAGGAGCGGGCGGGCTTTTAAAAGAGCATCAACTCGTAAAAGAGAGCAAGGTCCGTTCGTTCCTCTGAGGCGTCATCGGCTAGGCCGATCCACCAGGCCGCACGGCGGGGCCTGGACCAACCGAGCTGCCGTGTTTACGGCGAAACGTCGAGGATCCCCCAGCGAGTCACCACGAGGGTGGCAAGTAACCAGCACGGCCTCTCGGAGCTCTTGCGGTCTCCACAGCTCCGTGAACATTAAAGGCCTACGGGCCCTGTTCTTGTCCTTTCCTTTCCTGGAGTTTTCTTTGAATGAAAGTTGTGGCACCGTGTCCGCTAACTAGAACTGTTAAGTGATTGTGTCGATAATAAATAGATACGGCTGTAGGTCTTCGTTTGTTCGTGTCTTGTCCCTACCTCCATTCAATGCATATGTGTTGTGTGTGAAATAAATGTCATTGTTTAAATGTTCACCTGTTCATTGCGTCCTTTCCTGTCATTGACTGCCATTATTACGTACGGAATATTAGCTGGCTTTTTAATAGCCGAAAAGATAATCGGGTCCAACGGGGCCTCGCGATAATACACCGCTCGGCAAATCGCAAATGGAGCAAGCTGCTTAAGCGGCTCGTTTCCAAGCAGGTTCCGTTGAGGTGTAAATCCCCAGCATTTCTGTCTGCGCGCATACTTAGGTAAATCGACAATTCGGCGATCGGACCCTGTCGCGCGCGGACAGAAGAGTTGGCTGATTTACGGTGTGATTAAAAACACACCCGTAGCTGGATTTCGGCGTTGATCCGAAAGCTGCGACGAGGATTGCCCGTCCGGTGGGCGCGCGGCCGCGATTAATTAAAAGCGGTCGCCCGCACGCCGACGGTGCGAGATCCATAACAATATATACAGCTCTGGAAAAAATTAAGAGACCACTGCAAAATTATCAGTTTTTCTGGTTTTACTATTTATAGGTATGTGTTTGAGTAAAATGAACATTTTTGTTTTATTCTATAAACTACTGACAACATTTCTCCCAAATTCCGAATAAAAATATCAAAAAAACAAAAAACAAAACAAGTTCATATTCATTTTTAAACAATACAATACGAATGTTCAGAGTTGGGAAAAGTTCAGAGAAGGAAGTTCATATTCACTTGGGAAGAGTTCAGAAATCAATATTTTGTGGAATAATCGTGATTTTCAATCACAGCTTTCATGCGTCTTGGCATACTCTCCACCAGTCTTTCACATTGCTGTTGGGTGACTTTATGCCACTCCTGGCGCAAAACTTCAGGCAGCTCGGCTTTGTTTGATGGCTTGTGACCATCCATCTTCCTCTTAATCACATTTCAGAGGTTTTCAATGGGGTTCAGGTCTGGAGATTGGGCTGGCCATGACAGGGTCTTGATCTGATGATCCTCCATCCACACCTTGATTGACCTGGCTGTGTGGCATGGAGCATTGTCCTGCTGGAAAAACCAATCCTCAGAGTTGGGGAACATTGTCAGAGCAGAAGGAAGCAAGTGTTATTCCAGGACAACCTTGTACATGACTTGATTCATGAGTCCTTCACAAAGACAAATCTGCCCGATTCCAGCCTTGCTGAAGCACCCCCAGATCATCACCGATCCTCCACCAAATTTCACAGTGGGTGCGAGACACTGTGGCTTGTAGGACTTCATCTAACTCACTCCAGAAATCTTCTTTATATTCCATTTCACACCCCATATGCGGTGCATATGCACTGATGACATTCATCATCACTCCTTCAATTTCCAACTTCACACTCATCACTCGGTCAAACACTCTCCTCACCTCCAATACCCTCTTGACATAATATTCCTTCAGGATTACCCCGACACCATTTCTCCTCCCATCCACACCATGGTAGAACAGTTTGAAACCACCTCCAATGCTCCGAGCCTTGCTCCCCATCCACTTGGTCTCTTGTACACACAGTATTTCCACCTTTCCTCTCTCCATCATATCAGCCAACTCTCGCCCTTTGCCAGTCATCGTCCCAACATTCAGAGTTCCAACTCTCACCTCCACACTTCTACTCTCCCCCTCTCCCACTGCCCCTGGACTTGCCTTCCCCGTCTCCTTCTCCTCTTTCTCCAAGCAGTACAACAATTTCCACT
This sequence comes from Eptatretus burgeri, assembly GCF_056783735.1. Lineage (NCBI taxonomy): Eukaryota > Metazoa > Chordata > Myxini > Myxiniformes > Myxinidae > Eptatretus > Eptatretus burgeri. Next base: position 54,767,075 of record NC_140966.1, read on the forward strand.
GGTACCCTGCTGACCACCGGTACCGGTGGCGGTCGTTGGTAACCCGGGCCTCAACCGATCCGGTATGGAAATTCGTTTTGTTGTCCGCATAATGATTTGGCATAGGTTTTTATGCCGGATGCCCTTCCTGACGCAACCCTGGTCGCCTCTTACGACACACAGGGATATGGTACACCTATTCTAACCGGGGCATACACCGGGCCCAGTACACTGGTACTCATTTCGCCGACCTCAGAAGGATGACAGGCTGAGTCAACCCCCTGGTGTTATACGACTTGGTATGTATATATATATATATATATATATATATATATATATATATATATATATATATATATATATATATATATATATATAAATTCAGTGGCCCAACGGGGCTTGAACTCAGGACCTTTTGGGTCCCAAGCCGTTGCCCTAACCACTGCGCCAACACAACACCAGGCTCTGGTATATATATATATATATATATATATATATATATATATATATATATATATATATATATATATATATATATATATATATATATATATATATATATATATATATATATATATATATATATATATATATATATATATATATATATATATATATATATATATATATATATATATATATATATATATATATATATATATATATATATATATTTCTTTTTACTATTCATATTGTATTTTACCAATTCTATTTGGTGTCGTTTTATGTTCTTAAAGAAAACTTGTTTTAATCTGCTAACTGTAACTCCCTGTGTTAGCATAAGTCTGACTAGTTGTTTAAATCCATTGACAAGTTCAGTGCTGTGTGTGATTGCTCTCACAGTCCTAATTATTTCACCTGTTACTGTACCAAGGAATAGTTTCTTAGGAATGTTTCTATGAAAGGCATTCGTACAATGTAGATTGGAAAAGCATTTTGTTTATCAAATAATTTGGTGTGAAATTTGTTATTATCGATATTGACACCCCACCCACCTCCCCCCACACACACACCACACATATATAAACACACACAAGCACATATATTATGTACTGGTATTTACAAAAGTTGTTTTATTTGAAGTTATAACCTTAACTTATATCATCAATTGACTGATTTCCCAACTTCCCGGATCATCAGCTGGGCACCGTTTTTCATCGAGGTTTCGATCCTTTCAGCCAAAAACCTCTCCAAACGGCGGATCCACAACCCGGGCGGATCCACAACCCGGTCGCCAGTCCATATCAGTAGATTACCCAACATCAATGGGCACACAACCTCAAAGTTGTGTCTCGACTCCAGACACTCAGTCAACACAGAAATGCAATATCCAATGAAAGATTTTCAATTAGTGATGAAACATAAAATGAAACCATTGCCACCATCTACTTCATGTTAATTTAGTCTATTTTTGTGGAAGTTAAGGAGTACAAATGATTTAAATCAGACTTGGTGGTGTAGTGGTTAGAATGCATGTTAGTCGAGGAGGTGGTGGTTCGAACCTAACCTTGGCCGAGTCATGCCAAAGACTTAAAAAATGGTACGTGCTGCTTGCTTGCTTGATGCTCAGCATTTAAAAAGGATGCAGCACAGACAAAGAACCATACATTGGCAATCCTTGTGCATGCCTGATGGGCCTTATGGCTTTCTCAGATTGTGTTGAAGTTCCTTTTAGGGGGTCAGGTCAGGTCAGGTATGGGAGCATGTGCCAGAACAGCGCGTCGCTGCGTCCACTTTCCGCTGGTACTCCAGGGGCCTCCGTCTGGCCATCCCCCAGGCAGATGCCAGGCCCATCCCCATCTCCTTGAGATGATGGTCAACCTGCTGCAACCATGAGGCACGTGGTCGGCCCACTGGCCTCCTCCACTCATGAGACTCCCTCGCTGAGAGAATCTGGTGAGCAGGATCAGCGTCAGGAAAACGAGCCACATGTCCATACAGCCGCAGCTGACGCTCACGGACTATGCAGGTAACAAATCTCATCCGAGTCTCTCTCAGCAACCGCTCGTTGGACACAAAATCCGACCAGCGATAGCCAAGGATTCTTCGAAGAGACCTGGTACCAAAGGAATTAAGTCTCCGTCTCAGATCCTTGGTCAAAGTCCAAGTCTCGCACCCATAGAGCAAGACTGGAAGTACCAAGGACCTGAAGACTCAGACTTTCGTCCTCCCGCACAGGTACCGGCAGCGCCACACCCCATGATCCAGTGAATCCATGACTCCCCAGGCCCGACCCAGACGTCTATTGACCTCCGGCTCACAACCTGCAGAGACATGAATATCACTGCCAAGGTAAGTGAATCTATCCACGACCTCAACATCCTCACCACAAACAGACACAGACAGGACAGCAGCATCCAAGATGTCACCGAAATCCTGGATCTTAGTTTTGACCCAAGAAATCCGTAATCCCAACGGCTCCGACTCCTCATTCAGCACCTCGAGGGCCCCCAAGAGGATGTCTAAAGTCTCCGCAAAGATGACTGCATCATCTGCAAAATCAAGGTCCGAGATCTTGACATTGCCAAACGATGCACCGGAACTTGATCTCTCCGACATCCTCCCAAAAATCCAGTCCATACAAGTGCTGAAAAGTGTGGGGGCAAGTACACATCCCTGACGAACTCCAGTAACAACTGGAAATAAGTCAGAGATGGTACCACCACACTTCACAGCACTCTCAGTACCAGAGTAGAGTTCAGACATCAGATCGATCAGTTTCGGTGGCACCCCACGAAGACCAAGAATCCTCCAGAGGACATCCCGATTCACTGAATCGAACGCTTTACAGAGATCAACATAGGCTGCAAGCAGCCCCTGCCGAAACTCTCGTCTACGTTCGGTGAGGACACGAAGTGCAAGGATACGGTCAATCGTTGACCTCTGGTGTAAAGCCTGACTGCTCTGGACGCTGGTGCTCAAGCAGATGGTGGCGAACCCTATCAAGAATTATCCGAGCAAAGACCTTGCCCGGCACTGAGAGCAGCGTCACCCCTCGGTAGTTGTTGCAGTCTTGGCGATCACCCTTCCCTTTCCAGAGAGGGACAACAAGGCCCCTCTTCCAGTCAGTTGGGATGATGCCTGTGTTCCAGGCAGAGCACAAAACTGCATGCAATGACACGAGTGCAGCATTTCCACCAGCCTTGAGAAGTTCAGCATGGATGCCACAGATCCCTGGAGCTTTGCCCCGTTTCAACTGGTTCACCGCAGCACGTGTTTCCACAAGCGATGGTGGACCACAGTTGATTCGAGGGTCAGCAACAGGGATTGTAACACCCTTGACGTCCAACTCGACAGCTGGGGGATCAGCCTGGTACAACCGCTCAAAGTAACCGGCCCAGCGGGCCTTCACTTCAGACTCCTCTGTCAAGAGCCTACCACTCTCTGTTCGAACTGCAGTGCTCCGAGGGATGGGCTTGGATGAACGTAATGCGCAAATTCCCCTGTAAGCGGGACGAGAATCACCTGTCCACAGGTGATGCTCTACCCCCTCACAGATTCCTCGCACATAGGCCTCCTTGTCCACCCTCAGTGCACGTACAGTTTTACGCCTCAGCTCCCTGAACAGCTCAGCTCTGCCATTCAGCCTGGCCCTGCGACTCTGGTCAATGGTATCCAGTGTCCCTTGAGAGACAAAATTCTTCTTTGCCCTGTGGTGAACTCCAAGGCATCCACCGGCAACATCAAGGACGGTGGTCTTGAAGGTGCTCCACAACTCTTCAGGACCCCCCAAAGCACGCAGACCCGCCAAGTGTCCACTCAGCCTGTTCGCAAACTCCTCAGCTACTCTCTCATCCCTGAGCTTGGCAACATCCAGCCTAGGCTGGGATGGTACCATTCTCCAGGATTTAAGGTGCAGCTTTAGAGTTGCTACAACAAGCCTGTGGTCAGTATTGAGGAACTGAGCACTCCGGTAGACCCTGCAGTTCTGGATCATCCTCCAACGACCGTCAATGAGGACATGGTCAATCTCCTTTGCCACACCGCCAGCGTTGGAATACCAAGTCCAGCGATGAGCTTGCGGGCGCTGAAACCATGAACCAGCCACCCTAAGTCCATGACTTCTTGCAAAGTCAAGGAACTTAGTGCTATTCTGGTTCATAGTTCCTGACCCATGGGGACCAACACACACCTCATAACCATCCCTATCAGTTCCAGTCGATGCATTGAAATCCCCCAAGACTAGAAGTGTATCTCGTCTGGGGGCACTGATCAACCACAGACTCCAGTGTGGCGTAGAATGTGTCCTTCACGGTGAGATCACTCGCCTCAGTCGGAGCATAAATAGAGACCAGGGAAATGACACCCAAGGAGTGGCGAATCCTTAATCTCATAATACGCTCGTTGACCGGTGTTACCTCAATTATCATTGGGGTCAGCTTATTGGACACAGCTACAGCAACTCCTTGGGTATGGTAACCATCAGAGCGACCAGACCAATAGTAGGTGTAACCACCCACCATTATCTCGCCACAATCCGGTCTCCGAACCTCAGAGAGAGCTGCAATCCCGATGTCCAAACGCTTGAGCTCAGATGATAACAGAGACAGGTGATCATCCTCTCTTAGGGATAGGACATTCCAGGCACCCACCCGAAGGGACCGCCTCAGGTTAACCCAAGGAGACCGCCGTCTGGTGGACGACACCTCAGCACCACTCCGACACACTCTCCCGCAATCTGACCCAGGGATGATAACACGTGGTTTCCCTCCTATCAAAGATTGGGGGTCCAGAAGGCTTTGCCCCAATCCCGTCATCCAGTGAGCTGCCCTGCGAAGGGAAGCTGCACAGGAGGTACTCCCACGGAGTGGGTTTTCAGATTTTTTTGCGTTTTTGCGTTTTGCGGAATGAAGCGTTTTACGGTGGTCGGAGTGCAAATCCTGCCACCAACCTCCTAATAAGAAGTAGCCCAACTGCAGGACGTCCGCAGACACAGTTGGGCACTAGATATGGATGGCCGTTGGCTCACAAGGAGCTCCTCCGCCCTTTGACAGGTTTTGTTTTTTAATCCTGCTGGGTGTCCATATCCAAACACCCTCCTCACCAGAAAACCTGGTGGGGGAGACGGTTTAGTTGCCGACAACCCGACCATGGAACAGGTTAGTACAGGTTTACATGGTACCTGTAGCAGGTCACAGATCGAACCTGACCTGACTAAAGACCTGACCTGACCTGACCTTTTAGGGGGACTCATCTTTATTTAATAATTTCCAAACAAGTAGATACGATGTCATCGAAGAGTGAGATCAGAACTGTCATTACAATTAAGGTTTTGTCACATACCGTTTGGAACATTTTTGTCCCCCATCCCTCTGACAAGGTCGGAGACGGGCGACATTAAAATGAACTCCATCCAACGTACTGACTGACCGACGGATTATCTGTTCATGTACTATTGTGTACGCAATATTTTAAAAACCATTGAACATTTCGATTTTATATTGCAGATATCTATTCTTCATGACATTATCTCAACCTGATTAGATCACAGCTGTGTTTGGTTAACCATTTTGGTAACTGAGATTGTGTACGCGATATTTCAAAAACCATTCAAGCTTTAGCTTTCATACAATCTGAAGACGACAATGGTCCACGAGCGGTATTTGACGATGTAGATTGTTTCAGAAGTCAAGGATGAGACAATGTGATGATGTTTGACCAAGTTATAAAAATGATCAACATGATGTGATACGAGTGACAGGTTATTAGCTGCAAAATGTCGAAAACCCGGTTTCGTTCAACAACTTTCAAAATTTGACCTTTGCATAACCTTTAAAGGTCACAAAACAATGTTGTGGACATTAAAATAAGGAAACAGGATACGTGCTATAGCTTATTGGAGTTAGTTCGTCGAAGAAGGTCGAAAACCCGGTTTGATTATGACCTTTGGTGCAAAACTTCCTCTGGAACATTCCAGGAACAATACAACGTCATATAGGCTATATGGCATTTCGCACTCCTCGGATTAATTATAATTATCCATACTTTGATGAAATCAGCGTAAAAACAAACTTGAAGGGGGCGCCACGGGCAAGGTGTTCGAGATAGAGCAAAATGGTTTCAAGACTTTAGGTGGGGAATGACCTCAAGATTATGCATAAAACATATTGTCATCCTAGCTCTCAAAGTTTGGGCAGTCGTATGATTTTTATGTCAAAATTCGCAATTTTCTAAGTTTTTGACCTTGTGACCTTGACCTTGGGACGAAAATGAAAAATCGGATAACGACAAGTTTTAGATAATTCATTTTCCTATTCAAATACCAAAGAACCCATCCCATTCAGTCAATTTCCAAGGAGAAGATATATTTTTAATCCGACTACCCCCTAAAATGGCTATTTTTTGGGCGTGGCT
>NC_140966.1:54775907-54840907 GCF_056783735.1 Eptatretus burgeri
CCCCCCCCTTTCCCAACGTCTCAATCTCTCTCTCTCTCTCTTCTAACTCCATGCACTCTCTCACCCCCAACTCTCCGTACTCCCCTCTCATTTCTTCCTGTTCTTAACAACACTACATAAATATACACAGGGAAATTTGGTGCATGAGAAGGGCATTTGGCCTATCATACCTGCATTGTTCCTGTTCCTGTTTGTTTAGAACAGGGATCTCCAACCTTTTTGGGCGGAGGGCCAAAAAACCAAAGTGGTGAGGGGCGGAGGGCCACACCCAAAAAAAGGACGCTAAATTCCGAAAAAAATATATAATTAATATGCGGAAATTTAAACAAACATTAGTGCTGAATATATTTTTCTTGCCAACGAATATGATAAATGAATAATCGTGTTAAAAACATATGTGTCTAATATGAATCAAAATCATAATAAAAATTACAGAACGCTTTGATCATTGACCCTGACAAATTGGCAGTATCGTGGGCCGCATTGTAATGTAAACTTAATATGGCACCGCGAGCCATATAAATCCGTCTAAGGGGCCGCATGTGGCCCGTGGGCCACAGGTTGGAGACCCCTGGTTTAGATCAATGTTAAAAGTAAACTAAGATGGAATGTTAAATTAACAATGACTTCCAACTTTCTTCCCTTATCCTCACTATAATTCACGGACCGGTGTTTGTGTATTTGTTTGTTTGCCGCACTACTCCTCCTCCTACAGTTGTGGGCTGATTCCATCCAGACTTGCGACATAGGATCAGCATGATCCCAATTAATGCGTCGGGGTGTATTTATGTTTGCTGGTGGTTTTGGCGGGAGGGGGAGGGATGCAAATTCTCTTGTAAATGTGTATTGTGTAGCGCCACCTCCAGGTGAGGGAAGGTATTACAAGGCTCCGCCATTTACAGTGCAGTATTCCTGTCCCCACGTTTTCCAGTGTAGTGAGGTGTTTTGAATTGTAAGCAGGAGGTATGTTTTTGCTTCATGTACATAACTTCATGGGTTTTTTTTTTTGCCTATTAACTGCTTAAGTAAAGGTGTGCGTCAGAAGAACGTGCTGCATGCTTGAAACAAGATCACCCATAGGGTGGGTACTCTGCTAGTGATTCTGAAATGGGGCGAGAAAAGTGGCTCAAAACATGCAGGTCTACCTCAATGATGGCTTTAACAGCAATCGTAATCTCTAAATTACAGATGTGATAATTCCCACACAAATATGTCTGGTTTTCATCAAAACAATTTTTGATTTTGATGGACCATACTATTTACAGTAGCATTGTTACTGCTGAAGCAGTTTCTTGGCAAATGTTACACTGTGTAGTTTGCTATTGCCTTCCCACATTGTTTGTCCATGCTATATCCTTTTAAGTGCGGCTGTGCTGAGTGTCAAGCAACAAAGCAGCACATACCATTTTTAGCTTATCTGGAATTGGGATTCCAGATAAAATATTGTCATTGTGCACCGTCTAGCCATCTGTCTGTCTGTTCGGCTGTCCATCTCCTATTTCGACTTCGGCCAAGCCGCTGGGCCAATCAGGCTGAAATGTGGCAGCAACGTTCCATTCCTGACTGGTAATGGGGATTGCAAAGCTCGTTTCGGTTATGTGACTTTAAGTAGGTCAAAATGGCCAACTTAGCAAATTTCTTCAAAAATCTTCTTCTCCAGACCAACCAGTCAGAATGCTACAAATTTCGGTTACAACATTCGGCGAGGGTAGGGATGTAAAATTGTGGAGGTCATGCTGATCACATGACCGGAAGTGTGTCAAAATGGTGGTCGTGCAAATTCCTTCAAAAATCTTCTTCTCCAGACGCACCAGTCAGAATGCTACAAATATGGGTTACAACATTCGGCCAGGGTTGGGATGTTAAATTGCAGAAGTCATGATGATCACATAACCGGAAGTGTGTCAAAATAGCCGAGAGTCAATTTTTGGGAAAACCGCGTAAATTCCTTCAAAAATCTTCTTCTCCAGACCTATCAGTCAGAATGCTGCCAAATTTGGATCTCAACATTAGGACAGGGTCCTGATGTTAAATTGTGGAGGTTGTGCCCATCATGTGACTGGAAGTGTGTCAAAATGACTCACCATCAATTTTTGGGAAAACCGCATAAATTCCTTCAAATATCATCCTCTCCAGACCCACCCGTTAGAATGCTTTCAAATTTGGGTGGCAGCATTCGGCCAGGGCCCAGATAAGCTGCAGGTCCAGTGGTCCTATTTTTAGTCTTTGCTATGACTTTGCCAGGATTCAAAGCACTGATCCCCCCAAACTCAGAGCAGATGCTCTGTCCATTACGACACAGTCTGGTTCAAAATAATACGAGAACTAGAGAGTTCACATTAGACCTTACCCCACACAGTCTTGATAAAAAAAGGACATGGGTGGGGTCTGCAAGCAGCAAAGTTGATTGGTCAAGATTATGTAAAATGTCCAAATATTTTGTCCAAGTACTGCTCAATGAAAGTTGTTTTTTTAAAGTGCCAACAAGGAAATTTTGTTCGACAGTGTTGAAGTATATAATTCAATTAAAATAAAATAGAGATTTCAAAGGTTGTAGAAAAAAGAATTCAGAAGTTTACCACCATTGATGCAGCTTCTTTTACACCACCTTCTTTACACACCAGCTTCGAGGTGCTGAATGAGGAGCCGGAACCGCTGGATTATGGGTTTCCTGGGTCAAAACTAAGATCCAGGCCTTTCAATGACATCTTGGATGCTGCTGTCCTGTCTGTGCCTGTTTGTGGTGAGGAAGTTGAGGTCGTGGAGAGATTCACTTACCTTGGCAGTGATATTCATGTCTCTGCTGGCTGTGAGTCAGAGGTCAATAGACGTCTGGGTCGGACCTGGGGAGTCATGGATTCACTGGATAATGGGGTGTGGCGCTGCCGGTACCTGTGCAGGAGGACGAAAGTTCGAGTCTTCAGGTCCTTGGTGCTTCCAGTCTTGCTCTATGGATGCGAGACTTGGACTCTGACCAAGGATCTGAGATGGAGACTTAATTCCTTTGGTACCAGGTCTCTTCGGAGAATCCTTGGCTATCGCTGGTCAGACTTTGTGTCCAACGAGCGGTTGCTGAGAGAGACTCAAATGAGATTTGTTACCTGCATAGTCCCTGAGCATCAGCTGCAGCTGTATGGACATGTGGCTCGTTTTCTGACGCTGATCCTGCTCACCAGATTCTCTCAGCGAGGGAGCCTCGTGAGTGGAGGAGGCCAATAGGCCGACCACGTGCCTCGTGGTTGCAGCACGTTGATCAGCATCTCAAGGAGATGGGGATGGGCCAGGCATCTGCCTGGGGGATGGCCAGACGGAGGCCCCTGGAGTACTGGCGGAAAGTGGATACAGCGACGCGCTGCTCTGGCGCATGCTCCCATACCTGACCTGACCTGACCTGACCTTATTTAACACATTGCATTAGTTATTCACGCCTGTTGTTTGTGTCGTTTATCACTAAAAACCAAGATGTCACTTAAAACAGTAAGTTTCCTGTTTGGAATGATTTTCAATTTTGTTTGACTGTCAGACAGCAGTAACAGACTGCAGGCAGACTAAAAAAATTATCTCACTCCTCTCTGTGCATGTGCAATCGGGACATATTCAGAGCCAAGGTATTGCTAAGCTACAGGTTTGTTTTCCAATTCATGTTCCGATTTGTGTTCAAAATAATAACATTCAATGAAAAGAAGTTGTCCCTTAATCAGAAACTGATGTTTGTGGACAGACAGACAGACAGACACACAGGCAGAGACAAAATGAACCAATTGTTTAACCATGCATTTTGCTACGTGCGAGCAGGGTAATTAGCGAATTGGCTGATATAGTATGACTTATAATACCCCCTTCCACTGGGAGCGGCGCTATGCCATATATAGTATATGTACATCATGGAGAGAATTGGCATCCTTCCCCCACCCTGAACCCCAAGAAATATGAAATTTTTAAAATGCCTGCAACCTTCCTGTGCACATCCCTCATACAACTACCAGTTTTCAACTCATTCCATTCAGCAGTTCAGGTGTGCATACACTTCTTGCATTACAGTGTGATTTATCTCTGCATGGCCATGGCAGTCCTTGTGGTCACTAACTAGGCAACAGAGATCCTAATTTGAGGTGATGGGGTGCGACAGTGTGTGATGCACAGAAGGAAACAACAATGTCCCCAAATGAAAGGAAATCGGGAGCCCGCCCAGTCATCCTGCCTCCCAAAACCAAAACAGTTTTTTTGCTGTGTCCTTGCTGAAGGGGTCACCAGAATTGCCTTCAATGGCCAACACATGGTCGATGAACAAGGGCCTTCGTGCTTCCTGGCCAACCGAACCTGACCGTCCGCCCAGCATATTCCCTTTCCAGCCACTGATGGAGCAAAGAGAGGCAAGGCATGGGATGAGCTCCATATTTCTCTCATTCCATGAGAGATTAATTGCACCACCTGTGGACACGCACAACTTCCCCACCAACAAACTTTACAACACAATAACCTCTTCTCAGCTGCCAATTATTACCTAAACCTGACATATGAGGTAATACATGCAGATGCCATGGCATGCACACACAAAAACCAAGCAAAGATGTTTTTTCTTTTCAAGGCTGATGTTACATTTCCAAACCTTTCCACTTGGTGTTGTGTGTGTGGGCCCATATCCAGGGTAGTTTTTCCTGTATAATTTCACTCTGTCTTTGTGTCTGGGATTTTTTTATGTGCCATGTGTGAAGAAGCTCTCACTATCTCTCTCTGAAAGGACACTCTCACGATCTCTCTCAAACTTTCACGATCTCTCTCTGACAGGACTATCGAGTAAACACCACTATCTCCTTTCTAAACAATCCTCTTGAGGATATTCAGTCATTCAAACTCCTGGGTGTCACTATCAGCCATGATCTTTCTTGGGCAAACCACATTTCAAAGTTGGCCTCCAAAGCCAGCTGCCGACTGGGCGTCCTCTGTCATACAAAGTCCTTCCTTGGCACACCTGAATTCCTATCCACTTACAAGGCTTTCATCTGCAGCTTGATGGAGTACTACTCTCCCATCTAGGCTGGCTCCCCTGCCTCACATCTTGCTCAGCTAGACACCATGGAAAGCAAGGCCTTTAGGATTATTGAAATCTCCTGCAATGAAGCTGAGTCGAGGGCCTATCACTTCACCATCGCAGACAGGTCAGTGGTGTCTGTCTTCTACCGCCTCCTTTCTGGCCTTGCACCATCTGCTCTTTCCACTACTGGTTTCTGCAGGGCACACAAGGTCTACCATATACCCCTTTCTGGTGAAACTCACAAAACCCAGAATCACTGCTCACCTCTACTCATTTGTTCCACTTTTTTCATACCCGTGGAACTAACTTCCACATTCTCTTGAATCTCGGTCTCCTCTCCAGGTCTTCAATACAGGTGTTCACCACCTTCTCAGATCGTCCCCAATCCAAAACCATCATCTTTTATACCCTCGTTAACCCCCCTCACCCCACCCTAAACCCTCCTTTTACAAATTTCCAGTTATCCCTCCTGAGGGTTTCCTTCTTTGTCCTTCTTGTCCACCCCATGCATCTCCTGCTCTTCATTCCTTCCCACACCCATTGTCTGTCCAAGTCTGCCTCTATTATGGTCTTCAACTCTGCTGTTGGTGTTTCCACCTTCTCTCAACTGTTCCTTTTGTCCTGTTGCATCCTGATCCATTCAGTGTACTAGTACTACCTCTTCCATGAGCCTCAATTATGTATACAAAAACAAAAATCTCTAACAGACTGTATGCACCACCATTTTGCCCTGCTGGTGGTTCAGGTTCACTTGGGTTGCCTGGAGGATTAAAATTAAAGTAATCTTGATTAATAACCGGTGTGGTTTTTGATCATGCCAGAGCAGGGACTGATGTTCACCACTCGCCATCAGTTCGTGAAAGACAGTGATTATTTGATTACCCTTGGAATTTTGACTCCAACATGGTTAGCAACAGCTTCGATTGCGGTTTATCTTATTGGGTGGTTGCCGTCCATGGGATATTTTGTGTCAAGTGTGAAATTTGAACCAGATTCTTCCAGGTGAAAAACAAAACAAAAACATTTTGTTTCTTGAGCCAGACTGGCATTTTTTAATTTAAAATATTTTTTTTGAGTTTGTAGCATGGTCAAAATAGTGGAGAGGCTGGTGTGGAAGATGGCAGTGGGGAGGAGTTTAGCAGAGGCATTTCCCCCACTACTTGTGTCACACAGGGAAGCCCCTCCTCCTCAGGCTGGCTGGGCATGACACAAGCAGATATTGCAATGATGTTCCAGGACATAATGGTGAAATTGACAAAAATTAAAAATGAAATGAAAGCAACCAGAGATGACCAGAAAGCTAATTGGAAAAAAGTTAAAAGATGATACTGAAATAAGGAGATTAATTGGATGAATACTATCTTACAACGACATAATGAAGAAATCGTCCAAGTGAGGGAACAATGTGAGGACATGACCAGCAAGTTGCCAGAGTTAGTGCCCATGGAGGTCGAATTAGTACCTGCAGAGATGGAGTTAGAGCCCCCCCCCCCAATATGGAGTTAGAGCTTGTGGCGGTGCAGTTAGTGTCCACGGAAATGCAGTTGGAGTACCATATAGCCACACAAGAGCAAATTCTCCTGGAAAGGGGTCAGTGGAATCTCTGATTGGCTGACTTTGGTGTAGATGCTGTCACAGAAGAGCAGCTGGTCACTCATGACAGAAGGATAAAGTAAGAGGTTGCACAAGAGCAGGAGTGACTCAAAGAAGAGGTATGAAGGTCCGTAAGTCATCTTTCAGAAGAGATTAATTTGATATCCTGTGGTTTAACATCCTTCCGATGGGCGGCACACACATTGATGCATCGCTTTGCATGGGAAACACAAGGATGACAATTTATAGCAATGTCGAGAATAAAATCCAGGTGAGACAGATCAAATATGAGTGTGCAAACCTCTTAGCTATCCTGCCAGCCCCATTATACTGTATAATGCATAGCAATATCATAACGATGTCTAAATATCTGAGATTATGTTTATTAGTGGTGTTTCCTATTCCTAGAACCATGGATGCCTTTACTCTCGCTTCATTTTTTTTCACTTTTCCCAAATTTTAGTGCCATGTACCACCAACTTAACAGCCTTCAGCATTTAAATCCCAATGTTACACTATACACTCAGTGTACAAACATTAGGAACACCTTCCTAATATTGAATTGCACCCACTTTGTCCTTAGAACAGCTTCAGTTTGTCAGGGCATGGACTCTCCAAGGTGTCAAATGTGTTCCACAGGGATGTTGGCCTATGTTGACTCCAATGCTTCCCACAGTTGTGTCAAGTTGGCTGGTAGTGGATCTCCATTCTGAATAGCTCGTTCCATCTCATCCCACAGATGCTCAATTGGATTGAGATCTGGTGAGTGGGCAGGCCACTGCAGTAAGCTGAATTAATGTTTGTGGAACCATTCCTGAACAATCCTAGCCTTGTGGCATGGGGCATTATCCTTCTGAAGAAATCCATTCACAGCTGGATACACTGCTACCATGAAGGGATGCACCTGATTGGCAATGATGTTCAGATATCTTGTGGCATTCAAATGTTGCTCCACTTTTATCAAGGGGCCCAATGCGTGCCATGAAAACAAACCCTATACCATCACACCACTGCCACCAGCTTGCAATGGTGACACACGGTATGATGGATACATGTTCTCATGTAATTTCCTCCATACCGTAGTCCTCCAATCAGTGTGAAACAGCTGGAACTGGGATTCATCAGACCAGGCAGTTTTTCCAATCCTCCAGTGTTCAGTGTTTTTGTTCCTTAGCCCACTGCAAACGAAGGTTCTTGTTTTTTTGCTGAAAGAAGTGGAGCTCTGTACGGTTGTTGGCTGCTATACCCCATTCGTGTCAAGGTACGACGAGTTGTGCATTATTTTTGGGGGTTTTTCATCACCAATGTTGTACTGACTGTACCCATCTGTTGCTCTGCACAATTTGTGTCACCCTCCTTTGGCCTCTTTCATCAGTGAGCTGTTTTCGACCACTGGCCTGCCGTTGACGAGATGTCCTTTGGGTGGTGGACCATTCTTGATACACACAGGAAACTGTTGCGTGTGAAAAACCCAGTTTCAATTCTTGACTTACTCAACCGGTGTGCCTGGCACCTACTACCGTACCCTGTTCAAAGGCACTTAAATATTTTGTCTTGCCCATTTACCCTCTGAATGGCACACATACACAATCCATGTGTGAATCGTCTCGAGGCTTAAAAATCCTTCTTTAACCTGTCTCCCCTTCATCTACATTGATTGAAGTGGATTTAACAGGTGCAATCAATAAGGGATCACAGCTTTCACCTGATCAGTTTATTTCATGGAAAGAGCTGGTGTTCCTAATGTTTTGTTCACTGACTATATCTGAGTGACTATTATAAGCATGTATGATTTTTGATGATGAAATATAATGCTGTTGAAGATGATTCTGACATTGGTTACTAAACTATATTATGGCGACTGTGTTTTTACAGGTTACAAATATCAAGAGTTCTGGAAACTCGTGGTCACAATATGAATCTCAACCAAGCCAAACCGAAGCAGAACACTGAGGATGCTGATAAACGAATTCATAAGCAAGATAAAAGTATGAAGGCTGGTTTTTGTGAAAGATATGGATTTATATGCTTTATTGAACCCATAATGCTGGGGAAGTGTTGTTTCCAGAATCCCAATATGAGTGGATAGTAGGGTTTTCTTTAAATAGCAACTTAAGGCTGATGGAGGAGCTTGAGCAGATATTGTATTATGTGTTGGACAAAGATATCAGGAAATAAATGTACCTTTACATTAATTAAAAAGACACTTGTAGAGTATGGACAAATCAACATAGTTTTGTGTTTTTGGCCTATTGCTACAACTGCTAATCACCACATTCGGGTGTGGAGGGACCAAATCTGAAGCAGTCGTTTGACAAACGCCTGGTTCAAGGTCGAATTTGATAGCGCATGTGTAGTGATGGATGCTCTGTACTTTTATGAGCATGTCGATACGGTTTTTTTTTATCACGATTACAGTTAACTTGATTGCATCCACAGGCAAACCCCATTGAATCAAAATGTATTTTCAGCATGGTACGATATAAAGCCAGGTAGCAATATGCACACTGCTTCTATTCGCTCAGCACTGGACCAAGTTTTCAGGATGTATGAAGCCCCAAGGGGGGTGACACAGAGAGCCACTCGTGTGCATCTCGAGGTCCCCTTCCTCCACCGCCGGCAAGGCACAGCAAGGAGGGCGAGTAGAGTGTTCTATCCGAGAGATGATCAAGGCAGTGCGGTCCAAGGCAGAGAGCACTTGAGCAGCTAGAGAGTCCATGCCAGTTGGTCCAAAGCAACCAGAAAGAGCATCCATAGAGAGTGACAATGAACAAAGGCTGGTCATGCCTTTTTAAGCGCTCCTCGGCCCTGCTCAACTTCCTCGTCTATTGAGAGGAGTGGGGGAGCAGCACTGTAGGTGATGGCCACGGCCACTGTTTTTATATGGATGCATCCAATCATACGCCACTTTCCTGAGGCCTCCTCAGACAGACTCACGAGGCTTCTTGAATGCTGACAACCTACAGTCGGTCTGGAACTTATCTGGGTCTCGACGAGTGGGAACATCAGACAAGATGTGCTTACCTTCTCTAACCATTAAATTTGGACAGAACTGACTCCCCAGCGGTGGCATGAAGGACTTCATTCTATGCATTGCTCTTAATAGAGAAAATTTTCAAAATCTTACCATGAATGGAATGGTGCTAAAGCCTTATTTCGATCTATAACCCTCCCCCAACCCTCCCTCCGTCCATTAATGTAACACAGCCCCTCCCCTGCTACTGAGGCTCATGCCAAGGTCACCTATAGGTCCAACCTTAATGCTTAAACACACACACTAACGATCTTACTCATTAAATCTGAGGAGGCTATAGAAGGCAAGGTCAGCTCAAACCATCTTGCCTATTTAATCTTATCACTCTTGTGCTCACTTCATTGCATCATTTCCCATGTAGTTCCCATATTGACAGAAAACAAACAAACTTTCAATAATTTAAATCTCCCACCCTTTGAGATATTTCATGCTCCTATGGTGGGGAAGGGAGATGGCACCAAAAACACAATGATTATGTTATTAGACAATTTGATGTTGTCAAAGAAAAACCCCAGTGGATGTCTTCTGCTACAGATAGTCAGCTGAACCAATATCCCAATTTCCAATCTACTCTAACCAATTGTTTAAGATCTATGCCATTCAGAGCAGAAAAAGGTAAGCCTGGTGTTGGCTTAGTGGTTAGGGTGGCTAGCTTGGGATCTTAGGGTCCTGAGTTTGAGCCCTGCTGGCTACTGAATTAATACCAGGTGAGGTTGACAGCCTGTAATCCTTCCGAGGTCGGCGAAATGAGTACCAGTATACTGGTAGAGGGGCACAGCATCAGCAGCATAGTCGCGCCCCAACGAAATGATAGCTACCCAGCAGCCAAGCTGCTATATGCAAGAAGAAGAAGAAGAAGCAGAAGAAGAAGAAGAAGAAGAGGAAGAAGAAGAGCACAGAGAAGGAGCATGTTACTGAGTGGAGCATTCATAGAAACTCATTTCAGCACACTACACTTCAAAACATTTCAATCCCTGTAAGGCCATTACATTTATCTTTAACCGGATGATGTTCAACTAACGGAGCAGCCAGGAGATTATAAAATAAGGTGGTGGAGGTATGACAGTGTGGTTTCTGCAGGGCAAAACAAAGTCCCAACTGGAGAGAAATCCTGGGTTCCCTACCCATTTTGTCCCTCTCCTCCAGCACTGCAATAGCTCCTTCACTGTGATATTGCTGGTGGGGCTGGGTGGGGCTCACCCAATGGCCTTCTGCGGCCTTCCATGGTTTCCAGGGCTCTTCCTCTCCCATAGCTGACCAGAGCTGACCCTCCTCTAATGGATTCCCATCTCCATTGGCCTGCTGGAGTAAAGAGGGGTGAGGCAATGGTGAGCTCCACATTCCATGCTCTCCCTGAGAGCCTGATCAGCCTGCGGATATGCATAATTCCCCACCCATGAACCTTAATCATCTATACTAATAAAAGGCAATGTGTGTGTGTGTGTGTGTGTGTGTGTGTGTGTGTGTGTGTGTGTGTGTGTGTGTGTGTGTGTGTGTGTGTGTGTGTGTGTGTGTGTGTGTGAGTGTGTGTACCTCCTACATAACTCCAAAACTATTAAACCGAGCTGCCTGAAACTTTGCATGCGTATGAAGAAAACTCTGAGGAAGTGCAAGAGTGAAAATTGGGTGTTTGGGTTAATTAAAACACCCCTTTTGAAGATAATTAATGGCCTTATTTAATTATATCCTTCATCAGGCAATCCTCGGCCACCTCACTGTCTGGGGTCTAAAGGCGTTTCCTGGGTAACTTCACTGGGGTCTGAAGCCGCAATGTTTTTTGGCCTGCTCAACCATGCCCTGACTTGGAACAGGCTGCAACGATTTCTTAACGATAATTTTTTTTCACTTTTCTCCTCATATTATCCAATCCCTGTTCATAATAGCTACAAATCGCTGTATACATCGCTTTTGTAAGTGCTATAGTTTTCATATTAGGAGCTTGGAGCGATTTCATGCATTATATGATGCAATATTCCATGATCTACTCTCACAGGAGAATGAAAGGATGTTATTGAAATATGATTCCAGCTTTGAGGATCGGATATTGTGGAAGAAATAAGTGTCAATCTGGAGTGAAATCTGATAATTTAAAGAAATAACAAGTCTTATAACTCAGCCAATATAACTATTTACTTTAAGTAAGCAAGGTGATGGTCCCTCCTTCTGTCTGAACTCTCCCTCCTCCAAATCCTGGAGGCATCTCATCAAATCTGTTTCTGGTGTATGTTCCTCCTCCATCCCCTTCCTTACCTCAAATGGCCGCACTGCTGACACCGCATGTGAAAAGCCTGAATGCCTAAACTCTGTGTTTGCATCTAAATCTTGTGTCCAAAGCCCATCGCTTTCTGTACCCACCTCACCTAGTCACACCCAGTTGTCTCTGGACTCTGTGTCCTTTAATTCTGACAAAATGGAGAGCTTTCTGTCAAACCTCGACTCAGAGTCTGCAACCGGTCCAGACGGTATCAGCCCACATGTCCTAAAAACTTGCTTTGCTGCTCTTGCTCACCCTCTTTCTGTTCTACTCACCCTCTAATTTGCTCAAGGTCTTCTGCTATCTGCTTGGAAATCAGTAAACATTAACGCTCTGCATAAAAAAGTGCAAAAACAGATCCTTTCAACTGTAGACGAACCAGCCTGCTCCCAATCATCAGCAATGTTATGGAATCCATCATCGCTTCTGACATTAAATCCTGCCTCTTCTCCAATGGCCTGATTTCCAATCATCAATTTGGATTCAGCCAAGGTCACTCCACCTTGGACTTGCTGCTCCTGCATTGCCAACAACGGATGGGGGTCCTCAATGCCAGACATGAGATCAGAGCCATCTCCCAAGACATATCGTGTGCTTTCGATACAGTCTGGAACCCTGCCATGCTCACCAAACTCTTTACCTTTTGTATCCAAGGCCATCTCCACTCATGACTCGCAGACTTCCTCTCCTGTCGTAGCCAACGTGTGGCCCTAAATGGAGTTCTCTCATCCCCTCTTCCTGTCCAGGCTGGAGTTCCTACAGGCAGTGTTATGGGCCCTGTTCTTTTTCTTGTTTTCATCAATGATTTCTCTCTGGAAAATCATCTTTATCTTTTTCCTGATGACTCCACCCTCTGCCGTACCATTTGTCATCCCTCAGATTGGAAAGCAGCAGCCTCTTCAATCTCTGCAGATCTGGATAAAATCACAAACTGGTTCAACACATGGAACATGTCTTTCAATCCTGACAAATCTCACACTCTAACTCTGTCTCTCTGAAAGGACCATCTGGAACCTCCCCCCCCACCACCCCATCTACTTTCTCAGCAATCCTCTTGAAGAAGTCCTTTCATTCAAACTTTTGGGCCTCACTACCTGCCATGATCTTTCCTGAGAATGCTACATCTCCAAGCGAGCATCCAAAGCCAGTCACTGAGTAGGTATCCTCCAGCGTACAAAGTCCTTCCTTGGCACACCTGAGTTCCTGACCACATGCAAAGCTTTCATCCATAGCCTGATGGAGTACTGCTCTCCCGTCTGGGCTGGTGCTCCCGTCTCTCACCTTTGTCGGCTTCACGCTGTGGAAACCAAGGCATTTATGATCATTCGTATCTCCCGCGATGAGGCTGTCTTTTGGCCTCTCACTCTCTCACCACAGGCAGGTCAGTGGTCTCTCTGTCTTCGACCGTGTCTTCTCCGGCCTCGCCTCCCCCTGCTCTGTTTATTATTTGTCTCGCCCATATTTCCGCAGGGCACTTAAGGTCCGCCAGCAACCCTCTTCTGGTAAAACGACCAAAGTCGAGAATCACTGCTCACCTTCATTCTTTAATTCTTCTTTTTCCCCACCTTTGGAACAAACTCCCACACAATCTTCAATCCCACTCTTCCCTCCAGGTCTTCAAAACAGCTGTTCACCAACATCTCTTATCTTCCCCCCATCCAAAACCACGATCTTTTCTACCCACATGAATCCACCCCAAACCCACCGACTTCAAATTCCCTGCTTTCTTTCCTTAAAGTTCCTGTTGTATACATCTTGTTTACCCCGTGTACCCCACCCCATCCCGTTCCCTTCCACAGATCTCCTCATGTGTCTATTCCCCACTGTTTTCTGCTTCCCTCTTCCATCCCTCCTGTCGCCTGCTCCCCTTGTTATTGTTATGTGTGTTAGCTCTTAAACGAGCCTTGACATTGTCTTAAAAAAAATCACTGATATTTGAAGCATTTCATATTAAGGTTGCTGGAGGTGAAAGTCGATCAAACTCCAATCCCTTGGAAATAGGCAAGATAATTAAACTCAAAAGTAGAGTGTAATTAACGCTCGTTTCCAAGGGATGGGAGTGGCAAATGTAATCAGTTTGTGCCTGCATGGACATCTAGTTTAATTTCGATTATTATTTCTTTGATCTACTTTATTCTATATCTACAACATGAGGCACTGGATCATTGAATGCAGTCTTCTTTAGCACATGTGTGTGTGTGTGTGCGTGTGTGTGTGTGTGTGTGTGTGTGTGTGTGTGTGTGTGTGTGTGTGTGTGTGTGTGTGTGTGTGTGTGTGTGCGTGCTCCATGCCGTTCTTTTTCGTTATTCTGTTTGAGCCATCTTCAAGCAACGTTAAATTTGTTTGGTTAGACATTGAAATATCCCCAATAATACCTGTTTTGAAGGAGACTAACATAATGCCTTTTAGCTTATTAAAACATTTAAAGTGTGATCTCATTTACTGATTGCGAATGATTTTAAAGCATTTGCCAATGTTAACTGCTTTCACAGAATCCGTACTGTTACATAAAGTTGAAACAACTGAAGGAGAAAATAACCCAGCCGAACAACAAGGAGGAGCTGAAGTTGGAATTTTGAAAGAAGATGTTGGAGATGATGCTATAAACCATGAAAGTGAAGAAACAATCGAAGAATGTGGTGCTGAATACAATGCAAATGATGAAGCAGATGATCGACATGATACTTTCAACAATACACCTGATGGGGTAGTTGATAAACAAGATGCCACAGAAGACATGGTTCATAAAGCCAATAATGGACATGATGAAAGCAAGATACGGAGCTCTCTGTTTTCAGATATGAATTTGGATGTGTGTGATGGAGAAGAGAGAAACTTGGTTGTGCTGGACCCTGATCATGTGAGTTCACCATTTTACCACTACAACATGGTTTGAGCTGTCTGTTCTATCACTGCTGCAGAAACCTTTTCTCTTAACTGACTATGAAAATGAAAGTTCAAATAACCTGCAAGTCTTAATTTCATGCTTTTTGAATACATTTAGTGATAACTTTAAAATATTATATTTTTATAGTTGCTTTTTCTTACTTTTTAGTTTTCTTACCTCTTCTATATAATATGTTTTGAGATTGTGCTTAAAATGAAGCCCTTGGTGAATAATTTGAGTTTTTGTAGACCCCATTAATTCCAAATTTATAACCCCCACCTTTGAGTGGCGTTATCGCTTTATGGACTTTGAGTGGCCTTACAGCAAACTCCCCCAAAATAAAAAGAGCACAATGTAACAAATTTAGAATGAAGAACTAGTCTTGCTCGTGGAGGCTACATTTGACCTTCATTGGCGGAGAGGGAGAACAATGGATGAAACTAACAGGACATATATTGAGGATTGCTGACCAACTTGGGAGGCATTTAGAAGCTTATATTTTGGGCTTTAACCCTTAGTTGAAGCAAAAGAGAAGCTGCCTTCGTCATATATAAATCGAACCCCTTAACTTGATGAGGCAACAAGGCATAGGTCAAATGCTATAACAGCAAATGTTGCATGACCTGTTAGCAACAAGTGTCGTCTCCCACATGAAGGCATTGTCTCTGCCCTGCTGGGGATAGAAGGTGTGGTTGCACTCGGAAAGAATAAATTAAACAAAAGGTGCAATTCTGATCCTAAATGTAACATAATTTATGTGCATGTGGATTTTTGCGGCTCGGTAGACGTAGACCAATTGCTTGTCCACCTCATTTGCCTGACCTGTCCACATTGGACTACATTTTATGAGGCAATTTAAAACTGTTGTTTGCTCACATTCTATGGATGAATTTATGGCTACGATAACGAATGCAATTCGTGAAATTACTTGGCAGCAACTGGAGAACGTTTTCAACAAGTTGGAAAATCAAATTGAACGATGTATTACGAAAGTTGACAGTTATGTTGAAGTCTAAATTTTGAACTGTATTGAGTAAAAATTTTATGACTTATGCTTTCATCCATCATCTATAGTTTGTTTCTACCACAGGTGAATATCAAAAGTTATAAAAGTTCAAAGTTGCACAAAGACTTTATGGACACTGTATGCATATTGTTCCGAATTTGGAATTCGATCGCACTCAACATACAGGTTCCTTTAGCTCAGTTATGTCGATAAGTGCATGTTCCATAGATAGCTTACCTTCCATTGTTTAATGGGCATAAATCTATTAAGTGCGCAGTGATTTAATTTAATATTTAGGGAGCGATCACAACACAAAGGAAGACGCCCGTCCCCCTCTTCTGCAAAGAGGAAGAAGAGCCCTCCCGTCCCGTGATTCATGACGTAAGCAACTCCCTCCCACCCGCCGTTGTACGGGCATGGGGGATGAGTCATGCCGGGAGTGGGGGAGGGGCGGAGGAGGATAAGGAAGAGATCCTCTGCTTTGTTCAGAAGAGAGGGCTGGTTCAGTAAGCTTCGGCTTCTGCTTGGCTCGGGTTAGGGAGGAGGCTTTTTGGAGAGCTTTTTGCTTCGGCTTGGCTTGTAGAAGGCTTTTTGGTTCTGCTTGGCTCGGTTCACTTTTTGGGCTCTGGCTTTGTTTGGAAGAGAGGTGGTTCACTTTTCGTGCTTGGTTCATCGAAAGAGAGCTGAGTTGGTTGCTCGGCTCGAGCTTTTGGTTGTTGTTCATCGGAGGAGCTGGTCGGGTTGTCGTGGTTCTTTTTCGGCCTGGTGGTCGAGGAGTGTCGGCCTGGTTCAAGGGTGGTCGAGCTGGTTCGAGCCTGTTGCTCTGCTTCGTGGCCTGGTTCAGCTGGCTCTTCTTGGCTCGTGGAGCTCTTTGTTCTCTGCTGGGTCCCCGGCTTGGTACGACTCATTGGCCTCATCTTGGAGGTGGTTCTACGAGGAAGCAACGCATCGACGGGAAGGATTGGCGCCTCTTCTCACCAGCACGTGTTCAGAAGCGCGAGAGGATTCGCTGGAGCTCGGGAAGGATCGCGGCTCACGCCGATTGGATCCAGCTCGCTCTCGCTGGAGCCCGGGTCCGAACAGCTTGAAGACCACATGAGGTGGAGAGGTTCGAGATAGGTTCTGGGTTTCAGCTCATCTGTCCTCAGAGTTGAAGTCCTTATTAAAGGCATCAGCAACCATTTCTTGTGTGTGTGTGTGTGTGTGTGTGTGTGTGTGTGTGTGTGTGTGTGTGTGTGTGTGTGTGTGTGTGTGTGTACGGGTGTCCTTGGGCCCGTCTAATAAGTATAAACTGTTAAGTGCCTGTGTTGTATTTGCTTTACATTTAATAATACAACTCGGCTGTAGGTTTTTGCTCGTGTCCTGTCCCCTATCCCCATTCATTCATTTCTTGCATGCCTGTGTTCAAATAAATGTTCCCCATTGTTAAATGTCACCTGCTCGTTGCGTCCCTTCCTCACATTGACTGCCATGGAGCGTTCGGAATGTTAGCTGGTTTTTAACACCGATAAGATAATCGGGTCCGACGAAGCGATGAGGTCCCGTTGAGATATAAACGGCAATTTGAACGCCGAGAAATCTACAACACTGGTGTCAGCGAGCGGGATACAAACTCTCCCGTCTCCAAACTAAATTAACGGAACCAGATCAAGGGTGTGCGAGGCGACCCTCCGGTTCCATCAAATTCCGAGCATGGAAATTTTTTACTACCGATACGCAGAATGGCAGCTCAAGGCGAGCAGGCGCAGGGTGGTTTAGATGTAAAGTTAGATGAACCCATGGTCCAAGACACCCGTGAGGAGGACACCTCCTTACCACAGGGATGGGAAAAGTGGCTATGCCATGCATCTGGTTATTTTTATTACTACAACTGCACCACTGAATGTGGTCAGTGGGTGCGGCCAGGGCAGGTGACAATGCAGCAGTTAACGGATGTCATGGAACTTGCGATGAAGCGCAAGAATTGGAGTCTGGGAACAATGGTGGATGATATAAAAATGCTCCGAGAGTTTGCAAACGGGACCAGGACGCTACCTGAAGAAAATACTGAGTCGAGGGGGAGTGTGGCAGCTGTTTAGACCACGATGACGGGTGAGGAAGAAGTGATGGAGAAAATAATGACGATTGGACAAGAAGTGTATGAACTCGGACAGTTGATGACGAGCTTTGCCGCCACGACAATTATCGGGGAAACTAAAAAAAACTCGGATACTAGGGGACGACGGAAGAGTTAAAGGAGGTGACGGAGACACGGATAATAAAAGAAATAACGGAGAAATTAAAGGAGGTAGAGGTGACGACGACGGAGACGCAGGAATGAAAAGAAATAATGGAGAAATTAAAGGAGGTAGAGGTGACGACGACGGAGACGCAGGAATTAAAAGAAATAACGGAGAAATTAAAGGAGGTAGAGGTGACGACGACGGAGACGCAGGAATTAAAATAAATAATGGGAGAAATTAAAGGAGGTAGAGGTGACGACGATGAAGACGCAGGAATTAAAAGAAATAACGGAGAAATTAAAGGAGGTAGAGGTGACGACAACAGAGACGAAGATCCAGGAAGAAACTAATAGACACGAAGAGACAACAGAAATAAAATGTATAGAAATGCAGGAGGTAGAGGAAATAATAATAGAGACGACGGCAGAAATAATGGAGACGAAGGAAACAAAAGAGGTGACAGAAACGCACATAGTCTTGGAAACAGAGACACAGGAGATAGAGGGTGAATTAAATGAAGCTGAAGACGAACACACACATGGAGTTAGCGAGGGACACTGAGCGGGAGCTTGGGGAATGTCCCGTGACACGGTGCAAGCAGCAGGATAACCTTCTTCGGGAACGAGGGGAGGTAATATGCCCCCTTGAAGCAGATCGCGACCAGGTGAGTCCGGTCGAGCTTTGCGAGTTAGAGGGGGCGAGTACTGTGGATGGGTACACGCGGAGCTTGGGGGGTATGGAGGCGCCCGGACCCCTTGTGGTAGCATGAATCCCCAGTGTAATTGTCCGGTGTGTGTGATTACGAGTGTGGCGAGCGTGCTGAAACGCGCGCATAGCGTGAGTGAAATGGCGTGCGTAAGTAAAATGGCATGCGTGGGTGAAAGGCCGTGTGTGAGAGAAACCACGTGTGTGAGTGAAATGGCATGCGTGGGTGAAAGGCCGTGTGTGAGAGAAACCGCGTGTGTGAGTGAAATGGCATGCGTCGGTGAAGGGCCGTGTGTGAGTGAAATGGCACGCGTGGGTGAAAGGCCGTGTGTGAGAGAAACCACGTGTGTGGGTGAAATGGCACGCGTGGGTGAAAGGCCGTGTGTGAGAGAAACCGCGTGTGTGAGTGAAATGGCATGCGTGGGTAAAAGGCCATGTGTAAGAGAAACCGCATGTGAAGGGCCGTGTGTGAGTGAAATGGCACGCGTGAGTGAAAGGCCGTGTGTGAGAGAAACCACGTGTGTGGGTGAAATGGCACGCGTGGGTGAAAGGCCGTGTGTGAGAGAAACCGCGTGTGTGAGTGAAATGGCATGCGTGGGTAAAAGGCCATGTGTAAGAGAAACCGCATGTGTGAGATCGCGGTATGAAAGAGAAATGGCGGTTGGTATGCGGGAACAGGCAACCGCATGTCCGAGTGAGAGTGTCATGATAAGGAGTGTAAGCGTCATGGCACGTGGGAGTGCGTGCGTGAAATTTCGACGAAGACGGCGCCAGACGAGGGACAAAGGCCGAGTAGCGGCCATAGCTGTTTCGAGGACCGTGCCCAATTCACACGGCAGTGCGAGTGGGGTCCATGCTGTGCTTCGCACGAGGCCGCCGCGTGTGCACCTGCGCGAGTGAAATCCGGTCCGGAAACGCCCACAGTGGATGTAAGCTGATCCCGCGGACGGGCAGAAGCTCGGCTGGATAGATGAATTTGGACCGGATGGGTTCTTCAGGTGAGCGTGTATGTGGAGCAGAGCACACGTGCTCGCGTGGGGAACCCCTCGAAACACGAGAATGCGAGGCTTGCTTGGGATGCGCAGGGTGACGTCGTGGCTGCATGGTTGGAATCCGGCAGGAGGGGAATCCCTGCCGGATGTTACCGTCCGAGAAGGGACGAGGTGCGCGAAGCGCGAACAGCTGCCATGACGTCATGGGGAAAGAGCGCAGGTTGCGAGTTGCCGCGCTGGTGCACATTAAAAGGAAAAATAAACCAAAGCAAGCCTCGCCACTTCGAGTGAACAGGATTCCCTGGGCAAGGGGTAGGAAACCCCCTTGCATGGGGGCACAGGAAGTACTAGTTAGGGGGATGGGTTAGAGTTAGTTAGACCGGCTTCATGGGGACATGGGTTGTTCCTCATGGAGCCCGTGGAATGGATTAGTTAGAGGGATTTCAGTTTAGATTTAGGAAATGGGAATTTTTGGAGACATGGACAGACTGGAAATGTGTCGTGGAGATGTAGCTTAGCTACGTAGAGTAAATGGAACGTGCATGAGTTTTAAGGGATGACGAGGGAGCACGAGTTAGTCAGGGGATTTAATTAGGAAAGATGGCAGTATAGAGTGTTGGTGTGAGTTGTGAAATGGAAAGTGTGTGAGGAATTAGTGTGGGACAGCGGGCCCAAGTGTGTGAGTGGAGTGAATGTGGTATGCATAGTGCGATGACTGAATGGGGGGGAGGAGTGATTCCCACCCAAGGGACCCCGGGGTCAGTTTAATCTTAGTTAGTGGGTAGTAAAATTCACCAACAGGAGGTCGTTTTGTTGGTGTCGAGAGAAGGCACGAAACCCGTTTGGAGGGGTGCAGGAGTTCATGGACCGGCTGGGAGCGTGGCTGTGGAAAGGTGAGTTTTGTTTAGTGGGCACCCTGGGCACCGGACTAGTCGGCTTGAGTAGGCCAAGGGCCCAAGAGTGGGCGGGATAGTGTAGTGGGCACGGGCGACCCGTCGGAAACGGGACCCGTAGTGCCAGAATGCCACGGGGGCAGTGTAGTGGGCACGGGCGACCCTTGGAAAGGGACCCGGGGCACCAACACGCCACGTGGGCATCGGAGGGGGCAATTCCAGAGAGGGCAACTCCCCGCGTTCATAGGGAGCAGCTAGGCTCGGAGGCAGCCTGCGGGCCTGGGGGTGCCATGGTTAGAGTTCGGCAGAGGGGGAGTTCCTGCCAGTTGAGCCACGCTGCCCCAGCCACGAAATTGTGCGAGGGCATGAATGAAAATTTGAGGGCAAGGCCCAAATTTATAATAGACACCAACACAGGTGACGGGAATCATGGTTTTTAGAACCGATAGTTTTAAAGTGTCAGGCGTTTTTTTGAAAGCCCCGGGGTAGTTTCAGGTGTAATAAATGTTAGGGTAGATTGGAGATGTACCCCTTTGCACCAACCATCCCTTCGCTCATTGTAGGCTGCTGGACTCACCTAGGTAGATCGCTGAACTCTGAGGAGGCCATTCTGAGGCTTCGTTGGGCCTCGAGACAGGACGCTAGTCTCTCCCTATTCCTCTCCAGAGATGGAACGTAGGGGTTGGGAGTAGGCTAGGTTGACAGGATAGGTTAGCCAGACAAAGATGATAAAGGGGGTTAGGGAGACAATTATAAAAGGGAAATGAAAATAATAAAAATAAAGAGGGGCTAAATTTTGTTGTGTCTTGTGGCAAATTAAGGGAGTGGGTATGGACAGAGACAAGCAAAGGCGATAGAGTGGAGGGAGACAGTAGGCTAGGTCCGAGCACGCCTTCAGAGCGGCCGGCACCACCACACTCCCTCCAGACGTGATGGAACTACACCAGAGGCCGGCCAGCTTCACCTGCCGGCCTGTTGTGCTGCAGCCGCCTGTTCCGCATGGCCTTGCCTTGCTATGCCTCGTTTGCCTGCCTCTGCCATGACCCCATGCCTGCTGCCCTTGTTTGCATTTGCCCCTGTGTCCATCCATCACCATGTACGCCAGGATCATCCAGTTTTGTGAAGACTGCCCTGCAGGCAGCTACACCACGGGGACTGCATTGAGCAGCCCATGCACCATTTTTGCATCCATCCAGTCCATTTTGTGTTTTGCGACCATCTCCATCCATTCCTCTGCACCAATGACTTTGCAGTGACTCTTGCCTTTTCCCTTTCACCAGGGTTTATTCTAAGGAAAATTTACAACTGCACAAACTCTGATGCGAGGCAGGGATGGGAAAGAATGGAGGCTGTGAAGCAGCCGAGCACGACGGCTGCGCCGTCGTGGCGCGTAGCAGCGCCGAGGCCCGGAAGGGCAATGCACGCAGAGCGCGGGAGGGTGTGGGAGGGGTATCCCCTCCCACCGAGTGACTCTGGGGGGTCTCCCCCAGAAAATTTTTGATTTCTAGATGCTCTGTGGTGCATTCTGAGGGGTGTCTTGACCAGTTTCATCTGTCAATCTGCCATATATGGCTATTTTGCAAGAAAATGATATCTAATTAATTACACACACATTTAAGAGTGGGCTACTGTAACTCTTGGTATGAATCATCGTCACGTGATACATATCCGCAAACCAAAATATACCAGTCACCCATACCTATTGTAACGTCTCCTTTCAGACTATATATATATATATATATATATATATATATATATATATATATATATATATATATATATATATATATATATATATATATATATATATATATATATATATATATATATATATATATATATTGTTGCGGATTCGCGCCCGCCGGCGTGCTGACGGCCACGTAACTCGAATCGCGGCACGTCGCCCACCGGACGGACAATCCAGTCGTGACCCTCTCGGACTAACGCCGGGAACCAGTCACGGGTGGACCTTTCGGTCTCACCGCGATCGAGCCAATCAGCCCCCGCGTGGGATAGGGTTGCTCGCCAAATTCGACCTACCTAAGTACCCACACGGAGGGTAGACCAGGCGGTCGCACCTCGCCGCAGGTCGACTTCGGACACGGGCCACTTTAGCGACCCGTTCCGTACTATCGGGATAACCGAGCGGTGTTATTCGTCGACCTCGACGGTTCGATTAATTATCGGGCGTATTCAGCCCACTACCAACCCTTTACGTGAAGCAAGATGAGGATTCAATGAAAGAAATGACGAAGCGAAGCGGGAAACAGTTCAACACAAAGCACATTTATTCGCGATGAACGGATAGCACACATATTCAATTCCACCAAAAGCACATAGAAAAGAAGAGAAACACAATGCAATTTTTACACAAAAAGCAAATGCGACAATGCAGATCTAATACCGATTACGCGAGCACACGGCAACACTTATACAATTTTACTTCACAGACGGCGCCGACAACACACATTCCCAAAAACAAAAGAAAAGAGAACACCCTCAAGGATGAGGCGGGCCTGAGGCCGAGACCGGGTCGGGCCTACCCGTCTGGTGATGAGACGCGGAGCGGCGATGGTGCCTCAACTCCGCGGGCCTCGCGGACAGTGTCTGGTAGGGGGTGGGAAAGGGGCCCCCTTGGTCGCACTATCTCAGCGCGGGGGGGGGGAACAGGAGGGGGTTGCTGATGCTCGGGGTATAGAGGATTCCTACTCTGCCTCGAGTCCCGCGACGAGCGTCTCCACCTCATCCAGGTCGCGCTGTCGGCCTCCCTGGGGTGCAGCTCCCTGCACGACGCGAGCACCCCCTCGTCTGCCCTCGCCGCCTCTCCACAGCTCCGTCCCCTCCGCTCCGACTCCAACGCACACGACGACGACCAGCTCCTTCTTGCTCCTTCTTCCCAACTCCACCGCCCGCGAAGTCTTAACTCTCTGTTTCTTGACTGACGAACACGGTCGCTTATATCAGCCCCGTGGCTTCGCTCTCTCATCTTTGACCACCTCCCTTCGACCTTTCACCTCGCTCCCCATTGGCCCGAGAAAAAGTGGGCGTGAATGCTTTTTGATCCATAAATTTGCATGTATCGATCGCCCTCCAACGCCCTGGGGGCG
Source organism: Eptatretus burgeri (assembly GCF_056783735.1). Lineage (NCBI taxonomy): Eukaryota > Metazoa > Chordata > Myxini > Myxiniformes > Myxinidae > Eptatretus > Eptatretus burgeri. Next base: position 54,799,636 of record NC_140966.1, read on the forward strand.
GGGCCAAATCGCCCCTTGCTCACCGATTGGACGGAACAAAAGTGGGCGTGTGTCTTTTTGATCCGTTTTTGAAGTGGAAAATCCGTGGTTTTGTACACGCTGTTCGGCGCGCGCCCTGCACGAGTCCAACACCGGTACCCACAAGCGGCGCAAGAACGGTGGCGATGCGACGGTTGCGAGGTGTGACGTGAAGCGGCGCCGCGGTGGGTGGTTGATGTTGTGGTTGTAACAATGGCGGTTGGTCCAAATTAAAGATAGTAAAAGAAAAACGGCTATCCTGAAGAGTCGCAGCACGCATAAATGACATGTATTCCCACTAGACAACGGGTTTGGGCCTAACTACACATGTACTTACCGAGATACCTCACCTAAGGGACCTGAATGGTGGTTTGCGAATTTGGTAACCACAACACTACCCCCTCCCCTTTTTACAGACTCGTCCCGAGTCGTCAAATTTTCGTGTGCCATCATGTGTAGTTTTCCCCTAGTACATTTTACCTACGGATCCCTGAGTGCGACATTCATGGTATTCGTGTCCCCAAAATAAATAACCTGAGGGCTGCGTAACTACCTAAACAAACTCACTCACACGGACGACTAAAATAAAATTGCCGGCGCTAAGACATACATGCCGGGGGCGCACTCACATGTACAGTACATCTTAACCTTAACTTACAAATTTTACACTAAACCATGGCCCAGGATCAATGAACTCTGCAAAAGAAAAGCAGTTAGCAGGGAGCCAGGCTGCCCACATGCAGTCTCTGGCTCAAACAATGCAGGTGACAGGGAACGTGGCTGGCTGCTCACACGCAGTCCAAGGCCTTCCCTTTTGAACTGAACGCAGTGAACCACAACGGTGCATGGGCTGCACAACGCAGTCTCCGTGCCAGCTCAAGTGGCACACGCAATGAGCACAACGAATGGATGGGTGAACACAAACACGGTGCACGGGCCGCCACTGCAGGCCCGTGTTGTAGCTGCCAACAGGGCAGTTCTTGCAGCTTGCAAACTGTTGCCTTGCGGATCCTGGCGCACATGGAAATGAACAGGGGGGGGGGGCAAAGCAAAAATTGAACGGGGCTGGTGAACATGGGTAGTCTGCATGGCATGGCAAAGGTGAGCAGGCAAACACAGCCTGCAGAAGAAGGCCGCTGCAGGCAAACACAGCCGGCAGATGAACTGGCCGGCACAGGCCTTGAAGAAAAAACAGCCAGCCGGCAGATGAAGTGGGCCGGCACAGGCCTTGCAGCACAGCAGCTGCAGACGATCCAGCCGGCACAGGCCTCGCAGCAAAACAACAGCTGCCGATGAAGTTGGCCGGCACAGGCCTTGAAGAAAAACAGCCAGCCGATGAAGCTGGCCAGCCTTTACCGTTCAGTGGAGGTTGGTGGAGGGGGTGCGGTGGTGCTGGCCACTCGGAAGGCGGGCTCGGACCTACCTACCTGTCTCCCTCCCAACCTATCGCCTTTGCCTGTCACTGTACATACCCACTCCCTTAATTTGTCAAACCCCAATTTAGCCCCAACTTATTTTTTTGTTGTTTTTATTTTTACTCCCCCACTATAAATCGTCCCCTAACCCCCTTTATCGTCCTTGTTCGGCTAACCTATCCTGTCACCTAGCCTACTCCCAACCCCTACGTTCCCTTCCCGGAGGGGAATAAGGGAGAGCTAACGTCCTGTGTCGAGGCCCAACGAAGCCTCAGAATGGCCTCCCCAGAGTTCGGCGATCTATAACCAAAGTGGGTCCAGCGGCCCACGACAGCGAGGGGATGGATGGTGCGGAGGGGTACACTTCCTAATCTACCCCATCCATTTAACTGTTAAACTACCCCGGGGCTTTCAACAAGCGCCTCTCGCTTAAACTATTGGTTCTAACAACCCAGATTCCCGTCGCCTGTGTTGGTGTCCTCACAATTTCGGGCCTCGCCCCCCAATTTTCTCTCCGTGCCCTCACACGGTCTCCTGGCTGGGACACGTGGCTCCCTTTGGCAGGCACGACCCTCTGCCGAATCTCCCACTATGGCACCCCCGGGCACTACACTGCCTCCGAGCCTACCAGCTCCCTAACACCGGGGAGTGCCCCCCATGGCACCTCCCCTGAAACGCACACGTGGCAGGCCGGCCTCCCGGGCCCCTTTCCGAGGGTCACCCGTGCCCACAACACTGCCCACGCGGCTAATGGCGCCCCGGGCCCCCGCACCAAGCAGGCGCACCCGTGCCCACTACTCTATCCCGGCCCCCCATGGGCCCATGGCCTACCGCGGCCGACTAGCCAGGTGCCCGGGGTACCCACTCAGCGATACTCACCTTTCGCAGCCACGCTCCCAAGCCCGTCAACAGGGCTCCTGCACCCCTCCAAACGGGTTTCGAGCCTACATTCACACCAACAACAAAACAACCTCCATTTTTCAATTTGACTAACCCAGCTAACTCACTTTACTCTGACCCCGGGGTCCCTTGGGCGGGAGTCACTCCTCCCCCCAATCACTCATCGCACCATGCATTCCCCATTCACTCCACACACACAGACCCGCTGGCCTCACTCACTCACCAAGCACATGCCTCACAACTCACCAACTCTTCAACACACACACCGCTGAACTCTGCCATCCTTCTATCTGCATCCCCTAACTAACTCGTGCTCCCACGTCGTCCCTTAAACTACAGCACGTTCCTTTTAACACTACGTAGCTAAACTACGTCCCCTCTACACATCCAAAGTCTGTCACTGTCTCCTAACTCAAAAATTCATTTTATTTCCCAATCTAAATCTCGCTACAATCCCTCTATCTAATCCATTCCACGGACTCCATGAGGACTTACCCCTGCCCCATGAAGTCGGTCGAACTAAGCTAACCCTTCCCCCTAACTAGTTTCCATCCTGTGCCCCGGAGAAGGGGGTCTTCCACCCCTTACCCAGGAATCCTGTGCACCCGAAAGTGAGGCTTACTGTTTTTTGTTTTTTTTTCATGCGCAGCACCTGCGCGGCAACTCAGAGCTCGCGCACTTTGCACCTGCCCGTGACGTCATGCAGCTGCACGTGTTCCTCGTCCCTCCTTGGACGGTACCATCCGGCAGAGATACCCCTCCTGCCGGATTCCAACCCCACGTGCAGCCATGACGTCACCGTGCGCATAAAAAAAAAACAGCCCCACGTCTCGAGGGGTTCCCCACGCGAACACATGTGCTTTGCCCGTTGGAGCTTAACACACACGATCGCGTGGAGAACCCGTCCGGTCCAAATCCGTTTACCTGCCTAAACTTTGTCCGTCCGCGGGATCGGCAAATCCACCGCGTGCGTTTCCGGACCGGAACTTCACTCTCGCAAGCGAGCACGTGGCGGTCTCGTGCGTTGCACAGCACGAACCGCGTGCTCACTGCTGGGTGAACCCGGCACGGTCCCCGAAACAACCACAGCCGCTACTCGGCTTTCTCTCCTCTGTCGCCGTCTCCGTCTCCATTCCACACACGCACACCTGCGTGTTACGACGCACACAGTCCACTCCATCACATTCAAACCGGGAGACGCGGCTGCGTGCTCCCGCATGCCAACCGACATCTCCCTCACATACCGCTCTGTCACACACACGGTCTCCCTTGCATAACCCATACCACTCACACGTGGTGCTCCATTCACTCGCGCGGGGGCACTCACCCGCGGTGCCTCACTCACACACTGTGCCTCACCCCCACACGCGAGGGCACTCACCCGCGGTCCCTCATCCACACTGACCGTTTCATCCACACACACGGCCTCACTCACACACGGTGCCTCATCCACACACGGCGTGCTGGGAAGCACGCACTCCGGCACAATCGCCACCACACCACTCACACACGGGGTCGCTTCCACACACGGGGTCGCTTCCACACACGGGGACGCACTCACACCTTGCACCACACACACAGGGACAACCAAACTGGGGATTTGTGTCCCCACTAGGGTCTCCGGGGCCTCTACACCCCCCAAGCTCTCCGTGCACCCGTCCACAGCACTCGTCCCCTCAACCTCGCAAAACACGACCGAACCCACCTGGTCGTGACTCGCCTCAAGGGGGCATACTTCCTCCCCTCGTTCCTGGAGGAGGCCATCCAGGTGCTCGCACTGGGTCTCTACACGCTCCGCGAGCTCAACCCCATTGTCCTCCACTACCTGTGTGTGTGCGTCACTTACCCCGTCTTCATCGTGTTGTCTCTCTATTTTTTTTGTCTCCCGTGTCTCTATACATTTATAAGTATCTGTTGTCCCCTCCTGTCTCTTCGTCTCCGCTTCTTTCTGGCGTCTTTCCCTTATCTTTATGTAGGTCAACCTTGCTTTCTCTTTAAGTCGCTCCCGTCCTTCCCTGTTTTTCACTCCTTGCTCTTTCACGATCTCCGCGTACCTCATCCTTGCTCTCCGTATTAATTGTTCTTTTCTCTCCCTCGCAATTACTTTCACCTCGTCTCTTGTCTCCCGAATTACTTTTTCCTTACCCGCCTCCACCGCGGGCCTGTCAGCCGTGGCACCCCCTTCCAGCTCGTTTGCTCCCACACGTGGAGTCGCCATTTTGAGCTCCCTGGTCACGGCCTTCATGCCCGCCTGCAGGCATCGGCCCATGTTCTGCGTCTCACCCCGGAGCTTTTTCATTTCTTCCTTCATGTTTGCTTCCATTCCGTTCATTTGTTTGTTCATTTTGTTTTTCATTCCATTTGTGTTTGTATCCATCTTTTCGTTCATTTGTTGTGTATTCGCATCCATCTTTTCGTTCATTCCTTTCATTTCGTTTGTCATTGCCGCCAGCATGGCGCATAGCTGGGCCATGTCGGGTGCGCTTGAGTGAGCCGTTTCGGCAGGGGTTGGGGAAGGGTTTTGGTGGAGAGGGGGGGGGAGGTGTCATACACCGCGGCCGCTGCCGCACCCATTTCGGGCTCTGGGTTCAGTTGGGCGAGTCCGTGTTCCTGCACAATCAACATTTCCTGCACGGGGATTCCATCCTGGACCATGGACTCTACATTACTACACATATACATTTCTAATACCCCCGGCTCCCGCTCGCCTTGAGACGCCATCTTGCTTCTCGTGAAGGGTTAATTTGAATCGCTCGTAATTTGGAGGGAATCGGGGGTCGCTTCTCTCACCCCTGGACCGATTCCCGTGAATTTTAGCTGGAGACAGGAGAGCCCGTTTTCCTGTTCTCCGATACCAGTGCCGCAAGGAGGGCGATGGATTTGTATCCCGCTCCTGACACCAGTGTTGCGGATTCGCGCCCGCCGGCGTGCTGATGGCCACGTAACTCGAATCGCGGCACGTCGCCCACCGGACGGACAATCCAGTCGTGACCCTCTCGGACTAACGCCGGGAACCAGTCACGGGTGGACCTTTCGGTCTCACCGCGATCGAGCCAATCAGCCCCCGCGTGGGATAGGGTTGCTCGCCAAATTCGACCTACCTAAGTACCCACACGGAGGGTAGACCGGGCGGTCGCACCTCGCCGCAGGTCGACTTCGGACACGGGCCACTTTAGCGACCCGTTCCGTACTATCGGGATAACCGAGCGGTGTTATTCGTCGACCTCGACGGTTCGATTAATTATCGGGCGTATTCAGCCCACTACCAACCCTTTACGTGAAGCAAGATGAGGATTCAATGAAAGAAATGACGAAGCGAAGCGGGAAACAGTTCAACACAAAGCACATTTATTCGCGATGAACGGAAAGCACACATATTCAATTCCACAAAAAGCAAATGCGACAATGCAGATCTAATACCGATTACGCGAGCACACGGCAACACTTATACAATTTTACTTCACAGACGGCGCCGACAACACACATTCCCAAAAACAAAAGAAAAGAGAACACCCTCAAGGATGAGGCGGGCCTGAGGCCGAGACCGGGTCGGGCCTACCCGTCTGGTGATGAGACGCGGAGCGGCGATGGTGCCTCAACTCCGCGGGCCTCGCGGACAGTGTCTGGTAGGGGGTGGGAAAGGGGCCCCCTTGGTCGCACTATCTCAGCGCGGGGGGGGGGAACAGGAGGGGGTTGCTGATGCTCGGGGTATAGAGGATTCCTACTCTGCCTCGAGTCCTGCGACGAGCGTCTCCACCTCGGCCAGGTCGCGCTGTCGGCCTCCCTGGGGTGCAGCTCCCTGCACGACGCGAGCACCCCCTCGTCTGCCCTCGCCGCCTCTCCACAGCTCCGTCCCCTCCGCTCCGACTCCAACGCACACGACGACGACCAGCTCCTTCTTGCTCCTTCTTCCCAACTCCACCGCCCGCGAAGTCTTAACTCTCTGTTTCTTGACTGACGAACACGGTCGCTTATATCAGCCCCGTGGCTTCGCTCTCTCATCTTTGACCCCCTCCCTTCGACCTTTCACCTCGCTCCCCATTGGCCCGAGAAAAAGTGGGCGTGAATGCTTTTTGATCCATAAATTTGCATATATCGATCGCCCTCCAACGCCCTGGGGGCGGGGCCAAATCGCCCCTTGCTCACCGATTGGACGGAACAAAAGTGGGCGTGTGTCGTTTTTGATCCGTTTTTGAAGTGGAAAATCCGTGGTTTTGTACACGCTGTTCGGCGCGCGCCCTGCACGAGTCCAACACCGGTACCCACAAGCGGCGCAAGAACGGTGGCGATGCGACGGTTGCGAGGTGTGACGTGAAGCGGCGCCGCGGTGGGTGGTTGATGTTGTGGTTGTAACAATGGCGGTTGGTCCAAATTAAAGATAGTAAAAGAAAAACGGCTATCCTGAAGAGTCGCAGCACGCATAAATGACATGTATTCCCACTAGACAACGGGTTTGGGCCTAACTGCACATGTACTTACCGAGATACCTCACCTAAGGGACCTGAATGGTGGTTTGCGAATTTGGTAACCACAACAATATATATATATATATATATATATATATATATATATATATATATATATATATATATATATATATATATATATATATATATATATATATATATATATATATACACAAATAGACTGAAAACTAAATAAATAAGTAAGTTAATAAATAAACAAATAGATACTGTTTTTAGTATATGTGAGGTAATTTATATAATTCTTTTTTGACAGGCATGGTCATCGGTCAGAATGGATATCAGGAAATGGTTTAGTCCAGCTGGTGGTGCAGCATCCAAACATGGTGAGGATGATGATACCATGCCAGGTACATCAACAGCTGCAGATGAAGACAAACAGTCTGAGGCAGATACAGAAAGTGTAGAAGATGAATCAAGAGAATACGAATTGGAAAGAAGTACTTCTGAAGGTAGTGAAAACACAAATGACCCTCCAGCAGATAACTCAAATCCATCTACAACCAACAGTGATCAAGGATGTTTTGTCCACCTTCACAGACATGGGAGACACTTCGTTTACTGTGATCCTTGTATGAAGGAGTCTCATGTTGTGAAAAGGTATGCGCCAAAGGGGAAATTACCTCCTATCACCCTACCCAGAGGAACTGTGTACCGAAAAGCTGTCACAGATGTTCATGTTAAATCTGAAATGCACAGACAAGTCATGAAAAAACAAAGACTACATTCACTTTCCAGGATGGAAGTTGCGCAAGTCTCTCATTTGGATAAATTAATATCAACAGCAAATGAAGACCTTGCAAACAAAATTGGCAGTCTACTAATTCTGGTGTACGGAGATGGCAAGAAGCTGTCTCTATCTGCAAATTCCTTCCCCATGAGAGTAGTGATTTACAGAAAGTCACACAGCTTCAGCTTCAATGATCCCTCCCAGGATCCCTCCCGGTTATGATTTGGCTGTCATCAAAGGCACGCAGAAACAAAAGCCATGACAAAGCAAAGTTTCAAGTCTACTTCAAGGGAGTTTTCACAGAAGCAGAACACAAAGTAGAGGATGACGAGCCTGACGAGGTGGAGGTACCACCTAAGAAGAAGGTCAAGAAATTCTAACTTCTTACAGTTTTGCTTACTTGGACAGATTCAAATGTTCATTTTCGTTAAGTTCTAGAGATTTTGTTTAATCTTACTCATGCCAAAGACAGCTAGCGAGTTGGACTTATCTGAAACTTGGTTCTAATGTTAGTCATAGTCAACCTCAGGCTCAGGTTTATGATTGTTTTTTGTGTGACTATGAGCAACCACTTGTGGTTTCACATCTACTGTAAATACGTTTGATAATCCTCACTGTTTAAGATATAATTTGTAATGTGAAATGTGGTCGTCTATGTCATATATTATGATTTATGTAATATGTATGATTGCATTATATTGTAAGGTTAATAAAAAAAAGTTTTGGTCAGCTATCAGACTATTAGTGACGTCTATTGTGGTTCCTTCCTAGTTTATGACACCCTAGCCATGCAAATTCAAACAAAGAACAAATTGACAACTGCACAAGTCTGGATTTACAACTGCACCTTTTGAATTTATAACTGCACAAAAGGGGTAGAACTGCACGTTAGAATAAACCCTGCCTTTCACAGATCACAGGTCCTGGGCCATGGTTAGTATAATGTAATGGATAAGTTAAATGAAAATTGTTGATAAGTTGAACCCCACCTGCATGTTTGTTTTAGCACCGGCAATTTTCGTTAACTTGTCCGAATGAGTCTGTGAGAGTTTGTTTAGTAAGTTACGCAGCGCATGAGGTTATTTATTTTTAGGACACATATAAAGAAATGTCGCACTCAGGGATCCGAAGGTAAAACGTACTCGGGGAAAACTTACACATGCTGGTCACGTAAAAATTTGACGACTCGGGACGAGTCTGTAAAAAGGGTAGGGGGTAGTGTTACGAATTTGGAATTCGATCGCACTCAACATACAGGTTCCTTTAGCTCAGTTATGTCGATAAGTGCATGTTCCATATATAGCTTACCTTCCATTGTTTAATGGGCAGAAATCGATAAAGTGCGCTGTGATTTAATTTAATAGTTAGGGAGCGATCACAACACAAAGGAAGACGCCCGTCCCCCTCTTCTGCAAAGAGGAAGAAGAGCCCTCCCGTCCCGTGATTCATGACGTAAGCAACTCCCTCCCACCCGCGGTTGTGTGGGCACGGGGGATGAGTCACGCCGGGAGCGGGGGAGGGGCGGAGAAGGATAAGGAAGAGATCCTCTGCTTTGTTCAGAAGAGAGGGCTGGTTCAGTAAGCTTCGGCTTCTGCTTGGCTCGGGTTAGGGAGGAGGCTTTTTGGAGAGCTTTTTGCTTTGGCTTGGCTTGTAGAAGGCTTTTTGGTTCTGCTTGGCTCGGTTCGCTTTTTGGGCTCTGGCTTTGTTCAGAAGAGAGGTGGTTCGCTTTTCGTGCTTGGTTCGTCGAAAGAGAGCTGAACTGATTGCTCGGCTTGAGCTTGTTGGTTGTTGTTCATCGGAGGAGCTGGTCGGGTAGTCGTGGTTCTTTTTTGGCCTGGTGGTCGAGGAGTGTCGGCCTGGTTCAAGGGTGGTCGAGCTGGTTCGAGCCTGTTGCTCTGCTTCGTGGCCTGGTTCGGCTGGCTCTTCTTGGCTCGTGGAGCTCTTTGTTCTCTGCTTGGTGCGACTCATTGGCCTCATCTTGGAGGTGGTTCTTCGGGGAAGCGACGCATCGACGGGAAGGATCGGCGCCTCGTCTCACCAGCACGTGTTCAGAAACGCGAGGGGATCTGCTGGAGCTCGGGAAGGATCGCGGCTCACGTCGATTAGATCCAGCTCGCCCTCGCTGGAGCCCGGGTCTGAACAGCTTGAAGACCACACGAGGTGGAGAGGTTCGAGATAGGTTCTGGGTTTCAGCTCATCTGTCCCTCCGAGCTGAAGTCCTTATTAAAGACATCAGCCACCATTTATTGGGTGTGTGTGTGTGCGTACGTGTGTCTGTGGGCCCGTCTAACAAGTGGAGAACTGTTAAGTGCTTTGTGTGCGGTAAATGATTGCATTGCATTTATTGTATTCCGTATAGTTCTGCTCTTGCGTGCTTCCCTCGTTCCCCGATTACTGTATAAATAAACCCCAATTGTTAAATGTTTTCAGCTCGTCGTGTCGATTCTTTCATTGACTGAGCATGTTGCGTGTGAGGGATTTAGTGGACCATTGCCAGGGTCCTAAAATAATTGGGCCGGAGGAATTCGGCGATATCACTGCTCGGATACGCACACGGGATGGGTCGCTTAAGCGGCTCGCTTCCGTACAAATTCCGCCGAGGGTGAACTAATCCGGTAGCTGGATCACGTGGGTACTTAGGTAAGTTGAAGTTGGCAATTAATCCTACCCCACGTGATCTCCCCATTGGCGTATTTCGGTCCTAAAATAACCAGGACCCGTCGACCCGGGCTTACCCGGGCCGGCGATCTGTAAATTCTGGGCGATCGAGCCGAGACGGCCCCACTGCCTCATCAAGGGTCGTGCTCGTGGTGACGCGCCGGCGGGAAACAACAACAATATATATAGGGTGATTAATTTCACCCTATATATAACAATATATATAGGGTGCCGTTCCTCGGATGCATGTTATCCTCAGATCCTTCTGCCGACATTAGTTGGTGGACGTTAAAGACCACTCGGTGTCCTTTAAGAAGAAAAGTGAGCTATTGCCAGTATCATGGCCAAATTCCAAATTCCTGCCCTGACTACTACTGGGAAGGTAAAGGCAAAAACCACTCAGTATAACCTTCACCAGGAAACTGCTTTGCCAGCTCCAATACTGTGTAACAGAGTCTGGTACTTCAGAATATATATATATATATATATATATATATATATATATATATATATATATATATATATATATATATATATATATATATATATATATATATGGTATCTATGGACCACCCTGTAATATATTGTTTGGCTACAAGGTGATATGTACTGCATGTATGCATGAAGTTCGAAATTAAATTCAAAGAGTGTACTTTTATGTTTTGAAATGCTTTTGTGAAGTTATAAAAGAAGTTTGCCAAGAAATTCTGCCCGAGCTAGAGCAGCAGGATAATAAACGTCAGACATCCTGAGGCGTATTCTCATTCTTGGGGTTTCAACTGTGCCTGCACTAACTCGAATATTGAGAGGCTGTACAGCACTGTTGAAAATTTGATTTTGATTTAATTAAAGTCCACCTTTATACCAAATCCTTTGGAGCCCATGCATTTGATGTTTGGGCAGAGTTTAATTGCATCGAAGGGCAAGTTTAAATTTAAAAGGGTGGAGCTTAATTAAAGCACCTGATATTTTTCTTGAGCGTGCAATCAATATTCATTGCCTGGATTTCAATAAACAAGATGATGCTGTGTAACGTGACTGTGTCGGAGTGGAGACCCGTCCAGGATTGTCTCTCGTAGAGAAGATAAACCGACCCAAAGTTTCACAAGAGGAAGTTGACTCACGAGTTTGCTTTATTGACTTTGGCAACCAGATATATGTACATGTATAAAGCATGGTGAATAATACTATTAATAGTACTGAAAATAATAATAATAAAAATAACGACCGATTTTACTGCCATTTAGCAAGTTGTCGTGCAAAATCATGTGTTGATCATGGTTGTCATGCATGTCAGTGCTTTGATATTTTCTCTTCCCCATAATTGCACTGTTGCATTCCAGCAGGTATTTAAACATGAAGAGGAGTGTCTGTAATATAATTATCCATTTCATTATGGGTGTGGTGAAAAGATGGAATCTGAGTTTATTTTTTAGTGACACCCAATTCTACTGAATGCATCTCATCCTTGTGGCGTCACCTTCAGCAATAATTCACTCATGTTGATCGAGTGTGCATAATTGTCCTGCTTTGTCGATCCGAAGCGTTGGTAAATCGATGTTTTGCTGTGTATCTGATGACCATTGTAACTTACTTCTGTTAATCCTGAAAGCCAGAGCTAATCATAAGAAGTATTGGATTCGCTAGATATCCCTTATTGTCGGGTTTTCCGTCGGTCTGTGTGTGTGTGTGTGTGTGTGTGTGTGTGTGTGTGTGTGTGTGTGTGTGTGTGTGTGTGTGTGTGTGTGTGTGTGTCTGCAACGCGAGGTTCCACAGCACAAACCAGCAAACCGATTTCGATGAAACTTGGCGAACAGGTGCCATATGGTTTGGGAATGTGGGCGTTTGAGTTTTGTTGCTAAGGCCTAAGTCACATTTGCCACGGCTGCCGTGGGGTCTACAAAATGTACGGCCACTAGCAATTATAGGGTGGCCGCAGTATTTCCACGGTCACACAATGTCGCAGTCACGTTTTTATTTTTCGGGTAGCCGCACGGCGTATTTATAAATTGTGGAGACCGAAAATGTGGGGGTGCCGTATGGTCTTTGATTTGATATCTCACCGTGACCTTAGGGCGTTTCTGTGGCAGCCATAGAATTTTCAGGGCAGACGCAAGGTGCCTGCAAGGCGACCGCAAGTTGCCCGCAAGCTGCCCGCAAGGCGACCACAAGGTGACCGCAGGGGGACCGCAGGGGGGCCCTAAGGCAAACGTGTGGCCAGATGGACGGTAACGAGTGGGGGTTTTTTTCCAGTTCTTTTGTTTCGGCTTGTCGAATTGCTACGGCGAACGTAGAAATGAAAAAAGTTATAACTCCATGTTATAATTTCACGGCGACCCCTACGGCCTATAAAATATAGCCAAACGGCGTAGGGCCACCCTGAGGCCACCGCAGAAACTCTGCGGCCACCGCATGTTTCTGTCAATTCAGAGGGCGTACGGCCGCCGTATCCTCGCCGTAGAGCAAATGTGACTTAGGCCTAAGCAACCACCCGTTGCTATGCAGCAGCCGAAAAACCGCGTTCACTATTTTCAGTACTTGTCCTACAGTTTTGAATGTGGAGAAACGAGACTTCGGAATTAAACACTTCGAGATATTTAGAAAATTTCACTTGAGCCGATTTTTGATTTAGGTTTTATTTTTCAAATGGTAGTCCTTCAAAAATAGGGTGTCTATTTACCGTCATTTTTTTATGAGGAGTGCCAGTTGTCAAAATACGCAATAGGAAAAAATTGCCAGGCAGAGGAACAATTGTGTGTGAACCAATACGTCTTTTGGCAATGAATCTTCGTCGGTGGATCAGACAGAATGAAAAGCATCGTATCCAGTGCTTCGATCCTAGCGGATCCCTCGTCGCCTACCGGCTTGTCTGTTTGTTATTGGGTTTGTTTGTTTTCTATGCATTCCTAAACCACTGGATGGAATTCGTTGAAAACTGCTGGTTGTACTCGGGATGTGCAGGGAAGGTTTTACGCGGTAAGAATTTTTTTTTCATAATCCCATGGGTGAAGATCCGATCACTTTTCTCTCTCTAAATGTGTACCCTATTGTGTAGCGCCACCTGGTGGAAGCAAAGCGGTATTACAATTCATGTAATTGATAATATTACAATTCATACAATTCATGAAAGAGCAATCGGAGATTGCAAACCCTGACCAGGATTTTTGCTTGGTTTCGTGTGGTTTGTGTAGTGTATTAAATTTTATGGAGTTTGTGTGTTGATGCGTTATGTAATTCATAATTAATACATTCCAATGTGTAATTAGTACGTAATTAAGAGACGTACTCACATTCCAATAGAATGTAATTAATTTATGTACTCACATTTCGATAGCACATAAGTTTATATACATATGCACGTCCTGTGCTGAGAGACAGACAGATAAAAAACCGGACCCAAATGCAATGCCCTCTCCTCTAGCAAGGGTAATAAAATACACAATGGACATAAAAGTGAGAGAATTAACCTATCCGTAATTTTGGGGGAATTAACCCATCATCTGTAAGGACGGGTTCTTTGCTAGTGTGCTTAATAAACACATGGGTGTGCAACACAAGACCCAGCACATCCACAAGTTGATGCCAGGTTATTTAGTAAAAGATCAGCTCCATATACTTGAGGCGCTAAATTTCTCAAATGTCACTGCTCATGGGTTTTCAAAGTGCATAGTTTTACAAGAGGAAGTTGCCTAACGAGTTTGCTTTATTTACTTGGCCAACCAGATATGTGTACATTAGGTTTGTGCTTAATGTGCTGGGAAATTACATGAGTTATTACTTATTAGGATTGAAATTAACCACGTCAACAACCACATGTAAATTATAATAAACATCCATTTGCAATATTTGCAATAACCATCTCTCTCTTAACTACTCACATTGTGGTAGTTCTCATATGATGCTTTGTATAACTGGTCCCGACACTGGCTTTTCTCATGACCACATTATTCTGTAAGCTTTTGTAGCAATGTGAAAGGTAGCATTAAATAATCCCCAACCCTATTCCTTTGTGGGTGTAGGGAAGTGTTTTCGGCTCCCACAAAAAATAGACCGGGCAATGCCGGGTACTCCTGCTATTGGAGACAATTCAGATACTTGCCAATTAATTGGAAGTACAGAAGCAATTTGCAAAACAACTCAAAGTATTTCTGTTTCACAAGTTTTAGTGATCAGTGATGATGTGGTTTTTGTTTCTGACCATTTCACATTCAATGTACTTCTGCTGAAAAAAACAATGACCTGACTTTATAATCGACAAATAGGTAGTTGAGTGGTCTGTTTGGACAACTAACAAGAAAACAGGAACAGGAAGAACCCAATTGGACCATTTCTACACTTGGTCATATCCACATTATCTATGTAATTAAATTTGATGTTATCAAATGAAAGACCAAATACTGCATTGGAGTCATCAGAAGGAACCTGAATAAGCAAAGAGCAAAGATAGTCATCAGGAGGAATCTGGACAGGATTCGAGTTTCAGTAGCTACTCCCTCTACCCTCAAACTCATCCAGACCCATCCAAAGTGAGCCTTACAAAATATATTTTTGTAAGAATTCACTTGTCTCTGGACAGATAGATAAAGAAAGAGAGAAACTAGAATGGCACTCGGTAGAGGGCGTACCTCCGCCAAGTTGAACAGTTTAAGTTTTTTATCCCAATGATAGGCTGGATCTGCATCCGGATATGAACCAGAATCAAATCGGCTTGTTATTGTCACCTACCCAACTCATCCACCTAGTTTTGTCATAACCCATTCACAACTTTTTTAACATCGTATTATGCTGTATATCGTTTTGTCCCTATCTCTCAATTGTGAAGGCTCACATGAATCACTTAAAAAAATTAAAAAATTCTCATATCTGGAGGTTCACCCAAATCGAAACGATTTGGCCTTGTCACATACCCAACCTGTCCACCAAGTTTCGTTTGAATCCACCCATAACTATTTGAGATATCCTCCTCGCAGACAGACAAACAGCCAAACAGGGATGAAAACATAACCTATATCCACCTTCGGTGGCAGAGGTAATCAAGAGTAAAAGTAGGAATAAAAGAGAGGAAAATGAACAAAGAGAAAATAAAAAGCAAGAATTAGAATGAATCCTACTATTAATTTGCAATTGGTCACTGGCTTTGACACCGATACAAATTTTTATTACGGACTCGAGGCATCATAAAGCTGCATATATCGAACAAACAGTTTCAAATGGAACACCTCAATGCTATTAGAGCATTGAGAATGCATCAGATGTGGCAATAAATGCAAATTTTTGCTCCCAGCTTGTTGGCTCGATGACACCATTTGCATTTTTGCTACCTTCATCCATACCCTGTATAGAATTCCGTGCAGACACGGGCAACTTGCGAGTAAAGAGCTTTGTAAAAAAAGTGTAAAAGGAACAAAGATCAAAGCTGTCGGGAAGAACTTGGATAGATCGATTTCAGCAATTACTACCAAGGCTCAAACATAGTAACAGGTACAACCTACCAGAGGTCCGTCAGCAGGGAAGCACAGTCCACACAGCATCAGGATATGGTACGAACATAATAAATTACTTTAACCTATAAGCAGTTATCAATATACCATTAGAACACACTCAACGTCACAATCAGTTATATCTGTTATCATTATGCAATTTAATTGTCTGGGATGATATGAGGGGACATGACCTGTTTGGGTATAAGTTTAAAGGTGTACTTTTGCAAACTATATTTCCATAAGTCTCCTCTGAAGCACCTTGTGAAGCTCAGCATGTGCTCTGGCCCCTGTTGAAATCAGACCAGACTGAAGTTTGTTGTCAAGATTTACCCAGGATCAGCCACCTAAAAATCGAGCGCACCACCAAGTGGGAATTGAGCATGCTAGCAGTTGTGCTATCATATTGCTGCTAATCCATTCACTTGTGGGTGGAGCAGTGCCTGCTCATTTTGCATCATCGCAAGGTGCAGAGCTGTGCTACTGATGCAGTGCCCCCTGTAGGGTGAAGCAGGAATTTGAAACGTGACTCACCTCCTCTTTGTGAAAGACATTCTGGGATCTTGAATGTCTGCAACCAACGAATGCTTGCAGACGGGTCCATCCGGCTTCACGCCCATCTGAAATATGGCCAACACATTGGAACATCACCCTGCATGCAAAACACCAGGGTGACAGTTTATATCTGGATCGAAACTCAAACCCATATACTCGACAGCTCAAATGCAAGTATCCATATCTACAAATTGTCCTGTTAACCTATCATCCCCAATACTTCAGAACAATGGCAAACAAAGCTCATTCGATGGAAAACTGGATATTCTGGGATGACACTGGGTTCCAAGTGTGCGGGACTGATTCACAAACTGTTAACTTCCATTTCCAATTTTTCTAATCCACCGATCTGCATCTCCCTGAGCAGTCACAAAATTCCTTGGAATGAAAAATGAGCGTTTTTCCACAGCTTCCTTCCACTCTTTAATAACTAGGTTAGAGATCTTTTGAATGAAGTACAGCTTGTGGTATTTTGTGACATTGTAAGCTATTCATAAGGAGGCATATAAAGTGTAGATTTTAATAAAACGTGGTATTGCAGTTTCTTTGGGAATAGTACTGTACAATCCTCATCACTTCGGCATTCAACATAAAGGCTTTCATTAGTCAACTACTAGACTGAAATCTTTGATTCTTCCTGAACCTACACCGAAGACTTTAAAAATGTTACATTCTGCTTCCTTGCTTGATGCTCAGCATTTAAAAGGATAGAGCATGGACAAAAACCATAGGTTGGGGATAATAGCATAGGCTTTAACGGGCCTAATGGCCGTCTCCTTCGTCAAAAGTTCCTTGTGAGGGAACATATTATTATTATTATTATTATTATTATACATTTTCAATGGATATCTCTCTGATTGATCCAAGTGTAGCTTCTATTGCAGGACAAAAGAGGACAAAACAGATGCCTTGGATGTAATTGTTGGAAATTCAGTCCTGGACATTCAGTTGTTCTGGACTTGTTAAAAAAACAACAATATAACTATGATGTTAAATTTATGGCTCTTTTGATGTCTTTTGAAGATTCCACAGCCCGTACAAGTACGAGCTAGAGTCGATGGCCTCTGCAGTGTGTGGAGGAGAGATTAGGATTACACTTTTCTTTGAGCAAAGCTTGTACTTCAACATGTCTTCCAGAGAAGTTTGCTGCTAATATCAAATGCACAAGCAGCCATCTTTTTGGGGAATACAGTAATTTACAGAGACTAGACCCCAAATTAGACATGAATACAAAAACCACTTATCTAAACACATGTTTAAGGACATAACTAACTATCCTCATGCATTTAACCCTTTCTTATCCCTTGGGTCACTTTCGTTACAATATTACACAATTAAATTTCAAACTAGCAAGTGAATGGATTTTTTCTGAACTAGACTTTCTTTCTTTAACCAACGAGATGTACTTGGAAAAAAATAATAAAATGGCAATGCTGCATGTGATGGTTTTCACAGAGGCATGGGGAGGGGGGGGGCGATGTTGGGTGAATTTGGGGGGGGGGACACTCCTCCAAGGGGGGTGGGGGTGTATGGAAATCCCTGTGCCAATTGCACCAACCTCAACCCCATCACCATCACTTGAAACACCCCAGCGTAGTCACTACACGTCACACACCCACCCACACACTCCACAACCCCACTAGTCACCAACACTCCCACTTGTACTCACCATACTGAGACTGACATCCACACCCATCACACTCAGTCCATCACCTACCCCCTCTGCACCTCCACCACCAACAGCACACTCTGCACTCAACCCATCACCCACACCATTCCGTGCTTACCAAGAACCAACCCCACAAACATGCCCAACATTCTTCAGCAAATCCCCCACCCTCTGACAAATCCTCCAAAGATGTTGTTCCTTTCCTCAACCCACCGACCAAAGCCCTTAGGAATGCCGATTCTTAGCATTTTATTAACGCTGGGAAGACCCCGCCTCCCTTCCTCCCCCTTCGTCACCACCAACCCAGACACCCCCCAGATATAACATCCAATAAACTGTTTATAACCACTCAAGCAACCGTACATGGCCTTGCAGTTATCTGGTTAAACCTCTGTTTGTAAATGTACAATGGCCTGCAAAAGTATTCACCCCCTACCAACAATGCCAAATTCAGATGAACTAGTGGGCTCGTTCATCCATTGGACCAAATTTGCATTGGTCTTCACAGCCTTGTAGCATACCTGCCTGCTGTACTGCTGGAGTATTAGCTTACCTTTTCACCAAACCCAGATGTTCTTGGGGCAGGGTGGGGATTATACATTCATCATTATTATTGCCAAATGATACTACTATATTATGCCTGGTGTTGGCTTAATGGTTGGAGTGGTGTGCTTGGGATGTTGGCTGAATGGTTAGGGTGGTGGGCTTGGGATGTTGGCTTAATGGTTAGGGTGGTGGGTTTGGGATGTTAGCTTAATGGTTAGGGTGGTGGGCTTGGGATGCTGGCTTAATGATTAGGATGGTGGGCTTGGGATGTTGGCTTAATGGTTAGGGTGGTGGGCTTGGGATGTTGGCTTAATGGTTAGGGTGGTGGGCTTGGGATGTTGGCTTAATGGTTTGGCTGGCAGGCTTGAGATGTTGGCTTAATGGTTAGGGTGGTGGGCTTGGGATGTTGGCTTAATGGTTAGGGTGGTGGGCTTGGGATGTTGGCTTAATGGTTAGGGTGGTGGGCTTGAGATGTTGGCTTAATGGTTAGGGTGGTGGGCTTGGGATGTTGGCTTAATGGTTAGGGTGGTGGGCTTGGGATGTTAGCTTAATGGTTAGGGTGGTGGGCTTGGGATGTTGGCTTAATGGTTAGGGTGGTAGGCTTGGGATGTTGGCTTAATGGTTAAGGTGGTGGGCTTGGGATCCTCGGATCCTGAGTTCAAATCCCACTCGGCTGTTGAATGAATACCAGGTGGGGTTGACTCTGCCTGTCATCCTTCTGAGGTCAGCAAAATGAGGGCGAGCTTGCTCGTATTCTGTGTCAGAGTGGTGACCCGACCAGGATTGTGCCCAATAGCCAAGGAGACTGGTGAAGCAGCACCGATGCTCTGCACAGAGTGTGGTCTCGATAGATGGATACCACTATTATTTAATTGTTGGTGTTAATATTATTAGTATTAATTAATATATGCTTTGTTACAATATTATCATTCTTGTTGTTGTTTATTTTGTAATTATAATGCCATGTCATGGTAGGACCTATTAAGCTGCTCTGTAAACCTTAATCCTTTGAACACCAATGGCTGTTTTACCAGCCGCAATTCAAACCTCTATCTACCCGAGTCGCTGGATTTTTCTCCAGGAAGCCCATGTGGAGGAGCTGAAAGTCCAAGGAGCTCAGGGTTCAAAAGGTTGACATGGCGTGCATTTAAAACATGGGAATTCTTTTGGATTAGTTGTAGTTAATTGGCCTCATCAACTCAGTAGATCATAACGATCATTTCGGTGTATCACACTCCACTTCAGAAAGCTCCAGTAGAACTCACAAAAAACATTCCCTCCTCCCCCCACACACACACACACACACACACACACACACACACACACACACACACACACACACACACACACACACACACACACACACACACACACACACACACACACACACACACACACACACACACACACACACACACACACACACACACACACACACACACACACACCATCATCATCATCATCCATTTATAGTAGATTAAGAATGATATAGAAACAATTTTTCCAAATGAACTTTTTGATTCATAACTGAAGAGATCAAACTAAACACTGTTATAATTGAAGGAGGGTGTACAAATCATTAAACACAAAAAACATGTACAAATCAAAATTCACTGGTTGTAAAAGTATTCAGCTTCTGAGGTCAGTATTTGGAGGAAGAACCTTTTGCAGCAATGGCCACTATGAGTCTTTTTGGGTAGATCTCAACCAGCTTTACACAGTGAGATGGTGAGATCTTTGCCCATTCTTCACGTGAAAATTGCTCTTGTTCTGCCAAGTTTGATGCGGATCGTTGATGGACGACAATCTTCAAGACTCATCATAATTGTTCAATTGTGGGTCGAGTCAGGATGCTTACTGAGCCACTCAAGAACATTTCTTTTCTTCTTATTCAGCCACTCCAGTGTGGCTTTAGCTTTGTGCTTCCGATCACTGTCCTGCTGAAATGTGAATCTCCTACCCAGTTTCAGATTTGTCGGTGACTCAAACAGGTTTTCATCAAGGATTCTCCTGTACTTTGCACCGTCCATTGTCCCTTCTATCCTGACAAACTTGCAAATCCCTGCTGATGAAAAGCAGCCCCATAACATGATGTTGCCAACACCATGCTTGTCTGTAGGGATGGTGTTGACTGGGTGATGTCCAGTGTTTGTGCCAGACGTAACGCTTTGAATTTCAACCAAAAAGTTCAACAATTTTTGTCTCATCTGACCACAAAACATTTCTCCACATGCTTGCAGTATCATTAAGATGGTTTTTCACAAACTCCATACGAGCTTTTAGATGTGTCTTTTCAGTAATGGCTTCTTTCTTACCACCTGTCCATTGAGGTCAGCTTTGTGAAGGGAACAGGATATTGGTGATTGATGAACCCATACCCCCATATCGGACATAGAGCCTTGCAGATCTTTCATAGTCATTGTTAGATGTACGGTGACATCCCGAACCAGTTTCCTGCTTGCCGGCTGCTGAGTTTGGATGGACGACCTGATCTGGGTGGATCTGGGTGGTATGATACGTCCTCCACTTCGTAATAATGGATTTATTATAACCCTCTCCTGAACGGTGCTCCTTCACCACTTTATGTCTGACTTATTTGGAAAGCTCCTTGGTCGTCATGTTTGCCTTGTTGGTTGACCAAGTGAGTTGCACCTTAAAACTCCTTAGATAATTAATTGGGGGAGCTTATTTTTTTAAGTTAAACTACTGATGGCATACAGTACAGGTGAAACCTATTACATGTATTTTGTAACCTTTCAAACAAATAATTTGCTCGTGAAGTTATTTCGGGTTAATTTGGTCATGGGTTGAATACTTATGCAACTGAGAATCATCTGATTTTCTCTGTTAATCTAACTTATTCAGATTTTATCAGCATTTTTTAGCCTGATCACTATGGAGTAGTTTGGGAAGACTCTATATATTAAGTTTGATTTGAAAGTATCATGAAATAAGCTCAGGTGGCATCAAAATGTGAAAACTTTGGAGGAGGGGTGAATACTTTTACAGACCACTGTATTTCTTGTTTGAACCTTGCATAAAAGCTTGCCTTGGAACTTTATTAATTTGATCATCACTCAGGTATTTCAAACATCAGCTCAGATATCTGAGAGCCTTTAACAAGGTTATGAGCTGTTACCCTTATCCATGTACAGAAATATAATCTTATTTAAGCAGTCCTCTCCGAGATACTTTCTTCCTGAAGAGATTAACAGTCCAGCATTCCACTGCATGGTGAAGGAGGAAAAGAGCTTTGGTGAACAACTTCTTCTGGGTTTAGAGGTGGGATGTAACATTGGTCGGGTATTGGTGAGCTTTCTTCATCCTCATCATTGATGTACCATGCTCTTGACAGGGTATTGGTGCTGCCAAAGCAGTTTATTGGCAAGGTTTCTGCTGTGTGGTTTGTCATTTTATTTCCCATCAGTCAGCGCAGGAATTTGGAATTTGTTCAGAGTGCCCGTGATAACTTGTATGCTCTTCACGAAATACACCATGTGATCTTTAACATCAAGTAGCAACCAATGCTGGCAGACGGGTCCTCCAGGTTAATGTTCTACTGATGGAGAGTTCACACATTGATAAATCGTCCTGCATGAGAAATACCAGGATGACAGTTTATAATTGGGTCGAGATTCGAACCCAGACTTGACAATTCAAAGGCAAGTGCATATACCTCTTGTTGCGTAGGATATCCTGCCAGCCCACGGAGAGCTTTATGAGTCGAGCAAAACCGGATTGTGTGAATTGCATACTTAAAAGGAACTTCGATGCAAGATGCCATTAGACCATTTAAACTCTGCACTATTATTACCAACATATGGTTGTTTGCCTGTGCTCTATCCTTTTTAAATGCTGAGCATCAAGCATGGAAGCAGCACGTACCATTTTTAAAGTCTTTGGAATGACTTGGCAGGGATTCGAACCACCAATCTCCCAGACTCAAAAGTGGACACTTTTACCACTACACCATTGTTGTGAGAGGATGTCTTGTTGGGAGACCAAGACGAAAACCAATCAGCTGATCATTGATTGGAAAATGTAAAGGACGATGAGAACAAAGGATTTAAGAACATGGACACTGAACCCAGCATCGCAGATGCATTGTCAAGACCAGTCATAAAGTTCTTGATCTTCTCAGAGAAAACTCGAGTAATATATGGTAATGTTGTAGAGATCATGATATTTGACTTGTTGAGTTCATGATTACAGTATATCAGAATGTCATCACCCCATATCACTCAAAAACGTTTGATTGTACCTTGTAACATTTTTATTGAATAGCTTGTTAATTTTATTACTATACCTAAACTGACATTTTGATACATTTATTTCAATAATTACTTGCACATGTGACTCAAGAAATATAATGAAACCACTCATCTTTCACATGAAACGAATCCTTAATGTGTTACTTTGGCATTTTATTTTACCTAAGAGTAACTGAACGACAGTGAGTTATCCATAAGCATAACACAAACACTTTTAGAGAAAATGAGTCCATCACAATGTTGACACAGCTTATATATTACCAAAATACCAATGTTATGTACTTTTCATCTTATTCTCATGTTCTCCCTCTTATTATGCAACTGATCTGAATCTGGAAAATTCCTACCCTTTCCCATTAGCCTCTGATGAAGCGCTTCCAAGTCACCCTAAAAAGTCACCTGACAAAGCAGGTGGAGCAACTGGATTTTGTGATCAAGGAGCTGGTGAGTTGGCCAAGTCAAATATATATATATATATATATATATATATATATATATATATATATATATATATATATATATATATGTAAAAAATTATATATTAGAGAAAAAAGATGCAATTAAACAAAAATAGGAACTAAATCTTTCCTACTAGTCAAGTAGTAAACAAGCGAGTGCAGATCTGGTCTCAGGTGATGTTTCACCCACTTCCCAACTGGAATCCCACTCTGTATTTAGCCAAGTTAGTCTATTTAGCTGCCAATAGTCTACTTTGCCTGAAGAATCCCACTGAGAAGCAGGTGAAACATCACCTGAGACTGGATCAGAACTCACTTCTTTATTACTAGACTAGCAGGGTAGATCAAGTTTTTTTTTTTTTTTGTGGTTGGATACATCTTTCTTATTGGTTGGATATATATATATATATATATATATATATATATATATATATATATATATATATATATATATATATATATATATATATATACACACACACACACACACACACACACACACACACACACACACACACACACACACACACACACAGGAGGAAAGATGCTGATGCTGTATATGCAATATGGGACCATCTATTTATTGCATACACACAAAAGGGGTTGTGTGTTGTGTTGAGCATTAGAGTGGGTTAAAAATTCCACTCTATTTGCATATGTAATAGCTATATGGCTCCTATATTCATGATTACAGTATTTGTGGTCTTAAAATTCGTTTTTGTATTTCTGGCTTCTTGATAACTGAACACAAGAGTTTTTCAGAACTTCCTCTCAACAACTCTTCAATATTGTTGTTTTTTCTGCAGATGGAAGACGTGCAGAAAGGCAGGGTAGAGCGTGAGGAGACTGGCCGAGATATGTTTGGAAAGCAACAGGAACTGGCGAAGATCCAGGCAAGACTCGAACGCCTGGGCAAGGAGTGTGTCGCACTCTCGGATGCACGGGTGCAGCATGAAAAGGAGCTCAAAGTGGCACGCGAGCTAGAGCACCAACGTCGTGATGAGATCAAGCGACAGCACAAGCTTGGTGCGATACATGTCTTCCGTGTGAGATAGAAGCAACAAAGTTTGAACTTTGTTTGCAAATAACTCAAGCCAAAGTTTGAATTTTTTTTGTCGGTGAAATGTACAAAGACAAAGCCCTAGCTGAACACAAGCCTCAAAAGGTTGAGCTTTTGCATGGAAGTAAAATAACCTCAATAAAGACCACACAAGAAACCAGAAAGACCAACATTAAGAAATGAGTAAATAAGTGGTGTTAGTAAAGGGCATGTGATTAAAATCTTGTTTCATTAGGCCTACAATTAACAGAGGTTATATTGCCAGGAAGGATTGATGGACTGCTTTTCTGTATTTTATGAATGTAAATCCATTTTTACCCATATGGAGAAATGGCATCATTGGACCAACCCCCTGAACAAAAAAGGGAAGATGGTCATGAAACGTTTGTTGCTGTTGTCATTGCCAGCATCATCGTTGTTATTGTTTTCAAAATATATGATTAGAAAGTGGATTATCTTTCAAATCAAACATTTATATGAGGAAGTGGCTTTCAGTGTAAGAGTCTATTAGTAACACAGGAAAGACAAACTAAATTCAAACGCAGAAATAAGGTAATCAGCCCATCGTGTCTTTGTTTTATCTTGACTCCATCAGTGCAGTGCAATCATTTCGATTCCAGAATGCATCCATTTGCTTTTGTCAGTGTTCATGGAGGAGCTTGTACATATAATACATGCGTTGCAAGGACATTAGAATCAATGGACAATTCAATGGAGTTTATTCGATTTGAACCTGGGATCTCAAGAATCATTTAACTATTTGTTTGGAATACATTTTAACTTAATATATTTACCTATACTACAACATATAAAATGTAATCTGTTGGCAGGGTCTTTGTGATCATGGAACAAGCTCAAAGGCTTAAAGGCTCAAAGATATTTTTCTTCCACATGATCACAAATGAGAAAGTCAGCTTTACGCTCCCTCTGAAGGATGTCAGGTTTAGTATAATAACGTTTAACCATTCATTGCATTAAAAAAGGTTTATGAAACAACTAGAATGGCACTTGGCAGAGCACATACTTCTGCCAGGCTGAACAGTTTATATTTTGTATCCGGATAGGCCAGATCTGCATCTGGACTTAAACCAAAATCAAATCAGCTTGTTCTTGTCACCTTACCACCTCATCCACCAAGTTTTGTCATAAACCGTCCACAACTTTTTGAAATATCATGCTGTATATAGTTTTTGGCCCTATCTCTCAATTGTGAAGAATATCGTTAAAAGTTAAAATGTTCTTGTATCCGGATCCAGATCCGGATTGTCACCAAAATCGAACCAATCCATCCTTGTGACACACCCAACCTTTCCACCAAGTTTCGTCCTAATTTGTCCATATCTTTTTGAGATATCCTGCTCACAGGCAAGCAAACAGACAGACGGGTGAAAACCATAACCTCCGTCCACCTTTGGTGGCTGAGGTAATAAGCACAGAACTGCATTTGGCCAAATGAGGTTGAATTAAATATTTTGAGTTTTTCCAGCAAAATAATGGCAACTTTCTTTAACTCTCAACAGTAAGTACTATACTGTTATTATTAGATAGGCTGTCACCACCAAAAAGTTTTGTAAATTTCATCCAAACACAAAAGGTTTAAGAGACAATTGATCAAATACTAATGATGCATGAATGATATGAGCCGTGACAGATGATTCAATTGAAAGAGACAATAATAACCTTACATGTTTATTCCCACCAGTTTCTGCAATGAGAGCAGAAAGTGATAATCTGGCATTGAAGGTTCTGTATACGGAGGGTGTTAGGGGTGACATGGAGGGAAAGGCAGCTGTCATGCTTCGAACCATGGAGAAAGGTGGTGTGGAAAGGCATGAGGCAGAAAAATGTAAGAAGGAGCAGGTGAGCTGAACGACCTCCCCTCCCTCCCTCCCCCCTCCTCCTTGCAAATCCATCCTATAATCTTAAGGCCCGGTCACACCTTGACGTTTTAGCCAGCGATGGCAACGTATTAAAATGTATCTAAAACGCTGGCTGACGTTGAACTTTTGATGGTTTTTTTTAAAGATTCGGACGTATTCATAGCGACTTGGTCTTATGTATAACGCATTGGTAATGGACACAGAACGTTTCGTTGTGTTATAGATAACTTATACCAACGAATGCTGAACCTGTTGTCGGCCTACACAACCGATGCCCAACGATAGTCTAACTTAGGCATAGCGCGTTGCACGCATCGCCGACGATGTCGTGACGTAGCCTATTAAAAGGCTGACGCACAACGATTCGAATCATAACTGCCGTAGAAATGGAAGTGACAACATCGCGGTCACACCTTGGCGATCTTGCCAGCGTATGCCGACCTAAGAAAAATGTGTCTAAAACGTTGGGGCACGTTGAATACGGTATGAGTAAGTTTGGTATACGTGAGTACAACGCTAAAGTATGCTATCATACGTCGTAGTAAGTAGAGTACGTCAAGAAATTTTAAACATGTTCAAAATTTTACGACGTACTCGGCGTATGACACACGTTCCGCATGCGATGGGGATAAGTTTTACACACGATATGTGGACGCTTACACACGTCCACAAAGGCTACTTATAAGCTACTCATAAGTCGAAACACGTCGCGGTAATGTCTTTTTTACGCGAAACTTATTTCTAACTTATGTTTGACGTGCTTTGAACCAATTCTTTACGTAGTCCCAACACACATCGACATATGTAGACGTATTCCAATGACGTCTTCCGGTCAACAAAAAAAAATAAATTAACGTGTTTCTAACTTACAACTGCCATATAAAGACGTGTTCCCAGCGGTTTTGGGAATTGGTATATAAAAATAGTGTTCATAAAAGGGGAACCCAACAGTGTTTTCGAGTCCTTTTTGAGTCGATGTCCATGTCAGCAGTAACAGTATCAGTATTAGTATTAGTATTAGTAGTAGTTTGTTCATGTTGGCAGTAGTAGGTGAGTGTGAGGGGGAGGGAGTGGGTTATGATGGATCGTCCTTGCGTTTAACGATTTAACGATTTTAATGGCTGCATCTCCACTATTGAAAGTAGACGCTTGCGCTCAACAATTGGATTTTTTTTACACTCAACGACTTTTAAACGGTACCACTCAGCTATTTTCATTGTTTACAATGAACGATTTAAATTGCTGTCACTCGCCTTTGTTTATTGACGCTGGGGTTTTGAAATTTGAAGCGTTTCTTCTGAACGTGTTAAAATGCTCAAACTCGACTATTTTAAATAGACGCTGCCGATGGACAATTGGAATCATAGCCAAGCTAGACATCGAAGTGTGAACATCCTCATCATGCCGAAGAAAAGTTTGAAGAATGCTGCAAATAAGTGTCCTTGCCGTGGCCGTGGACGCTGATGCAAGGACGATCCATTATACCGACGTCTTTCAGCCTATGAGTAACTTAAAAGTAACGTCTGTCGATGTGTGGCAACGATCGCGTAACGTGCCAACAACACGTTAATCATAGGTTAGAAATAAGTTTCGGGTATGCTAAACATTACCTCGGCGTGTCTCAACTTATGATTAACTTACAAGTAGCATGTGTTGACGTCTGTCAACGATCACAGACCGTGCATACAACTTGTGGCCAGCGTAGCGGAACGTGTGAGTCATACGCCGGCATACGTCGTGAAATTTCAAGCATGAAAAAATTTGAGGACAACCAAAAAGTACAACGTTTAAAGCCAGCGTACAACGACGTATGGCAGTGTTTTTCAGCGTGCTCTCAATGTTATCAAAACTTACCCATAACGTATTCAACGTGTGCCAGCGTTTTAGAAAAAAAATTCAAAAATCGGCATACGTTGGCTAAAACGTCAAGGTGTGACCGGGCCTTTAGCATAGCATTATTTGAGGTCCATTGGTGCAGAGAACAAGACCGGGCTTCATAGATTGTTGTGTGCCATTTCAGGTTTGATTAAATAAACACCATCAGTACGTCCTCATTCTTCTGTCACTGCTGATATTAATAACCATTTTTGTGCTGTCAATTGGAGAGAATATTTCCAAAAGAGAAATGTTATTGGTATTGATTGATATGACATTGAATACTTCATGCGTTTAAGTTCTTTGGACTCTTGTGCAGGACCTGCATGTGGACAGGTTGACGCAGCAAGCTCTGAACCTTGAGGAGAAGCTAGAAATGTTGAATGCTCAAATGGAAGCCCAAGTCCTTGAGAACAACGCAATTCGGGAGGCAGCTTCTGAGGTCGGAGATCACTGTAACTGGCTGTTGTACATTGTGAAAACGTTATTGGTGCTTGATTGTGGATGCAGTGATTTGATGATTCAAATATTAGTCTAAGGAATTGATGGGGGCAATTTAACTTTTTCCTTTTGAATGATGGCCTGTAAAATAGTAACTTAATGGCATGTCAGCCTTTGAGATATTTTGGGGGAAAAAACGTAAAATAATAGTTTTTTTTTAATTTGTCATTTTAATTTTCCTCCAATAGAAAGTATGTCATCCATTAAAGAAACAAGTAAAAGACACAATAATAACCCAAACGACACTTTCGAAAAATACATTATATCCCCCAAAGCTCTCTCACTCCACCAACATAAAATATAGTGCCTTTGATGACTCGGAGGCAGATTCTCAGGAGACAAATAGGAGTTTATTCCGCAGACATTAATTCAAGCCTTGAGTAGCTGTATCGCCATTATGCATGCAGGTGTACTCATCTCTCAAGTTGTTCCACCGATGTATTACGTCATCGTACAAATACCAACGCGATAAAACATAGTCACAGCATTCCTCCCTCCTTAGTTTAAAATGTCTCCTGACATTTGCCTTAACATTTCAAAAATTAAATTTTACAATTGGCAAATCAAAATGAAATTATTTTTCAACTGGAAAGTGTTAAAGCATAAATTAAATTTAAGTGCAAGTTTACAAATCTTGCAATTACATACAATACAACGAGCACATGCATACAGCAATCTTGTGGACAATACCTAGATGAAGATGTACCACAATATGAGACGTACACACAATGTCAAAAAAAAAGTTCTAAAGTTACTTATGGAATTCCTTTCCTTTTCATGGAAAAAGAATTGCATATAATGTAGGACACCATCGTGCTAAGTAGCAATATACCAATCAAGAGGTTAATACACTACAACCATAAAAAGCAAGGCACCAACACATTATGTATCTGTGTACAGGCTTTGGTTTACGTAAGGGAACTGTTATAGGGGCAGTTTGTAACGCATCAGAGAGAGTGTCGTGACATTGATTGTCGAAAGTCATTCCCAGTGGGGAACTGTCAGGAATGGAAAGGTTGGGGAACATGGCTGCAGGATTTGGGAACTGACCTTGCCAAGCCATCATGTTTTCATCCGAAGTGTCAAGGGTACTCTGCAGGGGTCCAACTGATAGATCAAGGGGTTCCGCCCCAGAGACAACCGATTTGTCACGATCAGGTTCTGGGTCCAACTGGCCACCTGGTTAGGGGTAGGCATGCTTTAAGTTCCGGAAGTTTGTAGTTGTCGGATAATCGGACAAAGGAGAAGTAATCCTGTACATCACGGGACCAAGAACTGCTATGCTGTAGTATGGACCAAGCCATCGGTCAGCAAACTTTTTGCTACCTCTAGGATGAAAGACTTGTCTCTTTATGTAGACTGCATAACCAACAACATAAGGCTGACCACGTACTTTCAACTTGTAAAGCTGCTTCATCATATCGCATGAGTTGGCCATGTACTTCTTACTTGATGAAAAGCTGTTATCAGTCATTGGTGCAGCTGAAGAACGTATTAATTTCGTGTCTGGTCATTGTTTGGTTGACTGAAAACCATATCAATAGGTTTCCTTGGCAACCTTCCAAAGATGAGGTATGCAGGGGCAAATTTGGTAGAGGCATGTTGAGTGGTATTGTGAGCCATACATACAAACAAATTGTATTTGTCCCACTCAGTGATTTTCCCATCGCAACATTCTTTTGTTGTGATATTGAGTAATTCGGCAACTTGTTTGTTGGATTTCTCCACTTGTCCATTGCAACTGGGTGTTTATGGAGCTGTTTGGATTTTGTTAACTTGAAGAACTTATCGAAGAGTGCAGAGCGACTCTTTCAGCTTTGGGGTAAAGTTTGTGCCCTGATCAGTGTGGACCACTTCCGGTTTTCCAAAGTGGGGGATGAATCATTTGATCAAGACATTTGTTACACTGATAGCCTTTTGGTTTGACAGGGCATATGCTTTGAGGTGATCTTCAAAATCCATTGAAACCATTTCAAATGGACGATCATCAATAATCAGGTTCAATGGGGCTTTTATAGATGGTGTGGGGGACATGTGAACGGCACATAACTTACAACCCCAGCAGTCACGTTTAATGTCTGCTCTCCACCCAGGCCAAAAATATCTGTGGCGAACAGTGTTGATTGTTCATGCCTCTCCAAGATGGCCAGAAATTGGGTTGCTGTGAGCCAAGGGAAAAATCTCTCTGACAAGACCACAGGGAACAGGAGGAAGCAAATCTTGAGGTGGTTTGGGAAAAAAAAATCTGCATCTTTTTTTTGTACAAAACACCGTCTTTCACTCGAAAGATGTTGAAGCACTTCCTGTATAGTCTGGTCGCTTAAGACAGAAATTCGACAAAACATTTACTGACTGGACAAAAGCACCAAATTTGGTACACAACTTCCTTGGCCAATAAGATCTAATTTTGGAAGGGGAGCCAAGGTCAAGGTCGCCCATGAAGGTCAAGGTCAAAAGGTCAAAAATGACATTTTCTGTATTTCCAGAGAGCACGCCTAGCTCTATCAAAATACTCTGTTACAAATCAGTTAGTCGCCCTCATTTGCATTCTATACGATTCACTAATGTCAAAATATATTCAAATTGTATTACTAAGTGGCATAAAAAGCTGGTTTTCCCACGTTGGTACCATGGCAATGGTCATCAACGTAAAAATCTCGCCAAAACCTTTACCTACTAGATATCAGCAACAAAGTTGCTGCACAGCATACTTGGACCATAACCTGCATTTTCAGAAGGGGAGCCCAAGTCGAGGTCACCCATGAAGGTCAAGGTCAAAAACGTCAAAAATGACATGACTGTATTTTCAGAGAAGATGCATTGCTGTATCTAAATATGCTGTCACAAATTATGCAATATGTTTCATCTATGTTTTAAATACAACGGAAATGGCAAAATATCTTCAAATCACATTACAAACCTGCATAAACCCCCAGTTTTCCCACTTTAGTACCATGTCCTGGATCAATTCTCTCAAGTTAAATGGGCCGGGACCTGATCAACGTAAGTGACATTGGGTAAAGATGGGTTATTGTACCCCATACAAACAAGGTACGACCCCTGAGATCGGGATGAGTAGTCGAATCTCGGCGACAGTAGGTTCCTCTTCCAGTCCCCTCGTGAGACGCATATGGGAAAACACAAATCGGACCATTCGCCACCGTGTCATGAAAGATGAATGTGGGAAGATCCCAGCAGACAACGTGCGGCGTTACTCCTGGCATCTCTGAGCGAGATATCGCATCGTGATGTTGTAAGATGAAAGTCATCTCAGGATATAACCATTGGTGAGCGCACCTACCTGTCAATCTGGACGGGGCTCTTTTTGAATTTTCCTTCGAACACGATCAAGTTTCGAGGTGCTGAATTTGTCATGGCAAGATTTGTGCCAACGAGCCTTGTTTCGGATGAAACACTCTGCTGTCCCAGAACTACCATACCCCACATTGACGGGATGTGTATTCATTTCCTGGAACAGCCCAATGTTCTGAAGGAAATTGGTGTCTGCTGCACCATTTCCAACCCATGAGTTGGAATCGAGGGGACAAGGTAATTCCTCTGCAGATAGTGACTGGCACACAACACAAAGGTCCCAATCAACCCGGCGCGGGACTTGGAAATGAGAAGAGTTATAATAAAGTTGTCTGTATCTGTACCTATCGGGACTAAATTGGGATATTGTCAAAATATACATCCAGCAAGCCCTAATTATGCCAACAGGCTGATTTCGTTATCAGGTTGGACTCCCTGACACAAAAATGTAGGAATTTTTGAAAAAATATAGGAATTAACTTGGTACAATTGAAATTATAGTATTTATAACCTACCTGAAATTATTTAAAGTCACACTTTCAAGTAGAATTGAAAGAAATCAAAAGTTGGTTTAAAAATTAGAGCACAAAATTTACACACTATTTGAAATCACCATACTTGTTATTTATTATGATTGATTCTATTTGTATATGCGCAGAACTGACTTTTCATAAAACATTGCTCAGCCATTAGTAAAAATCCTTCTGGTAAAAAAAAAATCTAGAATCACTGCTCACCTTCACTCTTTCATTCCTCTTTTTGCCTGCCTTTGCAATAAACTCCCTCACTCTCTTCAATCCCATTCTTCCCTCCAGTCCTTCAAAACTTCTTCGCTCACTGCAGATCTGGGTAAAATCACAAACTGGTCCAACAAGTGGAACATGTCTTTCAATCCTGACAAATCTCACACTCTCACTATGTCTCTCTGAAAGCACCGTTTGGAACCAACCCCCCCCCACCCCATCTACTTTCTCAAAAATCTTGTGGAAGAAGTCCTTTCATTCAAGCTTCTGGGTCTCACCATCTGCCATTATCTTTCCTGGGAAAGCCACATTTCCAACCTGACCTCCAAAGCCAGTCACCAACTGGGAATCCTCCGTCGTGCAAAGTCCTTTCTCGGTCCACTTGAGCTCCTGACCACATACAAAGCTTTCGTCCGCAGCTTGATGGAGTACTACTCTCCCCTCTGGGCTGGTGCTCCTGCCTCTCACCTTTCTTGGCTTCACGCCATGGAAACCAAGGCATTTAGGATCATTGGCATCTCCCGTGGTGAGGCTGAGTCTTTGGGCCTCTCACTCTCTCACCGCAGGCAGGTCGGTGGTCTTTCTGTCTTTTACCATTTCCTCTCCGGTCTCGCCCCCCACCCGATCTGTCTGCGATTTGCCCCCCCCCCCATATTTCCACAGGACGCTCAAGGTCCGTCAACAACCCCCTTCTGGTGAAACTGCCAAAATCAAGAATTTACTACTCACCTTCACTCTTTCATTCCTCTTTTTTCCCACCTTTGGAATAAACTCCCTCATTCTCTTCAATCCCATTCTTCACTCCAGGCCTTCAAAACAGCTGTTCACCACCACCTCTTATCTTCCCCCATCCAAGACCTCAATCTTTTCTTCCCCCGTTAATCCACCCCAAACCTACCTTCAAATTCCCTGCTTTCCTTCCTGAAACTCCCCATCGTTTAAGGACCTCAAAGCCCCTGTAGTGTCCATCTTGTTTACCACGTGTACCCCACCCCAACCCATCCCTTTCCCTTCCATAGATCTCCTCATGTCTCTGTTACCCACTGTTTTTTTTTCCTTCCCTCTCCCACCCCTCTTGTCTCCTGCTCCCCTTGTTGTACGTTTCTGTGTGCTCGCTCTCATATGAGCCTCAACAGTGTATTTTAAAAAAAAAGGTTTCTGGTAATAACCAAAGCAAAATTAGCATCCAGATAAATTATCCAAAAACCAAGTCAATGTGGTGATGAGAACATGGTCCCAGAATCATTGATGAATATGTTTTGTTTTGAGTTGGCTTGGTGTGTGGCCTGCAGGCAAGGATGGAGGGTGAAGCTATGGCAATGGAAAAAAAGGAGCTCCTGCATCAGTGGAACAGCAGCATTGTTGGCATGAGGAATAGAGATGAGACTTTTACGGCAGCACAGGAGGCCCTCAAGTCAGTTATGCCTGATGTCATCGTTCATCTCATTACTTTTTAAAATCTCCTTTCCATCCCTTCGTATCTATCCCTCTTTCTTTCACTCACTCACACACTCATTTATCTTCATGTATTGCAGAGAACTGCATCTGGATGTCTCCTCTCGAGACAAGGAGCTCGCAGCCTGCAAACGTTTAATCCAGCAGGAGGAAGAAAGGAACGGGAAGCTGGTTTTTGAGCTGCACCGTGCTGAAGGAGATGCTGCCCTGGCACGAAATCTTATGGCCAAAGCATTAACCCAACAGGAGGTTCTAAGGAGAGATGCTTCAAGCTTGAGTCGGATCTTGCAGGAAACCCAAGTTGCTCTCAGTAACACCACAGCAGTAAGAGGCACCATGAACGAGCAATGTCCTAAGCTGGAAAATTACTTTCCCAAAAGATTATTTGTTGGTAATTAATTATGTGTCCCCAACAATTTTAAGGACTTTTTGCAAAAACTAATAACTTCTTCAGTCTCATCACCCTGTATTTAGAATTTTTTTCCAGTGGAAATTCCTCGAGAAGGATAGACGCATAACCATTCATAACTCGAGAGTTCATATAATAGAACACCTTACCCCGCCTGTGCAGTCTTAAGAAAAAGAACATGGGAAGGGTATTTTAAGCTCTTGCTTATTGTGTTTCCGAGCACAATCTCTATTTTGCATGAGCTGCCATATTCATTTGAATCTCGATAGAGGATAGAGAGAGGGGAGATGGGAGATAGATAGGATAGAGGATAGAGGAGAGAGGACAGAGAAGAGAGGAAGGGGAAAGAGAGAGAGAGAGAGAGAGAGAGAGAGAGAGAGAGAGAGAGAGAGAGAGAGAGAGAGAGAGAGAGAGAGAGAGAGAGAGAGAGAGAGAGAGAGAGAGAGAGAGAGAGAGAGAGAGAGAGAGAGAGAGAGAGAGAGAGAGAGAGAGAGAGAGAGAGAGAGAGAGAGAGAGAGAGAGAGAGAGAGAGAGAGAGAGAGAGAGAGAGAGAGAGAGAGAGAGAGAGAGAGAGAGAGAGAGAGAGAGAGAGAGAGAGACAGAGAGACAGAGATATTCAAATTTGATTGGTCGAGATGATGTAAAATGGTATATTTTGTCCAAGTACTGAAAAACGAGTGCTTTTTAAAAAAGTGCCAAGAAGACAATTTGTGTTCTACAGTGTTCAAGTATATAATTCAGTTGAAGTAAAATAAAGATTTTAAAGGTTGTAGAAAAAAAAAAAATTTCTCGGAAGTTTACCACCACTGATGCCACCTTAATTAACCACCTTATTGAACACGCTAAGTTCATTCTTCATGCCTGTTGTTTGTGTCCTTTATGACATCCCTAAAGACATTAAGTTTCCTATTTTGAATGATTTTTCAATTTTATTTGACTGCCAGGCAGGCGGACATATGAAAACAATTACATTACTTCTCTCTGCACATGTGCAATCAGGACGAGATTCTGTATAATTTTACAAATTCAGAGCCAATATATTGCTAACCTGCATGTTCATGTTCTGATTCATGTTCTGATTCGTGTTTTACAGTGTTCAAAATACAATATTCATTTGTAATTAAGTAGTTCTTCAATCATAAACTGCCGTCTGTAGACAGACAAACAGACAGACAGACAAGCCGGTAGGCGACATGGGTGGTCGCTATATAATTGCATACTAGTCACACAGTTTTTGACGGATCAGGCTTAAATTTTTTGACAAAGAGGTTGATTATAGTGTGCATAAAAGCGTGGAAGCCGATTTTTGATTTTCAATTTTTTTTTTAGGATTTCTCAAAAATTTCAAAGTCCCGTTACTCGGCAACGGTGGCGTCCATAGCAACGGTGCTCAAAAACATACAACTAAATCCTGGTATGAACCTACCTGTCAAGTTTCATCAAAATCGGTTGACTTCTCTGGCCTCCAGAGCTGTCCATTACATACAAACATACAAACAAACAAACATACATACATACAAACATACAGACAGAGGGAAAAAGTGAAAATAAGGGTACTCTAGCGACCAACCAACATACAGACAGACGAAAAACTGAGAATAAGGGTACTCTTGCGACCACCCAACAGATGGAAAAACTGAGAATAAGGGTACTCCAGCGACCACCCAACAGACGGAAAAACTGAGAATAAGGGTAGTCTAGCGACCACCCAACAGACATACAGACAGACGGAAAACCTGAGAAAAACGGTAGTCTAGCGACCACCCAATAGACAGACAGGATGGCCTAGATCCTTAGAGGCATGCACACTCGTCTCTAAGCTGTTTAGCCTGGGCTTGAATCCTGACCCAGCTTTAAACTGTCATCCCAGTGTTCCACAGGCAGGGTGATTCATCAATGTGTAGTGCTGTCCCTCAGATGGAAGTTAAATAGGCGTCCCGTCTGCCAGCATTAGGTGGTGGACGTTAAAGATCCCATGGTGTCCTTTGTGAAGAGTAGGTGAGCTATCGCCGGTACCATGAACAAATTCTAACTTCCAAATTTCTGCCATATCCTACAGAGGGCATTGCCTCAATAGCACCGCTGTGCCCTCGGCCAATGATGCTACCCCGCATCCTCATGTTGCATACGAAAGAAGAAGAATAAGACAAACAGACAAAGTGAACCATTTGCTTAACCCCGCTTTTAACTTCACACGAGCTTGGGAAACATTTATGGAACTTATTGGCATGTGGCCATCTGCGAACACGTTTTTGGTGCACAGTGAACATGCCTGATGCTGTCACATGACTCTAGATCATATGTCATTTGAATGAAGTTTGAAATGTAAATGCATTAATGATTTAGGATGTTTATCATTTAGCATGCTTAACCATCGGTCTTGTTGGACTGATTGGTCATGGTTCTGACCTTGCTTCTGCATGACTTGGGTAAGTGGAATCACTGGCATCACCATATCTGCATGTCATGAATCATGACCACAGAGGCGAGCACACGACCAATTTTTTTTTTTTTTTAAATATAAAGTTTTTATACACTTATGGCATTCTTTCCACAACATAATCATGCACATTTGCCCTAGTTCACACCATGGATTGGTAAAGCAGATGGTGGAGGCCAATACTCTATGCAGAGCTTTTGGATGTTTGCGAATATTTCTATGGCTGAGAACCAAACCTGGACAAGTCACCACGATGTGGAAATTTCTCCTGAACAGCCACAGGAATTGAATCCACAACAGTGAGAGCAATGTAACAATGCTTTATCCACTCCACAATCAAGATGTTCTTAAGCACATGGCCCATATTAAATCTGTGACCTTTTGGAACAATTCCCATGAGAACGTGTGGTATTTGAAAACATTTCAGTCAGAACAATATGGAAATACTCATACAATAGCCTGATCCATGTCTTAAAAATGCGGACAAAGCACTCTGTAAGGTGTAACCATCAAACAGTAAATAAATTTGAGTTTGACGATATCAAATTTTGAGTTTGATATTCAATGATAGTCATTTGTGTTTATTAAAACCAACCAAAGAACATATTTTATTTTAGACCTGTATTATTTTATCCAAATTCTCCTGGAAGCTTCCATTTAAATGCCCATAGCCACATCTCATTTTACCTGTCTTTTCTATTCTGGTTTTCTTTTCCTGAAACCTTGTCTTATGCAGGAACGAGTACTGAAAAACTCTACCCTGGAGAGCTTAAGTAAAGATATAGCCCAGGAAAAGCAAAAGAAAGGTGCTCTGGAGGAGCAGATCTTGGAGGCCTCTCTGGATCAGCTTGTTTCAGACAAAGAGACACAAGACATACGACGTCGCATTCAGACACTACGAGCACGCACAAAAGAGCTGGTGGGCACCTTTTGGTTGTGTAAAAGGATGAGAAATTGTCGATTGATAAAGAAAAAGTAGAAATTAACATTAAATTGGAAACATATACAGATAACAGCTGTTTAATAAGTGAACTTTTGCATTAACATCAAATGCTAAAATGAACTCCATAAAAGTCTTCTCTGAGCATGACTGTGACGTGCTGAAGACCTTCTTCACTTTTGGCAGGAAATGGAGCAGGTACGTGTGGAGAATGATGCAGCGTGCTTCGCACTGCAGGCCAATGAGGCGGAAGCAAAAGAGGCAAGGATGAAGCAGTCCCTGTCTGCTCTTCAGGAGGACATTAGACAACAGAATTTGCTAATTATGCAGGCTGAGGCAGAGGAGAAGGAGACCATGAGGGTAGTTCAACGGAAACAAGTGACTGTTGAACGGGATATCAAAAAGATGGAAAAGTTGCTCATTGCATCTCAGGTAAGTTTGAGATCTGGCTATGATATAGCAGATGTGTATATGGAGCCTGGAATTATGGTGGTTAAAATATAAGGTGAACATGCCTGATGCTGCCTCTTAAAGCATCTTTGAGTGGACCATGGTAAATGGTTTTAATCAACTGGACACAAACATTCAAACATGGAGAAAAGGGAAATGGCTGCAAAATAGCACATTGTAATATAATTAAATTGTGTGCAAATGAACATGCGGATAAAAGTGACATCATAGCAAAGGACAGATGTGACAAAATAATTCACAAACAGACTTGATCACTGCAAACCACAAAGAGTAACCTCTGACTCTCGATCATATATGTCATTTAGATGACGTTTGAAAACCAAGACATTCTGGTTTTTAATTTTTAATTAATTTTCTGAAGTTTGTAAAATTTGTTTTTCACTTGGAAGTTGGGGCTTACGATGTGTAAATAAAGGTGGAAATAGTATGATTTAATGCAATTTAATTCCAGGCTATAAGACAACAAAAGGTGAAAATTTGGAAAGGCGGTGTAGACTTTCTTTCGGCACTGTGTACACGTTTGTGGCAGAAATAGCGCCATCTTCGGTGGTAGCCGGTATAACAAAACATCTTCCACAGAGGTTTCTGTGTGTGGAGCACAATAAAAGACTGATGGTGTGCTAAAACTGCTTTCCCTGCCTGATACATTACATGGCGACGAAGATGGGATTTTGGTGAGTGCATGGAGAGTAAGCGGAGCTATTTCAGTGAGCTGTTGGCCTACCAACTCGTTATTTCCCTGCATACGCTACTTGATCACCATGTCCTACGGTCGAATTGACGAGTTCAATCCGCGCGAAGGAAGCTGGGAGGCGCACATTGAGCGTCTACAGTATTACTCCCAAGCCAACGGCATAGAGGGTGATGCCAAGAAGAAAGCAATCCTGATGTCGGTATGCGGCAACAAGACGCTTACTATTCTGAAGAATCTCACCATGCCCAGGACCACGATGGATTTAACATACGCTGAGTTTGTGGCAGCTATGAAGGAGCACTGCGGACCCACACCCTCAATCATTGTGAGTCAATTCAATTTTTACATGTGTCGCCAAACCTCGACACAGTCCATTTCGGCATTCATAGCTCACCTGAAACACCTTACCCAGCATTGCCAGTTTGGCACTACATTTGACGACATGCTAAGGGACTTGCTTGTAGTGGGAGTGGAGTAACATCGAATTCGCCAGCGCCTACTTGCTGAATGGACTCTGACATTTTCCAGAGCTAAGGATATCGATCGCTATCGCAATGGAGTGTGCAGATAAAAATGCTGCAGATATTGCTCGTGTCATCGCTTACCAGCCTGGAACTGACCTGTCATCTGTCAATCGCGTGGAACAATATTCAACCAAAAAATCTGACACCAAAATGCCTGGAGACTGCTTGGTGGCTGGTGCTGGTAAATGCTGTTTCCACTGCAATGGTGAGCATTCTCCCACTACGTGCCATTTCAAGAATTCCGCTTGCAACTGCTGCTACAAGGTGGGTCATATCGCCTCTGCATGTTTGTCTCGAAAATGGAGGGCAAGGAGAGAGGAATGCAAAACCCACCTCTGAGACTCAGAGCATAACCAGGAAGATATGACTGATGGAGACAGCCCTAACAGCCACAGTGTTCAGTCATATGACCTTTTCCACAAAAAGTCTGGCAGACAGTCTACTCCTATGCTGGTTATAGTAGATATAGACAGACGTACCGTGGAAATGCAGGTAGACACGGGTGCTGCCGACTCACTCGAGTGAAGCAGCTTTCTGTAACCTGTGGGGGAATTCTGAACAACCCAGCCTCCGTTGGTCCCCGATCTGACTCATGACATATACCGGTTAGTTAATACAAGCCCGCAGGTCATGTGATGTCACTAATCTATGGCAACAACACTCACCAATTACAACTCTTGGTCGACTCTGGGGATGAACCCACACTTCTCGGATGAAACTGGCTCGTTGTTGTCAAACTCAATTGGGAACACATCCATCGACTGCAGGCTTCCAAGCCACCAACCGTACTACAGCACCTCCTCGCGAAACACCCGGACGTCTTCAAGGATGACCTCAGGACATTTAAGGGCTTCACTGCCAAGCTCAACGTTGAGAAAGATGTGAAGCCAATTTTCTGCAAAGTATACCCAATTCCTCTCGCATTGCAAGAGAAGGTTGATGCAGAATTAGCCAGACTGGAAAAGTTAGGTATCATTGAGTCTGTTTAGTACTCAAATTGGGCTGCTCCAGTTGTTTCTGTTGTGAAGGCAGATAAATCGATACAACTTTGTGGGGATTCCAAAATGTTGATCAACAAATGTTACACCTTGGACAAATATCCTATACCAAGGATCGATGACTTGTACACAAAACTGAGCAAAGGACAGTCCTTCACTAAGCTTGACATGAGGTCGGCCTCCCTACAAGTCGTTCTGGATGAGGATTCCAAAAAATATCTCACCATCAACATGCATCGGGGGCTCTACAGATACAACCGCCGAAGTTTTGGTGTCAAATCGACACCAAGAATCTACCAACATTGTATGGATAGCCTGTTCGCTGCTGAACCACACGTTGTCATTTTCCAAGATGACATCCGAGTCACTGGCCACTCAGAGCTTCATTTTGACAACCTCAAACGTGTGTTACGCATTATCTCCAACTCTGGACGACACCTGCAGAGAGACAAGTGCGAGTTCATGGTTCAGTCTGTGACCTATTTGGGCCATCGTATCGATATCGTACATATCGTACATCGTATCGTACATCCCACTGAAGAGAGTATCAGAGGAATCAAAGATGCCCCAGCTCCGACCAACATTTCTGAACTTAAGGCTTACATTGACTTGCTGCAGTACTACAAAGCAGGTATATCCCAAACATCGCTACCATGCTTGGCCCACTGTATTGACTGTTAAAAAAGGCGTCAGCTGGAAATAGGCCATTCTGGAGTCATCAGCCTTCCAGAAGTCAAAGACATGATGCAATCTTCAAATGTGCTAGTTCACTTCGACCCAGACAAA
>NC_140966.1:54845907-54890907 GCF_056783735.1 Eptatretus burgeri
TCTGCCCCTGGTACACCTTCAATCCACAAAAGTCGTTTATCACTGCAAACTGTTCTTCTTTGGTGCAAATGGACAGTGGAGCGGTCATGTTAACTCCCTGACGACAACACAACGACTGACTGTTCAAGGTTGAAACTGCTTTACAATGGCACAGACAGTTCGTGCTTGTAGACCTGCAAGTACCATAGGCAATGTAATTAACACAACACAGTTTTGAATAAATCATTGTGGATACTTTTTGACTCACCCTCGTACATATATGTTTATGTGTATATATTATATATATATATATATATATATATATATATATATATATATATATATATATATATATATATATATATATTGTTGTGGTTGACCAAATTCGCAAACCACCATTCAGGTCCCTTTGGTGAGATATCTCGGTAAGTATATGTGTAGTTAGGCCCAAACCCGTTGTCTAGAGGGAATAAATGTCATTCATGCGTGCTGCGACTCTTCAGGATAGCCGTTTTTCTTTTACTATCTTTATTTTGGACCAACCGCCATTATTACCACCACCAACCACGTCTCAACAGCCATCACAACAACAACCACCAACCACAACGCCGCTTCACCACAACCGCCACGACCTTTACCGTCACAACTCGCCACCATCGCATCACCGTCATCTCGCGCCACTCGTGGGCACCGATGCTGGACTCGTGTAGAGCGCGCACCGAGCAGCGTGTTCAAAAGCATCGCGGACTTTCCGAGAAAAACGGATCAAAAACGACTCACGCCCACTTTTGTTCCGTCCAATCGGTGAGCGAGGGGCGATTTGGCCCCGCCTCCAGGGCGTTGGAGGGCGGTCGCTATATGCAAATTCATGGATCAAAAAGCATTCACGCCCACTTTTCCTCGGGCCAATGGGGAGCCAGCAAGAGAGGTGAAAGGTCGGAGGCAGAGGGTCAAAGATGAAGGAGCGAGGCCACGGGGGATATAAGGGGCCGCGTTCGTCAGTTCGCGGGAGGAAGAGTTCAGTTCGTGGGAGGAAGAGTTCAGTTCGCAGGAGGAAGAGTTCAGTTCGCAGGAGGAAGAGTTGAGTTGAAGCGTCAGTTCAGTGCAGTTGGGAGTTCGCGGAGTCGGAGTGAAGAGGACGGAGCTGTGGAGAGGCGGCGGCGGCGAAGGCGGACGAGGGGGTGCTCGCGTCGGATTCGGGGAACTGCGGAGAGAAAGGCCGGCGGCGCGACCGAGGTCGTGGTGGAGACGCTCGTCGCGGGACCCGCGATTTTGTGAAATCCTCCTTTCCCCGAGCATCAGCAACCCCTTCCTGTTTCCCCCCGCGCTGAGATAGTGCGACAAAAGGGGGCCCCCTTCCCACCCCCTACCAGACACTGTCCGCGAGGCCCGCGGAGTTGAGGCACCACCGCCGCTCCGCGTCTCATCATCAGACGGGTAGGCCCGACACGGTCTCAGCCCCAGGCCCGCCTACCCCCTCATCCTGGAGGGTGGTTCTCTTTTCTTTTGCTTTGGGAATGTGTGTTGTCGGCGCCGTCTGTGAAGTAAAATTGTATAAGTGTTGCCATGTGCTCGCGTAGTCGGTATTAGATCTGCATTGTCGCATTTGCTTTTTGTCTTCTTCTTTTCCATGTGCTTTTGGTGGAATTGTATATGTGTGCTTTCCGTTCATCGCGAAATAAATGTGCTTATTATTGAACTGTTTTCCCGCTTCGCTTCGTCATTTCTTTCATTGAATCCTCATCTTGCTTCACGTAAAGGGTTGGTCGTGGGTTAAGACGCCCGATAATTAATCGAACCGTCGAGGTCGACGAATAACACCGCTCGGTTATCCCGATAGTACGGAACGGGTCGCTTAAGTGGCCCGTGTCCGAAGTCGACCTGCGGCGAGGTGCGATCGCCCGGTCTACCCTCCGTGTGGGTACTTAGGTAGGTCGAATTTGGCGAGCATCCCTATCCCACGCGGGGGCCGATTGGCTCGATCGCAGTGAGACCGAAAGGTCCACCCGTGACTGGTTCCCGGCGTTAGTCCGAGAGGGTCACGAATGGATTGTCCGTCCGGTGGGCGACGTGCCGCGATTCGAGTTACGTGGCCGTTCGCACGCCGGCGGGCGCGAATCTGCAACATTGGTGTCAGGTCGTGCGATACAAACTCATCGCCCTCCTCGCGGCAATGGTATCGGAGAACGGGAAAACGGGCTCTCCTGTCTCCAATTAAATTCACGGGAATCGGTCCAGGGGTGAGAGAAGCGACCCCCGATTCCCTCCAAATTACGAGCGAGCTAAATTAACCCTTTACGAGAAGCAAGATGGCGTCTCAAGGCGAGCGGGAGCCGGGGGTATTAGAAATGGATGTAGAATGTGTAGAATCCATGGCTCAGGATGAAATCCCCGTGCAGGAAATGTTAATTGTACAGGAAAACGAACTCGCCCAACTGAACCCAGAGGCCGAAATGGGTGCGGCAGCGGCCGCGGTGTATGACACCTCCCCTCCCCCTCTCCACCAAAACCTCCCGATTCTTGCCGAATCGGCTCACCCAAGCGCACCCGACATGGCCCAGCTATTCGCCATGCTGGCGGCAATGACAGCGAGGATGGATGCGAATACACAAAAGATGGATGCGAATACACAACAAATAAACGAAAAGATGGATACAAATACAAATGAAATGAAAGGCATGAACGAAAAGATGGATGCGAATACACAGCAAATGAACGGAATGGAAACAAACATGAAGGAAGAAATGAAAGAGCTACGGGGTGAGACGCGGAACATGGGCCGATGCCTGCAGGCGGGCATGAAGGCCGTGACCAGGGAGCTGGGAATGGCGACTCCACGTGTGGGAGCAAACGAGCTGGAAGGGGGTGCAGCGGCTGACAGGCCCGCGGTGGAGGCGGGTGAAAAAATAATTCGGGGGGCGTGTTGGGCGAGGGTCGTGACGATGACCGAAAGGGAGAAATTAAATGGGGAGACCGGGGCGTGCGGGGCGAGGCACGAGGTGACGACAACGGAAATAATAGTGGAGACGGGGAGGTAAAGGGTGAAGAGTTGGCAGAGACACGGGAGATAGGAACGATAGAGGGAGGACTGCACGATGAAGACGGGGTAAGTGACGCACACACACACACGGAGGTAGTGTAGGATAATGGGGGTGAGCTCGCGGAGCGTGTGGGGACCCAGTGCGAGCACCTGGATGGCCTCCTCCAGGAACGAGGGGAGGGAGTATGCCCCCTTGAGGCGAGTCACGACCAGGTGAGTTCGGTCGTGCTTTGCGAGGTTGAGGGGACGAGTGCTGTGGACGGGTGCACGGAGAGCTTGGGGGGTATAGAGGCCCCGGAGACCCTTGTGGGGACACGAATCCACAGTGTGGTTGTCCCTGTGTGTGTGGTGCAAGGTGTGAGTGCGTCCCCGTGTGTGGAAGCGACCCCGTGTGTGAGTGGTGTGGTGGCGATGGTGCCGGAGTACGTGCTTCTCAGCACGCCGTGTGTGGATGAGGCACCGTGTGTGGAAGAGGCCGTGTGTGTGGATGAAACGGCCAGTATGAGTGAGGCA
Organism: Eptatretus burgeri; assembly: GCF_056783735.1. NCBI lineage: Eukaryota > Metazoa > Chordata > Myxini > Myxiniformes > Myxinidae > Eptatretus > Eptatretus burgeri. The sequence continues at coordinate 54,849,440 of NC_140966.1, forward strand.
CCGCGGGTGAGTGCCCCCGCGTGTGTGAGTGAGGGACGGAGTGTGGATGAGGCACCGCGGGTGAGTGCCCCCGCGTGTGTAAGTAGTATGGCCTGTGTGAGTAGTGAGGCACGCGTGAGTGAACGGCCGAATGCAAGGGAGACCGTGTGTGTGAGAGAGCGGTATGTGAGGGAGATGTCGGTTGGCATGCGGGAGCACGCAGCCGCGTCTCCCGGTGTGAATGTAATGGAATGGACTGTGAGCGTCGTAACACGCAGGTGTGCGTGTGTTGAATGGCGACGACGACGACGACGACGACAGAGGAAAGAAAGCCGAGTAGCGGCTGTAGCTGTTTCGGGGACCGTGCCGGGTTCACCCAGCAGTGAGCACGAGGTCCGTGCTGTGCAACGCACGAGACCACCACGTGCTCGCTTGCGAGAGTGAAGTCCCGGTCCGGAAACGCACGCGGTGGATTTGCCGATCCCGCGGACGGACAAAGTTTCGGCAGGATTTCGGATTTGGACCGGACGGGTTCTCCACGCAATCGTGTGTGTTAAGCTCTAACGGGCAAAGCACATGTGTTCGCGTGGGGAACCCCTCGAGACGTGGGGCTTGTGTTTTTTTTTATGCGCACGGTGACGTCATGGCTGCACGTGGGGTTGGAATCCGGCAGGAGGGGTATCCCTGCCGGATGGTACCGTCCAAGGAGGGAAGAGGTACACGTGCAGCTGCATGACGTCACGGGCAGGTGCAAAGTGCGCGAGTTGCCGCGCTGGTGCTGCGCATGTAAAAAAAAAAAGAAAAAAAAAAAAAACGCCTCACTTTCGGGTGCACAGGATTCCTGGGCAAGGGGTGGAAGACCCCCTTACCCAGGGCACAGGATGGAAACTAGTTAGACCGACTCCATGGGGCAGGGGTAAGTCCTCATGGAGTCCGTGGAATGGATTAGTTAGAGGGATTGTAGCGAGATTTAGGTTGGGAAATAAAATGATTTATTTGGAGACAGTGACAGACAGTGAATGTGTAGTGGGGACGTAGCTTAGCTACGTAGTGTTAAAAGGAACGTGCTACTAGTTTAAGGGACGACGTGGGAGCACGAGTTAGTTAGGGGATGTAGTTAGGAGGATGGCAGAGTTCAGCGGTGTGTGTGTTGAAGAGTTGTGGGTTGTGAGGTGAGTACGTGTACATGAGGAGTGAATGAGGCCAGCGGGTCTGTGTGAATGGAGTGAATGGGGAATGCATGGTGCAATGAGTGATTGGGGGGAGGAGTGACTCCCGCCCAAGGGACCCCGGGGTCAGAGTAAAGTGAGTTAGCTGGGTTAGTCAAATTGAAAAATGGAGGTCGTTTTGCTGTTGGTGGGAATGTAGGCTCGAAACCCATTTGGAGGGGTGCAGGAGCCCTGTTGACGGGCTTGGGAGCGTGGCTGCGAAAGGTGAGTATCGCTGAGTGGGTACCCCGGGCACCAGGCTAGTCGGCCGCGGTAGGCCATGGGCCCATGGGGGGCCGGGATAGAGTAGTGGGCACGGGTGCGCCTGCTTGGTGCGGGGGCCCGGGGCGCCATTAGCCGCGTGGGCAGTGTTGTGGGCATGGGTGACCCTCGGAAAGGGGCCCGGGAAGCCAGCCTGCCACGTGTGCGTTTCAGGGGAGGTGCCATGGGGGGCACTCCCCGGTGTTAGGGAGCTGGTAGGCTCGGAGGCAGTGTAGTGCCCGGGGGTGCCATAGCGGGAGATTCGGCAGAGGGTCGTGCCTGCCAAAGGGAGCCACGTGTCCCAGCCAGGAGACTGTGTGAGGGCACGGAGAGAAAATTGGGGGGCGAGGCCCGAAATTGTGAGGACACCAACACAGGCGACGGGAATCTGGGTTGTTAGAACCAATAGTTTAAGCGAGAGGCGCTTGTTGAAAGCCCCGGGGTAGTTTAACAGTTAAATGGTTAGGGTAGATTAGGAGATGTACCCCTCCGCACCATCCATCCCCTCGCTCTCGTTGTGGGCCGCTGGACCCACTTTGGGTTAGATCGCCGAACTCTGGGGAGGCCATCCTGAGGCTTCGTTGGGCCTCGACACAGGACGCTAGCTCTCCCTTGTTCCCCTCCGGGAAGGGAACGTAGGGGTTGGGAGTAGGCTAGGTGACAGGATAGGTTAGCCGAACAAGGACGATAAAGGGGGTTAGGGGACGATTTATAGTGGGGAGTTAAAAAAAAAAATTAAGTTGGGGCTAAATTGGGGTTTGACAAATTAAGGGAGTGGGTATGTACAGTGACAGGCAAAGGCGATAGGTGGGAGGGAGACAGGTAGGTAGGTCCGAGCCCTCCTTCCAAGTGGCCAGCACCACCGCACTCCCTCCACCAACCTCCACTGAACGACAAAGGCTGGCCAACTTCATCTGCAGCTGCTGTGCTGCAAGGCCTGTGCCGGCTGGATCGTCTGCAGCTGCTGTGCTGCGAGGCCTGTGCCGGCCAGTTCATCTGCTGGCTGTTTTTCTTCAAGGCCTGTGCCGGCCAGTTCATCTGCCGGCTGTGTTTGCCTGCAGCGGCCTTCTTCTGCGGGCTGTGTTTGCCTGCTGCCTTTGCCATGCCATGCCCACTGCCCCTGTTCACCAGCCCCGTTCAATTTTTGCTTTGCCCCCGCCCCCTGTTCATTTCCATGTGCGCCAGGATCCGCAAGGCAACAGTTTGCAAGCTGCAAGAACTGCCCTGTTGGCAGCAACAACACGGGCCTGCAGTGGCGGCCCGTGCACCGTGTTTGGGTTCATCCATCCATTCGTTGTGTTCATTGCGTGTGCCACTTGAGCTGGCACGGAGACTACGTTTGTGCAGCCCATGCACCGTTGTGGTTCACTGCGTTCAGTTCAAACCATTCATCCATCCATTTGTTGTGTTCATTGCGTGTGCCACTTGAGCTGGCACGGAGACTACGTTTGTGCGGCCCATGCACCGTTGTGGTTCACTGCGTTCAGTTCAAAAGGGAAGGCCTTGGACTGCGTGTGAGCAGCCAGCCACGTTCCCTGTCACCTGCATTGTTTTGAGCCAGAGACTGCATGCGAGCAGCCTGGCTCCCTGCTTACTGCTTACTGCTTTCTTTTTGCAGAGTTCATTGATCCTGGGCCATGGTTTAGTGTAAAATTTGTAAGTTAAGGTAAGATGTACTGTACATATGAGTGCGCCCCCGGCATGTTTGTCTTAGCGCCGGCAATTTTATTTAAGTCGTCCGTGTGAGTGAGTTTGTTTAGGTAGTTACTCAGCCTTTAGGTTATTTATTTTGGGGACACGAATACCATGAATGTCGCACTCAGGGATCCGTAGGTAAAATGTACTAGGGGAAAACTACACATGATGGCACACGAAAATGTGACGACTCGGGACGAGTCTGTAAAAAGGGGAGGGGGTAGTGTTGTGGTTGACCAAATTCACAAACCACCATTCAGGTCCCTTAGGTGAGATATCTCGGTAAGTATATGTGTAGTTAGGCCCAAACCCGTTGTCTAGAGGGAATAAATGTCATTCATGCGTGCTGCGACTCTTCAGGATAGCCGTTTTTCTTTTACTATCTTTATTTTGGACCAACCGCCATTATTACCACCACCAACCACGTCTCAACAGCCATCACAACAACAACCACCAACCACAACGCCGCTTCACCACAACCGCCACGACCTTTACCGTCACAACTCGCCACCATCGCATCACCGTCATCTCGCGCCACTCGTGGGCACCGATGCTGGACTCGTGTAGAGCGCGCACCGAGCAGCGTGTTCAAAAGCATCGCGGACTTTCCGAGAAAAACGGATCAAAAACGACTCACGCCCACTTTTGTTCCGTCCAATCGGTGAGCGAGGGGCGATTTGGCCCCGCCTCCAGGGCGTTGGAGGGCGGTCGCTATATGCAAATTCATGGATCAAAAAGCATTCACGCCCACTTTTCCTCGGGCCAATGGGGAGCCAGCAAGAGAGGTGAAAGGTCGGAGGCAGAGGGTCAAAGATGAAGGAGCGAGGCCACGGGGGATATAAGGGGCCGCGTTCGTCAGGAGGAAGAGTTCAGTTCGCAGGAGGAAGAGTTCAGTTCGCAGGAGGAAGAGTTGAGTTGGAAGCGGAGGAAGAGTTGAGTTGAAGCGTCAGTTCAGTGCAGTTGGGAGTTCGCGGAGTCGGAGTGAAGAGGACGGAGCTGTGGAGAGGCGGCGGCGGCGAAGGCGGACGAGGGGGTGCTCGCGTCAGATTCGGGGAACTGCGGAGAGAAAGGCCGGCGGCGCGACCGAGGTCGTGGTGGAGACGCTCGTCGCGGGACCCGCGATTTTGTGAAATCCTCCTTTCCCCGAGCATCAGCAACCCCCTCCTGTTTCCCCCCCGTGCTGAGATAGTGCGACAAAAGGGGGCCCCCTTCCCACCCCCTACCAGACACTGTCCGCGAGGCCCGCGGAGTTGAGGCACCACCGCCGCTCCGCGTCTCATCATCAGACGGGTAGGCCCGACACGGTCTCGGCCCCAGGCCCGCCTACCCCCTCATCCTGGAGGGTGGTTCTCTTTTCTTTTGCTTTGGGAATGTGTGTTGTCGGCGCCGTCTGTGAAGTAAAATTGTATAAGTGTTGCCGTGTGCTCGCGTAGTCGGTATTAGATCTGCATTGTCGCATTTGCTTTTTGTCTTCTTCTTTTCCATGTGCTTTTGGTGGAATTGTATATGTGTGCTTTCCGTTCATCACGAAATAAATGTGCTTATTATTGAATTGTTTTCCCGCTTCGCTTCGTCATTTCTTTCATTGAATCCTCATCTTGCTTCACGTAAAGGGTTGGTCGTGGGTTAAGATGCCCGATAATTAATCGAACCGTCGAGGTCGACGAATAACACCGCTCGGTTATCCCGATAGTACGGAACGGGTCGCTTAAGTGGCCCGTGTCCGAAGTCGACCTGCGGCGAGGTGCGATCGCCCGGTCTACCCTCCATGTGGGTACTTAGGTAGGTCGAATTTGGCGAGCAACCCTATCCCACGCGGGGGCCGATTGGCTCGATCGCGGTGAGACTGAAAGGTCCACCCGTGACTGGTTCCCGGCGTTAGTCCGAGAGGGTCACGACTGGATTGTCCGTCCGGTGGGCGACGTGCCGCGATTCGAGTTACGTGGCCGTTCGCACGCCGGCGGGCGCGAATCTGCAACAATATATATATATATATATATATATATATATATATATATATATATATATATATATATATATATATATATATATATATATATATATATATATATATATATATATATATATATATATATATATATATATATATATATATATATATATATATATATATATCTATAGATATCCACGTTATATATGTTTTTCTTTGTCACCATGTTTTTGCCTAATTTCATAGCAACTAATGCAAAATGCCCTCTCTTTCTTGTTGCACAATGTGAGGGTTGATGCGATACTGGAAAGTCAATCACAAAGGTCACTTATTGGTGATCTTGCAAAGTGAAAAAAAATCAGAGGTTTATCCTCAATTCTTTTCAGCAAAGGACAATGTGTACAAACTGGAGTATAAGTGGTATTGCTTTTTCATTTACGAATATACAAACTGTAAAAAATAATGAGTGGTGGATAAAGAAGTATATTTGATGCTGTATAAAAAATTTTTTTTGTCTCTACCCTCCTCATGAGGTCAGGGTGAAGATTTGGGGCCAGTGCAAATCCAGGTGAAGCAACTGCGTTGCAATGCAGCTGAAAGACAAACCAGCATCGAGCATCTGCAACAACAGTGGCTCCAGAAACAGTCTGAGCTTTTAAAGCTGGTACAGAAGAGGGAAGAGCAGGCAGCTTGCACAGCAAGGCTGCACACAAGAGTTACTGTGTTGCAACAGCGGCGACTCCGAGTAGAAAGTACTTTATTTTCTTTTGGGCCCTACTTGTCGTCCTGCTAAATATGGCATGCTTTCAATGTCTGATTCATATCTAGCTCGGTATAAGTTTTAAACACTTTTCTCATGTAAGCCCATTTCTTCATTTTGAGAAAGTTTAAAGATGACAATCTAGACATTGTAAATCCCTTAGGCCCAATGTCAAATCCAACTGATTTAGCTCCAATTCACCTCGATCTTTTTACCCAGATGAACTGGAACAACAGAGGCGAGAGGAGAATGAAGCAGTTCGACGCACTGAGAGGTTACGTTCAGCACTGCAGCGCCTGACTCAAAAACTACATGCTGAAAAAGGTCTCAAGGAAGAACTTTTGTTGAGCAACTCAATGCTGGCTGGGGACTCGATGGCTGAGACAAGGGAGAATGAACTCTGCATCCTGAAGCTGGAGGAACAGGTAGAGCAGGAGCAGGAAAGTGGAAACACATTGACAAAGAGCATTCTTGAAGCACAGTAAGTCACAATTTTTGTTTTCCTGTTGTATTGCGCATGTTATCGAGTTATCTAGCTCAACCAAGTTGTGTTTAACTTCTGGTGACATTTATGATCAGATATCTCCAAACATTCATATTCTGCACTGCTTCGTGAAGTTCTGGCAGAGAAATCTTTGTTTCAGTTTATTGCGTATGACAGTTTATTAAATTGAATTAATTTTTTCTTTTGTCTGTCTATTCCTTTGCTAGTTTTTTTTCATTTATGAGATACCTTTCTCATTCTCCAGCTCTGCTTCTTATTGCCTCTTTTTTTTCCAAACACTTATCTCGACCTCAATGACTATATTTGATCTCTGCTCTTGAAACATATCTTTGCCATTATTCTTCCATCTCTGTATCTCCATATCATTAGGAGAAAAGTGGTGAAAAAGGTGAAAGGTGAGTGGGAGATGCAGGGGCAAAGGGCGGGGAGTTGGGAGGGGGGGGGAGTTCACATATTTTGAAAAACTCAGAGGTAAACGTGTGAGAGACCATGAGGTAGCAGTGGGCTTCTGACTTGAATGCTTGGAAGGAAGAGCTTGAGATAATATACTTGGAAGACAGTTCTTCAAGTAAGATAAGAGAAGGGCAAATGAATGGAGGTGTTAAGCTTCATAATAGGTTGGGTAATAAGGTAATCATTTCTGGGAGAATATGTGTGATGTGGGGTTATAGAGGGTTGGCGGGAGTGATGGGGGGGAGGTAGGCATGAGGTGGAGAGGTGAGAGGATAGAAAGGGCAATTTGAAAAAAGATCCAGTGAAAGTCTGCAAGGCCATCAACCTGCCCCTGTGGTGATCATAAAGCAAATTCTAAGATTTAGTCTCCTTCAATGAAATGTTTCTATCCAATATTACTGTGGGAATTTGGTGGGGGGAGGGGGGTATTGATTGGGGTCTTCTCCTGCCTGAGCTTAAGTGGAGGAGAGGATGGGAAATGCAGCATCAGCCTGGAGAGGGGAGCTATATTCTATGAGGAATGGAGGGATGAAGAAGGACTTGGCCCTGCAGAGAATTTCAAGGTAGCAGCTGGTTTACCTTGTCGATATATGATCTGCCAAAGACAATTTAGAGGTGATTGTGAGGCCCAAGAAGTCCAGAAATTGCAACTCTCTCAGAAGCTGACAGAAATCCATTGAGGAATTTGCAAGATTGTCATTATGGGAGACAAAGTGAGAGTATACAGGACTTTCCATCATTGAATGACATGTTGAAGGTTGATGACTGTTTATTTTCTCTAGGTGTTCACAGCCTACCTGGTGGAGAGGTGAAGAACAGTCTGCCCAGGGTGGAGTTGTCTGCAAAATGACATAATTGAGTTTTCCAGTGATGAAAGGATGTGTATCAAACCAGGGTTGGTCCCATAATGTTATCTTGAAGGTCACTGGGAGGGAATATGATCTAAACCAAATCGCTGCTTATGAGAATGGAAGAAGTATGATATCCAGTTCAGGAGGGAACAAGAGATACCAGTATCTTTACTTATTTATCATATGCAGCCTGTGGCTGCTTGGCTGCATCATTTTCTGTATGCATGGCTGCATCATTTTCTGTGGGGATGGCTGTGCCGCTGATGCAATGTCTTTGTTACCAGGAAGCTACTAGTATGTACTCATTTTGCCGACCTCGGAAGGATGACAGGCTGAGACAACCATGACAGGCTGAGTCAACCCACCTGGTGTTAATTCAACCTGGTGGTGGTGTTAATTTAATTCAACTAACCCTAACGGCTTGAACTCAAGACCCTAACATCTTAAGCTAACCACCATAACCGTTACGCCAACACTCAAGACCCTGAGATCTTAAGCCAACCACCTTATCCATTACACCAACACTCAAAACTCTAAGATCTAAAGCCAGCCACCTTAACTGTTAAGCCAATACCAGGCTATACCATTATATGATACCATGGAAACTAGAGTATAATGCCATTCTGAATAAAATCCACAGATTTTCAGTGACATGGATTTGAGATCTTGTTTGAGATTGAAAGCATCCATTCATCCTTGAAAAAAAGCCAATTTTCTTGGAAGTGCCAATGAAAAAATGCCAATGTTCATTCTGGGACCAATCCTGTTCTCGTGTACATTTTTTACACATTATTTTTGCAAAAGTCACTTTCTCAACGACATATTAGTCAGCCTTCTCCCCACCTTGGCAAAAGGTAAACTCGTATGCTGGTGGTAGTTTTCTGTTGGGAGTAGGGGAAGTGGGATCGTGTATGTATGTATAAGATAGGAATTTGGGACCTTGTTTCCCTCACCGAATGAAAGGGTATTGCATTTGGGAATGTTTGTTTATCTGTTTGTTTGTTTGTCTGCGCAGAACTTTTGTGTTTTTCTCTGCAACCACTTGTCGGAGGGACTACTCATGTACAATGTTTTATTGATAATTATGACATCATAGGTCACGTGTTGTGGCAGCATTGTTGGAAAAACGGAAAAAATTTGGACCTCTGTATCTCTGAAACCGCACCAAGGAAAAAATTGAAACTTGGCACATGGCAAGTACTCCTCATGGGGAATAAGTGATTTTTTTATGATGTCATAGGTGCCTTCATTATGACATCATAATCACGTATGTAGAATGCAACATCTGATCAGTATGAACATTTTTGAAGGTCGTCTCAGGATAAAATGGTTCACAGAAAAAAAAAAAATTGATGACATCATCGGTCACGTGATTCGGCAGCCATATTGTTTAAAAAAAAGCTTTCAATAATCTTCTCAAGTGGCTGGACAGATTGTGGTGAAACTTTACATGTATGACCGCCTATCCATGAGGAACAAAAGGTTCACACATGATGTCATGGGTCACTTGGTTTGGCAGCCATGTTGGATTTACCCTAAAACATATAAAAAAAAAATTCTCTAGAACGGCTGGACAGATCGAGGGGAAACCACACAAATGTTCCCCAAGCCTTGGGGATACCAGGGTATTCATGAATAATTGATGTCACATGGTCTGACAGCCATATTGGATTGAGCAAAAATCTTTTAAAATTACTTCGCTTGAACTGCCTAATCAATCGACATGAGACTTCATAATTATGATGCAGTAGTGGTGGGAAATATAAGTTTTAAATTTCAACTTGATCGGACGCATGGTCTGGCAGCTAGAATTATTTAATTTTTTTGATCTGGGTTCTTTTTTATTTTTTATTTTTGAATATGGCTTACTTGGCAGTGCCTGGTTGGGTTTGAGGGGAGAGGAGTAGCAGCTAAAATGTGAATCCTATCCAGGTTCCTCCTGATGACTTCGTCTTTGCTTTTTGCTTGTTTGGGTTCCTTCTGATTACTCCAATGCAGGACTGTACCGATTTGGTCTTCCATTTGATTTGAATTTAATTTATTTTAATCACATTCTGAATTCAATTTAATAATAATAAACATCATGGGTCAGGGTCAAGTGTCCGATCAAAGCGGGATTGCATTAAAGCGGGACATCTTGGTACCCGGTCATCACTGTCAGCAGTTATAAAGTGGAAGTTCTAGTTATGTCTCATTAATTATGTAACACACCAGTTTCACAAACACCACACAAAATACACCACACTAAACTACACAAACACCACACAAAACAAGTTCTGATGAGGGTCTAGAATCTCTGATTGCTCTTTTTCTTGTTCTTTTCTGCAAAGGCAGAGTGAAGGCTCTCATCCCAACCATGAACAGTGTAAATCATGACTCCATCCTTCCAGAGTGAATGAAGCACATGTATTAGTAATGGACAACCAACTACTGATGGGTTTTTCTGGATAAGGAGAGCTGTGGAGGATTGAACTTCAGATGAGTCTGATGTTGAACTCTTGCACCTTCAAGCACTGAAACACAATGATTACAAGCTTTGTGGGGAGACTTCCTTTGGGTGGGGTTTGCTTTTCAGGAGGAAAAGGCAAGCTGCTCTGTCGCAGTCACATCATTGCATAAATTATTATACCAGGGATGGGATGTTGGGCAGGATAGCTAGCGGTGTGAATGGTGATGAAACAGAGAGAGGAGAATGTTTAGAAACAAATCTCAAGCACTGCCTATGTCCAGAGTCTAAGAGGTAGGAGACTAGTCTGTAGTGTAGACAGTGGACTGTATGGTACAACAATTTGTCTGATTACATTTTTAGATGCAGTTTTGCCTTGGCAATTCCTTGAAATCAGCCAGAGAGACAGATGCTTTCAAAAGAACATGGTCTGAGGAGCCAAGGGGAGCTGAGGAAGGCTTGGAAAGATTGGAGGGAAAGCTGGATGTGATCCTGTCAAGAAGAGAGTGGCAGTCATTAGGAGAAATATGATTTGGTTATCCTCCAAATTAGGTCAGGTCTGAAGCATCAGAAAAGGATTTGCACCTGAAGCTGGGGTGTTGTTACATCACCAGGTACTGTATGACCTTGCAGTCTTTGACCGCCTTCCATTTCCACCTTCTGCAGAAAATGTAATCTATCTGTGAAGCTTCACCTCTGCTCTTATAATGTGATGTGATGTTGCTGTCTTTAAAATAAAAATTTATTTGCTATTGCCATATCGTATGCAACTGAAAAATTAATAAGCTGCTCCCATTCTTTGTTCCTCTTTCCGATTCCAAAACGACCTTGCACTTTTTCTACACCTCCATTTGCTTCACCAACATGTCCATTAAAGTCACCACCAAGCACAATTCTTTCTGCACCAGGTACCTTTGTCATCACTATGTACATTTTTTCCTAAAATACATCCTTCTCACAACCCTGGCATCAAACTCGAGGTGCATAAGGACTGATCACATTGATCACTTGTCCACCAACATCTAGTTTCATGCTCATAACTCTCGCTTATACTCTCCACCTCCACCACTTTTTCCTTAAAATGCTTATCCAATATGATGCCATTACAGTTTCTGGTCCCATCTCCACCACCGGAGAAAATATTGAAGCCACCCCCTATTTATCTCATCTTGTGTTTCCTCTCCACCTTGTTTCCTGCATGCACAGAATGTGCACTCTCCTCCTCTTCATCACATCAGCTTTCTTTCTGCCTCTCCCAGTCATACTTCCCACATTCAATGTGGCCATCTGCACCTTCTCACTCTTTCTCTCGTGCACGTTTCAGGTTAAAACCTGGTGTTGGCTTAGTGGTTAGGGTGTGGCGGTTTGGGATTCGAGGGTCCTGAGTTCAAACCTTGTTGGCTGCTGAATTAATACCAGGGGGTTGACTCAGCCTGAAATCCTTATGGTCGGTGAGAGACTAAAAGACTTTTTTAATATTAAAGACTAAAATTAACTTATATTTGATTTGAAACTCCACGATTTTTTACTTGAGCAGCAATGCTTTGATATCTCTATTGCTTTTGGTGGTTCCTCCAGGCAGCAATTAATGCTCTGGGAGAAGAAGACTATATTGACACGTGAGGCCTGTGCCACCATTGACTCAGACTATGGGAAGGGAGAACTCCAAAGTATGCGGACTGAGATCCACCGAATACAAGTATGCTACCTAGAATAAGCCCTTTACATCAACTGAGGCCATTTTGAAGTTCTTTGGGTTCTTTAATATATTTTTAAGATCTTTCTTGTAATTGTGAGATTTCAATGGTTTGAAAATATATCAAATATATTTGTTTTGAATGTTAAATTCACTGCAATAACATTCTTTTATGTTGGTTAATGACACTGATTTGGATTACAATAATGGGTGTCATACATGTTTTAAAGTGGGGAAACTTTCATTAAAGAAAAGGTGCATTTCTGTTTTCAAAAGTATGAACAAGTGAATTATTGAAATGGAACAGAAGGAAATAAATTTTCGTTTTCTTCTTTTCAAAGCATTGGTGGCTTGTAAAAACATGTGTTTTTGTGAATTATATTTCATTGTTTTATTACCAGTACTATTTATTATTTGATTATGTTGTATGTGAGCCTTATTGTTTGATTGAAAGAAATTTGAAACTTACCTCACCCCAGTCAACACAACACGTGGTTCAGGAAACTTGTATGCACTTTATATATCAATTACATTGTAAAAGTCCAAGGTATGAACAGTAATTTCTACTACATTCTCACTGATGCATATGTCTCTTGATTTGACACTTTTGTCTTGTAATTACTGAACTAATTTGTGATATCTATGTTGAAGCTGCATTTGCATTTAATATGCAGGAACCCATGCAGCTGTCATAACCTGACCAACTGTCTCAAAAATGCCCAAACGCAGAAATATTTAGTCACAATATAATGTTATGAGATGATATATATATATATATATATATATATATATATATATATATATATTTTGTATACAAAGTCGAGGCTCGTGGAGGAGCAAGAAGAGAATGACTGAGACAGATAAGCAGGAGTTCAGGGATGTACTGGAGAGGATGATTGAAATGGTTGAGCTGGAGGTGATGCTGTTCATTGTGAGGGACTTCAGCATGGATGTGGGAGTCGTGGAGCTGGGTTAATAGGAATTTGTTGGTAAATTTGGGTGGGGAATGAGCATTAGAGAGGGTCGAGAGCTGGTGGAGCTGGTGGTGAGAAATGTTTTAGCCACAACTGGTTTGTTCTTCCAGAAACGGGACAGCCACAAGAATACTTACAGAAGTGGACAGCGCAAAACGAAACTGTATTTGTTGGTAATTAGGAAGCAAGAGTGGTGGAAGATCAAGGACTGTAATGTGGTGGCAGGAGAGCATGTCACCACCCAGAAAAAGCCTGTTGAGGTTTGGAAGAGGACAGAGAAGATGAAAGATAGAGTGGGACAACTGGATGCAGGGTTGAAGCATTTGTTTGGGCAAAATTAGAAAGCAGCAAGGAGAGTTGTGAATAAGGCAAGGAATGAGAGGGAAGCAGATATGTACAGCAAGTTAGAAGAGGATGTTGGGAAGAAGATGATTTATAAGTTTTGCTGGTCATATCACATGCTTTTAATGATAATAATGTAGTTGCAAAAATCGATCAACTTCACAGTCAAAATTACATGCTGATGATTAGTTAAAGATGAAGTCACAGTATTCAGAGACGACAATTATTTCAAGGAAGAAGAGACCATTAACAGTGTGGAAAAAGTTTAAATAAATACAAGGTGTCTCAATAAAATATAGACAGACTTTACGATTTCAGAAAGATAAGTAAATAGCAGAGAGAGGGGTGATGGTGAGTGTTACTTCTACCTAACAGATAAATCATGTTAGCATGTGATGGAATGATTGAACTTCATCAGTCAGCTGTTACTCATAATGAACCGGAAGACCAAGAAGGAACCCGAAGAAGAAAAGAGCAAAGATGGAGTCATCAGGACGAACCTGGATAGGATTCCGGTTTCAGCCACTACTCCACGACCCTCAAACCCATCCAGACGCAGCGAGGTGGGCCTTACAGAAATATTTCTGCAAGAAGTTACTTCTCCTTAGACAGAGAGAAAAAGAAAGAGAGGAATAGAGAGTAAAAGATAAAAGAGAATAAAAAGCGAGAATTAGAATGAATAAAGAGAATTGCGAAAAAAAACAGAATTAGAAATAAGTGTGAAAGGAACAAGGATGTTGGGAAGAACCCAGACAGATAGTTTTCAGCAGTTATTCCCCAGGTTCAAACGAAGAAACATATACAAGCTACTGGAGGTACAGGCTCAGGCAGTGAAGAATGACATTATAGTATAGTTTATGAAAAGTCTGAAGACGACGATCGTTCACGAGCGGTATTAAACGATGTAGATTGTTTCAGAAGTCAAGGATGAGACAATGTGATAATGTTTGACCAAGTTATAAAAATGATCAACATGATGTGGTACGAGTGACAGACAGGTTATTAGCTGCAAAATGTCGAAAATCCGGTTTCGTTCAACAACTTTAAAAATTTGACCTTTGAATAACCTGTAAAGGTCACAAAACAATGTTGTGGACATTAAAATAAGGAAACAGGATACTTGCTTTAGCTTAATGGAGTTAGTTCGTCGAAGAAGGTCGAAAACCCGGTTCGATTCCCACAACTTTGAAAATTTGACCTTTGTGAACTTCAAAGGTCAAAGGTCAAGGATTATGACCTTTGGTGCAAAAATTCCTCTGGAACATTCCAGGAACAATATAACATCATATAGACTATTTCGCACTCCTCGGATTATCCATACTTTGATGAAATCAGCGTAAAAACAAACTTGAAGGGGGCACCACGGGCAAGGTGTTCGAGATAGAGCAAGACTTTAGGTGGGGAATGACCTCAAGATTATGCATCAAAAATATTGTCATCCGAGCTCTCAAAGTTTGGGCGGTCGTATGATTTTTTATGTCAAAATTAGAAATTTTCTAAGTTCGTGACCTTGTGACCTTGACCTTGCAACCTTGACTTTGGGACGAAAATGAAAAATCGAGCTCCGTGGGGCTTTGCAGGTGCCATTGGGCTAACCAAATACCGAAACCCCTGCCGATTCGACAAACCCCTCGGAGAAGATGGATTTTTAAGTCAAAATTCGCAATTTTCTAAGTTCGTGACCTTGTGACCTTGACCTTGGGACGAAAATGAAAAATCGAGCTCCGTCGGGCTATGCAGGTGCCATTGGGCTAACCAAACACCAAAACCCCTGCCAGATTCGACAAACCCCCTAGGAGAAGATGCAAATTGAAATCGGCTACCCCCTAAAAACAATTCGCAATTTTCTAAGTTTGTGACCTTGTGGCCTTGACCTTGGGACGAAAATGAAAAATCGAGCTCTGTGGGGCTATGCAGGTGCCATTGGGCTAACCAAATACTGAAAACCCTGCCAGATTCGACAAACCCCTCAGAGAAGAAATTTTTTATGTCAAAATTCGCAATTTTCTAAGTTCGTGACCTTGTGACCTTGACCTTGGGACGAAAATGAAAAATTGAGCTCCGTGGGGCTATGCAGGTGCCATTGGGCTAACCAAATACTGAACCCCCTGTCAGATTTGACAAACCCCCTAGGAGAAGACGCAAATTGAAATCGGCTACCCCCTAAAAACACATGTTTTTTGGGCGTGGCTCCGCCCATAATGAGTGCACCACGCCCATTTTCAGGAAAACACAACTAGATCATGATATAAACCTCACCGAAAATAGTATCAGGATCGGATCAAAACCCACGGAGCTATGCTCGGGACAGACATACACACAACAATAACGAATACAGTGGTCACTTATTTTTTTCATGAAAATATTTTTTCGTGAACCAATATGTACAGTCTGCATACATTTTGGTGAGACATCCTGTATATATCTACTGTATATTATGTTATATTTTATAATATATATTTTTTCATACATGTACAGAAATATATATATATATATATATATATATATATATATATATATATATATATATATATATATATATGCATGAAGAAAAGGAGGGAAGTTGAGAGCATGGGTTGGAAGATAAGGTGAGGGAAGTGTCGAGTACAAGGAGGGGGTGAGGAGTATGAGGACGAGCAGGGTGTGGTTGGCTTGCATATATGTATATATATATATATATATATATATATGTTCCTGAAATCCAGCCAAAATGGTACACGATAACGCAAATTTTTTAGGGCCACCTTACTCACCATTCTCCTGTGGTGTGCAGTATCAAGTTTCGTTCAAATTGGGCAACAAAAAATTACTTAAAAATCAATTAACCATTCAGTCAGGTACTCTTCGGGATTATTTGATCAATGCAAACAACCTCAGTGGTATAGTTCACTGTAGCTATCTTTTTTTTTTTCTTGAAATGGTTTTTTTCATCAAGCACCACCACAACAGGAACCCAACGGGTTCACGGGTCATCTGGTATATATATATATATATATATATATATATATATATATATATATATATATATATATATATATATATATATATATACTATATGTATATGTGTACATATATTTATATATATGTACACATATACATATAGTATATGTACACATATACATATAGTATATATACTAGCAAAGTACCCGCCCGTGGGCGGGTACAGTTATCTGTTGAATGGCGTTGGTCCCATCTCGATCGGATGAAATTGAGAAATTGACGTTATCCGGTGACCTTGACCCCGTGACCTTTGACCTTGACCTTGACCTTGATCCCCTTATGTCCGTTTCCAAGGATCACATATGCCAAGTTTCATCTCATTCTATCCAACGGTTTGGCCATCTATAAAGGACAAACAAACATGAAAAATTGACGTTTTAGTTGCCCGATTTAATAATTTTCCGTTTCCCAATTTAAACGAAACTTGATACTGCACACCGCAGGAGAATGGTGAGTAAGGTGGCACTAAACTTTTTGCGCTATCATGTACCATTTTGGCTGTATTTTGGGAACATACATACATATATACACGATGACAGTTTTAGTTATATATAAGATATATAAGATAGATATTGTTACGGCCATGGGTACCGAGTGTATTATGAGGGGGTTTAATCCTTGTTTTATCCTCGGAAGAGCCGGACCTGGGGCCACCACTCACGATTAACTTTGTGGTATGGTGGTTTGGTGTCGAACCATGAACGCCAATCAGTTAACCACGAATTCCAGTGTCCACCGTCAAATTTTGCTGTTTAACTAGAGGTCACGTGGTTTCCTCAACGGGGAGCATGCCTTCGGCAAAGCACCAATCCTATATTGATTAGATCTTAATTAGGGCAGCCGAGCGTTTAACCGCTGGTGCGTGCTGACTATTGCAGGTCAATTTGTGTGGTAATTACCTCCCAGTCTATCTAGGTTCGGACAATGCTGGATCAATGGAAGGAAAGGACAAGCACGGACAAGTTGGAACGTCAACAAAGGAACTTATTAATAAGAAAATAAATAAATAAAAGAACTTTTTATTTCCATGTGGTAAAAATAAATAAATTCCAAATCAATCAAAATAATCGCAAGCAAATAAATAATCAGGCACTGATAGAAAAAGAAACAAAGAGCAGATGCTTATCACCGTGCCTTAATTAACAATAAAACACGAGATAAGGTTTCCCAGCAGATCATTCAGGGGAAGAGAAATCCAGTCTCGCTCACCAAGTAGAAGTCGTCGTACGTCAAATAAAACGTCCTGAAATGTGTAAGCGTGCCTTGTCAGTTGCCAGTGCCCAGCCTTGTTGTGCCGCCAACACTCCCAAGAATTAGGTACGCCAAGAGCAGGTCTCGAGCAGAACCAGCATCAACGGTCCGAGCGTCACCCACCGTCAGGAACCACCAGGAGCCACAACCGACGGACAGCTGTTAGGAGCTGTGAAAAGCTGAGGTGCTGTGAGAAACTGTAAGGCTGCAAGGCCATCACCAACTGTCACCAGCTCAGCAACCTTCTGACTGGAAATCGATGAAGCAACCGTCTGACCGGAAATCGATGAAGCAAACGTCTGACAGGAAATCGACGAAGCAAATGTCTGACTGGAAATCGACGAAGCAAACGCCTGACTGGAAATCGACGAAGCAAACGCCTGACTGGAAATCGACGAAGCAAACGCCTGACTGGAAATCGATGAAGCAACCGTCTGACCGGAAATCGACGAAGCAAACGTCTGACAGGAAATTGTCAAAGCAAACGTCTGACCGGAAATCGACGAAGCAAACGTCTGACTGGAAATCGACGAAGCAAATGTCTGACAGGAAATTGTCGAAACAACCGTCTGACCGGAAATCGACGAAGCAAACGTCTGACTGGAAATCGATGAAGTAAACGTCTGACAGGAAATCGACGAAGTAAACGTCTGACAGGAAATCGACGAAGCAACCATCTGACAGGAAATCGATGAAGCAACCGTCTGACTGGAAATCGACGAAGCAACCGTCTGACAGGAAATCGACGAAGTAAACGTCTGACAGGAAATCGACGAAGTAAACGTCTGACAGGAAATTGATGAAGTAAACGTCTGACAGGAAATCGATGAAGCAACCGTCTGACTGGAAATCGACGAAGCAACCATCTGACAGGAAATCGACGAAGTAAACGTCTGACAGGAAATTGATGAAGTAAACGTCTGACAGGAAATCTACGAAGCAAACGTCTGACTGGAAATCGATGAAGCAAACGTCTGACAGGAAATCGACGAAGCAACCTTCTGACAGGAAATCAATGAAAATAGCCGTTGCCCTGCTGACTGACTGTCGCAAAATTCTCAAAGCCATCGCCAACTGACTCTCAAACCTGTCAGAACCGCAACCAGCTATCGCCAACTGACTCACACCAACTCACTCACTCACTGGAAAAACGGTCCTCTCGTCCTTTTTATAGGCGGCCAGTCTGGGCGGAGCCTCCAGCAGACTCCAGCCAAATCCACCCCGCCCTTTCGTACATCGTTGCCTGTGACAACCCTTCGTCCCGGGATCATTCCCGACCCACGACGCCATGCCTGTGGTGCTGGATAAAGGGCAGAAAGCAGGCATTTGCTGGAATTACCGAGCGAAAACGTGAAGCGCTCATAAAACGTCAACAACAATTATCACCTCAATGTTCAGCCCGATACGAAAAAGAGCCAGATCACGTCCATAGAGCTGCTGAACGGGGTGTCAAACGTCAACGGAAAAAGGCGGGTTTCAACGTTTGTGAAAGAGGTGGGTGTCGAACATCGATGGAAAAAGGCGGGTGTCGGGCCTCCGTTGGGTTAACGGCTATCTCACGTCCATGAATGTGTCTGTTGTAAAGACAAAAAGAAGCTTTCCATAAGAGAGAATCTATTCTTTACCCTTCTCAATGCATCACAGTTAGAATCCCACCAGCCATGGGGATGGGTCTATCCTGGACATGAATTTAGGGAAATAACTGTCTGAGGACCTAGATGTTTGTATGCATTCGTTGGGTCGGATTCTGAAATTCATAACAATATAATATACAATACATATATACAGGATGTCTCATCCTGTCTATGATGTCTATCAGCCCCAGATTGCATGACCCTCCATCGAGGCCACAACCTGTCCATTCAGGGATGCTGTGCAACCGTGTGGGCCCGAGTAAGTGGCAGCAGTAATCACATTTGTCGTGGGTGTGCCTGCCATGGTTGTTGGAGTGCAGGCACCCGTGGGGCCAAGGTTGGGTGGCTTACATAGCCACTCCCCTTCACCAATCACAAGGCGGGCATCCTCGGGTTACATACTGTATGCTCGACATACATAAACTTGACTTTACAGAAGTGCATGCCTGGTGTTGGCTTAATGGTTAGCGTGGTTGGCTTTGGATCCTGGGGTCCTGAGTTCAAATCCTGCTCAGCTGTTTAATTAATACCAGGTAGGGTTAACTTGGTCTGTCATCCTTTTGAGGTCGGCAAAATGAGTGCCAGCTTGCTGGTATACTCTGTTGGAGTGGCGACCCGTCCAGGATTGTGCCCAATTGCCAAGGAGACTGCTTAAGCAGCACCAACGCTCTGCACAGAGTTTGGTCCCAATATATCTCCCTCTCTCTCTCTCTCTCATGGAAGTGCCCATAAAAAAAAAACAATAATAAATTTTTTTTATTACTTTTTAAAAAAAGTTGAAGCCCATCTTGGTCTACCACGGCTATAATCCATGGGCCTTCAAGGGAATCAGCAAAGGCCCTCTTCCCATAATGTGGATGTTGAACAAAAAGGCATGGGTTCCCTTTGTGTGCTGTCTTTTTTTTAGCTGCTGGTTGCATCATTGGTTCAGGGCATGGCTATGCTGCTGATGCAGTGGCCCTATTACCAGTATACTCTTGCTCATTTGACCTACCTCAGAATGATGACAGGCTGAGTCAACCCCCTGGTGTTAATTCAGTGGAACGGGGCTCGAACTCAGGACCCTAGGATCCCAAGCCACCACCCTAACCGCTAAGCCAACACCAGGCAAGCATGGGTTACTCTTGCCATATTTGAGGACTGGTTCTGGCACTACCTGCTTCCTCATTTGAAGGAGTATTGTCGAGAGAAAGCAATTCCCTTCGAAATATTGCTTCTTGTGTGCAGACTTTCTCGTTCATGCATTCCTCAGCATGCACGTCCATCCACATCCTTGGTCAGGGCATCCACTCACCCCTTGGTGGGTTCATCCACGCACACCCCGGCAGGATCATCCACCTGCGAGGTCTCTTTTTAATCTAGGGGGTGCCAAGTCACACACCACAGGGCCAGGGAGTGCCAGCCCAACCCCTGCGAGGTATATCCACACCTTCACGGGCACCATCTCGTACACCACTGGAGTTAAATCACCGCCGCCTTCATCAGCCCCAGATTGCATGACCCTTCATTGAGGCCACAACCTGTCCATTCAGGGATGCTGTGCAACCGTGTGGGCCCGAGTAAGTGGCAGCGGTAATCACATTTGTTGTGGGTGTGCCTGCCATGATCGCCGGAGTGCAGGCACCCGCCGGGCTAAGGGTGGTTGGCTTACATTGCCACTCCCCTTCACCAATCACAAGGCAGGCATCAGGGTCTGTCATAGTACTAATCGCTAGCTGTGATGCATCCACTGGGATGGACATAACATATGTGGAGCCACCATTTTAGATGGCGTCCTTTTTCCAGCCCTGATCCAGTATAGATGTGGAGGAACACCTGAGCCTCCACTTTAGAGGACGTCCTCGGTCCGGTCCTGATCCAGTTCAGATGGGGAGGAACATCTGAGCCGCCATTTTAAAGCGCGTTCTCTGTCCGACCCTGATACAGTTCAGATGGGGAGGAACACCTGATCTCGCTTTACCCTGTTGGACAAGCCCTTTTCCACTCCACCCTAACCCCCCAAGCAGGTTATACACTAGACAACTTTACATATGCCATATTAATACAATAACTTATGCTAAACCACAAGCATATGGACTGTATTAATGCCTCACTTCTGACTCTGACCACACTCCTCCCTCCAATGGTGAACATAACTACTATTTAAAAAAGAAAGAAAAAAATAGAATCCTTCATTTTCAGCTGTTCCAAAAATATTCTGCAAATCTTCTGTCTAGATAGAGTGAGTAAGAAAGAGTTAGAAAGAAGGACTGGAAAGAAAACATCATGGAGGAAATGAAAATGAGGAGGTGGAGTTAATTCTGCAGGCAATGCGTATGTCAAACAACAACATCACAAAAAGAGCGATATGCTGGAAGCTTGATGGCTGACCGAGGTTCAGATGACTTACAGAAACCTGGTGGCATACAGTGGAAAAGGAGCTGAGCGAGCTAGAAACCACCTGGATTGGCCACTCAAATAAATCAGTCAGTGGGCCCAATACAGACGGAAGTTGTGTGAGTTCCTCAAGAGGCTCTGTGTTTCACCAGGCATGAGAGGATCGTAAGCATGTTCGCAAGCGTGACACAAAGCTTATTGTGCTGATTGCTATAGGCCGGGGGCCAGTGGGACCTACCTTGCACCCCCCCCCCCGCGACAATTTTTCACTGATACCACAGTGTTCGTATATTTCCCAAGTATCAGAAAAAAGATGTTCCCAGAAAAATTACTCATTTGCACCATGCTTTATTAAGCTGTTTTCCATGGCAACCAATCAAAAATAGACGAATCTCACAAAGATTGGCAAAATGTCAATATCTCTGTCAAATATAAACATAAAATCATAAAATTGTTGTCAAATTAAAGCTTATACATTTACGTATTAAATATATATTTTGTTTATGCTAATTAGCTCATTTGCATATTAATTAAATTTGAATTAAAGACAATAATTCCCACAAAAATGCAAGAATTTCCATTTTCTTTCCTTGTAATTACCAAACATGTCAGTTTTTTGTCAAAAAACATTACTTAAGTGTTGCCAGATACAATCCAGGTTGGCAAAAAAATATTAATATTTTTGAATTTTTTAAAGTAGGCTGATTAGCATAAAATACAAAGCACAATGAATCGTTCGAAAATCATGCGAAATCAGATTAATCAATATAATTAATTACCTGGGCCTGATATAATACATAACTGCGACTTATGATGTCTGTTGGTGTTTAAGGGAAACATAACTATTTTCTGTTTGAGTAAAAGTAGTGGAAATAATTTTAAATGCATTGATATGATAATTAGGATCCGCCATTATGGAAATTCTCATTTTCATAAATATCTCAACTTCTGGTAGATGGAAATTTGTAAATGAGGAATCTACACATATGTTTGGAGGGTCAAGGAATAAGGTGAACATATTTCCTTTGTTGTCAGAGATGTAGAATAATGTTTGGATAGCATAATTACATGCAAAAATGGAAACAGCTTCATAAAGCATGGTGCAAATGAGTTATTTTTCTGGGAACATCTTTTTTATGATACTTGGGATATATATGAACACTGTGGTATCAGTGAAAAATTGTCGCAGGCAGGGTGCAAGGTAGGTTCCACTGTCCCCCAGCCTACTAGCACTAGTTGGCGGACGTCATAGATCCCATGGTTTATTTTGTGGAGAGTAGGTGATTTATCATCGTGGTACCTTTAACAAATTCCAAATTATTTCCCAACTCAGCTCCAGTCAATGGTCAAACCTCCAGTTCGTGAAAGACTTGGGCCAAAATGTCTCCCTCAGGCAACCCTGCAAGGTGGGATTAATTGTGGCTGTTTAAGAAGTAGTAGGAGATATTTCAAATTTGAATTGGTGGGAAACACTGGAATTGCTAAACGGTAACACGGGTTTCAACTGTTGCTTTACAGTAGGTTCAACTTATTTTGTCTTATACACTTCAATTTCTCTTGCACACTTCCACTCCTACGTCAAAAGTGAACAACGTTTACAGAAATAAGTTATTTGGAGCTTTAAATGTAAATATTGTATAAAACTTTCTCCCCCACCCACTCCTGCACTCCACTAAATGGGGGCCAAATTATTTTGTCATATTAAATAATTAACATAACTTACCCCTTTTTATATATATATTTTTTACAAAGCTGGACTATTTTTCTTGTAATGCAGATAACTTGGATCTTTTTCTTGTTAATGCTTTAGCCTGACAAAGACATTTGAGACCAAAATTTAAATTCTCTCTAATTTTGAAAGTAAACAAAAGGAAGTAAAGTATGAAATCTTCATTATACGTTTCACATCAATAACGTTGTCACATTTGCTGCCCTGGGGGCACCACCAGGTGCGGTATTCACAGTTGAAGAGACAGCAGATGGACCTGATGCGTGACATGGAGGCAGCTGTGTCACGGCGGGAGTCGATCACAATGCACAACGAGGCACTGGAACGGTGTGGAACAAGTACTTCCACACAGGCAGACCTGCACCGCAAGCTCGGAGAAATGAGAAGGGCAATTCGAAGTGCACAAAAGGTGGGATTGTTTATGCATTTGCTCTTGCCAACTTTACCACCAGTGCATCCGAATGATCAATCTGAGTAAACTGAAGTCGAGCTAAGTAACCTCCCAGCTGTAAACTGTCATTCTGTTGTTTTGGATGCAGGCCGAGACATCAATGTGTATGTCGTCCCTCAGATGGACGTTGAACTAGGCGTCTGGTCTGCTGCCATTAGTTGATGGATGTTAAAGACCACATGGCCGCATGGTGTCCTTCGCGAAGAGTAGGCGAGCTATTGCCTGCACCATGAACAAATTTCAAAATTCTGCTCGAACCTACAGAGGGCATTGAATCAATGGAACCGAAACAGCCGCATCCTCTGCCTCTCACCCCCCCCCCCCCACCACTGAACTGAGAGTGCTAATATATAATCACTGCACACTGCATTTAGTTTGATTGTAATCATTGATTGTAATCATTGATAATCACGAAGAAGAAGAGGTGAGCAAGCTCAAATTTAGTTTGAATGGTTTGAGATATCACAGGCTGGGATCTCTCAGGTCTGAGATAACTAACTGGCTCTGAGATAAGTAACATCTTGGTGAGCAGGTTAATTATGCGTGATATATGTGATGTAATTTACGATTCATAATGCACATATTTTTCTTGCGGAGTGAAATTGCATCAGAGTCGTTGTTCAAAATCAAGCAGGATTATATTGGCTGCTTAAAAGGAACAACTTATAAACCACAAGTCTGTTGCAAATGATGTGCGAGTTCAGGCCCATTATTGTCCCATTTTTACTGCAGGAGTTTTCAACCTTATTGTACTCATGGACTCCTTGACACATAGTTAAAAAAAGCAGGGATGCCTTCCCCGCCCCACACTCAAAGGTGATTCATGCCTAATTCAGAAAAGTTCAACCAGGGAAGATTCCAGAATCAAACGGTGAATAATTATATTTATAGTTAATTGAAATGAAAGAAAAATAATTTCAGCATTACATTTTCATTCTTTTTCTTTTGTTTCAGTCATTTGTAATATTTAAATCGATTCAACGAGGGATGTTGTGTTGACAATGACACGTGCATATCCTGCACTCGAACATGCGCGTCATTGTCAACACAACTCCCAACCCCCTCCTTTGTTAGTGGACTTGTCCACCCGATAGTGCGGAGCACCCTGATAATACTTCCAGATTACTCACTTCAACCTGACACACACTACACACACACACACACACGCATCACCGCTGACTACAATGTGGTGGGTCCTGCATTGATTGAGGCACTCTTTATGCTGACAAAATGGAAATGAATTGTTGTTTTTTGGAGATAAAAATTAGGATGAAAATATCAGTTTGTGCAAAAGTGAAACCAAAACATGTGCAAAGTCCGAAGGTGGGGGTGCGCACCCCCTGCACCCCCCCCCGGATCCGCCCCTGTATATTGCATGTTAACATTGAAATGAACATGAAAATAAAATAAATATGGTGTAAATTTAACAAAAACACAAAACTTTTACCTTTTAAATTTATTACAAAACAGCGAGATGGTTGAAGGTAAACATATTACGTAATGTTCACACTGTACTCTGCCATAAATAGAAAACACAAGACTTAGCTTGGGATGTTGATGTTTGAGGGAGAAGGGGGAGCAGAGAAGGCAATTGGAAAAGTAATATTAGCTTTACAAAAAAGTCGTCTGCAGCATTGCCACAATGGAGAAGGGTAACGGTCACACGATCCTAAACCACCTTACCTTGAATCCCAATCTTCTCGACTCGGACAGGAAGCTGTGAGGTATGAAATCCTCTCCCAGAATAATCCCGTCTTGTCCGTGTTAAAAACATGCTTCAGCACATCGATTTGATCCATGAGTCGCGGTTGAAAATGTGCGTTTGAGAATGAGGTATTAGAATGGGGATTTGAGTCCGGATGTCATAAATTGAGGGTTTGGGAATGGGGTTTGAATACAGAGTTGGAAAATGAAGGTTTGGGAATGAGGCTCAAATACAGGTTAGATAATGAAGGGTTGGGAATGAGGTTTGAATATATTGTTGGAAAATGAAGGTTTGGGAATGAGATTCAAATACAGAGGTTGATAGTGAGGGTTTGAGAATGAGGTTTGAATATGGAGTTGAAAAATGAAGGTTTGGGAATGAGGAAGAGTACAATGGGAAAGGTTCTCCTTACAATCATTAATCATTGACCCCGTAATGGTGGACCTCACAGATTCCGCTTTTGCTCCTCAAGCCAACAGATCTAACAACTTGATCTTTTCTCCCAACATCATAACCTTTCTCTGCCTTTTGGCACAACTAACTTTGTCCATCGCTTTACGTTTGTGCTCATTAAAAATGGAGCACAAGAAACACCACAAG
The DNA here is from genome assembly GCF_056783735.1 of Eptatretus burgeri. Lineage (NCBI taxonomy): Eukaryota > Metazoa > Chordata > Myxini > Myxiniformes > Myxinidae > Eptatretus > Eptatretus burgeri. Next base: position 54,875,307 of record NC_140966.1, read on the forward strand.
GCTCAGGATGGGAGGTAATCATTCATGCATGCAATGCAAACGATGACTCATCTTAGCTCAAAAACTTTGATTGGTCGAAATGAAATCCCACGATAACGAAATCGGAACATAATAGGTTGTATGCGATTGGTCGAAACTGGTGATATTAGAACCCGTGATATTTGAGGGTTTACTGTACTGTATAGCATGATATTTCAAAAAGTTGTGGATGAGTTGGTGAGGTGACAAGAGAAAGCCGAGTCGATTTTGGTTCAGGTTCTGATCCAGATCTGGCCTCTCAGTAGGATACAAAACGTAAACTTCAGCATGGTGGAGAATATATATATATATATATATATATATATATATATATATATATATATATATATATATATATATATATATATATATATATATTGTTGTGGTTACCAAATTCGCAAACCACCATTCAGGTCCCTTAGGTGAGATATCTCGGTAAGTATATGTGTAGTTAGGCCCAAACCCGTTGTCTAGTGGGAATACATGTCATTTATGCGTGCTGCGACTCTTCAGGATAGCCGTTTTTCTTTTACTATCTTTATTTTGGACCAACCGCCATTGTTACCACCACCAACCACAACATCAACCACCCACCGCGGCGCCGCTTCACGTCACACCTCGCAACCGTCGCATCGCCACCGTTCTTGCGCCGCTTGTGGGTACCGGTGTTGGACTCGTGCAGGGCGCACGCCGAACAGCGTGTCCAAAACCACGGATTTTCCGCTCCAAAAACGGATCAAAAACGACACACGCCCACTTTTGTTCCGTCCAATCGGTGAGCGAGGGGCGATTTGGCCCCGCCTCCAGGGCGTTGGAGGGCGATCGCTATATGCAAATTTATGGATCAAAATGCATTCACGCCCACTTTTTCTCGGGCCAATGGGGAGCGAGGTGAAAGGTCGAAGGCAGGGGGTCAAAGATGAGAGAGCGAAGCCACGGGGCTTATATAAGCGACCGCGTTCGTCAGTAGAGCAGAGTTAAGACTTCGCAGTCGGTGGAGTTGGGAAGAAGAAGCAAGAAGGAGTTGGTCGTCGTCGTCGTCGTGTGCGTTGGAGTCGGAGCGAAGAGGACGGAGCTGTGGAGAGGCGGCGAGGGCAGACGAGGGGGTGCTCGCGTCGTGCCGGGAGCTGCACACCAGGGAGGCCGACGGCGCGACCTGGTCGAGGTGGAGACGCTCGTCGCGGGACTCGAGGCAGAGTAAAAATCCTCCTTTCCCCCGAGCATCAGCAACCCCCTCCTGTCTCCCCCCGCGCTGAGATAGTGCGACCAAGGGGGCCCCTTTCCCACCCCCTACCAGACACTGTCCGCGAGGCCCGCGGAGTTGAGGCACCATCGCCGCTCCGCGTCTCATCACCAGACGGGTAGGCCCGACCCGGTCTCGGCCTCAGGCCCGCCTCATCCTTGAGGGTGTTCTTTTTCTTGGTTTTGGGTATGTGTTGTCGGCGCCGTCTGTGAAGTAGAATTGTATTAGTGTTGCCGTGTGCTCGGTAGTCGGTATTAGCTCTGCATTGTGTCTTCGCTTTTACATTTGCTTTTTGTGTAAAATTGCATTGTGTCTCTTCTTTTTCTATGTGCTTTTGGTGGAATTGTATATGTGTGCTTTCCGTTCATCGCGAATAAATGTGCTTTGTGTTGAACTGTTTCCCGCTTCGCTTCGTCATTTCTTTCATTGAATCCCCATCTTGCTTCACGTAAAGGGTTGGTAGTGGGCTGAATACGCCCGATAATTAATCGAACCGTCGAGGCCGACGATAACACCGCTCGGTTATCCCGATAGTACGGAATGGGTCGCTTAAGTGGCCCGTGTCCGAAGTCGACCTGCGGCGAGGTGCGATCGCCCGGTCTACCCTCCGTGTGGGTACTTAGGTAGGTCGAATTTGGCGAGCAACCCTATCCCACGCGGGGGCTGATTGGCTCGATCGCGGTGAGACCGAAAGGTCCACCCGTGACTGGTTCCCGGCGTTAGTCCGAGAGGGTCACGACTGGATTGTCCGTCCGGTGGGCGACGTGCCGCGATTCGAGTTACGTGGCCGTCGCACGCCGGCGGGCGCGAATTCGTAACAATATATATATATATATATATATATATATATATATATATATATATATATATCTATATATATATATATATATATATATATATATATATATTTATATAAATATATATATGTACATAAATACATATTTTGACATGTATGGCTGTCGTTCATCTGTTAGCTGTTACACTGATTGGCTGTGTGAAGCTAGATGCAATGTGATTGGCTCCTGGCAAGATCATCGTACATGTTTAATAAAATCTGATATTTGAAATCTGATTTAATATTTTTATGATCGGAACTCATGGCCCAAACAATTATGTCGAAATCTCGAGTTCAATTGCGGGAAAAAACGATTTATTTAAACTGCATACAATTAAATAATACACTCAGTGGACCAGGAGATAAAATTGTTTCAAACAGAAGTGTTATATTCACAATTGCTGTGAGTTCTCTGTAACTTTTCTCTTCAGTGTGAAAAACACCAAAAACGATGATTAAAAGCATCTTCAAATGTCGTAAGGTTGCAGCACAGTGTGGGCCCCAGGCTTGAAGCCTTCCTATATTCTTTGAAGGCCCCGTGGAATTGGAATAAATCCAAGCTATATAAACACTATGTATTATATATGCGCTTAAGCAATAGGAATGTTTTGGCTTCATTACATAACCGAGCTGTTTTTTCGAGGTATTGAGAAATCAAGCCAGTGTACTATGCCTATGAACCACCCATGTTATTTTTTTTAATTTTATTTCAGGAACAATGGAGGCTGTGCTTACTGCTTTATACACCTTATGTTTGTGCATTTCGCATTTATGCCTGAAGCACACCAAAGGAATCCTGCCAAACGTTTTGAGCCATTCCCGTTTCCCATTAATTAATTGGACATGCCGTAATCCATCACCTTTGTTGCTGCCGTGAATGTCATTGTCTGTGAAAAGCTCAACATTCACTTTTCAAATGATGGCAGAACAGGCATGAGTAATGGTGACACTAAATCTTATTTTGCAACCAGAATATTTTGCCCTCTTTTGAGACAAATCCAACCTCCACCGCCCTATGTTGCACCACCATTTTGCGGTGGGCGGTATAAGCAACTGAGAGCTTTGGTTCTGAGCGAAACCAAGAGTGCAACACAACTAACCTCTTTAAAGTCCATGGAACATTATTTAAATAGATAAATTAATGAAAACTTTCCTGACACTGGGGACGGATACTTTTGCTTGCTTTTCCCGTCACTGGTGACGGGTACTCTTCCTCGTAAGCATAATAACATAAAAAGGACAAAGAGTAAGAACAAAAATAAGGATTCCTGAATGGAAGACAGAGATGTGACATTTTTATAGTTCATGTGGATGAATTTATTAATCTCTACCCACTCACTTCTGGTTATTTGCAGGATGTTACGTCCTACGACACTACCTTAACACAGATGCAGGAGACTCATGGAGTGTTGCGTATGGAGCTCACGAGAAGACAAGAGCATGTGAACGAATGCAAAGTTACTTCCTATAATCAGTTTCAGGAGGCAGAGCAAATGAAGGAGCAAAAAATAATGGTAAGAAAGAGCAGATGGAACGTTTGAAATTAAATTTATTTCAATAATATACATACATATCAGCGAACATAGATGTTGTAGCATGAATATAACTTCAACATCTTGTCATTTCACTCACTTCCAAAAATGATTTACAGGTGCAGAAATGGAATTTAGGGATATAAAATTTTGAACCAAGACAGCATCATTTTGGGCATGTTGAGATCACATTGGTTTATCCTAATAGAGCTTCAAAGTAAATGATTGCAAGAAGGAAATTTACTCATATGGGGATGAGAGCAAAAGTCTTTACACTTTGTGGTGTGCATGACTTTTTATACAGGAACAGACTTACTGTATTGCCCATCATCATTATCAATGTACCATGATCTTTTCAGGGTGTTGTTGCTGCCAAAACAATCTCTTGGCAAAGTTTATCTGAGGGGTTGGTTGTTGCATTCCCAGCAGTCAGTCAGTCGGTGAAGTTGTTTGGAATTTGTTGAGGGAGACAGTGAGGACTCGCTGACTCTTCACAAAATACACTTTTTGGATATTTAACGTCACCAATGTTTGGTGTTGCAGAGGGAAGTAGTTTGGTGCAGAGGGAAGAGTAGCAGCGGCACAAAAACTAGAGAGCTACGTAAAAAAAATCAAAGGATTTGAAAGCTGTGAGTAGTTCTGATTTTTGAAGAAAAGAATTGAAACTACAGAGGATGCCCATTCTGTGGCTGCTATATGGTCAGCCTAGTGGAGGTCATGGCTAATGGTGAGGCTTCGAAGATCAAGAGACTGAACATCTTCCAGTGAATGACCAAGGAAATAGAGAGGTGAATTCATTTGATGATCGTTCCGAAGTGACGGGGTGAGACTGAGATTTTCTATGATTGAAGGACATGGTGCATTTATCAGATCAACACAGAGTGATGATGTAGCTGCTGTCTGCCTATAAGTGGGATGGGGGTACTGTATGGCACAATATGGAGTCATGATCCTAAAACTGTTGAAAAAAAAAATTATTAACCCCCAACCTGGGGTAAACCCTTCTGGGGGCGTATATTTTGGGTCCTGTCAGTCTGTCTGTCCACCCGTCTGTGGGTCCATTTAGAGCCTCGACTCGAAAATGACTGAACGCATTTCTTTCGTATTCAGCAAAAGTATTCACCAATATCTGGGCAAGAGACCCGTCAAATTATTTTTGAATCGGAGACAAAATTCATGGAACACAATTACATTTCTGAAATTTGACAATTTTTTTTTTTTTTGCAGGAGGAAATACTACAGGATTGTATATGCTTTTGGGAACCATTATTTATTAATTCACTCTTTACCATCTCCACCACCAATACATGTTCGAATTATTTATTTACTGATGTACACTTTACCATCTCCACAACCAACACACAACTCTGAAACAATTATTTATTTATATACCTTTTACATTTGTACAACCGTTATATTTTTTTGTTACTTAAAAGTAAAATCTACAACATCCCATTTGATGGTGCATTTGTGGGCTGTGTCCTCAATGATGTATCTTTGTTAAAACTGCACCGACTAAATATCATCATTACATTGACAACTGATGTTGGACATTTCAAGAGAATGATTGCATCAACATCATGATGGGAATGATTAATGGTGACGGATTAAAATTAAAACATTCATAACAATATCACACTCATTCTTCTTTCTATCCCCTGTAGAACCTCACTAAGATTGTGGCATGGCAAGCACGTGCCAAGGTACTGCAAGCGGTGCTTGACGGATCTCACCGAAAACTCTGCACCTCTTCAGACGCTCTTTGTGTTGAGCATAAGCGCCAAGATATCCGCTTACAAAGCACTTCCATCCTGCTTGACCGCATTTGCAATGATTTTCCTCAGCTAATGGTTGCACTACAGCCAATTAAACTACATCTTGCTGCACTACCCATACAAATCCATCCGAAGTGAATTTCACTACTGGACTATGAAACTGCTCTTTGAGTGGCGTTTTTGCCCTCGTATAAATCTCTCATGGATGTACTAAGTTATTTCATCATGGAGGTACCATTTCTGATAACTGTATTTCTTGAAATCAGGTATTCATATTGGTATTCCGGTGTTCTGTCTGAAAGCAGGATCAGTCCTGCCAAAGCAGTTTCTTGGCAATGGTTATATTGGGTGGTTTGCCATTGCCTTCCCAGCAGTAGTGAGGGCAGGAATTTGTAATTTGTTCATGGTGCTTCCGATAGCTCATGTTGTCTTTGCGAAGGACATCGTGGGATCTTTAACGTTGACCACCTAATTCCAGCAGACGGGAGACCCAGTTTAACATCTATCAAAGGGACGGCACACACATTGATGAATTACCCTGCCTTCTGCCTATGAAACGCCAGATGACAGCTTATGCCTGGGTCAGGATTAAAACCTAGGCTAGCTTAGAGGTGAGAGTGCGTACCTGTAGGCCATCTTGTCAGCAAACCAGGTATGCTAACATTTTTTTTAACTTGGGTCGTTAAGTTATTAGGTACGCAAATGTGGCAGAAATTTTGATCCTTACCCCCTCCACCTAACTGCTTCCCTGTTGCATGAATCACATGCATGACAAGGACATCAGTATACATCACTGTACTTTATTGTGAATTAAAAGCACATTAGTAGGCCTATACAATGGGCAAACATTGCATATAGTACATGGGATTTGAACCTATTTTCCGAACTTCATGAGCCATTGGTTCAAATGGATAATACATAACCGACCAACTGTTATTTTGGGTACAATAGTTTTTTTTTTGTTCAGGGCAATCCTGCCCAACAGCTCCTGTTTCAGTTTCGTTATTCTCAAATGTTTGTTCAGTAAATACTGGTTATGTTGTGTTTGTTGTTATACCTTTCTGATATAAATGGTAAGCACCTTTGATTTCAATAAATTACACCTCTATCGTGAAACATCCACAGCCTCACTATAAAGTGTCATCGTGGAACGTCACAGGCAGGGTGCTGCATCAATGAGTGCACCTCTTGCTGGCATTCAATGGTATAGTGACTTCAAATATCAAATATCCTGGACAGTAACTTTGAAAAAGAGTGGGCCATTCTGTTCAAAAAGAGTAGGTGAGCCAAATTTAAAATTCCTGCCATGATCTATTATTGGCCCTGCTGGGAAGGCAATGTCAAACCACCCAGTATTTTTTTCTTGTCCAAGAATCTGTTTTGGCAACACTTGGACCCACTATGGGGCAAATAACTCAAGATGACAATGAATGAAATGGCTTGAGATATCGATAAGATTTCTATAATAATGGTGAATGTAAACAATCTGATGAACCCATGCATTCATGTGCCTTTATGCAAGTGAGGAAGCTGGAGCAGGCTACAATCTCATATTTATTAGGTATGCAATATGACAATTCTTTTAACCCCTCGAACCCCCTCTCATTCTGATGTATGCCACATGCATTCATTCCCCCCCCCCTTCCATCCCCTATGTGACTATTTCCTCTCAAGCTCACTCCTTTCCCTTGTTTCTGCATTCTTCTTGCAATGTAATACCCTCCACTTCTCTTTCATCTGCACACCCCTTCATTTGAGTTTCTTAATTTTGCCCTCTGACACAAATAACAAGAGCGAGAATTGCTTTGCAATATACATGTCCCCTACAGATGTGATATTTTCTAAGTCTAAAAAGAACAGCTCTGTGAGAAATTGACGAAATGCCCTGAAACTCAAACTTATTCTGTAACGTATCATAATAAAGCCATGTATCACATTTCAGTTGAATATGTTAAAGAGTATGGGAAAAAGTCTGAAAAACCACAGGTGGAACTGATGGACGGATATACGGAGAGCAAACCTACAGTCCCCTCCAGTGAAACTGGTAGGGGACTAATAAATACATGACCCTATTATCATGCCAAAATTGTGCAGAGCTGGAACTACACATTTATAAGCTTGTTTTAGCCTGCAAGAAAGTATCCTCTTACAACATTTTTATAAGACACGTTGAAACAAATAAGACGTAAGTTTAGCAACAAATTTTATACTTTATGTTACTGTGACATAAATCGGATGATGTTTGTTTCAAAAGGCTTGTCTCATCGCACAGTTTTGAACCTTAACACTCCTGGCGGATTCGTAAGTGGAAGTTGGAATTCGGGAAGCTCTCCTTATGACATTATAGTATAGTCGAGGCATTAATGATATGTATCCTGCACAATAAGAAATTGTAAATTTGGATCGGTTTGATGGAGTCAAGGTGAACAAGTCCTTGAATAAATTTTGAATAACATTCAAAAAGGAACAGAGGTTCTCAAAAGAGTAAAAAAGCAAAATTTGAAGAGAACATATAGTACAACTTACAAGTAGATAGATATTCCATGAGAAAAGAATCATGACATGAAATAAACTCTCCAAAGCAAAACAAACTCATTCTTCCTGTCTGATTGGTTCTCCTGCTTGATCATTGCCATATTGGCTCATTGTGTGTCTGGCACAGCTTACACAAGACATCAACTTGACCTCAAAAATTTAGCATCGTAACATTATGACAACTGAGATGAAAATGGAGAGTTTTCTGCTTTTGACAATCCTTCTCGATTGATGCAAGGCCAAGGTGATTGCATGCAGCATCATGTTTAGCATTAAGTGGAGTAATATAATCTCCAACATGCCATTCTTGATCACATCAACGCCGAACCTTCACTAAATATCATACAGCAGAGGCAACTCACTTTCCTCCTGGAACCAAATTCATTTCAACATGGAAACTGCAACACAGGCTCTTTTCCAGCTGGTACATGGGAGATCGAGAGCAGGGAGACCTGGACTACTGAACTTGGCATATATACTCGTAGGGTGCCAATGAATATGCCGTGCCGAAAACGATATGAATGCCCATTGATAAGGGATTTTGAGAGGCAGCGGCAGCCTGACTGATTCATGAATTTGTATAGGATCGCACAAATTGGAGCAAATTTTTGGTCATGCACCCTTTCTTCATGCAACTGATAATGATGATGATGTTGGTTGGTTTTGCAAAGTAGAGTAATATTTCACTTGATAAGTGTAAAAGGGATAAGTAATCCATTTTTTAACACAAGATAAACACTCGTTTTTGTCCTTTCCTGCAGATAATTAGAATAATAAAACTTGGTTTTCAGCAAGTGCAGGCTCATGTCTGCACCCCTACATCTTATCCCTCTGCCCCACCTACGTCCTGCCACCCCATTCCATATCCCCTACCCCCACCCCTTAAGCTCCTATTCCTCCCCCATTCCTAACAGTGTGGCCCATCAATATTCGAGCTCTCCATTCCAATGTCATTGATCTCTCCATTTAGGTTACTGTTGCATCTCACTGTATATTTAACTGAAACGTTCCTCTCACAGTACATCTCTGATTCCTCTGTGTCTCTTCCTTGCTATTCTCATTTACGTTTGGACGGGACCGATCACCAGCATTGGATGGTGGTGTATTGCTATATATGTCAAGAACACCATTCCACACTGTCCATTGTCCATGATAAACCGTCCAAGAAGACTGGAATACCTCTGGCTGCACATTTGCCTCTCTGCAACCACCTAATGTATTGTTATGGATTTCAGAATTGGATCCGACAAATGCATACAAACAATTTAGTCCTCAGAGAGTTATTTCCCGAAATGCATGCCCAGGATAGACCCATCCCCATGTCTGGTGGGATTCTAACTTTGATGCCTTGAGAAGGGTAAAGAATAGATTCCCTTATGGGATGGCCTTTTTCTCTTTACGACAGACACATTCATGCACATGCGATAGCCGTTCGCCCAACAGAGGCTCACCCACCTCTTTCCATCGACGATGACACCCCGTTCAACAGCTCTATGAACGCTAACTGGCTCTTTTTCGTATCGGGCTGAACATTGAGGTGATAATTGTTGTTGACGTTTTATGAGCGCTTCACGTTTTCACTCAGTAATTCTGGCAAATGGCTGCTTTCTGCCGTTCGTCCAGCACCACAAACATGGCATCGAAGGCCAGGAATGATCACGAGACTGGCGGTTTGTCACGTGCAACGATGCGCCAATAGGCAAGGTGAATTTGGCTGAAGTCTGCTTGAGGCTCCGCCCAGACGGGCCACCTATAAAAAGGACGGGAGGACCGTTGTTTTCAGTCAGTTGGTGACAGTCACTTGGCGATAGCTGGTTGTGGTTCTGATAACTTTGAGAGTTTTGCGACAGTTTGTGTCAGTTGGTGATGGCCTTGCAGCCTTACAGTTTCTCACAGTGCCTCAGTGCTTCACAGCTTCTCACAGCTCCTAACAGCTGTCCGCTGGTTGTGGCTCCTGATGGTGGGTGACGCTCGGACCGTTAATGCTGGTTCTGCTCGAGACCTGCTCTTGGTGTACCTGATTCTTGGCATCCCTGGTTGCTGGGGGTGAAGACGTGACATCGATTGGCGTTCAAGCCTGTTTGTGAGTGGGTGAATGGCAAGGTAGGGCGCTGGCAACAGACAAGGCACGCTCACACATTTCAGGACATTATATTTGACGTTCGAGGACTTCTATTTGGTGAGTGAGACTGGATTTCTCTTCCCCCCTGAATGATCTGCTGGGTACCCTTATCTCGTGTTTAATTGTTAAGTAAGGCACGGTGATAAGCATCTACTCTTTGTCTCTTTTTCTATCAATGCCTGATTCATTCTTTATTTGCTTGCTATTATTTTGATTGATTTGAATTTACTTATTTTCACTACAAAGAGAGAAAAAGTTATTTTTATTTATTTTTTCCTCATTAATAAATTCCTTGTTGACGTTTCAACCTGTCCGTGCTTGTCCTTTCCTTCCATTGATCCAGCATTGTCTGAACCGAGATAGGCTGGGGGGTAATTACCAAACTAAATGACCTGTCATAGTCGGCACGCACCAGCGGCTAAATTCTTGGCCACCCTAATTAAGATCTAATCAAGATAAGATTGGTGTTTTGCCGAGGGCACGCTCCCCATTCAGGAAGCCACGTGACCTCTAGTTAAACGGCAAAATTAGACGGTGGACACTGGAACTCGTGGTTAACTGATTGACGTTTGTGGTTCCAAATCAACCCACCATATCAAGAAGTTAATTGTGAGCGGTGGCCCCAGGTCCGGCTCTTCCGAGGGGAAACGGGGATTAACCCCTTCATAATACACTGGGTACCCGTGGCCGTAACAGTATAATGATGGGGGTATTAACAAAATAATTATGACACATTATTTCCTTTTCTTTCTGCTGATGTGGATCAACTATCAACCAGCTATCTAAATGCCTTCTTCCTCAAATGTGGCAACTTAATCTGCCACCATGCCAATTGGTTCCACAACAACTAGTCACAGGTTTGTTGGGCAGTGGTGATGGTGTAACGGGGTTGGGTAGTGGTGGAGGTGCAGCGGGTGCAGGCAGTGGCGGAGGTGCAGCGGGTGTGGGAAGTGGTGCAGCGGGTGCGGGCAGTGGTGGAGGTGCCGAGATAGAAATTGGTAGACATGAGGTATGGGAGACAGTTTTTGTGGGTGATGAGACAATTAAATAAATATGTCGATTCTTCATTCTGCCGAAGGATCGTAGACATAGAATTCTGTACAGTTTTGAAGGAGCAGGAGTTAGGGACATTGAAGGAAGTGTAAACGATATCGTATCGGGTCATGGCAGGAAGAAGTTGGTTGTGTTACACCTTGGTGCGAATGATGTAGGGAAAGTTTACTCAGACGTTTTGTAGAATAGATACAGGATATTGGGTAAGTGTCTGAAAGCAAAGGGTTGTGAGGTCATGTTTTCTGGAATTCTCCCAAGATGAGGAAACAATATTGAAATTATGAGCAGAGCAATAGACGTCAACCAATGGCTGGAAGAATGATGCAGGAAGGAAGATTTTACATTAAAGAAGCAGTGGGAATCATTTCGGGGACAAAGTGATTGTTTCTAGAATGAAGGCCGTATATTAAATAGAAAGGGGGCAGCAAGGCTTGCAGTGGGAATTGAGGGTGGAATTCAGGCTTTTTGGGGTCAGAGGAGGGTGGGGAAGCTATTAAGGAAGGAAGGGATGGTGTAATTGTGATTAGTAAGGCCAGGCAAGAAAATAGAATTGCAGGAAGGGAAAAGTTAAACATATTATAGCTAGACCAATGCTAGAGGTTTACATAATAAGATGAAAGAGCTTGAAGCCAAAGTAGATAGCGAGGAGTATGATATAGTTGCATTGAGTGAGACATGGTTTAAGGAGGAGAATAACTGGATGACAGGATTAGAAGGCTACAAGGTGTATCGGTGTGATAGGAAGGAGAGAATAGGAGGAGGAGCAATCTGGGTAAAGGACAGCATTGCACCGAGAAAGGGGTGACATTAAGGAAGGAATAAATGTAGAGGATTCTGTATGGGTAGAGATTAGAGATTGTAAAAACAGTAAGATACTGGTAGGATGCTTTTCTCAGGCATTTTATAAGTTTAATATGTGAATTTTATAAAGAGTGAAGGAAGAGGAGGAAGGAGTAAATGAAGAATTCAAAAGGGCATGTGGTAAGGGAAGAGTATTCATTATGGGGGATTTTAACTTGCCAGGGATAGATTGGGTCCAGGAACAGGGAAAAGGCAGAGCAGATGAGGATTTCCTAGTTTTAGTCCAGGATTGCTTTTTAACCCAGTTTGTGGATAAGCCCACCAGGGGGAGTGCAGTGTTAGACTTCCTTTTAAATAACGATCCCAATATGATGGAGGAAGTGGAGGTAGGGGAGCATTTAGAAGCAAGTGGCCATAACATTGTGTGTGGAAAGATTATTTTAAGGGTTAGAGTTCAGGATAGTGGGGAAAGGCTATTCGATTTCAGGAAGGCAAACTTTGAACATATGAGGAGAGAATTGGGTGATGTAGATTGGGAGACTCCAACAACAGGACAATCAACATCAGAGAAATGCGAAACCTTCAAGGACTAAATGTGATGAGTGCAGAGCAAGTAAATTCCAATGAGGTGTAAACCTAACAGCAGAAAGAAACCAGGGTGGTGGAGCAGTGAGATAAGGAACGCTATTAAGGAGAAGCAGAAAGCATTTATTAGGTTTAAAATAACTTGACTGGAGTTAGATTTGTATCACTATCAAAGTAAACAGAGGCAAATAAAGAAAATAACTCAACAAGCCAAAAGAAAGTACGAGAAGGACATGGCTAAGAATATTAAACATAATAGCAAGGCTTTCTTTAAGTATATCAGGGGAAAAGAACAGGTCAGGACCAGTGTGGGCCCATTGAGGAATAGCACCAGGAGAGTGGTTAGTGATGAAAGTGAGATGGCAGTCTAATTAAACAGGTATTTTTCTTCAACTTTTACACAAGAACAGTCAGGAGAATTGCAAATAGCTAAGAGTATCTATTGGGGAGGCGAGGAAAGGGTTTTTACAGAAGATGCAGGTTGGAGTGGAGGAAGTAAAGGAACAGCGAGGAAATCTAAGAGAAGATAAGGCTCCAGGTCCAGATAATATGCAACCGAGAGTAGTGATGGAGGTGGCTGAGCAGGTAAGTGAGATGGTAATGGATATTTTCAATAGTTCCCTGGAGTCAGAACAGGTATCGGATTGGAGAGTAGAAAATGTAACACCATTATTTAAGAAAGGATTCAGAGAAGAATTGGGAAACTATGGACCTGTTAGTTTGACTTCAGTTGTGGGGAAGGTGTTGGAGACATTAATTAGGGACCAGATGAGGATCCATTTAAACAAATACAAACTAATTAAAAGTAGTTAGCATGGGGTTACCAAAGGTAGTTCATGTTTAACAAATCTTTTAGAGTTCTATGAAGCAGTGTCTGCTTGGGTGGATGAGGGAAAGGCAGTGGACATTGTATATCTCGACTTTAAGAAGGCATTTGATAAGGTACCACATCGGAGGTTGTTCGCTAAAGTGAGGGCTTGTGGAGTGGCTCGTAAGGTAGCTAATTGGATTGCAAACTGGCTTAGTGATAAGAAGCGAAGAGTGGCTGTGAGTGGGAGGATGTCTTGCTGGGAGGATGTAAGTAGTGGGGTACCTCAGGGATCAGTACTCGGACCATTACTATTCGTGATTTACAGCAAGGATTGAGATAATGGGGTAAAAGAGTAAGCTTTCCGAATTTGCAGATGACACAAAGCTTGGAGGTGAGGTGGTTAGCAGAGGGGGTGGTGATCAGATTCAGGAAAGTATTGATACTTGCATTGATTGGGCAAAAGATTGGCAGATGGAATTTAACCTGAACAAGTATAAGGTGTTGGTGATAGGGAAGAAGAATGAAAATAGAGATTACAGGATACAAGGGGTAATTTTGGAGCGTGTCACCCAGGAGAAGGATCTGGGGGTGGGAATAGATATGGGAGGTAAGCAGTCAGCACAGTGCCAGGCAGCTATAGGTAAAGCAAATAGGGTTTTGAGTTGTATTCAGAGGGGGATCGTATATAAATCAAAAGAGGTGATGTTAACATTGTACAGGAATTTAGTGAGGCCACATCTGGAATATTGTGTGCAGTTTTAGTCATCACAGTTCTGGAAGGACAAAGATGCCATAGAGAGGGTTCAGTGCAGGGCTACGAGATTGATTCCGGGTCTAGCTTGACTCAGTTATGAGGAGCGGCTGAAGGAGATGGGGCTTTATTCACTAGAAAGGAGGTGGTTATGTGGAGATATGATAGAGATGTTTAAGATAATGAAAGGTACAAATAAAATAAGTGTGGGTGAATTATTCAACAGAGTAGACTGTGATAGGATCAGGGGCCATAGCCTGAGAGTAAAGAAGAGGAGAGTTAAGATGGTAGTAAGGCAGGGGACTTTTACTCAGGGAGTAGTTAATGCATGGAATGGTCTCCCTTGAAAGGTATTGGCAGCAGAAAAAGTAGATAAGTTTCAATTTGAATTAGATAGGTACCTGGAAGTTATGGAGATAGAGGGGTATGTGGATTTTGACAGGACTTTTCGGTGGTTTGATCATTGATGAGTGATTGTGTGCATGTGTACAGAGTGCTGTTGGTAGGGGTCTTTTCAAGGGGGGTTGTTTAGTTGATGTGTGTTTTTAACCAAGCCTATGCCCCCTCCCCTGAGGGGAAGAAAAAAAACATACACAAACTACAAAAACCAAATAAACAAAACTTTTTTTAAATTTCATGAATTAAAAACATTTTTTGGTATTTTCTTCCTTGGACCTTGTGTTGATGAATTGGTATGGTGTTCGCGCAGGCATGATGGGCTGAATGGCCTCCACTTGTGTTATATTTCCTTGTAACTTTTCTTGAAAGTCCATCTGTGATTACATGGTTCTAACCGAATCTATCAGCTTTCCAACCAACATTTCTGGTAATGGTCTGTTATTCCTTTTGGACCTTGGAAAGATGAAATTTCCATCCAACTTCTCCTGTTTCTCCTCTCTGCTCCTCTTCACTCTTTTGACCATTTTCTTGTCAAAACCAATATTTCTCAAGGTGTTGTGAGAGACCGATTTAAAAAACACAGAAGCTGGCAGATTTGTACAGGCAAACTGGCAGGTACTACAACTTGTCCTCACGGTACCTGATATTGATCTGGGAACACTTTTACAAAAGTCCTACCTCACCTACCTAACTCGTCCTACCCATTATACCTACCTGACTCATCGCTCTTACTTGTATGTTACTGTTTCCCTCCCTCCTCGTTATTTTTTTCCCGTTAATTATTCCTTGCTGGTTGTGTTCAACTGTGGCTCCACCACTATCAGCATGTCATCTTTTTACAATTCATCACCTCAATCTCTTATTAACCTCAATTTGTTTTTACACACACAAAAAAACATGATCAGTGTGTGGTGGTAATGAAGATGTTTCCAAACATTCCCCCTCTCCAATTATGGATTCCATGATCCCAAGTCTCAAGCTGTTTGCAACGTTTCCTTGGATCTACTTATGTGTCGAAATATGATGATCTGTACAAAATATCAACCTTTTATGAGTAAACAATTTCGAGTTGAATATGATATTGACATAAAACACCACCACACAAAAAAGACAAAGATTCATATGAACAATGTTGTGAGAT
>NC_140966.1:54895907-55008407 GCF_056783735.1 Eptatretus burgeri
TGCATGCAACGACACGAGTGCAGCATTTCCACCAGCCTTGAGAAGTTCAGCATGGATGCACAGATCCCTGGAGCTTTACCCCGTTTCAACCAGTTCACTGCAGCCTGTGCTTCCACAAGCGAAGGTGGACCACAATTGATTGGAGGGTCAGCAACAGGGATTGTAACACTATTGACGTCCAACTCGACAGCTGGTGGATCAGTCTGGTACAACCGCTCAAAGTAACCGGCCCAGCGGGCCTTCACTTCAGACTCCTTTGTTAAGAGCCTACCACTCTCTGCTCTAACTGCAGTGCTCCGAGGGATGGGCTTGGATGAATGCAATGCGCGAATTCCCCCGTAAGCGGGACGAGAATCACATGTCCACAGGTGATGCTCTACCCCCTCACAGATTCCTCGCACATAGGCCTCCTTGTCCACCCTTCGTGCACGTACAGTTTTACGCCTAAGTTCCCTGAACAGCTCAGCTCTGCCATTCAGCCTGGCCCTGCGACTCTGGTCAATGGTATCCAGTGTCCCTTGAGAGACAAAATTCTTCTTTGCCCTGCGGTAAGTTCCAAGACATCCACCGGCAACATCAAGGACGGTGGTCTTGAAGGTAATCCAGCACTCTTCAGGACCGATCAAAGCACCCAGACACCCCAAATGTCCACTCAGCCTGTATGCAAACTCCTCAGCTACTCTCTCATCCTTGAGCTTGCCAACATCCAGCCTAGGCTGGGATGGTACCATTCTCCAGGATTTAAGGTGCAGCTTTAGAGTTGTGACAACAAGCCGGTGGTCAGTATTGAGGAACTGAGCACTCCGGTAGACCCTGCAGTTCTGGATCATCCTCCAGCAACCGTCAACGAGGACATGGTCAATCTCTTTTGCCACACCGCCAGCATTGGAATACCAAGTCCAGCGATGAGCTTGTGGGCGCCGAAACCATGAACCAGCCACCCTAAGTACATGACTTCTTGCAAAGTCAAGGAACTTAGTGCTATTCTGATTCATAGTTCCTGACCCATGGGGACCAACACACGTCTCATAACCGTCCCTATTAGTTCCAGTCGATGCATTGAAATCCCCCAAGACTACAAGTGTATCTCGTCTGGGGCACTGATCAACCATAGGACTCGAGCAAGGCGTAGAATGTGGGTCATTCCATGTCAAATCATCAAAGAATCTGCCGTCATCTCTCAGATTTTTGTAAAAGTTTGGAAACCAATTGAGACCCATGAAAAACTGCAAGAACTCAAATATTTTTGCTCACAGCCTCTTAATTCGTGAGATAGACTAACGAACTTTGGACTAATTAGCACGACGTCGCGAATTCAAATGGCCATATCTCTAAAAGTATAACACCTCGAGAGCTGGTTTTGCAGTCATTTTAAAGGTATTTTCATGCCCTATGAATTTGTCTGGGCAACATTTTCCTACCTCCAACCACAAAAAAGTTATCACAAAATATAAACTTAAATCGTGAATGCCCTAAAAATGTATCCTTCAAATTTCCTCAAATTCATCCCAGAGGTACCTTATGATGTCAAGAAGCTTCCACATAAATTTTGTGATGGGCACTCCAATAGTTTCTGAGATATGAGCAATAATGTACATGTACGTATGGCATATAGGTTCGAAAATCAGCATTTGTAATGTATTATACAATCATTCTAACCTAGCCATGACAGGGAACACAGGGAACGACCATCAATTGCTTTGAAGTATCATATACTTTCCTTTTCAACTGGGTCTGAGGGGAAGAAACAAGTGCTGCTGTTGCTGCATTGAAGAGGAAATTGAAAGCCAAAGTCAGGTTAGTGAACACTGTGTACTTGAACTCACTTATTGATTGTATAATACATTACAAATGCTGATTTTCGAACCTATATGCCATATGTACATGTACATTATTGCTCATATCTCAGAAACTATTGGAGTGCCCATCACAAAACTTATGTGGAAGCTTCTTGACATCATAAGGTACCTCTGGGATGAATTTGAGGAAATTTGAAGGATACATTTTTTGGGGATTCACGATTTAAGTTTATATTTTGTGATAACTTTTTTGTGGTTGGAGGTAGGAAAATGTTGCCCAGACAAATTCATAGGGCATGAAAATACCTTTAAAATGACACCAAAAGTGTGGTGTAGTCATGCCCGCGGGGAGGGGCATGATGATGATGCATGATGGGCGTGATGGTTGGAGGAGTGGCCGTGGGGGTCGGCGAGGGATATGAGGTGTGCACGCCGTCTGAGGCGTCGTAGTAATGCTGGAGTCGGCCGGCTCGTGAGTGTACCGCGTACGGAATAAAGGGGAGCCGCGGGCACAGTACGCCCGCGCTCGCACTCGTGCAACACAGCCCGGCTCGACTGTTCCTCCGCTTCGTGTCTGCCTGCTAAGCATCTCCCAGTACAGTACAGTACAGTTGGCGAACGAGGATCTTCGAATCGACGTGTGTAAGGGCGGCAAATGACCCGTGCGGTTCCAGGCTACGGAGCCAAAGGTCTCGCCGGCGCGAACATGGCAAAGGGTCGGTGCATGGCAAACGTACGCGTGCCCGCCTTCGTCGGAATCTACTTCGGCCACGTCGAGTGGGCAACGTTCGTTCATTTGGTTCATTTTCTTGTTCGTTTTGTCGAGGATACGCGTTTCGGCTCGAACGCGGCGTTGGACGTCGCGCAAGCTCTGGAGAATATCCGAGGTCTCGATGGTCGGGACACAGCAGATGGTCTAGGGGTCATCGCGATGGGCCAGGCACGCACGGCCATGCGCACGGTCTGCGGCGCGGGTCGTGGGCGAGCGTGGCAATGCAATCACTCGGACGGCGGTCTGGGCTCTCGAGGTCGTCTACGGTGTGTGGGCCGAGGGTCATCGCCCATTGTTGCGGTCATAGATGGCGGTGTGCGAGGCGATCCTTCCGTCCCACGTCGAAACCTGCTTGTGATTGATCCGGAAATGACAAGATCAGTGGCAGGGGGGGGGGGGGGGAAGTGAGCGAGGCACGGACCGGGTGTCGAATTGAGTCCACTCGTGCTGGCCGCGCATCGCATTCGGCTGTGCCGTGCAAATTCACGGCAGAGGAGCGTCCGGCACGGTTCAGAGATCATTTTATTTCTGGTCTGCGAGCAGCCATTGACATTGTCTGCGAGCAGCCATTGACCGACATCACATTCGACTCGGCGATCGCGACTGTTTCATCTGTCGAGCAGACACCGGTGACCGCGCAAGTCCGCGCGATGGCTCAAGTGCCGCAGGGTGCTCGCACGCCTAGCGGTGCGGGACGAGAGCGCGCACCGCAGCACGGTCGCACCGGGAGCGAAGGGGCACCGCAGCACGATCGCACCGGGAGCGAAGGGGCACCGCAGCAGGACCCCAGTGACCTGGAGATCAGCCTGCAGCCGGGGCATGATGATGCCGGCGAGCCGGAGCAGGAGCCGGGCTCGGCGAGCCGGACCGTTTTGGGTCGGAACGGGTTCCGGTTCGTGCCTCCAGATGTGCCAGTGCTCTCTTCGAGACCTTCGTCGAATACCGAGGGCGAGGCTCTGGCGGGGGGGGCCGCGTCGATGCAGCGGGAGCCACCGTTCGTTGCTGCCTGCGGCGATGATGTGCGCTCCAGGAGCGGCGAGAGCCATATCAGCTCTCGCGATGAGTTCCCGCGCTTCGTTCGCGATGAGTTCCCACGCTGTGGCAAGGTTCGTGAGGCAATGCGCATCGGTGTGGTTTAGGCAGCTTCAACAGGTGGCGGTGGGCCCGTGGCGTTAAAGGGAGTCGCGAGTCGCAGCATCAAGTCGACAACCAAGAAGCGGACTCGTGATGTGGGTTGTGGGTTGTTGTTCATGGCATATGTGCTTTTCCTTGCTCTAGTGATGCAGTTTAACGTTGTTGAAATAAATGCCAGCAGTTCTCGTGTAAAAGTGGATGTGGCGGAGATCAGTCAATGGAGTTGGTGTTATGATCAATGTGATGTGGGGGCGAATAAAGAAGGTTTGTTAGCCTCCAGTTGCTCCAGGCCGCAGGTAATTGCTTTGTCTTGTACTGGGATTTTATCAAAAAAGCGCGCTGTACGGAAAAATGAATTCGCAATGGTTCGAATGTTATTCCTATTGATTTATAACGAGCTTATGGTTGAAGTGGGGTTTAAATGGAATTACTACCGTCTAAGTGCCGTGTGGGTCTCGGAGATCGACTCGGAGCCGGGACTCGTGCGCTGGTCGGTGTTACCCCCACCTCTGCTTTCAGCGAGGTCAGACGTGCCTGGCGCCTGGGGCGTGGCTCTCTGGGTGCGCTCAAGGCCGTTTTGGCCATGCGGTGGAATCTCAACTGAT
Source organism: Eptatretus burgeri (assembly GCF_056783735.1). Taxonomy (NCBI): domain Eukaryota; kingdom Metazoa; phylum Chordata; class Myxini; order Myxiniformes; family Myxinidae; genus Eptatretus; species Eptatretus burgeri. The sequence goes on from NC_140966.1 coordinate 54,900,218, forward strand.
TATGGTGCGTGAGGGTTGGGGAGTGTTTGTTGCTTCCGGCCAAGGGTGCTGTTCAGCGCCCCCACCAAGGTCGGTTGGGTCTGGCGGTGGCGCCGCGGGTTCCAGACAGCGGGGGTCCGGCCTCGAAAGGTTTATCTGTTTCAGGTCTGCCTGGGAGCGGGTTTGCTGCGTCGTGCTGCTGTGCTTCTCCAGTAGCTCGCTTCCACGTATTATATGATGTGATGTGCTGTTATACTTCGCTGTTTTCATTTTATTTGCATGATTATTATACCGAGGTTCTTCGTGTTGTCTATGCTTCTTATAATACTGATCATTTAATAATCATACTTTTAGGAGGGAGGAGTGTGGTGTAGTCATGCCCGCGGGGAGGGGCATGATGATGATGCATGATGGGCGTGATGGTTGGAGGAGTGGCCGTGGGGGTCGGCGAGGGATATGAGGTGTGCACGCCGTCTGAGGCGTCGTAGTAATGCTGGAGTCGGCCGGCTCGTGAGTGTACCGCGTACGGAATAAAGGGGAGCCGCGGGCACAGTACGCCCGCGCTCGCACTCGTGCAACACAGCCCGGCTCGACTGTTCCTCCGCTTCGTGTCTGCCTGCTAAGCATCTCCCAGTACAGTACAGTACAAAAACCAGCTCTCGAGGTGTTATACTTTTAGAGATATGGCCATTTGAATTCGCAACGTCGTGCTAATTAGTCCAAAGTTCGTTAGTCTGTATCTCACTAATTAAGAGGCTGTTAGCAAAAATATTTGAGTTCTTGCAGTTTTTCATGGGTCCCAATTGGTTTCCAAACTTTTACAAAAATCTGAGAGATGACGGCAGATTCTTTGATGATTTGACATGGAATGACCGAAGTGTCCTTCACGGTGAGGTCACTCGCCTCAGTCGGAGCATAGACAGAGACCAGGGAAATGACAACTAAGGAGGGACGAATCCTTAGTCTCATAATACGCTCGTTGACCGGTGTTACCTCAATTATCATTGGGGTCAGCTTATTGGACACAGCTACAGCAACTCCTTGGGTATGGTAACCATCAGAGCGACCAGACCAATAGTAGGTGTAACCACCCACCATTATCTCGCCGCAATCCCGTCTCCGAACCTCAGAGACTGCTGCAATACCGATGTCCAAACGCTTGAGCTCAAATGAAAACAGAGACAGGTGATCATCCTCTCTTAGGGATAGGACATTCCAGGCACCCACCCGAAGGGACTGCCTCAGGTGAACCCAAGGAGACCGCCGTCTGGTGGACGACACCTCAGCACCACTCCAACACAGTCTCCCGCAATTTGACCCAGGGATGTTACCCCGTGGTTTTCCTCCTATCATCATAGATTGGGGGTCCCGAAGGCTTTGCCCCGTTCCCGTCATCCGGTGAGCTGCTCTGCGAAGGGAAGCTGCACAGGAGGTATTCCCACGGAGTGGGTTTTCAGATTTTTTTGCGTTTGTGTGTTTTGCGGAATGAAGGGTTTTACGGTGGCCGGAGTGCAAATCCTGCCACCAACCTCCGAATAAAAAAGTAACCCAACTGCAGGAGGACGTCCGCAGACACAGTTGGGCACTAGATATGGATGGCCATTGGCTCACAAGGAGCTCCTCTGCCCTTTGAGGTCCATCTAAAAAGTAACGGGACTGAGCCTGCTGTGTGTTCCACTTACACAACTTGAATGAATGGGTTGCGTCACAGTCTTTTGCAACATTCCAGCAATATATATGATTGGTGATGCGCTCATTGTGTGATTTTTTACAGGTCATACTTTACACGTTGTCTAGTCTGAGTCATCGCACTATGAGTAATGAGCAGAGAGCCAATCTGAAGTTTCTTGCCCAGCTTGGCAAAACACCTTCCGATTTCTTCACAATGCTGCAGCAGATCTATAGGGAAGAAACGATGTTACGTACACATGAATTTGAATGGCACAATAACTTCAAAGAGGGACAGGAGGAGGTTGAAGACGATCCATGGTCTGGAAGACCTTCAACGAGCAGAAGGGTGGACAACATTGAGTGTGTGAAGCAGATGGTGCACGCAGATCATCGACTCACTGTGCGGATGATCACTGAGGAACTTTCTATCAACAAGGACACTGTCTGGAGCATCATTACTGAAAATCTTGAAATACACAAGGTGTGCACAAAGATGGTCCCCAAGCTGCTGTCCGAGGATCAGAAACAGCAAAGAGTCACTGTCTGTCAATATATTATGGAGCGCCTCGAGGACGATCCAGACCTGCTCGGGAGATTCATTACTGGAGATGAATCGTGGATAATCGAATACGATCCGAGACCAAACGACAGAGTCGTCACTGGAAAAGTCCGGCATCATCAAGACCAAAGAAAGCAAGGATGTTGAAGTGGAAGGTCAAGGTGATGCTCATCGCGTTTTTTGACATCAAGGGCATTGTTCACTTCGAATTTCTAACACAGGGTCAAACAGTGAATCAATACTTGTACAAGGAGATCCACGGGCGCCTCATGAGATGAGTCTGGGACAAGAGGAGGGATCTGTGGGAGAACAACGCCTGGGTGCTCCACCATGACAATGCCCCTGCTAACAGTGCCCTGAGCATCCAACAGTTTCTGGTGAAGAGGAACGTGTCAACTCTGGAGCAACCCCCATATTCGCCAGAGTTGGCCCCTAGTCATTTTTTCCTATTCCCCAAGCTCATGAGGGTGATCACGGGGATCCGATTTCCTGATGTGGAGGCCATCAAAAGGGCCATGACAATGGAGCTCCGGAGGATTCCAGAAGAAGCCTTCCGGAGGTGCATCGAAGCGTGGAAGAAGAGGATGGACAAGTGTGTGAGACTGGAGGGAAACTATTTTGAAGGGGACAAGCTGTGATGTCAATATATTTTTTGGAATAAAATTTCTGTGAAGTCAGTCCCGTTACTTTTTAGACCGACCTCGTCTATATATATATACTGCATGTGTGTATATAAATAAATAAATTACATATATATATATATATATATATATATATATATATATATATATTGTTAAGGATTCAGCGACGGAGGGATTCTCAATCCACTCTGGCCGTCTCCGGGGTTTATAACGCCGGCCGGCTCAGCACAGGCCTCGGGTCACGTGCCTTCAATCGCGATACCAACGTAATCCTTGTACCTTGCCAGTTTGGGAAATAGAACCCCTGGTTACAGACTGGTTTTGTCAGATGCCAAGCGTTTTCTGCCAGTCTCTAACCATTTTGGTTTTATATGCCAATCGAACGGATCGTTCCTCGACGCAACACGAATTAATCCATAGCGGCAACTTCATACGAATTAACCAGATTTATTGGGGAACATCGGGGATCACAACACAAGCAAAATTCATGATAATGTTTTTATTAACAATCCTCAACCCATTCTTAACTGGGGAACCACGGACTACAGGTTTCGAGGGGGTCGCTACCGATATATGCCTTAAACAACGTGCAGACAGGGACAGACAGCATGCATGCAAGACAGACAGAGTACTTGGTGAGGTTTCATGGGCGAGAGGACAGTGTCAAGATAAAAGCACGAATGTCGCTCGCAACAGGCGGATGTCCACGGATTCGAGCCCCAGCTCAAAAGCGCCGCGTGGCGTGGCAAGATGTCAGCGCCGTACTCTTCCTTCTCAAGGCACCGCGTGTGCACGCCCTCCTCAGTGCGTTCCGGCCCCACACAATGTCGACTATGGGCCTCAGCCGATCTCTCTCAAGGTCCAGCATACAAATCCACGCCTGGCCTGTTCTTCAGACAAGGCCCAAATCGAGGTGCTGAGCTCCGCAGGCGGATCGACAACGTGTCGAGCCATGAGGTGAGTAAGGATGGAGGTTCCACGGCCAGACGCAGGCTGAACCTGTCGATCACCTCCCCATAAGAGTCGATCACCAACTTGACGTGCAGGCCGCCTCTCAAAGCCAACTGCTGTTTCTCAATTCCACCTTTTCTTTCTCGGCCGATGGCAGACTCAACCCTCAGGTTCAAGCTTTCTCTCCTGGCCGATTCACCACTGCCCTTTTCTTTTCTCGCTTGCCTCGAAGCCCCTGCTCATCCAGCAGATCACGAATCGACACTTGTCATTTCTCCTTTGCCTTCCCTACCTTTCTTTTGGCTCATTCCTCACGAAAAACAGACACAGTTGTCCCGTGTACAGCCGATCGGCGCCACACAGCGCTCACATTTTCACCACAGTTTCTTTTTCGTTTGCTCCTTCGACACAAGAGCCCGCCTCTCTCGGCGAAACCGACAAACTCCTCCCCTTTGCTCCACCTCCTCCCCTTGGCCACACCCTTCCAGCCGACTGGGCGGGGCCTATTGTCCGTAGAGAGGAGGAAGAAGAGGGAGCCCTTGTTCCACCACCACCGCACAAACAACAAACAGCCTCTTACATCTCCCGACACACATATAACGTCCATTTTACCAAACAACCGAGTTATACATGCATTTAATGGGGGATCTGAGCTAATCCTATATTTAGTAGTCCAATAAAAGCTATTTCTGTAACAATATATATATGAGGTCCGTCTAAAAAGTAACCTGGACTAAGCCTGCTGTGTGCTCCACTTGCACAACTTGAATGAACGGGTTGCGTCACAGTCTTTCACAACATTCCAGCAATATATATGATTGGTGTTGGTTGACTTCGCTCACTGTGTGATTTTTTTTTTTACAGGTCGTGCTTTACACGTTGTCTAGTCTGAGTCGTCGCGCTATGAGTCGTACACACACACACACACACACACACACACACACACACACACACACACACACACACACACACATATATATATATATATATATATATATATATATATATATATATATATATATACATATATATATATATATATATATATATATATATATATATATATATATATATATATATATATATGTATATATATATATATATATATATATATATATACTGTGGAGATGGTCTCGGATGTGGAATTAACAGGGGGGTTTGAAGGTGGTGGTGTGAAGTGGCGGTTCGGAAGTGGAAGGACAATGGGAGGGGTTTGAGATGAAAAAACGAATGTGTGGATTCAGGTGAGTAAAGTTTTCCATGGGAATTACGAAGTTTGAACGGCAGAAAATCGTGAGTACTGGGGAGTTCGTGAGTTACTTTTTGGAAGTTAAAGGGCGAGGGACCGGCGATGGAAGGGGAGTTGGACTTTAAGAAGGGTTGAAGGATGGATTGATAAATGGAGGCTGGAGGGATTAAAATATGGATTGTTCGACGAAAAGACAAAAGTTGGAGAGTCGAGACTCAGGGGGACTGGGGACATTACTCATGGAATGAAGCACACCAAACTTAACGCCATTTCCCTCCTCAATCCCTCTAAACAATGGGTGGGAACTGGAAGTCTATTCTCCATGCAGATTGAAGATGCATCTTATTTTCGGAATGGGAACTAGTTCATAGTTCATATTGGTATTGCTTCCATATACATATGGGTATTGCTTTCATAACACCATTGCTTTCATACTGGTTTCTCAGATCACTGACTCGGCACAGGATTTCTAAAGCACACCTGATTCATGTAAAATAATTACAAATTAGTAATTGCTTCAAAAACAGCCACAAGGGCAAAGAAAAACACGATTGCTTGGACGGGTGCTCGGATACCGATGGTTAAAAGTTAAACATACTGTACAAAGTTCCCGTTACATCTTGACATCATACGTTTCACTGTTCCTGTTCCATGTTTAGCCGAGATGCCAAGTGCATCAAAGCTTTATAAATCATGAATGATATTTAAAGATTGAAGACACCTTTCTTCAATTTGTTTGTGATGTACTGGGGGTTTTTTTCATATCGACTTTTTTGGTATACCAGTACATTCAGAATTCCAATACTGGTATATCGATATGGAAAATTATATCGATACAGCCATTATATCAAAACATCGCCGGACCCTACGAAATATGTAAACTGCGATAGTTAAAACCAATATCCTATGGTAATAAGCAGTTTAGGTTCCTGGGCTTCCAGAAAATATAGAGGAAGGTGGGTGACAGTGAAAAATAAACACATCACAATTGAAATAAACATGAAAAAATAAATATAAATTGGCTTTATGATGAAGCCTCCTGCTGCACTGAAGCAGATTAAACATTCAAATGCAGATCAAACATGGCCTTTCGTTTCTGTAATTTGTCTAAAGCCCCCATTTCCTCTCTCTCTCTCTCTCTCTCTCTCTCTCTCTCTCTCTCTCTCTCTCTCTCTCTCTCTCTCTCTCTCTCTCTCTCTCTCTCTCTCTCTCTCTCTCTGATGTACCATAGTCCTCACAGAGCATTGGCACCACCGACACAGCTTTCATGGGCAAGGGTTATTCTGGGTGGTTTGCCATTGCCTTCCCAGCAATAGTTGGGGTAGGAATTTGGAGATTGTTCAGGGTGCCAGTGATAGCTCGTCTACTCTTCGTGAAGGACACCGTGGGGTCTTTAACATCCGTCAACTAATGTTGGTAGACAGTATTCGCATTTAACGTCAATCCAAGGGACGGCACACACATTGATGAATCACCCTGCCTGTGAAACACCAAGATGACTTTTTCATCCCATTCACTGTGGTGATTCGTTCAGCTTGTCTGGGTTCAAACCCAGGCAAGACACCTTGGAGGCGAGTGTGCGTACCTCCAGCCCATCCTGCTCGCCTCAAAGTCGCCACTATTCCTCCCATATTACCATAATCTCTTAAGTTGTTTTCCTTTGTAATCTGTTGATGTGTTTCTTTTATAAATCATTCTGCAGCTCCTAAACCAGCGAATAAATAAAATGCACACACTCTCGCCTCAACCAAGCTTATCCAAAACCTCCACTTTTAGTCAAAGACATCACTTTTCCTGACTTTTTTTTGCATTGGTTCACCACAAGTACCACTTTTCCTCTTGGGAGCCATGGTTTAAAATGATTCAGGGAAATAATAATCGAAAACATAGGAATTGATTACGATTGCACGGAAGATTACACCGAATGCAGTGTTGACGTGGAGATAGGTACAGTACAGTGCTGTACGCACTGCATCTCTCAGTTATCACCTGCACCGCAGCAGCGCCACTGATTTACAATTATATGTGTAAAGACGAAACTGTTAACAATAATCACCTTCCTCCATCGTTTTACGTTTCAGCATCATTATTAACATTGCATGAGAAACAACAACAGACTCGTGTTGGGAGACAACCGTCACAACTCAGCTCAAAAACTGAGAAAAACTAAATCGGTACACAAGAGGTTGCCTGCGATTGATAAAGGTTGTAATATTCAAACCAACAATATTTAAGGGTTTACTGTACATCAAAATTAATAAAATAATATTTGAAGAAGTTGATTATGCTGGCATTCTGCAAACAGATAAATAAACCAAGAATGAGTGCACAGAATGAGCTTTTTATTTACCACTTTACAGGTATAATAATTTTAAAAGTTAAAAAGTGTCGAAAGTTATTGAGTAAAATGATTGTTTACAATCTAATAGGTTGCTAGGCAAGGTTAAGAGGCGGAGTTTATGATTGTAAATTGAAGACAAACGTTAAGGGGTGGAACTGGAACTTATCAACTAAAGTTGAAAACAAACAGTGATCATAGATATTCTTGGAGCTGTTCCCACGTTGCAGGTCGTTTACAGCAATTTGAGCTATCATCCTGTTAAGTTAGCATCTTTCCTCTCTGATATGATGATTGATTTTAAATTGGTAACGATTCTGTAATAGACTGCAAGAGTCTATTATATGTTATATTGCAAGATAGCAATTATATGTCTGATCTGGGTTCAATTCCCAACCTGATTAAAAACTCAGTCAAGCATAAGTCATTTGCCTGCTTTTCATTGATGTCTAGAATGTAAGACCCGTTGCTTCCAGAGAAAATAAATAAAAATTAATTTTCACCCTTTAAAAATTGTGTGAATAAATTATTGAAATATTAGCTACTTTTTTGTTTGGATCCTTTTGTCACCTCTGTTGCAAGTAGAGCGACCTGCTTTGTGATGCTTTAAAAGGTGGTGTATAATCAGGAATACTGTTTGATAGGGCGATATGAATAAATTGGAAATGTTGAAAAAAGAAGTATTGAATATAGCTCATTTTTAATCGATATGAGAAACAGGATTGAATGAGACCCACTATTATTATACGTGAAGAAGAAAATGAAGGAGGAAGAGTTTGTTTTTTAACGTAAATTGAAACTGGCCCATTTATCGTCATCTTACTCAACTATATCATGCAGTTTGCAGATTGGGTTTCATTAGTGGTATCCCCTATAGCGCAATTGTTGACGGCCGGACGGACGCATGCAGGCAGGGATGGACGGATGCAGGCACACCGAGACCGAGCTCCTTTTATATTATAGATGATGAAGGTATGCCTAACTGGGTAGACAAAACGCTGCTGCTAAGCATACAGTCCGTTTCCAATAATCGTGAACTCCATCTCTCTGAGTATTTTCACCATACTCTTCCAAGGAGGTGAGTCCAAGCAATTCTTGCCCAGCTCAGTGTATCCATCCCTCTTCTGCTGACTTATTATTCCAAAATACAGATTTCATCAAATAGAATCTTTCTTATATTATTATTGTTACAAAGATCGAGACTAGTGGACGAAGAGAGGCCGGCAGATGAATAAATGGCAGGCAATCTGGGATGGAGAAGTTATCGGACCCATCACAAAAAAAACAGCCAGTAAGGATCTGCTGAGGTTTCTGACCGGTTAGGAAGAAATAAAAAAATGTCGTATTTATGTTTGTTTCAGTGTTGCATGGCACTATCAACTGGCGCATGTTGCAAGGCAGTAGGTGCATGCACGTCCACCAAGCAGCAGAGGGCGATCCAGGTGAAACGTAACGCTCAGACGGGTGCTCGGTTCCACCAGCGCGTTGCCTCGGATTCCTCTGATAAACAATAGTTACTTCAAAGACGAATTTGATGGATGATTTGATTAAATGTGATGGATTATTCTGTTTTTGCCTTGAGGATTCATCTCAGAGATTCAAACTGCCTCGCGATTAGTTTAAAGCCTTATTTACCTTAAAATACAGGCATATGGGCTGGAATGATGTCCTATAGGTAAAGCACACTCGCCTCTAAGCTGTCTAGCCTGAGTTCGAATCCCAACCCAGCTATAAGCTATCATCCCGGCCAGTGTTTCATAGACAGGGTGATTCATCAAGGTGTGTGTCGTCCCTCGGATGGACATCACTGGACATCCCATCTGCCGGCATTAGTTGGTGGACGTCAAAGACCCACGGTGTCCTTCATGAAAAGTAGGCGAGCTATTGCCGGTACACTGAACAAATTACAAATTCCTGCCCTAACTACTACTGGGAAGGCAATGGCACACCACCCAGTATAGCCCTTGCCAAGAAACTGCTTCGGCACAACTGACACTCCATAACACAGTGTATGTTACATCAGAATCAGAATGCAGGTATTTTACATCATGTGTCTTCACAATTCTTCACTTGCGATGAAGTCTCACATGATATAAACCTTGCTAGTTATAAAATACGATTCCATTGCATGAGCATCATGGGCATTTCCTTCGAATAAATCGTATCGTTCTTACAGTATTGTTGGTCATTCTGTTCTAAACCACCTGATTTTGCTTCACCTTGCCTTGCACCTGTCGCGTGTGCGGCCGATATCCCAGGGCACCCCACAATTAGTGTAACCAGCTGCAGCAGTTTTTTTAAATTGTCTCCTTTGAGCTTAATTAACGAATGCAATTATTATCATTAATGTGGGTTTTAATTATGTCAAATTACGATTTAAGATTTATGATGAGTCAGTAGTAACGAGACTATTTTTCCTTGTCATTCAGTCTGAAGAGGTGCGCATACTGCCTGTGAACTGTCTCGCCTGGGTTTGAATCCTGACCCGGCTATAAACTGTCATCCTGGTGTTTCACAGGCAGGGTGATTGTGCCATCCCTCTGATGGCCGTTAAACTGGGTGTCGCGTCTGCCGGAATTAGTTGGTGGACGTTACAAATTCCACGGTGTCCTTTGCCAAGAGTAGGCGAGCTATCACTGGCACCATGGACATATTACACATTCCTGTGCTAACACATACAGGGGTGAGAGTCCTGGGTGACATGGGTCCAATCCTCTCTTCTTCACCGTGGCCGTTTCAGAGGTCACCCCCCCTTGACAAAAAGCTGGTCCCTTCATATCTGGGCAATGTATCTTTCACTGTACTTCTGATGAATGAACCAAAGTACGAAAGACAAATTGTACAAGGATAGCTCGCCATGAACCTTTTGGGTTGGCTTTCTTGGTGTTCCCATCTGAGCACACATCTCATGATGTTGCTTGGGATCCTCAAAATCACAAATATATTTGATCAGTTCATTGTCTCCATGTAATTCAGTAAAGATTTAAAAAACATGCACTGGCGTCTCCTAATGTCCTTGTCCTGCACATGATACAGGCTATGTAAAGCTCTACTATGGGCATTAGTGCTGTCCCATCATGTAATTCAGTAAAAAATTTAAAAACATGCACTGGCGTCTCCTAATGTCCTTGTCCTGCGCATGATACAGGCTATGTAAAGCTCTACTATGGGCATTAGTGCTGTCCCATCAGGCCAAGATTCATCATTTGCACCCCTTGTCATTCCATTCCACCAATTTACATTTCCCTGATGGCGACAGTGTCTGTGGTTACGGAACGTTCCCTGTCTCTTGCAATAGCTCCTAATGTGAATGACAGGAGAGGTCAATTGGAATAGTTTGCATGCAATATTACTCCCAGGCTCATATTTGCCTGGAATATAATTCGTGTATCAACTGCCATTATGATTGCACAGGTTGGGGGAGCTCCTTGATTTGATGAAGTAATCCATTCCTTTGGACAAGCCAGATTGCTCCCACTCCCGTACCCGACCCAACCCAAATAACGTGGGGTTTCAAACTATTTAAAGACACGTGACCCAATTTATACTCTGCATGGGTATATCGAATTGACTCGGTGCACAAAACGTGATAATTTCATTGCCTCGATTGCATTTTCAACAGCATTGGTGGTGTAATCGTTGGACAGTCTGTCTGGTCTGAGTCTGGGAGGTCAGTGGTTTGAACCCTGGTCAAATCATTCCAAAGACTTTAAAAATGACATGTGCTTCCTGCTTTGAGACCCAGCTTTTAGAAAGGATCAAGTCTGGCCAAACAACCATATGTTGAAAAGAATAGTGCAGGCTTTGATGTTTCACACAAGCCCCACACAGGAATTTATAGCTGTACATTTTTTTTTTGCATACCTCATCAAGGCTCGTATGAGAGCTAACATGGAACGCACAGCAAGGGGGCATGAGACAAGAGGGGAGTGGGAATGACAAAACAGTGAGGAACAGAGACATTAGGACATCTGTGGAAGGGAGAGGGATGGGGTGAGGAACATGGGTAAGTAAGTAAGACATGGGTCTTTAATATCAGTAAGTGTACAAGATGGACACCACAGGGACTTTCAGGAAGGAAAGCAGGGGATTTGAAGGAGGTGGGTTTGGGGTGGATTATGGGGGGTAGAAAAGATCGAGGATTTGGATGGGGGACGATAAGAGGTGGTGGTGATCAGCTGTTTTGAAGGCCTGGAGGGAAGAATGGGATTGAATAGAGTGAGGGAGTTTATTCCAAAGGCGGGGAAAAAGAGGAATAAAAGAGTGAAGGTGAGCAGTGATTCGTGATTTTGGTAATTTTACCAGAATCAGGTTGTAGGCTGACCTTGAGCACCCTGTGGAAATATGGTGGGGACAAATCGCAAACAGAGCAGGTGGGGGAGAGACCGGAGAGGAGATGGTAGAAAACAGAAAGACCACCGACCTGCCAGTGGTGAGAGAGTGAGAGGCCCAAAGACGAAGCTTCATCGGGGGAGATGCCAATGATCCGAAATGCCTTGGTTTCCACTGCGTGAAGCCGAGAAAGGTGAGAGACAGGAGCACCAGCCCAGAGGGGAGAGCAGTACTCCATCAGGCTGCGAATGAAAGCTTTGTATGTGGTCAGGAGCTCAGGTGAGCTGAGGAAGGTCTTTGCACGACAGAGGATTCCCAGTCGGCGACTGGCTTTGGAGGCCAGGTTGGAAATGTGGCTTTCCCAGGAAGGATCATGGCAGAAAGTGAGACCCAGAAGCTTGAAAGAAAGGACTTCTTCCAGAGGATTGTTGAGAAAGTAGATGGGGGGTTTCCAAACGGTCCTTTCGGAGAGACATAGTGAGAGTGTGAGATTTGTCAGGATTGAAAGACATGTTCCATGTGTTAGACCAGTTTTTGACTTTAACCAGATCTGCAGAGAGCGAAGAAGCTGCCGCTTGCTGGTCTGAGGGATGGCAGATGCTATGGCAAAGGGTGGAGTCATCAGCAAAAAGATAAAGAGAATTTTCCAGTCGCATTTCTATTTGAGGTTTGTCTCTAATACACACACACACACACACACACACACACACACACACACACACACACACACACACACACACGTGTGTGTATGTGTATGTGTATATATGTTTATATATATATATATATATATATATATATGTATATATATATATATGTATGCATATATATATATGTATGCATATATCTATATATATTTATATATATATATATATATATATGTATGCATATATATATATATATATATATATATGTATGCATATATATATATATATATATATATATATATATATATATATATATATATACATATATATGTATGCATATATATGTATGCATATATATATATATATGTATATATATATATATATATATATATATATATATATATATATATATATATATATATATATATATATATATATATATATATATATATATATATATATATATATATATATGTATGCATATATATATATATATATATATATATATATGTATGCATATATATATATATATATATATATATATATATGTATGCATATATATACATATATATATATATATATATATGTATGCATATATATATATATGTATGCATATATATATATATGTATGCATATATATATATGTATGCATATATATATATGTATGCATATATATATATATATATATATATATATATATATATATATATATATGTATGCATATATATATATATATGTATATATATATATATATGTATGCATATATATATATATATGTATATATATATATATATATATATATATATATATATATATATATATATATATATATATATATATATATATATATATATATGTATGCATATATATATATATGTATGTATATATATATATATATATATATATATATATATATATATATATATATATATATATATATGTATATATATGCAGTATCAGTGGTTTGAAATATATATATATATATATATATATATATATATATATATATATATATATATATATATATATATATATATATATATATATATATATATATTGTAACGGATTCGCGCCCGCCGGCGTGCTGACGGCCACGTAACTCGAATCGCGGCACGTCGCCCACCGGACGGACAATCCAGTCGTGACCCTCTCGGACTAACGCCGGGAACCAGTCACGGGTGGACCTTTCGGTCTCACCGCGATCGAGCCAATCAGCCCCGGCGTGGGATAGGGTTGCTCGCCAAATTCGACCTACCTAAGTACCCACGCGGAGGGTAGACCGGGCGATCGCACCTCGCCGCAGGTCGACTTCGGACACGGGCCACTTAAGCGACCCGTTCCGTACTATCAGAATAACCGAGCGGTGTTATCGTCGACCTCGACGGTTCGATTAATTATCGGGCGTATTCAGCCCACTACCAACCCTTTACGTGAAGCAAGATGAGGATTCAATGGGAGAAATGACGAAGCGAAGCGGGAAACAGTTCAACACAAAGCACATTTATTCGCGGCACACGGGAAGCACACATTCAATTCCACCAAAAGCACACAGAAAAGACACAATTCAATTTACACAAAAAGCAAATGCAAAAGCGAAAACACAATGCAGAGCTAATACCGACTACCGAGCACACGGCAACACTTATACAATTCTACTTCACAGACGGCGCCGACAACACATACCCAAAACCAAGGAAAAGAAATACCCTCAAGGATGAGGCGGGCCTGAGGCCGAGACCGGGTCGCGCCTACCCGTCTGGTGATGAGACGCGGAGCGGCGATGGCGCCTCAACTCCGCGGGCCTCGCGGACAGTGTCTGGTAGGGGGTGGGAAAGGGGCCCCCTTGGTCGCACTATCTCAGCGCGGGGGGAAACAGGAGGGGGTTGCTGATGCTCGGGGTATAGAGGATCTTTATTATCCCGCGACGAGCGTCTCCACCTCGGCCAGGTCGCGCTGTCGGCCTCCCTCGGGTGCAGCTCCCTGCACGACGCGAGCACCCCCTCGTCTGGTGTCGCCGCCTTTCCACAGCTCCGTCCCCTCCGTTCCGACTCCAACGCACACGACGAGCAGCTCCACCGCCCGCGAAGTCTTGACTCTCTGTTTCCGACTCTCCTACTCTCCTACTCTCCTACTCTCCTACTCTCCGCCTCTGGACTCTCCTACTCTCCGCCTCTCCGCACTGACGAACACGGTCCTTTTATCCCCCCGTAGCTTCGCCTTTGACCCCCTCCCTTTGACCTTTCACCTCGCTCCCCATTGGCCCGAGAAAAAGTGGGCGTGAAGGCTTTTTGATCCATAAATTTGCATATATCGATCGTCCTGGAGGCGGGGCCACCCGCCCTCGCTCACCGATTGGACGGCAAAAAGTGGGCGTGTGTCGTTTTTGATCCGTTTTTGAAGCACAAAATCCGTGATTTTGTACACGCTGTTCGACGCGCGCCCTGCACGAGTCCAACACCGGTACCCACAGCGGGGCAAGAACGGTGGCGATGCTACGGTTGCGAGGTGTGACGTGAAGGTCGTGGCGGTTGTGGTGAAGCGGCGTTGTGGTTGGTGGTTGATGTTGTGGTTGTGGTGGTAATCATGGCGGTTGGTCCAAAATAAAGATAGTAAAAGAAAAACGGCTATCCTGAAGAGTCACAGCACGCATAAATGACATGTATTCCCACTAGACAACGGGTTTGGGCCTAACTACACGTGCACTTACCGAGATACCTCACCTAAGGGACCTGAATGGTGGTTTGCGAATTTGGTAACCACAACAATATGTTACGGATATATATATCTATATATATATATATATATATATATATATATATATATATATATATATATATATATATATATATATATATATATGCAGTATCAGTGGTTTGAAATATATATATATATATATATATATATATATATATATATATATATATATATATATATATATATGCAGTATCAGTGGTTTGAAATATATATATATATATATATATATGTATATATATATATATATATATATATATATATATATATATATATATATATATATATATGTATATATACATGAGCAGGGTATGCTTATGCATTATGTAAGAAATACCAAACCAAGAACTTTTCTGCCCCATTGTCTCAAGTTGCTCACCTGCATTTGATTTTTCATTTATTTATATTTTCATTTGCGAATGCTTTCCGATGGTTCTGTGATTTTTTCCTGGTGTATCAGCTTCGATGTTCATCGGCACACAAAATTACCATGCTTCCACATTGTTTTGACAAAGTGACTTTCAGGCCACCCTGTATATTGAAAGCTTTGAAGTGATCTTGATTTATTTCACAAAGAATCACATCCTGTCCGAAACACTGCCATGTGGTTCAGTGCCAGCAGAGGGCGATGCACAGTGGAACTTCCCTTTGTTTTCAGGACAAGTGGCTGTGCACAGGGTGCAGGAACTTTCTTCTGTCTGTAAAGCACACGCACACAAACAGCCATGCAGTTTGTCTATCAGCGACTTTAATAAAGATGGTGAGAAAAATGTAAATACAATTTTTTTTAAAGTACAAGAAATACTTTAAAATAAACAATATTTTTTAAACAAGATATAAAAAAACATTTTTTTTAATGTATCAAGATGTTGGGATGGAAGAGATTGTAACAAGGAATTGTAATGTGAAACCATTCCTACCTCTTTGAATAATTGTTGTTACCTGCAAATGACACAAAACATTTCTCTCGATTTGGTTCACTTAATCGAGTGTGTGTGTGTGTGTGTGTGTGTGTGTGTGTGTGTGTGTGTGTGTGTGTGTGTGTGTGTGTGTGTGTGTGTGTGTGTGTGTCGTTGGTTATTATCTCCATATGTGGGTTTCAGAAGGTGGAAAGGAGTCCTACCAGGTCTCGAAGTGTCCACCTCCGTTTTGATAAGGGATCACGATTCATCGACCAATTTGTGTAGTTTTCTTGTTTCACTGGCTAAATTTATTCATGAAACGGTCAACATGTATGATACTATCATTGCAAATGGACGGAGGGATGGACAGGCAACAACCATTATTCAAACAAAGATGTAGGGATGGTTTCACATGATTATGTCTTGTGATCGTCCTTACCTTGTTTACATACTTATTGGAGGAACATCCCTACATCCCTTTGCATTTTCTAAAGTGTTTTTCATTACTTGTATCAGATTTGTTATCTGCATATGCGGGTTTCAGAAGGTGGAACTTGGGCCGTTCCCTGGATATATTTTTATAGAGTCGAATGTTGGCCAACTTGTAGACCCATGGTCAATTCCCATCCAAGCAGATCTATGAGTTCTTCATGGTCATAGTCAGATCATGGTCAGATCTTCACTCGACCATGAATGAGAAATTAAATCCGATCAAATAAAAACTCACTCTTATTGTGACTTCCCTGCCCCATTTATGGGCGGAAGCGACTCAGAATGCTCACCTTGCCCAGGCAGTGGAAATAGGTGGAAAAAAGGTCTTTGGTGTAAAGGCATAAGGATATTTACCCGCGATGTCAATAGATCCCGTATGTACCCACAGGCCAGGAAAAGGCGTATGACAGCTACTAAATTCTCACCGGCTGATCCCTGGAGAGCAGTGCATACAGTCATGCATAACAGGCAAGGATGTTTTCCAGATAATCCAAAGATCTTATGCAGAATCCCATTCTGGCAGAGGATCTAATAGGACACCCGGGGCTGTGCTTTGGAGTTCAGTAGCTTATAAGACCACAGCCAATATATTCTCATTGCACAAGACCCTGTGGCTGGTTGCAATTGACCAAGCTACAAATAAATAAATGAAGCAAGAGGTCGATACTGTATATCAATTTATTCCGTACCTATAGAATAGGGGTGACAATTTTTTTTTAAAGAAAACGAAGAGAACAGATTAGATAGAAGAGGAGAGATGGGGGGAATGGAGGTGGATGATGGGGAAAGAAAATAAATATGAGATTGCGTGGAAATTGGAGTATGTTGAGGCGAGGAGTAATACAAATACAGTATTTACATCACCTCGACTGGTGTTGTGAAACCACACACTCGATCTGCTAATAGAACACTGGATCCTCCTTCAGTTCACATTTCCAAGCTTGTTTTGGAAGTCTATAATCAGATATCCTGAGTACGTCCACCTCTTCCTCTTCCTCATGATTGTAGTCAGTGATTGGGCGTTCACTTTTTCCAAGACATTTTTTTTTAACCTTGAGATGTAATCGAACCACAGTAATCTCTGCAGACATATACATTGGATCCTTAACAGTTTTCGTTCAACCTATTTGTTGGTCTTCGAGGTCTCTGCCCCTTAGAGCATCACCGATATAACATTGCTATTAAATAATTTCCGTTTCATGTTCTCCTTGATGAGTAATGACCTTCGATCTCCTCCACTACTGAATGACTGCTCGCTTTTCCAATTTTCATTTAATGTCTCAACTAACACAAATCCACATATACCATTACAGACTGCTCCTTTTGGGTCGTTGGTCTGTATTAATGCCTTGAGATCCATCTGAGAATTAATATAATTACATAACTATCAGGAACTCCCACCATCCGGGCAGAAATACCTTTGTTGGCCCACCAAACATAGGTGGCCGCTTAGTGTCCAGGGAGTCAAAGAAATGTAAAATTGTCAAGGATAGCACCATGATCAATATATAGTAGTCACCAGGATGAGTTACAAGGTGAGGAAAGCATGGGATTTGCAACACCACCAAGAACCGACTGATAGACACGATAACAATAGGCAAGAATAACGATGCTGGGAAAAACGGTCACACCCAATTGGTCAGTGATGCGACCAATCAACGACTGAAGAGAAAAACAGTCACACCCAATTGGTCAGCAACGCAACCAAAAAACGAGTGATGGGAAAAACGGTCACATCTAAATGGTCAGTGATGCAACGAATCGATAAGCGAAGGGAAAAATGTGCACACCCAATTGGTCAGTGCCACAACCAATCGACGAGTGAATACTGCTGACATAGCTACAGCCACACAACTTCTATTTCTTATAGTAGATGGATAGATACCTGCCCTGTTAATAAATGGAATTAATGCAAACTTCGGAAGTCACGAATCAACACTACATTTGCTTTTATTAAGGGTTAAGAACTATTCAGCTGAACTTTATAGCAAACTAGTAGGGGTACCTGGCGTTGCCTGGTCTTTTTTTTGTGTGGTGACCTAACACACTTCCCCACATCCACGATAGAGCAATTAAAACAAAAAATCCTCCACAAAAATCCAACTTCTTCTTTCAATTTTCAAAACAATGTTTTCACCGAAAACATTCCCCAGCAATCATTGATGAACCTCTGAAAGTTTGACGAAGATCTGTGCAGCCATTCCTGAGAAAAATGGCAAAACACACACACACACACACACACACACACACACACACACACACACACACACACACACACACACACACACACACACACACACACACACACACACACACACACACACACACACACGACTATCTTATTGTATACACTATAGACTGTCAGGGGTACCCAGCATTTCCCGCTGCTGTCCTAATCCTGTTGGCATTTTGAAGAATTTTTTGTGGGGGTCTACAACACTTCCCTGTACCCACCAAGGAATGGGGTTGGGGATAATTTAATGTGAACTGTCACATTGCTACAAAGGAGGGGCATGATAGAGTGATTTAAAAAATCAAAAAAAAATCGAACTTTTTTGTAGTTGCAATTTGTTTTTTTGTTTTTTTTGGCCAAAAACACTTCTCGACACACTGATGAACCTCTGAAAGTTTGAGAAAGATCCATTTGACCATCTCTAATAAAAATGGAGACACACACATAGACACAGACAAATTACTCTCTTATAGCAGACTCGTAGGGAGGGGTATTCGGCATTGCCCAGTAGTAGGGTGAATATACTGGTTCTAGCTCACTTTTCCCCATGTAAATGAATGGGGGATTTTCAGCGATTCCCTTTTTTTTCCCCTAAAAATAAACCCCCTTTTTATCCGTTTTTCCCTGCTGTGCAGGGGTTTGGCTTTTTGTGAGGCAATGTTTTATGGTCGGATGCCCTTCCTGGTCGCCTCTTACAACACAGGGATATGGTACACCTATTCTAACCGGGGTATACACCGGCCCAGTATACTGGAATTCATTTTATTGACCTTGAAAGGATGACAGGCTCCTGGTGTGTTAATTCAGTGGTCAACGAGGCTTACTCATATTACCATGTAATTATTATCCACTTTTTGTTTCAAAACAGAATATGGTGTCTGAGTTTCGAAATCACAAGACATCTGGAGAAGATTGCTGGGAAAGATTATACATTCTCGCAAATGAATATTTAATATTTTCAATATTAATAAATTATATTTGTTTTGTTTACAATTACTTGATTCTGAATTTCAAGAAGAGGATAAAGGGGGGTAGGTGTGCTCCCCCAATGACCCATCACACCCTCATCCCATCCCTCCCCTCCCCATGTGTGTGTGTGGGGAAGGGTGGGGGGTGGGATGAGGGAGGTGGTGGGTCAAAGGTGGGGGGCGCACAGGGGGGGTGAGGGGGGGGGGCCTTGTGTGGGTGGGGCTTGTGTGGGCGGGGCTTCGGTGGGGCTTGTGTGGGCGGGGTGTGTGTGGGTGGGGCTTGTGTGAGTGGGGCTTGTGTGGGCGGGGCTTCGCCGGGGCTTGTGTGGGCGGGGCTTCGGTGGGGCTTGTGTGGGCGGGGTGGGTGTAGGCGGGGTTTATGTGGGTGGAGCTTGTGTGGGAGGGGTTTATGTGGACAGGGTTTATGTGTGTGGAGTTTTTGTGTGGAGCTTGTGTAGACAGGGCTTATGTGGGAGGGGTTTATGTGGGCAGGGTTTATGTGGGCAGGGGTTTATGTGGGTGGAGCTTATGTGGATGAGGCTTATGTGGATGAGGTTTGTGTGGATAAATGGATGGGTGGAGAGATGGGTGGATGGGTGGATGAGTGGAGCTTGTGTGGATGGGTGGATAATTTTTTAATTAAATAAACATGTTGTGTGTGGGGAACTAATGAGCTAATCACCAATTATGTGAATATGATGAATATGGGTGGAGCTTGTGTGTGTGTGGAGCTTGTGTGGAGCTTGTGTGGAGCTTGTGTGGAGCTTGTGTGGGGGTTTGTGTGTGGTGGGGTTTGTGTGGGGCTTGTGTGGGCGGGGCTTGTGTGGGTGGAGTCAAAAAGGGGCGGAGTCAAAAAATTTCAATATATTGGAGCTTGTGAGGGGTGTGTGGTGGGGTTTGTGTGGGGTTTGTGTGGGCGGGGCTTGTGTGGGCGGGGTTTGTGTGGGTGGAGTTAAAAAGGGGCGGAGTCAAAACATTTCAATTTATCTTTGTCTTTTGTAATTCCTGTGAATAAAATGAACCTAAAATCTCTTCCCCTTCCAAATCATATATCTTATAAGTCCAAGGAACCGTATCTATTACATCAACAATTTTAAAAAGTTCTTTCGTCCATCGTTCAGTAAAACCCTTTTCAAAATGAGATTTCCACCTATATATTCTTACGATATCACCAACTTTGAACTTAGGTTTTCTGACATTAATCTCTTTTTCATATTTTAATTTTGTAAATGTTTCTGATGGTTTCATATTTGTTGACGTGTGAATCGTGTCATTATACTTATCCACAATATCCTGAATAAAAGATGACCATTGTTGTGAACCGAGTTGTGTGAATTTTTTATATAGTCTCTCTTTTAAGGTACGATTAAAACGTTCAACAACAACTGCCTTCCCTTCATTGAAGGTACTGTATAATGTAATACTGTTATTTTTTAGAAAATTCATAAATGTCTTGTTATAAAACTCTCTACCCTCATCAGTCCACAATTTTTTAGGTTTTCTCTTACTTTTATTAAATATCTGTTGAAAGGCTAACATAAGAGTATTACCTGTTTTGTTTTTTAAAGGGACAACCCACGCATATCTACTCCTCAAATCAATAACGGTTAAAGCATACTTGTACCCCTTATCATTATTGAGTTCAATCAAATCAGCAGACCAGATATAATCAACTTCCTTGGAATAAACTTTCCTTCTCTGAAACTTTGTGAATATTGGTTAATGTAATTCATCAGCTAATTGCTCTTCAGTCTTAATGGCATCATTAGAGCCTATAAGTTTTTTGAATTTCCAAGTCCAAGTTTCAATTTAGCACTGATCATCTTCTTCACAATGAACCGATCAACTTTTTCTCTCAAGGTTGGATTTTGTATCAGAGACAAATTATACAACATTTCTCTATCGGCTTCATGCTTTTCTTCCAACGTTGTGGTATTCCCATAATCAATATCGTGTCTCATGCACACTTCATCAACTCTATTGATAGGCTGACTCCAGGATTTAGGATTGTCTGCCTCATCTAATCTTTTATCCAAGTTTGTGCCTGGACCACAGAAAGAATACCCTGGAAGATGTAATTCCCCTGGTATTCCAGTAGTTGTAAATTTACTTCCTGATAAAAACTTTTGTATATCTCCTCCGAGTTTGTGTTTGGAGATAAATTGATTTTTTTTTGAACCACACACCGAACATATATCTTTTTGGATAACCCTGTTATTTTTACTTTTAACATATGAAATATTTTTAGTATTAGTTTTCTTTTTACATTTGAGACAATAACTCATTTATTTATGTGAAAAAGTCCTGCAGAGTGCAAAAACCTTTTTAGTTTCCAACATGCACATTTGAATCTTAATTTTTAAAACATAAAGAATCCCAAGAAATGCCTTCACTCTCTCCTCCATTTATTTAAGAAAAAACTTGAATTAAAATGAATAGCTTGACGATGTCAATAGTCTTGAAGAAAATATTGCCAATAGACTTGTCAATTCTTTGTTTTCCTCTTCGGTGGGTTGAGTTATTTTCTGTAATACCACCAATCTTTTTTGAATCTCACTGGTTTCCATATTTTGATATTTATTTTGTCTCGCTCTTTCCTCCCTCTCCTCCCTCTCTCTCTTCTCTCTTTCCTCCCTCTCCTCCTTCTCTCTCTTCTCTCTTTCCTCCTTCTCCTCCTTCTCTCTCTTCTCTCTTTCCTCCTTCTCTTTCTTCTCCCTCTCCTCCTTCTCTCTCTTCTCATTTTCCTCCTCTTTCCTCTCTTCTTCAACTCCTTCCTCATCCCTTACTATCCTTGAATCGCTTACACCCCATAGAATATTATACATATATTCATCAGGATTTCTTGTTATTCCTGTATCCAAAATAATTTTTTTACAACAGGAAACCAATAAAATTTCTTTTGAATTTCTAAAAGAGCCTTACCTTTTCTTAACTTTATAATTTTTTCATTATTTAACATTCTAATTAAATCTAAAGTTGTCGGTTTATCAACATCAGCATAATGCCAATCTTTTATTGAAAATACCTCATTCTTATGTTGTAGAACATATTTATTAAAATACCGAATACCCTTTTCTTGAAGGTATGCTTGAACACAGAAATGATAATTTTCTTGAAGCCTTCTTGCTGTCATTTATGTATTAGAAATATATGTTAGAATAATATTATGGCACGAAACACCTCCCCATCTTCCCATAGTTAAATCATTTTGTATTTCCTTACTTATTATATATAATCCTGTTTTTTTCTGTTTTCATGAGATAAACAAGGGCAAAACCATTATTATATTTACCCTTATTAAATTCTTTTATTTGTTGTTTACTAATCGTAGCCCCACAAAACTCATTCTCGATACCAAGTGGATAATATTCTTCCTTACGAGACTAATTTAATTGTTCCAGGTCTTCGAGGTTAATTTTAAATGACCAATTATACCCTAAATCATTCATATCATACCCCCATTGTTCTATTCTCATACAAACGATACGCCCTTCTTTATAAAAATTTATTTTAATTCGAACTGTGAATTCTGTATGACCTGGAGATAATATCAACACTTCTGTATCTTTGGAATACACAGCCGTTTTATTTAAGGATATATATTGTGATAAATCGCTTAATCTCACCAAGTCATTCGCGTCAGTCGGGCTTGGATAATTTTTTAATTTAAAAGCATTTTTCATGTTAATATTTTTGGTTATATTATATTTATGTCGTTCAGCCTGTGCCTTTGTGTAATAATTTGATAAATCAATATCCAGTTCTTGAGATACACCAAAGATAGAACCATCTTTACCAACATAAGTCATTTATATTAGATTAAAAATAATATCATAAAATTTTTTATTTTTGTTGAGTTGAAATAACACATATAGACATAATTGACCACAACACTTGGAATTTAATTCTTGGACTTGAAATGTTTGATAAACACCATTCTGTAAGAATTTTATAACTTCAACAGGTGGTGGAAGGCCAAAACTATCAAAATAATATTTGTCTTGACTATTAAAAATACAAACCCAATGAGAACCGTTCCCATTATTATCTTCTAAGTTCATAATAATATTCTTTGTATGTTTCGGCACATTTGTTAATTCATCTCTTATACAAATAACCACATTATGAATTTTTAATTTCTTACAATATTTGACAAGTTGTAAATTTGATGTTGTATTCTTTCCAAATTTTTCCAACCACTCATCAATGCTCATTTATTTATTAGAAAGATATAATCCATTACCTCTTTTCGTTAATTTTACACCTGCTTGTGCAATAGAAGAAAGCATATCTCCAACTAACAATCTCGCTTTATCAGGCAGACCTTCAAGTTTTTCAGCAAAATCTACAATTACGCCACTTCCACTAATTTGTTTCTCCAACTCTTTGTTATGTCTTTCCAATTCTTTTTGAGCCTGGAGTTGAGCCTTCCTTTCGTTGGCAGTTTTCACCGCTGTTGAAATACCACCCGTCAATGCTCCAACCGCACTTAAACCAGCAAATAAAGGAATTAGAAATGGGAGAAATCCTCCACTCGTCTCTCTTATTGAATATTTTTTCAACATTGGTTTTGTCATTTTAATTTTAAGTGAGCCAGTGTCATTCAAGATTTTAACCTGTTCTCTTGTGAGCAAAACATCAATTCTTACTGCTCCTTTTCTCTGAATTGTATTAACGTTAATCGTACAAGGCTTTTGATTTTGAACACAAGATGATAGTTTATGAAGATTGATTTGATTAACATATACCCCAGTTGGTACTTTGCCACTCATTTATTTAACAAAAAATTATGTGAGACTAATCATCACACCATTATCTGTATTAATCTGCAATTCTGTTTCTTCCAAAAGCAAACAATATGTATCAACTTCTTCACTCTCTCCTCTTTCAATGTATAGGGAAGTATCCACTCGATTAGACTTTATAGTTTCCTTTTGCGCGCTCAGGTCAAACGCATAGATTGTATACAAACTTTTAAATGCTGTCATATCCAAAATAGGTTCTTTATTTCCATTACTTTCACACACCTTTTGGTAAGACTTGTATGCTTCAGCAAAATCATTTTTTCCCAATTAATTTCCAATCTATCTCGTGGATAAAATGTTCCATCTAGAGAAACGCGAAGTTGTTTCACCTTAGCATTATCACTCAATGCATTATTCTTATCAGTCGCAGTATCACCATCTGGCTTTTTAAAAATGATCCACAGATATCGTGGCTTTCCTTCCAGAACACCCAAATTCCACGTGTAAGTAGTTTGATTGAGTTTAACGTGTTGACATCTTCTTTTGAGGTATGATACACTGAGTGGTTTCTTTGAGTTAAGTCTTCGATTCAACATCTCTTCTGTTTTAAGATTAGGAGTATATTCACTGATATACCAACTCATCTCCTCAATTACAAATTTATTCTGATCACCAAAAGCACTACCAACACCAAAAAGCAATCGATTTTCATTATCATTCCTCTGTAGTTGAAATCTAATTTTAAGACCATACAGAACTTTATCATGATCACAGAATCCAAATATACCTTTCAGAGGAACTGCCACAGTAAAACTATTTTCTGCTTTTGTATCATCATTATACATTCCTTTCCTTTGTGTATATCCAGGGTCTGTGTTTGTTCCCGTTGACATATCAGGAATAAAACCTTCGACAGACCCCTTTCCCATTCTATCACTGAATGTATAGAGTGTAAATTTTATCATTTCAGATACAGCAGAGACATAATCAACCGCTTCAACTTCTTGTGTTCCAATATACAAACGTACACTATCAAACATTTTCCAGAAGAAATCATTTACAAGTGTAGCGTTTGTGTTATTCCCAGCTTTAGTGAATTTAAATTTACACAACAAGAAACTTTCGGAGAGATTCAAATAGGTTTGTTGATTATTTATTTCAAAACTTTTTGTACCATTCGTATTCCAGTCTGTTCCAGTTATTGCATTTCCCTTGAAGTAATCTTCTTTTTTAGTGGAGTTTGAGATAATAATAGTATCATCCAAATCATAGATACTATCAATTGCTTCCATACTTGTATTTATTTAGGAAAAAAGATGTCAAAACTTTTGAAACCCTGATCCAAGTATTTGAATTATTTTCTGTCGTTCTTGGGGGGACAATTGAGTTTTGCCTTTCTTAATTTCTTTTATTGCTTGTAATTTATGAGATTCTTTCTGAGCATCTTTTATACTCTTTACAGCACCTGCGACATTTCCCACAGCAGAAGCAGTTGAACCAATTAGATCTTTATGTTTAAGAATAGTTGAACCAATACCCATTAGAGTATCAATTATCCCATCTCCTCTAAATTGATGTCCAACACCCCTTTGTCTCTTGGGTTTATAGTATCCTCTACCAAGATACATACCTTCACCCTTGTAGTATGGGGAAAGGAACATCCCATCCCCTGTAATTATTTTATATTTTCCCAACTCGTGTTTCCTCACAATAACCATCGTATTTATTTATTGGAAAACTTCACGTAGGTGAATTCTGATAGATATAACTTCTCCATTAAAAGAAATCACACGATTATCTTGGTCGGTTATCCTAAAATTTACTCTGTGTATGGTTTTTCCTGACACAGGCAGATAAACCAAATTTTTGGGTTCCATATTGAATTTATAACCAATTGGGGTTGAGTATGCGCTGAATGAAAATATTGTATTTGTTTTTTTTCCATCATTATAAGCACCATCAATCAAATCACAGTGAATTAACACCGAATTTATTCCTGAGGATATTTGAATGACATTATCACTGTAAAAACGTCCCATTAGTTTCAATCTTTTTTGAGGAGAAACCCAATAACTCTCTAAATGAATTATCAATTGTGAAATCAACCTTGTAGTTATTTTTAACTTTAATCGTTGATTTTGAAGTATGTTTTTGAATGTTTATAACAATATTTTTTGGTTCATCACCCTGTTCTTTCATAAGACGAGCAATTTCGGAAGATATTTGAGAAATCTCATATGCTCCGGGTGAGACTGTTATCGTTTTGTATCCACTTCCCGGATTATAACTAAACTTGTCATTTTTCTCGGTTATATTAAATAAGGTATTATAAGTTTCCATGGACAATAAAGATGCCTCATATTCTTTTGTTGTGTCAAGTTGTAGTGGGTATGGGAATGAAGATGTGTGGTCACTTGTTGTGAAATTGAAACTAAGGATTGTGCTTCTCATCTTATTTAATATGAGATAAAATGTCTTTATATTGATATTTATTAATTATTTTCATGTTCATCAACTGGTCTAAAATGGCTGATGCTTCATTAAAACAATTGTTATTTCCAGCCTTCTTACTGCCGAACAACAATAACAGTCTATTAACTAATTGCGATGGGTCATTTGGAAGAAAACTAACACCTGAACCAAGGATACTTAAAGCTTGAATAATGTGTTTCTCCTTCTCATTCTTCCTACTTTTACCAGAAAGAATAACCTTATAATTTAGAGTGTTCAGCAGATCAATATATACTCTATCATCATTATTTTCCATATCCAATGGTTTATCAATATACTTTGATTCATCCCTCACAGTTGAACCTTGTCTTCCATCTTTTGTGAGAAGAAACATTAATCTCGGAGTTAGTTTAACAGGGGGTTGAGCAGAACCCAAGAACCTTAATTCTTCATTAAATATCAATACCTTTTCTTGAACAAGATGAAATATTGCTGGTTGTTCTGTTGGAATGAGTCCTGCTTTGGTTTTTGAATCCGCTGAATATTCATTGTTTTGAACAGCATTCACAATATAATCAGGGGGTTGATTAATCTCTTCCATATCTCTTCCAATCTTCCAATAATTCCAATCTTGTTGAAATAATTCTTCATCATGATATTCCAATTCTCCAATATGCTCTAATTCTTCCTCCGTCATTTGACTGAAATCTTTTAACATTTGAAGCTTTCTGGGAGTATATTCTACTGTGGGAACTGTGGAAACATCTTTCATTTTTTCTTGGGAAGTTTTTAAAAGTGGTTTAAAAAATTTCTCTTGTTTTCTTTCAAATGCTTCTTCGCCCGTTAGTTTCTGTCTGCGTTTCTTCTTTATGTCTTCCTGTTGTTTTACAACTTTTGAAACCAACTCTTGATGTTCCTTAAATCTTCTTGCTCTTTCTTTTGCATCCATTTATTTATTGTAAAATATCATTTAATGAATTGTAAAGATCAACAGGGAAATTTTCCTTTTCTTCATCATTCAAGTAGATGTGTTCAAATAAATCCTTTTCTTTAAATATTTCATCAAATTCTTTATTAACATTAATGCGAGTTGTAATTTCTTCTTCACTAATACTTGCATCTCTGCTTTTCATACGTTTGCGTTGAGTTTCTTCATCAACATCAAAACCGAATGATAAAATCTTCACTCCACTCAGTTGTTTAATAATTTGTCTCGTTCCTTCTGGATTAGTTTCTAATATCCCAACACCACCAGATTTTAGTTTCCTTAACTCACTCTTACAATGTGAATATTTTGTTGTACCAAGAGAAACCTCCTCAAACATTTGGCCTTCATTCCTCAATCGCATATGTTCCTCCACTGAAATATAGTGATAATCTTCACCTTTTACTTCTCCAGGTCTTATTTCTCTAGTTGTTGTTGATACAATGCGTATCACGGGGTGTTTTTTAAGTAAATTTACAATATTCTCATTTGTACTACACAAGAACCTTGATTTATGAAAGTTTTTTCCAGAAGCAGATTTACCCACAAGATTTATAATAATAGTTGTCATTTATATATGTAAGTGTTTATAAAACAAAAAATATATCCCTTCATATCTCATCTTGTTTCACAACAATATATTTATATTTTTCAGTCGTGTGCTTCATGTAATCCTCAAATTTCTTTTTACTACATAATGTAGAACAATTATCTCTCCAAAAATTATTGATATCTATTGAATTTAACTTGAATAAAATAAAAGTATTAGCATTGTTTCTGATGGAACGACGAGGAAGTTGAAAGTACGATTGACTAAGATAAATACAATTACAAGAAGAATGTCTCCCTCTTGTGTAGTAGCTGTCCATTACCGTTTGGTTTCTCTCATTAACACAATCATCAAAGATAACGAGGTTCTTTTTTGATTTATCCAAATCTTGGGGAGACGGTATATCATCCGTATTATCACTAAGAATACAAGTTATAGGATTTGATTTCTTTTTACATCTCTGTGTATCACAAAATAGTTGAATTATATCTTCAATGTTATAATCATTTAGGTTTTTTTGGCGTTTAAATAAACCGATTATATCTTCTTTTTGAAGACCAGCATTAAAACCTTGTGAGAGTAGTTGATACTCTGGTTGAAAACTCGACTTTGTGAAAATTATTAAATTATCATAATCTAAAAAGTTGGGAGTGAGGAGCATTTTTAAAAGTAAGCAGGTTTTTCCACATCCACTTGAACCAACTATGAGACATCTTAATGAATTTGGGAGATTTTTATGGTTGTTAAATTTTATCTTATTTTCCCAAATAGGTAAAAAATCATTCATTTATGTATTTGAAAAACAGGTTATTTAATTTATTATTGGCTTTTTTAGAAACTCTATATTTTATCCTAAGTTCAGGTTTAATTTCAAGATAATCCATTATTTTATTTATACAATATCTTGTGTTGATATTTCCCTGAAAATTACATCCATGAATAATATACAACAACAATCCTTTGAACATTTCTCTTATACGTTCAGTTTCTTCCCTTGTAAGGAAAGGTGTGTTATCACCCTCATACTTTACATTCATTTCTCTAATCAATCTTGTAAAGTAATTCATTTTTGGTGTAAATCTAAAAGAATTATTTTCCTTTTTATATTTTTTATTATCATTAATTAGAAGATAATCACAGAATATACATTGCTTATAGGCTTTTGACTCTGTGTTTAATCCCCGTCTTTCTAACGCAGGACAATTCTCAAATTTGTCATATGGAAAATCAGGAAAGTCTAGCATATTTATAAAGTAAAACTTTACTTAAACTGAAATTCATCTATACTTTCAGTTGTATATTACCATCGATATCGATATACTTTTTTTCATTATCAGATTCAACGACAACATTTTTTATATTAAAGGTAATTTTAAAATGATCGTTAATTACTATTGAACGAAATGTCATTTCACCTGATATATTAACATCCTTTATTTCATCAGGATTTACATCTTTAGGGTTGTTGAAAAAAATACAAATTTCTCCTTGCATATTACAGATGGTCTTATCTTTTCTTTCTAAAGCTTCATCCATAAGATTTTTGTTTTTTGATACTTTTTCTTGTTTCATTGCTTTTTCTAGTTTTGAATATATTACTAGAAGGAGAGGAGAAACTTTTGTTAGAGATACTTTAATTGATGTTCTACCAGGTATACTAAAAGCCCTTCCACTGAAGGAAATTGAAGAACTCATATTATTTACCATAATAGTTTTTATCCAATAGTTGTTATATTTATCTTTGTTCAATTTTACATCCTTGACATATTTCTCAGTATCTTTAACAAATGAAGAGATTGATTGAAATTTGTCTTTTGTGTCTTGAAACATTGTATTTATTAAGTGAAAAAGTTGGAGGATAAAATGGTTTTAAGCACAGATTCACCTGTAAAATAAACGAAATTTTCATCAAGAAAATTTTAGTTTAAGCAAAGATTTATTATATAAATATGGTGAATACAACATACTGCGATGTTTGTAATCACGAATATAAACATTATAGAAAACACCTCCGAACCAACAAACACACATTTAATCTGTTTCATAAAATATCTCCTCTTGAGTTGGAAAGAAAACATTGTGATATCTGTTCAAAGGATGTTTTGAAGAGTAGTTATAATAAACATCTTCAATCACAAAAACACAAGAAAAATGAGTTTAAAGTAAAGGGAGACTATTATATTGAAAACACTGATGGGGCATTTAAAGGGCATATAAAAATAAGGATTTTTCAATTTGGAGAACCCGGTCCATCATCAATAGCTGAATCAATTGAAATAGTGAAACCCGATGTTGAAAAATTTATTAAAAAGACATTAAAAGAAATGAAAACTTTAAAGTTTTATATGGGAGTGAAAATGAATATGAAAAGACAAGATGAAGAACAAACTCCTTATATGAGAACAGATCTTCATTTTATAACATAATTTCAAGATTTTTTGAATAGTGGGGTTTATGAAGAACTATCAAGACAAGAGGAGGATGTTGATAATACAGTGGTAGGAAGTGGATTCAATATTTAAAAAATCATCTTTTTAGATCTACACATTCTAAAATCAAACCCTCTTAAAGCTTCTTCTTATATTGAATTACCAAAAGAAATAAAACTAAAGAAGGCAGTTGTTAATATTAAGAATAATGATAATAAATGTTTTCTCTGGTCTGTTCTTGCTCACTTTCATCCACCAAAATGTAATTCAGAAAGAGTAAAACAATATATGAAATATGAGAATACCTTGGACATTAAAGATTTTAAATTCCCAATGCCACTAACAGATATTCCTAAATTTGAGAAAAAGAATAATCTTTCTATTAATGTATATGGATTAACGGATACAAACAAAGTTCAAATATTAAAAATTTCAAACAACTATAAAAATGAAGAAACACACATTGATCTTTTATATTTTAGTGTTGGAAAGAATTCACATTACACATACATCAATAATTTATCAAGATTAATCTCTTCTCAGGTATTCAGAACAGCAAACAAAATATATCCTTGTAAGCGATGTCTTAATTCATTTCATACAAAAGAACGATTAGAACAACATTCAAAATATTGCAGTAATCATAAATCAGCTGTAATTACAATGCCTAAACCTGGTGAAAAGATTTCTTTTGAAGATTATAATAAATCTATCATGCACCCATTTGTGATATACGCTGATTTTGAATGTATCCTTAAAAAGATAAATACTGCTTCTCCTAATCCAAAATAACCATATACAAATAAATATCAAAAACATATTCCTTGTGGTTTCTGTTATTATATCAAATCATCTGCTGGAGAAAAGTATAATAAACTTGAACAGTATCGTGGAAAAAAAGCTTCACAAGAGTTTGTAAAACGATTAGAAAAGGATTGTATAAGACTCACTAAATTAATGAAAGAAACAAATGAACCGATGAAATTAACCAAAGAAGAAAAATTAGAATTTAGAAAGAACAATATCTGTCATATTTGTGAGGGGGAAATTAAGGAGTCTAAAGTTAGGGATCATTGTCATCTTACTGGTAAATACAGAGGTCCCGCTCATTCCTGTTGTAATCTTAATTATAAATTACCTTCTTTTATTCCAGTCTTTCTTCACAACAGCGCCAACTATGATACACATCTATTTATAGATGAACTTTCAAAAACACCAGGGAATATTTTTGCCATAACAAACACAAGTCAAAAGTATATTTCATTTACAAAAATGATATTCACAAAACCTATAACTCGTATTAGGTTTCTAGATTCTTACAAGTTTATGGGAACACCACTAGCCTACCTCGCATCAAATCTAAGCTCCACGGACTCTTTTCCAAATCTTAATTCTTTCTTTCCAAAAGAGGAAATTCTCACTAAAGAGGAAATTCAGATTAAAGAGAGAATTCAAAGTAAAGAGGAAATTCTAATTAATGAGGAAATTAATGAAGAAATTCTAACTGAAGATGAAATTCTAATTATAAAGAAAATTCGAACAATGAATGAAATTCTAACTAAAGAGGAAATTCTGATTAAAGATGAAATTCTGATTAAAGAAGGAATTCTTACGAGAGAGGGAATTCAAACAAGGAATGAAATTCAAAGTAAAGAGAAAATTCTTACAAGTAAGGGAATTTATCCTTATGATTATATGGATTCATTTATGAGATTTAAAGAAACACAACTTCCATCAAAAGAAAGTTTCTATAATAACCTTTATGAAGAAGAGATAAGTGATAAGGAATATAAACACGCACAAGAAATATGGAAAATATTTAAGATAAAGAACCTTGGAGAATATCATGATTTATATCTAAAAACAGATGTTTTATTGTTAGCTGATGTGTTTGAAGCTTTTAGATCACTCTGTCATAATAAAAATTGTTATGGATTAGACCCTGCCCACTATTTCACAGCTCCTGGTTTAGCTTGGAGTGCAATGTTGAAAATGACAAAACAAGATATAGATTTAATCAGTGATGTTGATATGCTTTTGATGATTGAGAAGTCTAAGAGAGGTGGAATATCACAAGTATGTTCAAAAAGATATGCTAAAGCAAATAATAAATATCTTCCAAATTATGATAGTGAAAAAGATAGTAATTATTTGATGTATTTTGATGCTAATAATTTGTATGGATGGGCAATGTCTCAATCTCTGCCTTATGGTAAATTAGAGTGGGTGGAAGAAAAGGATTATGAAAAGGCTTTGATGAATATTGTTATTTCTTCTCAAGAGGAATTGAATGACGAAGAAGAAGGTTATTATTTTGAAGTTGATTTGAGGTACCCGAGTGATCTTCATAATAAGCATAAAGATCTTCCTTTTGCATGTGAGAAAGAAACCCCAAAGAAAGAATGGTTAAGTGATTATCATAAAAGTTTTAATATTAAAGGTAAATCAACAGAAAAGTTATTAACAACATTCTATGATAAAGAGGGATATGTTTTGCATCAGAGAAGCTTAAAACAGTTTTTGAGAGAAGGATTGAGAGTATCTAAAATTCATAGAGTTTTAAAATTTAAACAAAGTCCTTGGGTGAAAAAGTATATTCAATTCAATACAGATATGAGAGCAAATACAAAAGTAAAATTTGAAGGGGACTTTTATAAATTAATGAATAATGCTGTATTTGGAAAGACTATGGAAAATGTTAGAAACAGGCAAAACATTAGATTCGCAACATCTTGGAAAGAAGCTTCGAGATTGATAAATAAACCAAGTTTTGAGAGAGAAGAGGTTTTTTCAGAGAACTTTTCTGCAATTCATATGAAAAAGGAAAGTATTGTAATGGATAAACCAATTTATATTGGAACAGCAGTTCTTGATTTATCAAAGATATTGATGTATTATTTGTATAATGACTTAAAGAAAGAGTATGGTGAAAATGTTTCATTGTTGTATATGGACACTGATAGTTTTATCCTAGATATAAAAACTGATGATGTTTATGAAGATATGAAGAAAAATATTGGAGTATATGATACAAGTAATTTTTTATGAAATTATTATAATTTTAGAAATTATTATAATTGTTTGATGAATAAGAAAGAAGAATATAGGAAAATGAATACAATAAGAAGTTATAAACATAAGATATATAGTGAAGAAGTAAATAAAAAGACATTAGGAGCCTTTGATGATAAGAGATTTATTTTAGATAATGGAATAGATTGTGTTCCATATGGATATTGTATGATAGAGTGAATAGAATAGATTGTGTTTTAACGATGGGAAGATGGGTTAGGGTTTTTTTAAGGGCTACCGCCGCGTTTTTTTGCAATAAATAAATGGTTAAACCAAGTATTAATCAAACTAAAGAGTGGAGAAAATCTCAGTCTTGGTATATAAATGGAAAACATAATGAATGTGAAAAATATCAAATAAGTCTTATTGAAAAAAATAACTAAAACAAAGGTAAATAAAACAAATAAGCGAATCAATTTAAAAACTAGTAAGTTAGAGGATGTAAAGAAAAAAATGAATATCCTTGAATGGACTGAAAACTTTGATGGTTATCAATTGAACAATGAAAAAACAATTTACTATAATCTCAAAATGATATGTGGCTCAGGAGGTGGACAAACAAGATCATTAAGAGAAGTTTATCATTTCGTAATGGCACAAAAGGGGTATCTTAAAAAATATAAAGATTCAAATGTTTTGTTTTTCAATATTTTAGATGGGGATTATTGTGTAAAGAAAATTAAACTATTGAAGGAATTTGAGAATGAACAAATCTTTCTAGGTTCAATGAGTGAGCTGATCAACCTCCAGGTTAAAAGGGGAGACAAATAAATATACCTTGGGATAGCCTGGTTATATATATACAAAGCCTGGTGTTGGCTTAGTGGTTAGGGTGGCGGCTTGGTATCCCAGTGTCCTGAGTTCGAATCCCGCTCAGCTGCTGAATTAACACCAGGGGGTTGACTCAGCCTGTCATCCATCCGAGGTCGGTGAAATGAGTACCAGTATACTGGGCCGGTGTATACCCCGGTTAGAATAGGTGTACCATATCCCTGTGTTGTAAGAGGCGACCAGGAAGGGCATCCGACCATAAAACATTGCCTCACAAAAAGCCAAACCCCTGCACAGCAGGGAAAAACGGATAAAAAGGGGGTTTATTTTTAGGGGAAAAAAAGGGAATCGCTGAAAATCCCCCATTCATTTACATGGGGAAAAGTGAGCTAGAACCAGTATATTCACCCTACTCCCAGTCTATTTTTAGTGGGGGGCGAAAAACACTTCCCTACACCCACAAATGAATGGGCTCAAGGATAATTTCATGTTCCCTTTCAGATAGCTACAAAGGCTTCGGCACTATATAACGATTAAAAAAAAAAACATCCCCCCCACCCAAAAAATTAAAAAAACAAAAATCTAGTGTTTTTCAAAATTTTCTAAATTTTTTTTGTTTAAAACATTTAAAAATTTTTTTTAAAAACACCTGCCAAAAACACTCACTGATGAACCTCTGAAAGTTTGACAGATCTGTTCAGCCATCTTTAAGAAAAATGGTGACACACACAGATAGAGACACGGACAAACAGCTCTCTTAAAGTATAGATTGCAGTCGGCAGTTAGTTTTTAAAATAATTCTTGTATATCTTAAGCCTGTATCTCACTGGGCTGCGACAGCTCGCGACTAGTTGGAGACACAAAATTGCGATAAAACAGCGATAATTTTCACTTGGAATCACACTGAATCACCAGCTGTGCCCTGGCAGAACAGGATGGTGGGATTACAGGAGAATGCTGACCAAGCCTGATTATTCAAAGTGTTCTGTTACTTGTCAACGTTGCACCCACAAACATTGTGTGTGACCCAATTATTCATCTGCCATGATAGGGGTTTGTGGGTGTGACCATATTTTGTGTGTGACCTAATTTATGTAAAAATATGTGTGACGTGATTTAGGAATGATGGGAAGGTGAAAGGAATGATGGGAAAGTGAAAAGTTTGCATTGAAGGCCATTACTCAGAACAGGAGAGAAAGAGGACAGACAATGCTGGTTTTACAATTTGGACTGAGTTTTTTTTTTTTGCTTTTTTTTTAGTCATATCTGGAATGAAATATTGTGAATCTATCTACATTACATTGCATGGATAACATGTGGATTTCTATGTATATATTAAATTGAGTGGACAATACATTGTGCAAATTTCTAATTAATTTCTTTTGAAATAACAGAACAACATATTGTAGCAAAAGACTGTAATAAATGAATTATGACCTCAGTTACGTCGCAATTTCTTCTGAAAATATTGTCTATTGAATCGCAGTTTTGTCGCGCTCTCAGGGGTCCCAGGACAGATTATCATTGTTTTCTCCAATCAGTCACAATTTAGTTTCGTAGGTCGCCAATCCCTCACAAAGTTGTCTCACATTTGTCGCACCTTCTGACTCACGGAAACTAAATTGAGAAGGGTTCGAGACCGGTTCGAGACAACCGCGACGACTCTGTGACTATTTTGAGAGAGAATTTGTCGCACAAATTTTTTGAACATGTTCAAAATTCAAGCGACACCAGAGCGACGTCCTGCAACTCACCCGAGGAAATTGACAACCACCGCAAATGTTTCCAGACATTTTAGAGAATCCCGTTCGCATTTTGTCACGAGCTGTCGCAGCCCAGTGAGATACAGGCTTTACTACAATGCATCTTTCATGTATGTTTGTATGTAAAAGTATGTATGCAGCCAAAATAGCGACCCTAGTGGTGGTGTGTTTGCTCGCCAAGAAGTGGATGGGAAACTGAAGCTAGAATTCAATTTTAAAGATTTTGTAACCTTTCAAACACACCCATCTCAAGCCTGTATTTTCCAAACAGCAATAATACAGACCCCCATACACTACAGGGCAACAAAGCACACCACCACTGGGGCCTCACGAGCAACATTAATTACAGGATGTGAGCTACTACTGCCAATGGACAGGCTTAGATCCAGAGGGACTTGCTCTTCCTCACCGGCTGCCCTCATCGCCATACAACTGTGCCAGTAGTGCACAGAATAGCAGTTCGACAAAGTACACAGATCAAGGCCACCTGCAATGCAGGTCCAGGACTGGGTCAGAGTTAAGCATCCACATCGGAAAAACAAGATGATGTCTCTTTGGTCCTCTCAACTTTGTGTCAGCGACGGCTTAGACCAGTGATCTTTCAGCTTCAGGACAGGTCTCGGTCACATGTCAGTAGACTGTGGAAAGTGATGGCGCCAACAACCCAGACTTAATACATCCAGCCAGCTAGGAGTTTGCATGTGCCCAATCAATACAGGAAATATAGCTGATATAGAAGGAGGGCTCAAACCAATGGGATCGTTGCAACGGCTTCAGAGAGTATGCCAGCACCCGAGTCGTTTTCGGGACTTTGTGGCTTCATTTCATTCCTGAACTTGATGGGAAAGAGGGAAAATGTTATGTCCTTTCCAGATGTTGTTGTTGTTGTTGTTGTTGTTGTTGTTGTTGTTGTTGTTGTTGTTGTTTCATCACCAAATGTTGTGGATCGTTATGAGAATACAAGATGATGTAGGAGGACATGGGATGGTGATCTAGGGAGAGATGTCATCTTGAAAATGCTAGCGATGTCATCTTGGAACCACAGGCTTGTGGTAGCAACTCTGAAGTTTCAGTTTAAATCCGGGAGAATGGTACCATCCCAGCCTCGGCTGGATGTTGGCAAGCTCAAGGATCAGAGGGTAGCTGAGCAGTTTGCGACAAACTGAGTGTGGATTTGGGGGGTCTGAGTGCTTTGAGGAATCCTGAAGAATTGTGAAGTGCTTTCAAGACCACCATCCTTGATGTTGCTGTGAATGACTTCAAACTCACCATTGGGCGAAGAAGAATTTATCTTAGAGCCAGGCAGTTTTATCCGGTAAAGCGACTGACGAGAGGCATCAGGGCCGAAACGGCTTCGACCTATTCTCAAACTTTGAATGGGTAAGACGCCCGGCTCGCAGCTTCGGAGTCGAAGCTCGCAGCTTAAGAAGAATCTTAGAGCCAGGCTTAATGTCAGAGCTGAGCTGTTTGGGGAGTTGAGATGTAAAATTGTACGTGATCTGAGGGTGGACAAGGAGGCCTATGTGCAAAGAATCTGTGATGAGGAAGAGCATCAACCGTGGTCAGGTGACTCTCGTCCTGCTTACAGGGGAATTTGCGCATTGCGTTCCACCAAGCCCGTCCCTTGGTGTACTCCAGTTAGAACGAACGGTGGTGGGTCCTTAACAGAGGAGTCCGAAGTGAAGGCCCGCTGTGCCGGTTACTTTGAGCGGTTGCACCAGGCTGATCCACCAGCTATCGAGTTGGATGTCAGGGGTGTTACTGTCCCTATTGCTGACCCTCCAATCAACTGTGATCCACCTTCATTTGTGGAAACAGGCTGTGGTGAAGTGGTTTAAATGGTGTAAAGCTCCTGGGATTTGTGGCATCCATGCTGAACTTCTCAAGACTGGTGGAAATGCTGTACTCATGTCGTTGCATACAGTTCTGTGTCTGCCTGGACCACAGGAACACAGGCATCATTCCAACTGACAAGAAGAGGGGCTTTGTTGTCCCTCTCTGGAAAGGGAAGGGTGATCGCCAAGACGGCAACAACAACCGAGGGGTGACACTGCTCTCAGTGCAGGGCAAGGTCTTTGCTCGAATAATTATTGATGGGGTTCACCACCATCTGCTTGAGCATCAGCATCCAGAGCAGTCAAGCTTTACACCAAAGAGGTCAACAATTGACCGTATCCTTGCCCTTCAGGTCCTCACCAAAAGCAGACGAGAGTTTCAGCAGGGGCTGCTTGGGCCTTGTTGATCTCTGTAAAGCATTTGAGTCAGAAAATCGGGATGTCCTCTGGAGGATTCTTGGTCTTCGTGGGGTGTCACGAAAACTCATCCATCTGATGTCTGAACTATACTCTGGTACCGAGAGTGCTGTGAGATGTGGTGATACCATCTCTGACTTATTTTTAGTTGTTACTGGAGTCTGTCAGGGGTGTGCACTGCCCCCCACACTTTTCAGCACTTATATGGACTGGATTCTGGGGAGGAGGTCAGAGAGATCAAGTCACGGTGCACTGTTTGGGAATGTCAAGATCTCTGACCTTGATTTCGCAGATGATGAAGTCATCTTCACAGAGACTCTGGATATCCTTTTGGGGGCCCTCGAGGTGCTGAATGAGGAGTTGGAGCCATTGGGATGATGCATTTCCTGGGTGAAAACTAAGATCCAGGCTTTCAATGACATCTTGAATGCTGCTATCCTCTCTGTATCTTTTTGTGGCGAGGATATTGAGGTCACGAAGAGATTCACTTGCCTTGGCAGTGATATTCTTGTCGCTGCTGGCTGTGAGCCAGAAGTCCACAGACGTCTGGGTCGGTCCTGGGGAGTCATGGATTGCCTGAATCATGGGGTGTGGTGCTGCCGGTACCTGTGCAGGAGGATGAAAGTCCGAGCCTTCAAGTCCTTGGTGCTTCCAGTCTTGCTCTATGGATGTGAGACTTTGACTCTGACCAGGGATCTGAGTCGGAGACTTAATTCCTTTGGTACCAGGTCTCTTCAGCGAATCTTTGGCTATCACTGGTTGGACTTTGTGTCCAATGAGCAGTTGCTGAGAGAGACTCAAATGAGATTTGTTACCTGCATAGTCCGTAAGCGTCAGCTGTGGCTATATGGACATGTGGCTCGTTTTCCTGATGTTGATCCTGCTCACCAGATTCTCTCAGCGAGGGAGCCTCGTGAGTGGAGGAGGCCAATGGGCCGACCACATGCCTCGTGGTTGCAGCAGATTGATCAACATCTCAAGGAGATGGGGATGGGCCAGACATCTGCCTGGGGGATGGCCAGATGGAGGCCTTTGGAGTACTGGCGGAAAGTGTACACAGAAACGCGCTGCTCTGGCGCATGTTCCCATACCTGACCTGACCTATGTGTTAAGTTTGATTTGCAAACATCATGAAAGAAGCTCAGGTGGCATGAAAATGTTAAAACTTTGGAGGAGGGGTGAATATTTTTACAGGCCACTGTATATGTTACAATGTGGGATCATCAGACCATCATCCAGTTTGGCTTCACTTATACCCATGGTATCCAAAAACACACCTGGGGATGGCGTCCATGCATAGATTACTTATCCTTCAACAATACGACTGTTCCAGACCGTACCCTCATTCCACACATTCAGGATTTTACCTCTACATGCCATGGCACTCAAACTTCTCCAAGGTCGACCTTGGTCACGCACACCATCAGATTCCCGTGGGTCCAGATGACATCCCGAAGACAGCAGTCACCATGCCTTTTGGCCTGTACAAATTCTTTTAGGTGCCATTCAGCCTACACAATGCTGCACAAACCTTTCAACATTTTATAGTTCAGGTGCTCTGGGAATTACACGTCTGCTATATGTATGGAGATGATATCCTAATCACCAGCACAACTGCAGAAGAACATCAGGAACACCTACGTCTCCTCTTCACCAGTTTGCAGGACTTCGGCATCGTCATCAATCCCACAAAGTGCATATTCAGCATTCTGGAGTTGAATATCCTCAGCCACTGTGTTAACTGCTCGGGCATCTGTCTGCTTGAAGAGAAGGTGTAGATTATTTGGGATTTCCCATTCCCATCATCTTAACGCAAACTGTAAGAGATTTCGGGCCTCATGAACTTTTACTATCGATTTATTCCAAGCGCAGACACAATACTGCAGCCACTGAATGAGTTATTCAGAGGCCAGATCATTCTCTGTCCTAAGTGACCACAAACCTTTAACTTTTGCCCTATTCACCCATCTGGACTCTCTCTCTCTCCTTGCATACTTTGCCAATTCAGTTATATCTTGCAATTCACCACCGACATCCGGAACATGAAAGGAATCGCGAATTTGGCGGCCGACGCTTTCTCACACATTGAGATATTGGCGTTGTCTTCTAGCAACACACCGGCCATTGATTTTAATGCACTTTCAACAGCGCAACGGGAGGACACGGAGCTCCATCATCTCCACTCTGCAAATATACACTGGTGTGCAAAAGCGTGAATCCACTTAAATCAATGCCAATCACGACTTCAAACACAACTTTGTCATGATATTGAAGATGTGCATCCATATTATTTAATTTACGATAGCTATTATTGACTGACACTTTGTCTTGACAGAATAGATGAAAGGTGAATACATTTGAGAGAAAGATAAAAATGTATGTGAGCAGTCTGACTCTGCTCTGTACATGACAACACCGTTGGGAAAAGATTGACTCAAACATAGTCCATAAACCAATCGCAAAATAGCAATCGTAGCAGTAGCAGTAGCAGGGTGGTAGAAGCAACAGTTTGAATGTCGAATTGTTATCCTTAGATGACGATTTTGTACCCAAATATTCCAAATAGTTTGCTTAAATACATGTAATAAAACGGTTTTCTAGAGAGTTTTCATTTGAGTTTTTTTTTCAAAGAAAACCTTTGTGAAAGAGAGAAACATAGGGGCAATACCCTTGGGTGCTCACCTGGTAGTGCTTGGATAAGATAACCAGGGAAGCACTGGTAGGCGTGGATTTTCCGCAAAATATGAAACGGAGAAGAAAGTAAATACCGATGGATTATATTTGAATGCCATGAACAAACTTTGGTATATCACGGGATCTCTTCTGTTCTTGCATTCAGCAGCTTTGGCTGCCAGGTAGCGATAATTTCTTGGAGCACAGCTGTGCCACTGATGTTGTGCCCCTCTACCAGAACACTGGTACTAATTCACCAACATCAGAAGGATGACAGGCTGAGTTGACCACACCTGGTGGTAATTCAGCAGCCAACAAGGTTCAAAATCAGGACCCTACAATGCCAAGCCAGCCACCCTAACCACTAAGCCAACATTCATCCATCCATCCATAGGGACCATCCTCTGTGCAGAGCGTTGGTGCTGCCTAAGCAGTCTCCTTGGTTATTGGGCACAATCCTGGATGGGTTGCCACTCCGATGCAGGATACCAGCATGCTGGCACTCATTTTGCCAACCTCGGAAGGATGACAGGCCGAGTTAACCCCACCTAGTATTAATTCAACAGCCAAGCAGGATTTGAACTCAGGATGCTAGGATCCCAAGCACACCACTCTCGCCATTAAGCCAACACCAGGCATACATCATGGGGGATAAAGGTTGTCGTCAAGTTTAATCAAAATTGTGTATGGTTTCAGAGAAGAAAGCAAATACATATTTTGTGGGGCAAAACCCCCATAGAACCCCTAAGACCCCAATTTTTGGCAGTGTCGCTCGGCGTTCTTCTTCTTCTTCTTCTTCTTCTTCTTCTTCTTCTTCTTGTGAAGACAAAACCTTTATATTCAGACTCGGCTCTTTTATATACACGATCCGGATCTCCTTAAATACTAAGCACTTGTACACATCCTCACATAGACGGTGCCTTTTGAGAGCGTCTATCATGAACTTTTAAATATATTCGGACATTTGCTTTAAAGTTTCGAAAAGTTCACGTTACTATTTAAAGATTATTCCATTTAATGTATTGTAAATTCGTAAATACATTATTTATTTTGTAAATACACTATATTTCGTAAATACGTAAATACACTATGACGGTTCTCGCTATTGGCTTAATCAAGGCACGTGACGAAATATCGGAAGTTGTTGTTGTTGTTTTTTTTGTTGTTTTTTTAGCCGATAAAACCCTTAGGACGCTGCTCTTGGACACATTTGTCCTTGTTTTTAATGTCGTGAACAAACGTTGGTACATCACGGGTGATGAAGGTGGTAGTCAAGTTCCATCGGAATTGTGTGTGTAGTTTCTGAGAAGAAAGCAAATGCCTATTTTGGGGGGGTAACACCTCCCCTGCCCCCCATAAACACCCTCAAACCACGATCTTTTTAAAAATGGTGTGAACAATCTTTGGTACATCACGGGTGATTAAGGTTATGGTGAAGTTTCATCGAAATTGTGTGTGTAGTTTCGGATAAGAAAGCAAATACATATTTTGAAGGGCAAACCCCCTTTCCACC
The DNA here is from genome assembly GCF_056783735.1 of Eptatretus burgeri. Taxonomy (NCBI): domain Eukaryota; kingdom Metazoa; phylum Chordata; class Myxini; order Myxiniformes; family Myxinidae; genus Eptatretus; species Eptatretus burgeri. The sequence goes on from NC_140966.1 coordinate 54,943,132, forward strand.
CCTTCGACCCCGATTTTTCTAATATCATGAACAAACTGGTACATCATGGGTGATGAAGGTTATGGTGAAGCTTCATCGGAATTGTGTGTGTAGTTTCTGAGAAAAGAGCAAATACCTATTTTGGGGGGCAATCCACCCTACAGACCCCCTTAGACCCCGATTTATTTTAATGGTGTGAACAAACTTTGGTACATTATGGGTGATGAAGGTCATGGTAAATTTTCATCGAAATTGCATGTGTAATTTCTGAGAAGAAAGCAAATACCTATTTTAGGGGGAAACCCCTGTAAACGGCCTTAGACCCCTATTTTTTTTCATGCCATGAACAAACTTTGGTACATCACAGGTGACGAAGGTTGTGGTCAAGTTTCATCGAAATCTTATGTGTCGTTTCAGAGAATAAGTTGAAAGTATATGTGGACGGACGGACGGATAGATGACGTGCCATCCATAAGTTCCCAGGAACTACGTTCCAGGTGAGCTAAAAATATATTGTAACCATATTTGATTTAATTTTAGGATAAATATTAGGATCACTCCATTTGATATCATTGCTCAAAAGAAATAAGCGGTTGAATAACCCCAACATTGTTAACAATTTATAGACCCTCGATTTTAAGCATGAAGTGTGTGGGAACAAAGACGCAAATGTTTGTGTAAGTGATGTGTATAGGGTCAATGTATTAAATGTTCCCCCATGCCATGGTCGTGCGTTTTCATCAGCACTAAAATAAACGCTCCATATCGTGATAATTACAAGCAGAGCTTACCTATGAATGCAACGCGGAAGCAGTGATGCTTTACATTAATAATGAACAATACGCACAGCTTTGTCATTTGCATAAAAGAAAAGTCCGTCTTGTTTCCTGATCTTGCATCGGTTTCTCTCTCGTCCTTCACTTGCATCCATTTGTTCTTCGGTGATGTATATGATGGCTCTCCCTATAATAGGTGTATTAACTGCAGGCTTTTCACCAAAGAAAGGTGTTGCAGGAATTGGTACATTGGAAATATTAAAATAGGTCGAGGTGTATACTCTACATATATGCAACCTCACCTTTGAGCTGTCTGTCCTAGGTTTGAATCTCTGCCCAGCTATAAACTGTCAGCCAGATGTTTTGCAGGCAAGGCATCAGACAACGTGTGTACCGTCCCTCGGATGGACGTTAAACTGGGCGTCTCGTCTGCCAGCATTAGATCGTCCCACGGTCTTTTCATGACACGAAGGAGGTGAGTTATTGCAGTCACCCTGAATAAGTTACAAATCCCTGCACACATCAGAAAGACAAGCAGTGGCAACCCAGTCTTTGTACCCAGCCTTATATAATTTATTTAATTATTGAACCTTATGGTTTTATATCCATGGGACTGGATGGATGAAATATATAAAAATGAGTTTTAAAAACTGACATTCAGCCATAACCAGCTTTTTCTACCCAACCAGCCAACTAAAAATGCTGTTTTATAATATTATTATGAAAATTGCCCATAGGGGAAAGAAGGGGTTAATTGATGAGCTAGTTATTTCTTAATTGCATGTAAATTAGATGTCCCAGACTCACCCCAATTAGCGGCCACCAGGATCGCGTTTAGCAAGCACCTTGTCAACCCCCTCCCCATCGTAGTCAAAAAGTACCCGTCAATATTTTCCTCTATTTCTCACAAAAATGTCCTTTCTTCATGCTTACCTGATTTCTTTCCTGCGTGCACATTAAAGATGCACGGGAAGAAACAAATTAATGGATGATGTCCATTAATTGGTTTCACATGGGTAGAGAACAACACCGTTCGGTTTTTGTAGCTCATAACAGCCCGTGCTGCTGATAGATGGACAAGAGCATACCAAGTTATTGTCAGAGAGCAGCTTTGGAACACCTGATTCCAAAGGCTGGCCACATTTGAATCAGGGAATGAGTCTTGCCTCATCCGTTTGGGAATTTTGCAGGGCATTGATCACGTGTGACCTTGTTCAGGTCTCGAGGGTCTTGTACCCTCGTGTCTAGCACCAATTCAATATTCATACTACAATATTGTGTTGTTATGGACTTGGGGTTCGGGGATTATCACAAGGGAAAGCACTTGGATTCCTCCCAAACACCGGCCCTGTGGGCTGACATCCCGTGGATAACTCCACGGTCCGGTGGGTTAGTAAGCAACCAAGTACATCAATTAAACTTGCCAACTCTAATAGGGTTCCCCGTCTGACACTGTTTACCTGTTGGTGAGCTGACCCGAACAATCGAAGTCCATGCCCTCAGTGCGTTCCCGTCTATGTATTAAAGTATGGCTGAGTGAGAACAGTAGGTATGCACTGGCTAACGAGAGCAAATCACGTGGGGTAAAACTTCTCTTCTAAACAAGAGTGCAGATTGTGCTGAACCAATAGGAGGAGATGCTATGAGCAGGTGAGAAGAACATTTACCAAGGGTTTACTTACAGGCAGGAGGGAGTGAGGAAAGTTATGTGTCACATTTAATTACAACAGGTTTATTCACAAGGGTATTCATACAGCAGTGACATACAATGTTCATGTGGTGGGGCAAAAGACATATAATGAGAAATTCATGTGATTGAACATATAAGGGATAAAGAATAGAATTGCACCGATCTGCTTTGCTTATACAACTTATTTATGTGACATGTAACTTTTGGCACCAAGCTGTCACATTTCTGAGGGGGTGAGAGAGAAAGAGAGAGAGAGAAAGAGAGAGAGAAAGAGAGGGAGAAAGAGAGAGAGAAAGAGAGGGAGAGAGGGATAAAGAGAGGGAGAGAGGGAGAAAGAGAGGGGAGGGAGAGAGAGAGAGAGAGAGAGAGAGAGAGAGAGAGAGAGAGAGAGAGAGAGAGAGAGAGAGAGAGAGAGAGAGAGAGAGAGAGAGAGAGAGAGAGAGAGAGAGAGAGAGAGAGAGAGAGAGAGAGAGAGAGAGAGAGAGAGAGAGAGAGAGAGAGAGAGAGAGAGAGAGAGAGAGAGAGAGAGAGAGAGAGAGAGAGAGAGAGAGAGAGAGAGAGAGAGAGAGAGAGAGAGAGAGAGAGAGAGAGAGAGAGAGAGAGAGAGAGAGAGAAAGCAGATGAGGATAAACGGCCTCCAAATACCTGGTGCGGTTGACGGACCATCGCAACCCAGTATGCGCTTAAGGAGAGGTAGAATGGAGGAATACTGGTGGTGTCGAAGGTGTGGGAGTGATAGGTGTGGTATAGTGCAATATTGGGGGTGCTGTGTCATGCAAGAGGAAAATGGGATTGTGAGTCAGTAATGATGCTCTTTTGTGTGTCCACGGGAGACGGGATAGAGGGGTGGATAGAGAGAGAGTAGAGAAGATGCGTGAGGTGAGAGATCCTTAACCTTTCTGTGTATAGGTCTGTTTGTGTTGCATGAACCTCCATGGGATGCTCCGCCTGAGCATTCCCACCTCGAGATATGGCGCATTATCTCTGGCTTAGTCACTTTGCCAGGGCTAGTGGCAACGTACACTCCACACTGGTCCGTCCAGCTGCACAGGGGTGGCGAACGTTAACAGCCCGGCTGAGAGTCTCGGCAGTCTCCCCGGACCAGGCCTTCAGGAAGAAGCACATTCTCATAATCGTACACCCACAGCGAGCGAAGAGCGAGCGAAGGGGGGGGGGGGGAGGCAATGAAAATGAGGCAACGAAGAGCAGCCAACGAAGAGCCGAGAGGAGCAGAGAAGAGAGAGCGAACGGCTCTGTGCTCTGCCTTTTATAAGCCCCGGGCGAAGGGTGGGGTCATGACCTGAAAGCGATGTGCTCTGACCCGAATCCTGCTTCTCTTTTGGGCCTGAAATTGGGCTGTGATCATGGTGAGGAAGTGACCCACTCATGGCTGGTCTATTCCCCTTCTAAAAAGTCTGCATTTTGTATCTGTTGTCTTTTCGATTCTCGGTCAGATCATCAATCCTCATTGAAGCAGGAAAGTGGATTCAACCAGTGGAAAGCACCTGAAAGGATTCGTGTTCATGAAAATGCCAAGAATCATCGGGAGTGCTTCACATAGTGGAAAGAATGGAAAGAAATTTAGCTGAAAACAGAGGAGTTATTGATGTGGAACTTCAGTCACAGATTGAGAAGGAAAAGCAGAAGTGGCATGATATCTTGACGAGAATCCTTCACTGCATAAAATTCCTTGTGACTCAGAACCTGGCTTTGCAGGGACACAGTGAGTCACTTCAGCAAGACGATGACTCCAATGTGGGAAATTTCCTTGGCTTACTGAAACTACTGGCCATCTTTGACCCTGTCATGAAAGAACACCTCACTCGGTCCACGTGGAAAGTCATCCTGGGTCTACGTCGTATCTTTCACCGGGTGTCCAGAATGAATTCATCCACATGATGGCATCCACTGTTCGCCAGAGATTACTGAGAAGCATTCGTAAAGCCAAATACTATGGTCTCATGTTCGACTCCACTCAGGATCAGGCATACCGTGAGTAGATGTCAGAAGTAGTGAGGTACGTGGAAGTTGATTTTGAGAGGAAAAACAGTCCATGTTAGAGAGTCCTTCCATGGTTTTATCCAGATAAGCCAGAAGGATGCTGAGGGCTTGGTTGAAGGCATCTTGAAACAGCTGGAGAAGGACGAAATGGAGCTACAAGATTGTCGGTCACAGTGCAATGACAACGCTGCTGTAATGGCTGGATACAGAAGTGGTGTTCATCAAAAATAAGTGAGAAAAACAACCTGGCAGTGTTTGTAAATTGCGACAATCACTCGCTCAACTTGGTGGGTGTACACACAACCAAGCAGGATACAATGATGGTCACGTTTTTTGGAACCATCAAAACTCTCTATGTGTTCTTCTCCCGTTCAACACAGCGCTGGGAAAAACTCAAAAACGATGTGCTTCTGGTTGATAAGTCGGAGTCCAAAACTGGTGGAGTGCAAGGAGAGAAGCAGTGAAGCCCGTCAACAAGTACCTTGAAGAGATACTTCAAGTTTTCCAGGACATGATAGACAATGAAAACGAGACCAGTGAAACAAGTTGTGAGCAAAGCAGCTGTATAGCCGCATGTTGAGTTACGATTTTCTGACTTTGCTTGGATTTTGGAACAAAGTACTCATTCGCATTGACCGTATTCAAAAGAGGCTGCAGGATCCTAGCATGAACTTCCACGATGCTGCCCTGGATTTGAAAGCCCTCCGAGTTCATTTTGATGATGAAAGAGAAGTGTTGGTCAGTGACTCACTCGAAGGAGGACTCGGTCTGTCAAGAATGGAATATTGAAGTTGAAAGACGTCAGACGAAAGAAACTAATGGCTGATGAGAACTCGAGAGACGCTGGGTTAACACCAAGGAGGAAAAGGAAAGAGTCATGAAGGGAACACTCAACCATCTTCACAGATAAATAGACGAAAGGTTCGCTCGTTTGCACGACACTGAAGTGAAGTTTGGAGCTTCACCCCATTTCAACCGGTTCACCGCAGCCTGTGATTCCACAAACGAAGGTGGACCACAGTTGATTGGAGGGTCAGCAACAGGGATTGTGACACCCCTGACATCCAACTCGACAGCTGGTGGATCAGCCTGCAACAACCGCTGAAAGTAACCGGCCTAGCGGGCCTTCACTTCGGACTCCTCTCTCAAGAGCCCACCACACTCTGCTCTAAATGCAGTGCACCGAGGGACGGGCTTGGACGAAGGTAATGCACGAATTCCTCTGTAAGGAGGATGAGAATCACTTGACCACAGGTGATACTCTACCCCCTCACAGATTCCTCGCACCTAGGCCTCCTTGTCCACCCTTAGTGCACCTACAGTTTTACGCCTCAGCTCCCTGAATAGCTCAGCTCTGCTATTCAGCCTGGCCCTGCGACTCTGGGCAATGGTATCCAGTGTCCCTTGAGAGACAAAATTCTTCTTTACCCTCCTGTGAGTTCCAAGACATCTACCAGCAACATCATGGATGGTGGTCTTGAAGGCACTCAACAACTCTTCAGGATCCCCCAAAGCACCCAGACCCCCAAAATCTCCACTCAGCCTGTTCGCAAACTCAACTACCCTCTTATGCTTGAGCTTGTCATCATCCAGCCTTGGCTGGGATGGTACCATTCTCCTGGATTTAAGGTGCAACTTAAGAGTTGCAACAACAAGCCTGTGGTCAATATTGAGGAACTGGGCACTCCAATAGACCCTGAAAGTCTGGATCATCCTCCAGCGACTATCAACGAGCACATGGTCAATCTCCTTTGCGACACTGCCAGCATTGGAATACCAAGTCGAGCGATGAACATGTGGGCGCTGAAACCATGAACCAGCCAGCCTAAGTCCATGATTTCTTGCAAAGTCAAGGAACTTAGTGCTATTCTGGTTCATAGTTCCTGACCCATGGGGACCAACAGACGTCTCATAACCATCCGTATCAGTTCCAGTCGATGCATTGAAATCCTCCAAGACGAGAAGTGTATCTCACCTGGGGCACTGATCAACCACAGACTCGAGCATGGCATGGAATGCGTCTTTCACAGTGAGATCACTCACCTCAGTCAGAGCATATACAGAGACCAGAGAAATGACACCAAAGAAGTGATGAATCCTTTGTCTCATAATACTCTCGTTGACCAGTGTAACCCCATTTAACATTGGAGTCAGCTTATTGGACACAGCAATAGCAACTCCTTGGGCATGGTAACCATCAGAGCGACCAAACCAATAGTTGGTGTAATAGTAGGTGACCCACCATTATCTCGCCGCAATCCGGTCTCCGAACCTCAGAGAGTGATGCAATACTGATGTCCAAACGCTTGAGCTCAGATGATAAAAGAGACAGGTGATCATCCTCTCTGAGCGATAGGACATTCCAGGCACCCACCCGAAGGGACCGCCTCAGGTTAACCCAAGGAGACCGCCGTCTGGTGGACGACACCTCAGCACCACCCCGACACACTCTCCCACAGACTGACCCGGGAATGTTACCCCATGGTTTCCCTCCTATCATCAACGATTGGGGGTCCTGAAGACTTTGACCCAATCCCGTAATCCCGTGAGCTGCCCTGCGAAGGGAAGCTGCACAGGAGTTACTCCCACGGAGTAGGTTTTCATATTTTTTTATGCTTCTGGAATGTTTTGCGGAATGAAGGGTTTCACGGTAGCCGGAGTGCAAATCCTGCCACCAACCTCCTAATAAGAAGTAACCCAACTGCAGGAGGACGTTGCAGACACAGTTGGGCACTAGATATGGATGGGCGTTGCCTAACAAGGAGCTCCACTGCCCTTTGACAGGTTTTGTTCTTCATTCTGCTGGGTATCCATATCATACACCCTCCTCACCAGAAAACCTAGTGGGGGAGAAGGTTTAGTTGCCGACAACCCCACCATGGAACAGGTTCGTACAGGTTTACATGACACCTGCAGCAAGTCACAGATCTTATCTGGCCTGACCTGACAATAACCAAGGTAACCTGACCTTTGTAATGTGGAAACTTGAAACCAGGTGTTCTTCACATCCCTCGTGCCAAAATGGCACTTGGAATGAACACTACAACAGTCCTTCAACAAGCACATGGGCTAAGTTTGAATTGCTGTTTTTACTGAGCATGTGCTCGATGCTCTTGGGTAACCGGTAATGATAATGTTCCACATTATTGATTCAGCGTGCAAGTGGGTCTCCTGTCCAGAACACCAGAATGTTCAGTTATGAAGGCAAAGCTGAGATTCCACATGGTAATCCATGAGATTCTTGTTGTAGCACTGGAGATTTATTGTTTTAATAAAAAAACAACAATAGACAGTGCAGCCACCAATGAAATGGAGCACTAAAAGGCACAGAAAGTGACGCATTACTAAAACTTGCAGAAGGCACAATTGTCTCAACACCTTGGGAGGCTGAAGTCCCCTCCTCATCCACCTTTTTGTGTTTGTGATGACACAAACGGGGATATCACGTGATTTGCGTTCCACTCACTCATCAAGGGTTAAGACGTCCGTCTTGTGTGAGATGAGCCTGGCAGAAGGAGAGTCGTCAGGAGCAATTAGATTAAAACATTTATCCAAGGCAGACAAGAAAGGGCTTAATAATCGTTTAGCGGCCCCGGCAAAACAATTAGGCTAATTTTGATGAATTGCTAGAACGTGAAGATTTGCAAATTGGAGAAAATTTATCTTAATTAAAATCACAGAGGCATGGAAAAGATAATTGGCCCACTGACAGGGAGCCTTACCCTCAGCGGTTTCACAGCGCTCCAGATACGGATTCCGAGGGCGCCTTCACAAACATTAATCCCGCCGAAAAATCCGAGCATCCGACGCGCCGTAATTACTCGCCTGGTATCTAGTGGGCGCTGTGTAAAGCAAACACAGCGGGGGGAGCAGGTTGGGGGGGGCATTTGCATGGGGGCACCGGGCCCATGCGAGAGTGATTTACCCTTGGCCAGATGCGAGAGGCTGTCGGCTTCGCAAAAATCACTCTGTTGGAGCTCGTGGGGAGCATGCACAGGTTTTGGGGAGCTCGGTGGTAGGAAACTACTTACTACTACTACTGCTACCTCAAAGATTTCTATCTTATTATGGGCTCAGTCCAGGAATGTTTTTTGACTTTTTGCAAAGGATGGCATGGGATCTTTAACATCCTGGTCGACAAATTCAAGATGGGACATCAACTAGTTTGTGGGAAAGCAAACTAAGCATAATTTACTGATACAAGTGAGGGCTTGGAAATTATGTAGGGTTTCAGTATTAAAATGTCGCCTTCCCAAACATTCTCGAAACAATTGATGGAAAATTTACTGATAATTGATTCCGACATATCTACATATAACGACGATTTTTTTTATTTTATTTTCTTTACATAGCAATGTTGGCTCAGCAAGTTCCGCAAAGGCATTCATAGCCAACTCAATCCCGATGTCCCAAGCACACCAGCTATACTGTACAGCAACCGAGATGTCCTAATTGTTACTGCAGCAGTCACGACATCTGTGACATAAAAGCAGCTAAATCACTCTTATTTCCAATTGCATTAGCCTATACAGAAGTATATCATGGAATCCAACTGGATTTGATAAGAGGCCAAGTGTGCAAAATGGATTTACCTGCTTTGCAAATTAACATCTCGATTTTGCAACAACTTTCCCTTTTGACCCGTGACAAGATTGACCTTAATTGCACCTTAATATATTAATGGAGGATTGGAAATAAATAAATATACAGTATATGTATATATTTATTTCCATTACTTAATAATCACAATTTTTATGTTTGCGAACAATGCATTATCGGCTATAGGAAAGCAATTACTTTTTCACATTCCCAGAAAATATTGATTATTTATTTATTTATTTTTAATCACAAGTCAACAAACAAATTGCAATTTCATTTTCAGTCACAATTTAAAATGACGTGCTAAGCAGGACAATGTGTGCCGGTGATCTTGATAAATTACTAATTTCTGCCCCTAGGTGTCTCTGCACCCCATGAAGCACCAACTCCGATAGATGGAGTCCAACTTTGCTCATTTGCCTGTATTTCTATGAAGCAAAGCAGCATGTACACAATCATGCAACTGATGACTAAACATCAAGCATACATTATGCATTGGACAAAACCATTATTAGAGATTTAACGAGATCAATTGGTTGCCCTCAATAATTGCTCCTCATCAGCAACATCATCTTTAGAGTTTCCATGTTTTATGACGTCATAGTTAAAAACGAGTTGAACCAGCCACGAGCTTTGCTTGCATTGCATGAGCTCCAACATTTTTTTTTAATGAGGCTGGGAAATGCTTTGCCTGATTGACTACTCAATATGTTTAAAAGGCTTAGTCAGACAATGTTCATATTGGACTCTAATTTTTAGGATGTTCTACAAAGCTAAGGTGTGCTTTGATTACACGTTCATAGCAATGAGTTCTTTCCACTTCCCTGAAAACACTACGAGAAGATAACCCGCTCTTTCAATAAGAAATCATAGCGTATCAAATGAAAGGCCATATTGCATTGCATTGGAGTCATCAGAAGGAATGCAAAGAGCAAAGATGGAGTCATCACGAGAAACCAGGATAGGATGCACATTTCAGCCGCTACTCCTGCACCCTCAAATTCATCCAGGTGCAGCAAATGAGCCTCACTCAAAAATATTTTTGTAAGAATGCACTTCTTCCTATACAGATAGTTACATTCAGGAGATAAGTAGAGATAAATCAAGAGCAAAAGGGAGAGAAAGGAGAGGAAAACAAACAAAAGGAAAATAAAAATCAATAATTATAATGAATAAAGAGAAATGTGAAAAGTAGAAAGCAATGTGAAAGGAACAATGAACAAAGATGTTGGGAAGAAACCGGACAGACAGATTTCAGCAGTTACTCCCAAGGGAGCGCTGATATCTGAGCAGAACTAAAGCAGCAAAGGGGCCTTCTACATATTATGTATGCAAAAATGTTGCAACTTTATTCACATTTTGTTCCCGAAGAGTCGTAGATCTCCCACTGCACTCCTTCCCACACTTCTTTTTCTTCATGCCCCTTTAGTTACTCTTAACATGAGTGGTTAATCACCTCATCATGGTAAAAATATGAAAGGGTGAGAAAAACATGTTCATCTTTGCTAGATTTTCTTCTTTTCTTCCATCTTCAATATTTACTTATTTTCTAATTATTTTTCTTCCTATTTACACTTTTAGTTCTACCTTTATAGTTTTCTATATTTACCATAAGAGGCTTATGTATATTTTTAGCTCCCTTACCTTAATGACGTCATAATGTGTTGAGTAAAACCTGCTGTCCACACGGGGAATCAACTAATTTGTCTGGTTAAAGAAAACTCTCAACCACTTTTGTATAAAATGATTTTGTGTATTTTTTTATTTTAATCTTTAAAAAACCTGATATTTCCGTTTTCTCCTTATGTTTGACAAATTTAGTTTCGGTCTGTGATACTTTTTGCGTGGCCATGCCCTATCATCGCTTTTCCACATCCCTATGATTATATACCTGACGATGATTTGTTGTGTCACACTTGATCTGACTGGTTTTACTTCTGGCCCATTTTGTTTGTTTCATGTCCACCTGTTTAGCCTCTCAGATATGTGTGTGTGTGTGTGTGTGTGTGTGTGTGTGTGTGTGTGTGTGTGTGTGTGTGTCACCCCTTCCACATGTGTTATATTGCTCTTCCATAAGCTTTGATCATGAAGTGAAAAATATTCTCTCACTATCTTTGTTTTTTTCTCCCCCCCCCTTTCATTTTCATTTTCCTTTGCATACATACAATATGTACATAGCCCCAAGTTGCCTGCACACACACACGAATATATATATATATATATATATATATATATATATATATATATATATATATATATATATATATATATATATATATATATATATATATATATATATATATATATATATATATATATATATATATATATATATATATATATATATATATATATATATATATATATATATATATACATATACATATATATATATATATATATATATATATATATATATATACATATATATATATATATACATATATATATATATATATATATATATATATATATATATATATATATATATATATATATATATATATATGAGTACCAGTGTACTGGGCCCGGTGTATGCCCCAGTTAAAATAGGTGTACCATATCCCTGTGTCGTAAGAGGCGACCAGGGTTGCGTCAGGAAGGGCATCCGGCGTAAAAACCTATGCCAAATCATTATGCGGACAACAAAAACGAATTTCCATACCGGATCGGTCGAGGCCCGGGTTACCAACGACTGCCACCGGTACTGGTGGTCAGCAGGGTACCAGTGGAAATTGTGCTACTGCTGGGCGAAGGAGGAGAAGGAGAAGGGGAAGGCGAGTCCGGAGGCAGTGGGAGAGGGGGAAGGGTAGAAGTGTGGAGGTGACAGTTGGAACTCTGAATGTTGGGACGATGACTGGCAAAGGGCGAGAGTTGACTGATATGATGGAGAGGAGAAAGGTGGACATACTGTGTGTACAAGAGACCAAGTGGATGGGGAGTAAGGATAGGAGCATTGGAGGTGGTTTCAAACTGTTCTACCATGGTGTCGACGGGAGGAGAAATGGTGTCGGGGTAATCCTGAAGGAAGATTATGTCAAGAGAGTATTGGAGGTGAGGAGTGTCTGACCGAGTGATGAGTGTGAAGTTGGAAATTGAAGGGGTGATGATGAATGTCATCAGTGCATATGCACCGCATATGGGGTGTGAGATGGAATATAAAGATTTCTGGAGTGAGTTAGATGAAGTGGTGGAGAGTGTATCCAAGGATGAAAGAGTGGTGATTGGAGCAGATTTCAATGGGCATGTTGGGGAAGGGAATAAAGAGGATGAGGAGGTGATGGGAAGGTACGGTCTCAACAAGAGGAATGTCGAAGGGCAAATGGTGGTAGTGTTTACAAAAAGAATGGAAATGGCAGTGGTAAATATGTATTTCAAGAAGAAGGAGGAACACATGGTGACGTACAAGAGTGGAGGAAAGTGCACACAGGTGGATTACATCTTAAGCAGGAGATGCAACCTGAAAGAGATTAGAGACTGTAAGGTGGTGGCAGGGGAGAGTGTAGCTCGACAGCATCGATTGGTGGTCTGTTGGATGATTTTGGAGGTGAGGTTGAAGAAGAGAGTGAGGGCTGAACCAAGGACCAGATGGTGGAAGCTGAAGGAGGAAGACTGTTGCGTGGAATTTAGGGAGGAGGCGAGACAGGTGTTGGATGGTGGTAAAGATGGGTGGGATGATTGGGCAACTACAGCAGAAATGGTGAGGGAGATCGCAAGGAAGGTACTTGGGGTGACATCTGGACAGAGGAAGGAAGATAAGCAGACTTGGTGGTGGAACGAGGAAGTACAGGAAAGTATAAGGAAGAAGGGGTTGGCGAAAAAGAAGTGGGATAGTCAGAGAGATGAAGAAAGTAGGCAGGAGTACAAGGAGTGGTGGCGAAAGGCAAAGAGAGAGGTGGCAAAGGCTAAGAAAAAGGCATATGACGAGCTGTATGAGAAGTTGGATACAAAAGAAGGGGAAAAGGATTTATACCGATTGGCAAGACAGAGGGACCGAGCTGGGAAGAATGTGCCGCAGGTTAGGGTGATAAAGGACGTAAATGGGAATGTGCTGACGAGCAAGGAGAGTGTGTTGAGAAGGTGGATGGAGTACTTTGAGGAGCAGATGAATGAAGAAAATGAGAGAGAGAGAAGGTTGGAAGAGGTGGAGATAGTGAATCAGGAAGTGGGGTGGACCAGTAAGGATGAAGTGAGGACTGCTATGAAGAGGATGAAAAGTGGAAAGGCGGTTGGCCTAGATGACATTCCAGTGGAGGCATGGAAGTGCTTAGGAGAGATGGCAGTGGGGTTGTTAACCAGATTGTTTAATAAAATCTTGGAAAGTGAGAGGATGCCGGAGGAGTGGAGAGTAAGTGTACTGGTTCCGATTTTCAAGAACACGGGTGATGTGCAGAGCTGTGGAAATTACAGAGGGATAAAGTTGTGAAGCCACACCATGAAGTTGTGGGAAAGAGGGAAGCGAGGTTGAGAAGAGAGGTGACGATTTGTGAGCAGCAATATGGGTTTATGCCAGGAAAGAGCACCACTGATGCGATTGTTTGTTTTGAGAATGTTGATGGAGAAGTATAGGGAAGGCCGGAAGGAGTTACATTGTGTGTTTGTGGATTTAGAGAAAGCTTATGATAGGGTGCCAAGAGAGGAGTTGTGGCATTGTATGAGGAAGTCGTGAGTGGTGGAGAAGTATGTGAGGATTGTGCAGGATATGTATGAGGACAGTGTGACAGCGGTGAGGTGTGCGGTAGAAATGACGGACCGGTTTAAGGTAAAAGTGGGATTGCACCAAGGATCGACACTGAGCCCTTTCCTGTCTGCAATGGTGATTGACAGGTTGATGGACGACATCAGACTGGAGTCTCCATGGACTATGATGTTTACGGATGACATCATGATCTGTAGGGAGAGTAGGGAGCAGGCTGAGGCGAGCCTTGAGAGGTGGAGGTACGCACTGGAGAGAAGGGGAATGATAGTCAGTAGGAGTAAGATAGAGTACATGTGTGTAAATGAGAGGGAGGGTGGTGGTATGGTGCGGTTGCAACGAGTTGAGGTGGGGAAGGTGGATGGGTTTAAATACTTGGGATCAACTGTCCAGAGTAACGGAGAGTGTGGGAGAGAAGTGAAAAAGAGAGTGCAGGCAGGATGGAGTGGGTGGAGAAGAGTTGCAGGAGTGATTTGTGACAGAAGGTCATGCAAGAGTTAAGGGGAAAGTATATAAGACGGTAGTGAGACCAGCTATGTTGTATGGTTTGGAGGCGGTGGCGCTAACAAAAAGACAGGAAGCGGAGCTGGAGGTGGCAGAGTTAAAGATGCTGCGATTCTCGTTGGGAGTGACGAGGATGGACAGGATAAGGAATGAGTATATTAGAGGGACTACGCAGGTAAGACGGCTTGGAGACGAAGTGAGAGAGGCGAGATTGAGATGGTTTGGACATGTGCACAGGAGGGAAGCGGAGTATATCGGGAGAAGGATGCTGAAGATGGAGCTGCCAGGCAGGAGGAGAAGAGGAAGGCCAAAGAAGAGGTTCATGGATGCAGTGAGGGCGGACATGCGGGTGGTTGGAGTGTCAATGGAAGATGTGGAGGATAGAGCGAAATGGAGACGGTTGATCCGCTATGGCGACCCCCAATGGGAGCAGCAGAAAGAAGAAGAAGAAGATATATATATATATATATATATATATATATATATATATATTTATATATATATATATATATACATATATGTATATATATATATATATATACATATATGTATATATATATATATATATACATATATGTATATATATATATATATATATATATATATATATATATATATATATATATATATATATATATATATATATATATATATATATATTGTTGTGGTTGAGGAAATTCGCAAACCACCATTCAGGTTCCGTAGGTGAGATATCTCTGTAAGTACATGTGTAGTGAGCCCCAAACCCGTTGTTTAGAGGGAATAAATGTGATTCATTCGGGCTGCGACCCTTCAAGATAGCCGTTTTTCTGTTCTATCTTTATTTTGAACCAACCACGTCTCAACCGCCATCACACAACAACCACCGACCGCAACGCCGCTTCACAACAACAACAATGCCAACAGCCACGACCTTTACCGTCACGGCTCGCTCTCGCAAACATCGCATCACCGCCATTCCAAGTGTCGCCATGGCCATCACCGCCACAATAAACCCTCCACCACCTTCGCCTCTCCTTCTGCCGCCATTCCCGCACCGCTTGTGGGCACCGATCCTGGACTCGTACAGGGCGCGCGCCGAGCAGCGGGTGCAAAAAGCGGCTTTTCCGGGGAAGTCGGATCAGGAATGATTCACGCCCACTTCTGTTCCATCCGATCAGCGAGCGCGGGGCGATTTGGCCCCACCTCCAGGCACGTCGGAGTAGAATCGATATATGCAAATTCGAGGATCAGGAATGATTCACGCCCACTTTTCCTCCGTCCAATGGGCGAGCATGGCTCCGCCCCCGAGCCGATCCTGATCCGAAAATCTGCATACGGTTTCTCCTGCTGACTATAAAGCACCGAGCGCGGGGCGAATCGAGTGAGAGAAGAGTTTCTGTTTCGGGTTCGAGTGAGAGAAGAGTTTCTGTTTCGTGTTCGAGTGAGAGAAGAGTTTCTGTTTCGGGTTCGAGTGAGAGAAGAGTTTCTGGTTCGGGTTCGAGTGAGAGAAGAGTTTGTTTCGGGCTCGAGTGAGAGAAGAGTTTCTGTTTCGGGCTCGAGTGAGAGAAAAGTTTCTGTTTCGGGCTCGAGTGAGAGAAGAGTTTCTGTTTCGGGCTCGAGTGAGAGAAGAGTTTCTGTTTCGGGCTCGAGTGAGAGAAGAGTTTCTGTTTCGGGCTCGAGTGAGAGAAGAGTTTCTGTTTCGGGCTCGAGTTGGAGAGTGGAGGTTTTTTCTGTTTCGGGCTCGGGCGAGTCGTGGCGGCGGCGGCGAAGTGTGGCAGCAGCAGTCAAGACGGGTCTGGAGGAGAGGCGGTCTGTCGGGGAGCTGCAGAGAGGAGAAGCCGGGAACGCGGTCGAGGGCGCAGTGGAGTCGCTCGTCGCGGGACCCAAGCAAGCCAGCTATCCTCTTTCCCCAGAGCATCAACAACCCCCCTGTTTCCCCCCCGCGCTGAGATAGTGCGAAAAGGGGGGCCCCGTTCCCACCCCATTCCAAGCAGTGCCAACGAAACCCGCGGAGGAGCGCGGAGTCGGGGCGCCGCCGCCATTTTGCGGCTCATCACAAGACGGGTAGGCTCTACGCGGTCTCGCGCCCACAGTCCACGTCTGCCCCCTTGTATTCGAGGGTGGCCCTTTTCTTTTGATTTTGAGTATATGTGTTGTCGGCGCCATCTGTAAAGTAAAACTGTGTAAGTGTTGCCGTGTGCTCGCGTAGTCGGTAGTAGATCTGCATTGTGTTTTTTTTGTTGCAATTGCTTTTGGTGCATTATTGTTGTGTTTCTTTTGTTACATTTGCTTTTGGTGCATAATTGTTGTAATTGTATATGTGTGCTTTCCGTTTGCCGCGGAATAAATGTGAATTATGTTGAACTGTTTTTCCCGTTTCGCTTCGTCTTTTCTTTAATTGAATCTCCATCTTACTTCACGTAAAGGGTTGGTCGTGGACTAAATACGCCCAATAATTAATCGGAACTGTCGAGGTTGACGATAACACCGCTCGGTTATCCCGATAGTACGGAACGGGTCGCTTAAAGTGGCCCGTGTCCGAAGTCGACCTGTGGCGAGGTGCGATCGCCCGGTCTACCCTCCGTGTGGGTACTTAGGTAGGTCGAATTTGGCGAGCAACCCTATCCCACGTGGGGGGCCGATTGGCACGATCGTGGTGAAGCCGAAAGGCCCACCCGTGACTAGTTCCCGGCGTTAGTCCGAGAGGGTCACGACGGAATTGTCCGTCCGGTGGGCGACGTGCCGCGATTCGAGTTACGTGGCCGCTCGCACGCCGGCGGGCGCGAATCTGCAACACTGGTGTCAGGTCGTGGAACACAAACCCATCCCCCTCCTCGCGGCACTGGTGTCGGAGAGCGGGAAAACGGACTTTCCTGTCTCCAGCTAAATTCACGGGAATCGGTCCAGGGGTGAGAGGAGCGACCCCCGATTCCCTCCAAATTACGAGCGATTTAAATTAACCTTTTACGAGAAATAAGATGGCGTCTCAAGGCGAGCGGGAGCCGGGGGTATTAGGTATGTGTCGTCATGTAGGATCCATAGCCCAGGTCAGTTCTTTTTATAATTATAACCCCACCACTAACTGTGGTCAGTGGGAGCGGCTTGAGCACGAACTTTGCCGGCAAACGGAGTCGCACAATGGCAGCGCGATCGCACCTCAGCGCAGCACGGAGCAGGCTGATATTAATGGCACAGCACGAGGCTTGAGCTCCAATCACCGGTTCAAGGCACGTGGTCACGGCATGTGCCATGGCAGGCGTGGCAGGATGACTATGCGAGCATTGGCAGGCTTCGGGCACAATTGGGGGATGTCTTGGAAAAGGTGAAGCGTTATGAAGAATATATCGAGGAGGTGCAAAGTGGAGTGGACGAGTCACAACGGCACGCAGACGCGCTTCAGAAAAATTACGTGTACGGGGGGACACAGCGATTGGACGATTTACTGGAACGAATTCGGTGGCAAAAACATGACTTGGCCAATAGAGTCGACAAATTATGTGGGAAAAAGAATTTGGTAGTGTTTTATACCCGTCAGTTGGAATATGCGAAGAGCAAACTGAACAAAAGAATAGAGGAACAGCAGATTGGTATCTCCCAGGAAAGGAAACAATGGGAGGAAGAATGGAAAACCGAGCTCGAAAAGAAACAAAAGGAGCACGACTTGGAAGTAAAACAATTAATGGAAAAATTATTGGAGCAAGCAAGGCGGTTCAAAGAACTAGAGGGGAGAGTGAGGGAAATACAGTTGGAAGAGAAAAAATATGAACACGATGGGGAGTTGGAACAATTGAAGGAAGAAATAAGAACAGGCAATCAGGAAAGAGAAAGCTTAGAATGGAAGATAAAAAGAGGAGAGAGACAGCTCGAGGAAAGAGCAGAGGAATTGCTGGAAAAGTCAGAACAGTTCGAAGAACTGCAGGGAGAATTGAGGGAGGAAGGAGAAAGGAAAACAAAGCTCGAAAAGGAAAAACGCGAACAAGATGGAGAATTGGAACTACTGAAGCGAGAGGTAAGGGCAAGCCAGTTTAAAAGAGAAATCCTGGAAGGGGAGATAAGAATGGGAAAGGAATGGCAGAAAAAACTAAATGAATACAGTAAAAAAAGGGACGAATTGAGGAGGGAAGCGGTGGAAAGAAGAGATGAAATGAGTGAAGAAGCATGCAAATTGAGGGAGGAATTGGAAACAAAAACTTCTGAGATACTGAAACACGAAAACAAAGAAAGAGGATTACAAGACGAACTGAGGATGTTAAAAGAGGAAAGGAAGAGAACAGAGAATGAAACGTTAAGGAACCACACTGAGCAGATTGAACAATTAGAAGCCAAAGAAAAGTCGGAGTGTGCGGAGATGAGAAAGGAATTAGAAAAGAAAGCTTCTGAGTTACAGAAACACCAAAACAAAGAGAGGGAATTACAAAACGAGTTGAGGATGGTGAGAGAAGAAAGAACGACAACAGAGAATGAAACGTTAAGGAACCACACTGTACAGATCGAACAGCTGGAAGCGAAGGCCAGATTAAAGAATGAGGAACAAGAAAGAATACTGAAAGAACAAGGAATGAGACAGGAGAAGGAAATCAGCCAACTGAAGGAAACCACGAGATTGCAGAATGAGATGCAAAAAAGAGTAATGATGGAAGAAGGAATCAGACAGGAGAAGGAAGTCAGCCAACTGAAAGAAATAACGAGATTGCAGAATGAGGAACAAGGAAGACAGTGGAATAGGAAATACAAAGAACAAGGAATGAGACAGGAGAAAGTAATCCGTCAATTAAAGGAAACTATGAGATTGCAGAACGAGGAACAAGAAAGACAGTGGAATAAAAAACTGAAAGAGTATGAATTTGAAACTGAACGACAAAAGGAAAAAAATAGGTTGGAATACGAGGAGAAGTTGAAGGAGCAAGGAATGAAGCAGGAAGGAGAAATCAGGAGATTGAAGGACACAAGGAGATTGGAGAGGGAAGAACGAGAGGAACAATGGAATAGAAGACAAAAAGAACATGAATCTGAGGTTGACCAATTGAAAGAAAAGCTGAGGCTGGAGTACGAGGAGATAGACAAAGAACAGCAAATGAAACACAAAATGGAGATGAACCAAATGAAGAAAACCATGAAACTGGATAAGGAAAGACAGGAGAGGAAACAAGAAAGAGTAATGAGACAGCAGCAAATGAAACACATAAAGGAGATTAACCAAATGAAGCAAACCATGAAACTGGATAAGGAAAGACAGGAGAAAATAATTCGGGGGA
Organism: Eptatretus burgeri; assembly: GCF_056783735.1. Taxonomy (NCBI): domain Eukaryota; kingdom Metazoa; phylum Chordata; class Myxini; order Myxiniformes; family Myxinidae; genus Eptatretus; species Eptatretus burgeri. The sequence continues at coordinate 54,962,614 of NC_140966.1, forward strand.
CGTATTGGGCGAGAAGCGTGACGGCGACCGAGAGGGAAAAACTAATTGGGGTGACAGAGACGTGCACGACAGAGACAAGAGACGAGGTGAAAGGAATTTCGAGGGAGAGAAAAGAACAATTAAGACGGAAAGCAAGGATGAGGTATGCAGAGATCGTGAAAGAGCAAGGAGTGAAACAGAGGGAAGGACGGGAGCGACTTCAGGAGAAAGCAAGGTTGACCTACGTAAAGATAAGGGAAAGACGCCAGAAAGAAGCAGAAACTAATAGACACGAGGAGACAACAGAAACTAATAAATGTAAAGAGACACGGGAGATAGAGGGTGAATTGGACGGGGTTAGAGACGCGCACACACACACACAGAGATAGTGAAGGATAATGAGGGGGAGCTGGCGGACTGGGTAGAGACCTGGTGCGAGCAGCTGGATGGCCTCCTCCAGGAACGAGGGGAGGGAGTATGCCCCCTTGAGGCGAATCACGACCAGGTGAGTCCGGTCGTGTCGAGCGAGTTCGGGGGGAGGAGTGCTGCGAACGGGTGCACGGAGAGCTTGGGGGGTATAGAGGCCCCGGAGACCCTTGTGGGGACACGAATCCCCAGTGTGGTTGTCCCGGTGTGTGTGGTGCAAGGTGTGAGTGCGACCCCGTGTGTGGAAGCGACCCCGTGTGTGAGTGGTGTGGTGGTGAGTGTGCCGGAGTGCGTGCTCCCCAGCACGCCGTGTGTAAGTGAGACACTGTGGGCGAGTGTCGCCACGTGTGCGAGGGAGGTGGCATGCGTGAGTGAGCGGCCGAGTGTGAGAGAGACAGCGTGTGCAAGGTCGCTGTGTGTAAGGGAGATGGCGGTCGGCATGTGTGAGCATGCAGCCGCGTCTCCCGGTGTGAGTGTAATGGAATGGAGTGTTAGCGTCGTAACACGCAGGTGTGCGTGTGTCGAATGGAGACGACGACAGCGACAGAGAGACAAAAGCCGGGTAGCGGCTGAAGCTGTTTCGGGGACCGTGCCAGGTTCACCCAGCAGTGAGCGCGAGGTCCGTGCTGTGCAACGCACGAGGCCCCCACGTGCTCGCTTGCGAGAGTGAAGTCCCAGTCCGGAAACGCACGCGGTGGATTTGCCGATCCCGCGGACGGACAAAGTTAGGCAGGATTTCAGATTTGGACCGGACGGGTTCTCCACGCGGGCGTGTGGTAAGCTCCAACGGGCAAAGCACATGTGTTCGCGTGGGGAACCCCTCGAGACGTGGGGCTTGTGTTTTTTTTATGCACACGGTGACGTCATGGCTGCACGTAGGGTGGGAATCCCGCAGGAGGGGTATCCCTGCCGGATGGTACCATCCAAGGAGGGACGAGGTACACGTGCAGCTGCATGACGTCACGGGCAGGTGCAAAGTGCGCGAGCTGTGAGTTACCGCGCTGGTGCTGCGTGAGGAAAAAAAAAACAAAAACAGCAAGCCTCGCTTTCGGGTGAACAGGATTCCCGGGCAAGGGGTGGAAGACCCCCTTGGCCTGGGCACAGGATGAAACTAGTTAGGGGGAAGGGTTAGCTTAGTTAGACCGGCTCCATGGGGCAGGGGTAAGTCCTCATGGGGCCCATGGAATGGATTAGTTAGAGGGATTGTAGCCAGATTTAGGTTGGGAAAATGGAGTATGGGATTATTTTAGAGACAGAGAAGACTTTGGATGTGTAGTGGGGACGTAGCTTAGCTACGTAGGTTAAATGGAACGTGCTATAGTTTAAGGGACGACGTGGGAGCACGAGTTAGTTAGGGGAGGTAGTTAGAAGGATGGCAGAGTTCAGCGGTGAGTGTGTTGAAGAGTTGGTGAGTGAAGTGGAAGCATGTGCTTGGTGAGTGAGTGAGGCCAGCGGGTCTGTGTGAGTGGAGCGAATGGGGAATGCATGTTGCGATGAGTGATTGGGGGGAGGAGTGACTCCCGCCCAAGGGACCCCGGGGTCAGTGTAGAGTGAGTTAGGGGGTTCGTCAAATTGGAAAATGGAAGTCGTTTTGTTGTTGGTGGGAAAGTAGGCTCGATACCCATTTGGAGGGGTGCAGGAGCCCTGTTGACGGGCTGGGAGCGTGGCTGCGAAAGGTGAGTATCGCTGAGTGGGTACCCCGGGCACCAGGCTAGTTGGCCGTAGTAGGCCAAGGGCCCATGGGGAGCCGGGATAGCGTAGTGGGCACGGGTGCGTCTGCTTGGTGCGGGGGCCCGGGGCGCCATTAGCCGCTTGGGCAGTGTTGTGGGCATGGGTGACCCTCGAAAAGGGGCCTGGGAAGCTAGCCTGCCACGTGTGCGTTTCAGGGGAGGTGCCATGGGGGGCACTCCCCGGTGTTTAGGGAGCTGGTAGGCTCGGAGGCAGTGTAGTGCCCGGGGGTGCCATAGCTGGAGATTCGGCAGAGGGTCGTGCCTGCCAAGGGGAGCCACGCGTCCCAGCCATGAGACCGTGTGAGGGCACGGGAAGAAAATTGGGGGGTGAGGCCCGAAATTGTAAGGACACCAACACAGGCGACGGGAATCTGGGTTGTTAGAACCAATAGTTTAAGCGAGAGGCGCTTGTTGAAAGCCCCGGGGTAGTTTAAAGGTAAATGGATAGGGTAGATTAGGAAGTGTACCCCTCCGCACCATCCATCCCCTCGCTCTCGTTGTGGGCCGCTGGACCCACTTGGTGTTAAGATCGCTGAAGTCTGGGGAGGCCATCCTGAGGCTTGAATTGGGCCTCGACAGAGGACGCTAGCTCTCCCTTATTCCCCTCCGGGAAGGGAACGTAGGGGTTGGGAGTAGGCTAGTAGACAGGATAGGTTAGCTGAACAAGGACGATGAAGGGGGTTAGGGGACGATTTATAGTGGGGAAGTAAAAATAAAAACAACAAAAAAAATAAGTTGGGGCTAAATTGGGTTTGACAAATTAAGGGGGTGGGTATGGACAGTGACAGGCAAAGGCGATAGGTTGGGAGGGAGACCGTAGGGTAGGTCCGAGCCCGCCTTCCGAGTGGCCAGCACCACCTCCCTCCACCAACCTCCACTGCAAGGCCTGAACCGGCCCACTTCATCGGCAGCTATTGTTTTGCTGCAAGGCCTGTGCCGGCTGGATCATCAGCAGCTGTTTACTTCAAGGCCTGTGCCGGCCAGATCGTCTGCCGGCTGTGTTTGCCTGCAGCGGCCCTGTTATGCCGGCTTTGTTTGCCTGCTGCCTTTGCCATGCCATGCCCACTGCCCCTGTTCACCAGCCCCCGTTCAATTTTGCTTTGCCCCCCCCCCCTGTTCATTTCCATGTGCGCCAGGATCAAAGCAACAGTTTGCAAGCTGCAAGAACTGCCCTGTTGGCAGCTACAACACGGGCCTGCAGTGGCGGCCCGTGCACCGTGTTTGCGTCCATTCATCCATCCATCTATCCATCCGTTGTGTTCATTGCGGGTGCCACTTGAGCTGGCACGGAGACTGCGTTTGTGCAGCCCATGCACCGTTGTGGTTCACTGCGTTCAGTTAAAAAGGGAAGGCCTTGGACTGCGTGTGAGCAGCCGGCCACGTTCCCTGTCACCTGCATTGTTTGAGCCCGAGACTGCATGCGAGCAGCCTGGCTCCCTGCTAACTGCTTTCTTTTTGCAGAGTTCATTGATCCTGGGCCATGGTTTAGTGTAAAATTTGTAAGTTAAGGTTAAGATGTACTGTACATATGAGTGCGCCCCCGGCATGTATGTCTTAGCGCCGGCAATTTTATTTAAGTCGTCCGTGTGAGTGGGTTTGTTTAGGTAGTTACTCAGCCCTCAGGTTATTTATTTTGGGGACACGAATACCATGAATGTCGCACTCAGGGATCTGTAGGTAAAACGTACTAGGGGAGAACTACACATGATGGCACACGAAAATTTGATGACTCGGGACGAGTCTGTAAAAAGGGGAGGGGGTAGTGTTGTGGTTGAGGAAATTCGCAAACCACCATTCAGGTCCCGTAGGTGAGATATCTCTGTAAGTACATGTGTAGTTAGCCCCAAACCCGTTGTTTAGAGGGAATAAATGTGATTCATTCGGGCTGCGACCCTTCAAGATAGCCGTTTTTCTGTTCTATCTTTATTTTGAACCAACCACGTCTCAACCGCCATCACACAACAACCACCGACCGCAACGCCGCTTCACAACAACAACAATACCAACAGCCACGACCTTTACCGTCACGGCTCGCTCTCGCAAACATCGCATCACCGCCATTCCAAGCGTCGCCATGGCCATCACCCCCACAATAAACCCTCCACCACCTTCGCCTCTCCTTCTGCCGCCATTCCCGCACCGCTTGTGGGCACCGATCCTGGACTCGTATAGGGCGCGCACCGAGCAGCGGGTGCAAAAAGCGGCCTTTCCGGGGAAGTCGGATCAGGAATGATTCACGCCCACTTCTGTTCCGTCCTATCAGCGAGCGCGGGGCGATTTGGCCCCGCATCCAGGCGCGTCGGAGTAGAATCGATATATGCAAATTCGAGGATCAGGAATGATTCACGCCCACTTTTCCTCCGTCCAATGGGCGAGCGTGGCTCCGCCCCCGAGCCGACCCTGATCCGAAAATCTGCATATGGTTTCTCCTGCTGACTATAAAGCGCCGAGCGCGGGGCGAATCGAGTGAGAGAAGAGTTTCTGTTTCGGGCTCAAGTGAGAGAAGAGTTTCTGTTTCGGGCTCGAGTGAGAGAAGAGTTTCTGTTTCGGGCTCGAGTTGGAGAGTGGAGGTTTTTTCTGTTTCGGGCTCGGGCGAGTCGTGGCGGCGGCGGCGAAGTGTGGCAGCAGCAGTCAAGACGGGTCTGGAGGAGAGGCGGTCTGTCGGGGAGCTGCAGAGAGGAGAAGCCGGGAACGCGGTCGAGGGCGCAGTGGAGTCGCTCGTCGCGGGACCCAAGCAAGCCAGCTATCCTCTTTCCCCAGAGCATCAACAACTCCCCCTGTTTCCCCCCCGCGCTGAGATAGTGCGAAAAGGGGGGCCCCGTTCCCACCCCATTCCAAGCAGTGCCAACGAAACCCGCGGAGGAGCGCGGAGGCGGGGCGCCGCCGCCATTTTGCGGCTCATCACAAGACGGGTAGGCTCTACGCGGTCTCGCGCCCACAGACCACGTCTGCACCCTTGTATTCGAGGGTGGCCCTTTTCTTTTGATTTTGAGTATATGTGTTGTCGGCGCCGTCTGTAAAGTAAAACTGTGTAAGTGTTGCCGTGTGCTCGCGTAGTCGGTAGTAAATCTGCATTGTGTTTTTTTTTTGTTGCAATTGCTTTTGGTGCATAATTGTTGTGTTTCTTTTGTTACATTTGCTTTTGGTGCATAATTGTTGTAATTGTATATGTGTGCTTTCCGTTTGCCGTGGAATAAATGTGAATTATGTTGAACTGTTTTTCCCGTTTCGCTTCGTCTTTTCTTTAATTGAATCTCCATCTTACTTCACGTAAAGGGTTGGTCGTGGGCTAAATACGCCCAATAATTAATCGGAACCGTCGAGGTTGACGATAACACCGCTCGGTTATCCCGATAGTACGGAACGGGTCGCTTAAAGTGGCCCGTGTCCGAAGTCGACCTGTGGCGAGGTGCGATCGCCCGGTCTACCCTCCGTGTGGGTACTTAGGTAGGTCGACTTTGGCGAGCAACCCTATCCCACGCGGGGGGCCGATTGGCACGATCGTGGTGAATCCGAAAGGCCCACCCGTGACTAGTTCCCGGCGTTAGTCCGAGAGGGTCACGACGGAATTGTCCGTCCGGTGGGCGACGTGCCGCGATTCGAGTTACGTGGCCGCTCGCACGCTGGCGGGCGCGAATCCGCAACAAAATATATATATATATATATATATATATATATATATATATATATATATATATATATATATATATATATATATATATATATATATATATATATATATATATATTATGAGCCTGGTGTTGGCGCAGTGGTTAGGGCAGCGGCTTGGGATCCAAAAGGTCCTGAGTTCAAGCCCCGTTGGGCCACTGAATTAATACACCAGGGGGTTGACTCAGCCTGTCATCCTTCCGAGGTCGGCGAAATGAGTACCAGTATACTGGGCCGGTGTATACCCCGGTTAAAATAGGTGTACCATATCCCTGTGTCGTAAGAGGCGACCAGGGTTGCGTCAGGAAGGGCATCCGGCGTAAAACATGTGCCAAATCACTATGCGGATCATACCGATGATCCGCTGTGGCGACCCCTTACGGGAGCAGCCGAAAGAAGAAGAAGAAGATATATATAGATATATAGATATATATATATATATATATATATATATATATATATATATATATAGATATATATATATATATATATATATATATATATATATATATATAGATATATATATATATATATATATATATATATATATATAGATATATATATATATATATATATATATATATATATATATATATATATATATATAGATATATATATATAGATATATATATATATATATATATATATATATATATATATATATATATATATATATATATATATATTCCCTGTGTGTCGTAAGAGGTGACCAGGGTTGCGTCAGGAAGGGCATCCGGCGTAAAAACCTATGCCAGATCATTATGCGAACAACAAAACGAATTTCCATACCGGATCGGTCGAGGCCCGGGTTAGCGAAATGGAGACGGTTGATCCGCTGTGGCGACCCCTCACGGGAGCTAGCCGAAAGAAGAAGAAGAAGATATATATATATATATATATATATATATATATATATATATATATATATATATATATATATATATTACACGAGGGGGTAAGCAACCTCACTTTCCCACCAGACTCTCCGGAATCGCAGGCCATCACACATGAATAACTTCGTGACATGGCAGGTCGCTAATCGACCGTGAACGCCAATAACTCGACCACGTGACTTAGGGTCCTTCGTCTGATACCGTTTATCTAAAGGTCAAGTGGTTTAATTACCGGGGGACACACACTCAGTATGTCTTGCTCAAACCGGATGACCTTGGCAGATCAGATGCAGCCGAGCGTAACTGCTAAGAACGTACCGGCTAGAAAACAGATCAATGGGGGATAACACCCTGGCTAGACTGGAGTACGAACCATGCTGGACCAATGAAGGAATAGACAAAAACGAGCTGGAAACATTTCCACACAAGCATTTATTCACAATGGTGAGGAAAGGTATGTAGCACAGTGAATTGGGTGTATTCGTATGTATAGCAGGGGATAGCAAGGAACTTGTGGGGTACGGCAAAAGGCAAGCAATCTTACAAAAGCAGACTTATCTCATTATAACTTCTACAATCTTAACTCAGGTTAGGACAGGCGCCAACACACACACACACACACACACACACCCACACACACACACACACACACACACACACACACACACACACACACACACACACACACACACACATACACACACACACACACACACACACACACACGGAAGATGAGATAAAGCCCAGAGAGAGCGAGAAAGCAGATGAGGATAAACGGCCTCCAAATACCTGGTGCGATTGACGGACCATCGCAACCCAGTATGCTTAAGGAGAGGTATGAGGGAGGAATACTGGTGGTGTCGAAGGTGTGGGAGTGAGTGGTGTGGTATAGTGCAATATTGGGGGTGCCGTGTCGTGCCAGAGGAAAATGGGATTGCGAGTCAGTAATGATGCTCTTTTGTGTGTCCACGGGATAGAGGGATAGAGGGGTGGAGAGAGAGAGAGAGAGAGAGAGAGAGAGAGAGAGAGAGAGAGAGAGAGAGAGAGAGAGAGAGAGAGAGAGAGAGAGAGAGAGAGAGAGAGAGAGAGAGAGAGAGAAAGAAAGAGAGAGAGAGAGAGAGAGAGAGAGAGAGAGAGAGAGAGAGAGAGAGAGAGAGAGAGAGAGAGAGAGAGAGAGAGAGAGAGAGAGAGAGAGAGAGAGAGAGAGAGAGAGAAGAAGAAGAAGAATAAGAAGAAGATGCGTGAGGTGAAAGATCCTTAACCTAGCCATGTATAGGTTTGTTTGTGTCGCATGAACCTCCATGGGATGCTCCGCCTGAGCATTCCCAACTCGAGATGTGGCGCATTATCTCTGGCTTAGTCACTTTGCCAGGGCTAGTGGCAACGTACACTCCACACTGGTCCGTCTGGCTGCACAGGGGTGGCAAACATTATCAGCCCGGCCGAGAGTCTCAGCAGTCTCCCCGGCCCAGGCCCTCAGGAAGAAGCACGTTCTCATAATCGTACACCCAGAGCGAGCGAAGAGCCAGCGAAGGGGGGGGGGGCAATGAAAATGAGGCAACGAAGAGCAGCCAACGAAGATCAGGGAAGAGGGAGCGAACGTCTCTGCGCTCTGCCTTTTATAAGCCCCGGGCGAAGGGTGGGGTAATGACCTGAAAGCGATGTGCTGTGACCCGAATCCTGCTTCTCTTCTGGGCCTGAAATTGGGCTGTGGTCATGGTGAGGAAGTGACCCACTCATGGCTGGTCTACTCCCCTTCTAAAAAGTCTGCATTTTGTATCTGTTGTCTTTTTGATTCTCGGTCAGATCATCAATCCTCATTGAAGCAGGAAATTGGATTCAACCAGTGGAAAGCACCTGAAAGGATTCGTGTTCATGAAAATGCCAAGAATCATCGGGAGTGCTTCACATAGTGGAAAGAATGGAAAGAAATTTAGCTGAAAACAGAGGAGTTATTGATGCGGAACTTCAGTCACAGATTGCGAAGGAAAAGCAGAAGTGGCATGATATCTTGACGAGAATCCTTCACTGCATAAAATTCCTTGTGACTCAGAACCTGGCTTTGCAGGGACACAGTGAGTCACTTCAGCAAGACGATGACTCCAATGTGGGAAATTTCCTTGGCTTACTGAAACTACTGGCCATCTTTGACCCTGTCATGAAAGAACACCTCACTCGGTCCACGTGGAAAGTCATCCTGGGTCCACGTCTTATCTTTCACCGGGTGTCCAGAAGGAATTCATCCACATGATGGCATCCACTGTTCGCCAGAGATTACTGAGAAGCATTCGTAAAGCCAAGTACTATGGTCTCATGTTTGACTCCACTCAGGATCAGGCATACCGTGAGTAGATGTCAGAAGTAGTGAGGTACGTGGAAGTTGATTTTGAGAGGAAAACAGTCCATGTGGGAGAGTCCTTCCTTGGCTTTATCCAGATAAGCCAGAAGGATGCTGAGGGCTTGGTTGAAGGCATCTTGAAACAGCTGGAGAAGGACGAAATGGAGCTACAAGATTGTCGGTCACAGTGCTATGACAACGCTGCTGTAATGGCTGGATACAGAAGTGGTGTTCATCAAAAAATAAGTGAGAAAAACAACCTGGCAGTGTTTGTAAATTGCGACAATCACTCGCTCAACTTGGTGGGTGTACACACAACCAAGCAGGATACAATGATGGTCACGTTTTTTGGAACAATCAAAACTCTCTTTGTGTTCTTCTCCCGTTCAACACAGCGCTGGGACAAACTCAAAAACGATGTGCCTCTGGTTGATAAGTCGGAGTCCGAAACCTGGTGGAGTGCAAGGAGAGAAGCAGTGAAGCCCATCAACAAGTACCTTGAGGAGATACTTCAAGTTCTCCAGGACATGATAGACAATGAAAACGAGACCAGTGAAACAAGTTGTGAGCAAAGCAGCTGTCTATCCACATGTTGAGTTACGATTTTCTGACTTTGCTTGGATTTTGGAACAAAGTACTCATTCGCATTGACTGTATTCAAAAGAGGCTGCAGGATCCTAGCATGAACTTCCACGATGCTGCCCTGGATTTGAAAGCCCTCCGAGTTCATTTTGATGATGAAAGAGAAGTGTTGGTCAGTGACTCACTCGAAGGAAGACTCGGTCTGTCAAGAATGGAATATTGAAGTTGAAAGACGTCAGACGAAAGAAACGAATGGCTGATGAGAACTCGAGAGATGCTGGGTTAACACCAAGGAGGAAAAGGAAAGAGTCATGAAGGGAACACTCGACCATCTTCACAGATAAATAGACGAAAGGTTCGCTCGTTTGCACAACACTGACGCCAAGTTTGGGTTCCTTCTCGATGTTTGAGGGACTGTGTTACGGCGCCGACAGTAACGACCTAAAGAAGAAGTGCGAAAATTTGGGCGAATTGTACAGCTCTGATGTTGATGGACAGTAGCGATATGAAGACATTTTGGAATTCAGAATGTTGCTATCAAGTCGGGCCAACATGAGAATATCTAGACCTGAAGAGCTTCTCAATTTTTTTGTTCAGTATGGAGATGAGAGCGTCTTCCCCGATCTTCACATTGCTATTCAGATAATGCTAACCATCGCAGTTTCCAACAGCAGCTGTGAGAGATCATTCAGCAAGTTAAAACGAATACTTTCCTCTTTGAGAGCCTCCATGGGTCAAGGCAGACTCTTTGATCTTGCTCTGCTGAATGTAGAAAGCAGAAGAAACTGAAAAAAACTGACTCTGAGCACATCATGGACCAATTTGCATCAGTGAAAGCAAGGAAGGTGCAGTTGTAATTTTCACGTAGTGCCATAATTTGTTAATTAAAAGATTAACTTGAGCTTGGGTTGTATTTTTGAGCTTATATTATGGTAAAGTTATCTAAAAGATGGGTGTCAGATGTTTGGACAGGGGCGCAATTTCAGTGCTTGCCAAAGGCACTATTTTCTGTAAATACACCCCTGCCCCATCGGTATGTTCCAACAATCCCACCCCCCCCTCTCTGCTACTTTCAGTCGGTTCCAACAATTTTCCCCTCTGCTACTTTCAACTTCCATTGGTCCGTTCCAAACCCTCTGCTCCTTTCAATCTTTCAGTTGAACAACCCTTCTTTCACCCCATCAGTGGGTTCCAACAATCCCCTCTCTGCCTTTCTCAATCCCCCAATAATCCCCTTCACCAAACCTCAATTCAACAACCCCTCCTTCACCCCATCAGTCTTACCTTCAACCCCGCAGCTGGTTGGTCTTTCCTCGGTCCGTCTGTGGTCACAATCCTTTGGCCCCATCGGATTAGCTTCACCGCATTGGACTTTATCCCTTCTCACATGCATGCCTGTGACACGAGGTGCAGCGCTATTCCCATACATAATAAAGTGCGGCACTTCTCGCATGCATGGTACAGTGGCGTACTGCACAAAGGCCGTTATAGCATGCAGGGAGGGGCTAGCGAGCACTTTCTGCATCTTTTGCAGGTGAGGGGAGGGGTGAGGGCTGTGTTGAAGGCTCCCTCAGAAACTGGCATTTTCCACAAGCTGTGTTGTTGACATGCCCACATCGGATGCACACCAATGAGAGTGAAGCTCGCACGAGACGAGCCTGGAGAAAGTTATTTACTGTGAGGAGAAAGCTCAGGGCTGATGCTCATCTGTGTCCTAAAAGCTTGTCTGGTGAGGAGGAGGAAGGTACACAGAGTGTGAGAAGAGAAGGAAAGAGTTCATAGTGCGGAGGAGGGCAGGAAGAAAGCACAGAATGCAGCTTGGTTCATGGGGAGCTGCTGGTCCTGCTGGTCCTGTGAGTTTTGCTTTTTTCCTGTAAATACAGTACTCAATTTTAAATGATTGTGTGTGTGTGCGTGTGTGTGTGTGTGTGTGTGTGTGTGTGTGTGTGTGTGTGTGTGTGTGTAAATAAATAAATGTTGGTTGACATTTCAAATCTATCTTGGTTGTGATTTCCTTCATTGGTCTGACACAGTGTACAAGCATAGTTCAATGGAGAGTTGTGACCCACCTGATTTGCTCTGTTAGCCGGTGCTGCACCTATCTGGTCTGCTCAGCAGAAGATCAACAAGTGCGGCGCCGAGGGCGTGGCCTCCAGTTAGGTTGCCTTGCCAATAGAAAGGTATTGCGGAAACATCGAAGCATAATCCTGTTCGGCCAGTATTCTAAGTCAAGCGGCTACGGCTGTGTAAGAACAACAGCCTGTTGGACAGCAGAGTTATCTGTGGTCAGCAGCCTCAGGACCGGATGTTCGGGAGAAACTCAAGTGCTTCCCCTCGTGGTGAACCTCGAACCCCAGGCCGTAACAAATAAAACTCATTCTAACCACTCACTGACTGATATTAAAGATCGGGACCGTCCGAGTGACATAGAAAGCTGAAATTTTGCGTGACAATGGACATTGAGGCCGATACACCAAGAAAAAGCAAAGAACCATCGGAAAGCGTCCATAAATGAAAATATCCGAAAATAAGTACAGCCTTGTGCTCACTGCAGGTGAGTGACCAGAGGCAATGGTTACAGCACAGTGATAAATGTTACAATGTATATACTTTAATAAAAATAGGATCGAAAATCCTGATTCTCACCTGGATCAAGTGCAACAGTTACTCAAACACCCAGCAGACTCCCATGCACCTTAACTTTTTTTTTATGCCATGAACAAACTTTGGTACATAATGGGTGATGAAGGTTGTGGTCAAGTTTCATCGAAATCATGTGTGTGGTTTCAGAGAAGACAGCAAATACCTACTTTGGGGGTCAAACCCCCTCCATAGATACCCTTAATGAGTGCAGATTTTGATGCGGTTGATAACCTTTGTAACATCAGGGGTGATGAAGGTTGACAAGTTTCATTGAAGTTGTGTGTGTGGTTTCAGAGAAGAGAGCAAATACCGATTTGGGGGGGTCAACCCCCCTCCCCTAATTGTTTAAGCGATAATGACTGGTGTTTCCTGACTGACTGACTGACTGACTCACCTACGGACTGCTTGATTGCATAAGCTCACCGGACTTAAGACCAGGTGAGCTAAAAATGTTAGTTTATATATTTCTATAATTGTAATCTAGCAAGAGGTCGATGATGTTTGCCTATAATCATAAAGCTTCTATTCATTATCTACCTAGGTATGAAGCACATGAGCGTTATTGCTTACAATGTGTAAGCATAGCTAACTCATGTATACAAAACTATACATACATACATACATACATACATACATACATACATACATACTCACATACATACCAGAAACACTTGTGACACCACTAATTGTTGAACTCATTAGTGGCTTTTAAATGTGCTCGATCGCCTAGCGATGTATTCCCGCTTGGAAACGCTTGGTTGTTCAAGTCCTGTAGAACTGGGTTTAGGTGGAGCCATATTGTCAAAGCAGTAAAGTGGGAGCAATGAGATTGGGGGAGAAAGAAACAGGATAACAAGAGAGACCTTTAAAAAGACCTTCCCAAAAGAAAGTATTCATTGTTCAACAAAACTTTTAATCAACAACCAGTCTTGTTCTCAGGTCTTTGTAAAAACTCATTTTCAGTTTCGATAAGTAAATAAATAAATGAAATGAAAAGTTGGATTCCAGCAATAAGACTACATATAAAACAAATCGATAATTTGAAATTGTCATTTTCATGTCAAATTTTACCCTTTCCGAAGGAGAGGGTATTGCATTTGGGTCTGTTTGTTCGTTACTTGCAAAATCGAAGATTTTGCAAATATATTGATCAGTCGATGTTGTTATTCTGTCTGTATGTCTATTTGTCTGTCACCTACAGGTCACAATTTCAAACCGATCTTCACAAAACTTCACCACATGGGAGAGTTTGTCATAAGGAATAAGCGTATTGTTTTTGAGGTCAAAAGGTCAACACAGGCCAAAGGTCAACAACTAAGGTGGTATTTCTAAAATCCTCTATTTTCATCCGATTAACTTGAAATTTGAAGAGGAGTTGCAAATTTGGTCATTGAATTCAACCACCAATTATTTTTGAGGTCAAATTTGTTTTATGGATTTTGTAAGTATCTTGCTCTGCATGATGACTTCTTGTTATTCTGTCTGTCTGTTTGTTTGTTTGTCTGTCAATCGCCCACAGGTCACAATTTTAAACAGATCTTCACAAAACTTCACCACGTGGTGGAGTTTGTCATTAGCAAGAAGCCTGTTGTTTTGAGGTCAAAAGGTCAACAAAGGCCAATGGTCAACAACTTAAATAAGATTTCAAAAATCCTCAATTTTCATCCAATTGACTTTAAAGTTGAAGAGGATTTATAATTCAGATCATTGCATTCAACCAGCCTATTATTTTTTAGGTCAACATTGACAAAAAGGTCAACATAGGCCAAAGGTCAACAACTTTGGTGAGATTTCTAAAATTCTCAATTTTCATCCGATTGACTTGAAATTTGAAGAGTGTTTATATTTCAGGTCACTGAATTCAACCAGTGAATTATTTTTGGCTGAAGAAGCTGAATCTGAAGAAAGGAGTTGTGAAAGGAAAGGAGAAAAGGAAGGAAGCATACACGAGAAAGGAAGTATACACTAGAAAGGAGGCAGTTGTGAGGAGATGTGATAGAGATGTTTAAGGTTAAAAAAGGTATTGATAAAATAAATGTAGATTGATTATTCAACAGAGTGGACAGTGATGGGATCAGGGGCCATAGCCTGAAAGTAGAGGAGAGTTAAGACGGTAGCAAGGCAGAGGACTTTTACTCAAAGAGTCGCTAATGCATGGAATGGCCTCCCTGGAAAGGTAGTGGCAGCAGAAACAGAAACAGAAAGAAAGTAGATAAGTTAAAATTACAATTATATAGGTACCTGGAAGTTATGGAGATAGAGGGGTAGAGAGATGTTGGCAGGATTTTGAGGTAGCTTGAACAGTGATGGGTGATAGTGTGCATGTGTACGGAGTGCTGTTGGTGGGGGTCTTGTCAATGGGGTGTTGTGTGGTTGATGTGTGTTTTTTTAACCAAGCCCATGCTCCCTCCCCTGAGAAGAAGAAAAAAATGGAAAACTTCAAAAATAAATTAATTAAAAACACGATAAAAATAAATAAATAATTTTTGCGTTTTCTTCTTTGAATCTTGTGTTGATAAATTAGTGTGGCGTTGATGTCACGCAGGCATGATTGGCTGAATGGCCTCCGCCTGTGTCTGATTTCCTTGTAAATCATTGTACGCCATCCATAAACTATAAGGGCCGAATTTATGAAAAGTGTTTAGCGAGCATCTTGCTAACACAAACCGAACCCTTAAATGCTGACAAAAACATTATATGCACGCACACAGCTAATCGGACATCGAAATAGCAATTTATGGAGGGAGATAAGCATCCGATTCGCCTGTTACACACTCACCTTTCTCCAACATCCAATTGAAATTATGCACTTGCAGAGAATCACAGCACCACCAACAATTGTTTGAGGGGATTGAGCGCATTGCTCCTCATTGCAGGTCGATCCAGGTCATCTTGCACTAGAATCAGCAACCAACGAAAGTCTGTAATGCCAGACAAATTTGATATTGTCATACTTCTCCAGAGGATTGCATCTATCCTCATATATTCTCAATATGTTTTGGAAAACTGCCATATTCCTATCCTCCTCTGCTTCCTCCTGAGCTAATTCAAGCACTCCTAAGTCTTAATACATTCATATTCACCATTCCATGTAAACTACCAATTTATAAGCCATGCAATTCTTATAAGTGCCTTTACTATAGTCATTCTCTGCAGACTACTGTCATTAGAACTGTAGCCAACAATAGTTTTAACTCTCGCATTAAGGAGTATTTCTCTCCAGACTACTGTAATTAGAACTGCAACCAACTATAGTTTTAACTCGAGTATTAAGAAGTAATTCTCTGCAGACGACTGTAATTAGAACTGTAATCACTTCATTTACTGGCAATCCTTCCTGCAGTACATAAACCACAATAGTGTAAACTACAGTGATTCTAAGGATAACTTAAACTGCCAGGAAGTATATGAAAGTACAATTGCAATTCTAACCCCACCATTTTTGCCTAATGCTTGCTTCAAGGCTTAAATTATATGGACTCTTAAACATGCCCTCACTGACGTGTAAAAGTTTATTTGTTAGTTCAACGCTTGTGATGAGGTTTTGATCACGCATTAGGGAATCACTCTTTTGCGAATGGCGACTAACTTTTAATGGGTGATCATCGCACTATCGGTGATTCTACATGTGTCCAACCCTTACATGCCTTTCATAAATCCGGCTGTAAGTGTTTAAAGCTTCCTACCACTGTACACAGTCTGTAAACAACAAAAATAGGACCACTGGACCTGTAGCTTATCTGGGCCCTGGCCTAATATTGTAAGCCAAATTTGGTAGCATTCTGACTGGTGGGTCTGGAGAGGAAGGTTTTTGAAGAAATTTACGAGATTTTCCCCAAACATTTACTAAGTCCGCCATTTTGACACATTTCCAGTCAGGTGATTGGCATGACCTCTACAATTTAACATCATGAACCTGTCCTAATGTGGCAACCCAAATTTGGTAGCATTCTGACTAGTGGGTCTGGAGAAGAAAATTTTTGAATAAATTTATTAAGTCGGCCATGCTGACTTAATTAAAGTCATGTGACCAGAACGAGCTTTGCAATTCCTGTTACCAGCCAGGAGAAGAGCATTGCTGCCAAATATCAGCTGGATCGGCCCAGCGGTTTGGCCAAAGAAGTCGAAAAAGGAGACGGATGGACGGACAGTGCACGATGACGATATCTTGTCTGGAATATAAATTCCAGATGAGCTAACAACCCACAGACATTTTCCCAATCAGGTTGGGTATGGTATGGGAGCATGCGCCAGAGCAGCGCGTTGCTGTGTCCACTTTCTGTCAGTACTCCAGGGGCCTCCGGCTAGCCATCCCATCTCAAACTCCTTGAGATGCCGATCAACCTGCTGCAACCACGAGGCAAGTGGTCGGCCCGTTGGCCTTCTCCACTCATGAGGTTCCCTCGCTGAGAGAATCTGGTGAGCAGGATCAGCGTCAGGAAAAGGAGCCACATGTCCATACAGCTATAGCTGATGCTCACAGACTATACAGGTAACAAATCTAATCTGAGTCTCTCTCAGCAACCTCTCGTTGGACATGAAGTCTGACCAGGGATGGCGAAGGATTCTCCAAAGAGACCTGGTACTGAAGGAGTTAAGTCTTCATCTCAGATCTTTAGTCAGAGTCCAAGTCTAACATCTGTAGAGCAAGACTGGAAGGACCAAGGACTTAAAGACGCAGGCTTTTGTCCTCCAGCATAGGTGCTGACAGCGACACACCCATGATCCAGTGAATCCATGACTCCCGAGGCCTTACCCAGACGTATATCGACCTCTGGCTCACAATATGCAGATACATGACTATCACTGCCAACAACATCCTCAACACAATGTCCATCCTCACTCTCTAATAAAATGGCCATAAATCCCAGAAATACCCGCTCCCTTGGGGGGTGATCATGCCGTGCAAGATCACGTGACATGCCATTGTCTTTGATAACCTGACCCACTGAGTGGGGTTGATGCTCCACTGGTTGCCTTTTAATGGTTATTTTGGCTTGCAGACATTTACAGACAGTTTTGTGATTTTTCCTGGAATTGTGTCTGAGACACATCAGTTTGCCAAATTTCAGCTTTCTTGTCCACCTAGAAAGTATAAACATTGATATGAGTGAGTGGTTAGAAAGAGCTTTATTCACAGTATAATCTATATTTGCACCTCGATATCTCATTGCAATCTGCAAGCATACCCCACCAGTATTACATCTTACTTTCTTTTGCTCTTTCTCACCACTCACTGACTGACTCACTGACTGATATTAAAGATTGGTACCTTCTGGGTGATGTAGAAAGCTGAAATTTTGTGTGCTGATGGACATCGAAGCCGGTACATGGGGGGAAAAAAATCACACAATCGGCGGAAAGAATCAGTAAATGAAAATATAAATAAATGAACAAAATAAATGAAAATAAATAAATGAAAAATCAAATGCAGGTGAGCGACCCGAGACAATGGGGGAGGCACGGTTTGTTATTGCTTTCAATGTGTAAGCACACCCCACGAGTATTTGTATAAAACTCCCGAGTGATGTCTGTGCTTGCCGCATTCTTCTCAATCCTACTCTTCCACCCCTCCACCCCCAACATCCCCTCTCCCCCGGTGAATTTATGTTGATAAACTGTTAGATTGAATAAATGTGGTGTCGATGTAGTGCAGGGTCTCTGGGCCAAATGGCCTCCTCCTGCATCAAAGTTACTTGTGGATTCCTTTTGTATTAATATAATTTCTGATGCAGATTCAGTTTCAACACATCTAAGGTTGGGATCTAACATCAAAAGGAGCCCAGTGAATCTTGTTATAAAATAGCAATCAGCAAACCACACACACAGGCAGGTCCATCAAGCTTCGTACAAATTGTAAGAACCAAATAATCTGTGCAACTTGGTCAGCTGAGATAGTGAGCCATAAGATGATCACCGAATTTATTCTCTCACAATTTATTGTTGCTGTTATTATTATTATTCTCATTATCGACACTTGGTGGCGATGTTTGAATGCCACAGTCTGTATTGTCCACCTTTGCCTTTGGGGACTCAGTGATGCTGCGCCACCCAGGGCACACCTAATCAATGTGGTCCTGTGCTCCACCCCTTGAACGTTTGGCATGCCTGTACATGTTGGTCTCA
The DNA here is from genome assembly GCF_056783735.1 of Eptatretus burgeri. Taxonomy (NCBI): domain Eukaryota; kingdom Metazoa; phylum Chordata; class Myxini; order Myxiniformes; family Myxinidae; genus Eptatretus; species Eptatretus burgeri. The sequence continues at coordinate 54,981,000 of NC_140966.1, forward strand.
CGTCTGTAGAGTGCTTTGTCCAGCAGGTCTTGTTCCCTGGGTACATCGCACTGGTAGGCATGAAAAGCGGCCATTAGTGAAGTTTAGCTGGAAGGAGAAGGTTCCTCTTTCTAATGGCTTCATGAAAAGGTTCATTATAACCCACCTAATTAGCAGCGCGTTCTCCCAAAGGTGCAATGTGATTTTTATATTTTATCCTAACACACGTTCTTCTCGTGGATGTGTGGGTTTTTCATTTCATTCCCATCTCAGCACTGACCTCATCATCCCCCAGCACATTTTGCTTTTCCCTCTAACATATCTCACATTTATCTGCAACCCATGACCTCAATGGAGACTCGGTTTAGAATGGGAAAGTCCATCCATAGTAGAAGCAATTAGTCTTACATGAAGTTGCCCACAATAATAAGGATCTCCTTAATCTCTCCATGGAATTAATAAGTCGTCCTTTGTGTGCATTTATATGTACACAAATGACTGTACTGATTGGCATTTGAAAACAGTTGGAGTAAAATAAATTCTCTCTATTTCTCTCCACACACATGTACGTGTGTGTGTGTGTGTGTGTGTGTGTGTGTGTGTGTGTGTGTGTGTGTGTGTGTGTGTGTGTAATAAAAAAACCATATACATATATATATATATATATATATATATATATATAAATATATACATATATATAAATAAATATATAAATATATACATATAATATATATATATCTTCTTCTTTCGGCTGCTCCCGTTAGGGGTCGCCACAGCGGATCATCCGTATGATCCGCAAACTGATTTGGCACATGTTTTACGCCGGATGCCCTTCCTGACGCAACCCTGGTCGCCTCTTACGACACAGGGATATGGTACACCTATTTTTTTTAACCGGGGTATACACCGGCCCAGTATACTGGTACTCATTTCGCCGACCTCGGAAGGATGACAGGCTGAGTCAACCCCCTGGTGTATTAATTCAGTGGCTCAATGGGGCTTGAACTCAGGACCTCTTGGATCCCAAGCCGCTGCCCTAACCACTGCGCCAACACCAGGCTATAATATATATATATATATATATATATATATATATATATATATATATATATATATATATATATATATATATATATATATATATATATATATATATATATATATATATATATATATATATACATATATATACATATACATATACATACACATTCATATACATAAATATACATATATATATACTATATATACACTACATATACATATCCATACATGTATACTATATAAATATATTCATATCCACATATATATGTATGTATGTATGTATGTATATGTATGTATATGTATATATATATATATATATATATATATATATATATATATATATATATATATATATATATATATATTGTTATGGATTTCAGAATCTGGTCTGATGAATGCATCCACACATCCAGGTCCTCAGACAGTTATTTCCTTTAATGCATGTTCAGATTAGCCCCATCCCCATGCCTAATTGGATCTTAAATGTGATGCGTTGAAAAGGGTAAATGGTAGATCCCCTCTCTTATGGGAAGCATTTTTCTTTACGACAGACACGTTTACACACATTTCTCTCACAAGCACTGAAGCCCGCCCCCAATCTTCCTCAGCAACAATCTTTCGCGAGCTCCAATGCGCGCCTTTTTTGAGAGTGCAGGGGTCGTCATGGTAACCGTGCGCAAGTGGGGCGGGGTGGGCTTTGGGCGGACTGCACCCGCGAAGATGGCCCAGAGATATAAAACGAACGAGAGGTACGTTCTGAGGAGAAAAGCGGGAGAGAGGAAATGAGAGGGAAAGCGGAGGCAAAAGATAGCGGGGCGAAAGAAAGCGGGATGAAAAAAGCCAGGGAAGGAGAAGTCAACGAGAAGTGAGCTTGAGAAGCGAGCTTGGAAGAAGCGGGTGTCTGACTAGCGCCAACAATGAGACAATTCGTCTTTCCTAGTGCTTGGGCAAGCAAGTGTGTGGTGCACGTGTGGGTGTCTGACCAGCGCCAATAATGAGACAATTCGTCCTTCCCAGTGCTTGGGCAAGCGAGCGTGTGGTGTGCGTGTGGGTGTGAGCAGCGCCGCCAACAAGTGAGGTACGGTTCGGTCACCAACAACACCAGGGTCTAAACCTGTGGCAGATGATCTTGGTGCCCTCTAGACATCGACTGGTGTTCAAGGCTATTCACTAGAGGGTGCACGGCAAGGCTGGGCGCTGGCGACGGACGTCACACGCACGCACACATTTCAGAACGTTTTCACTTCACGGACGACTTTCTTGTGAGCGAGACGATTCTCTCCCTCCCCTTGAATGATCCGTTGGGTACACATGTCTGTGTTTAGCTGTAAGTCGACCCCCCGATTAGCATCTGGTCTTTGTCTCTTTCCTGGCATTTTGATTGATTTTGCTTTGAAATTCGTTCTTTATTTACTTCAGAAAATAAAAAAGTTCTTTCCATTTATTACAGCGCATGCGCTGTATACAATTGCACCGAGTTTGAAATGTCCCCGGTGTCCCCCCCCCCCTTTCCTCAAGTGAGCCAATGACGGCCGTCTGGTAGATGGCAGCGCGTAACCTAGACGGAAATGGTGACAATTGACGGAAATACCCGAGTATTTCAATGGAAATTTGTGCAACTAATGTGTTATATATGTGAAAACCATTGAATTTATTGCTTGACGGAAAAAACCAAGATACGCTCCCCTCTCATGTACGAACAATGAAAGACGTCATTTCAGCCCACCATGGCATTTCGTGCCGAACGCCGAACGCTGAAAGCTAAGTTCTTCTTATGCCATCATTCTCTTTAATATTAGCCATAAACAAGTGTTTCGTCATGCATTAGCAGTCGAAATTTACTTACAATTATGGCAGATATAGGTGGAAAAGTGATAAGTGGTTCTTCCAATAACATTATTGTACTCATTTCCTTCACCACACACGCTGTATTGAAGGATTTCACTTGTTTATTCTATTACACTGGTCAACAACAAATTTGTTGTCTGCATTTTTTAAGCTGATTTAGGACGAATCTGATGCGCTGAATCCAAAACTCACATTAGTTTTGTTCAATCAGGTCAAGTTTTTGAGATATGGCCACATGTCGTTTTTTACATTTTTGTTCACATGTACGCATGTGTGGAGCATTTTAGAAGAAGTTGGTGGGGGTAAAATGTCATGTCAAATAATTGTTTTGATTGCAAATAATTATTTTAATGACAAGAAGTATTCAGGTACGATAGTTCTGGGTGATTATGTCGAAAAGGGATCAGTTTTAAGTCATAAAACCTCAAAATCTTCCAAAAATTGGTGAGGCAAAGCATAAAGTTCGTGGATCAAAACTAAAGTTAATGGGGCAGATTTTGTAATAATGTGATACAAAAAAGTTGTATTTCTTGAAATAACGAACTCTGAAGAATGTACAATACCTACATGCGCCAATTTATGACATGCGCTTCTGCTCAAGCTTGGAGTGCCACAGTACGAACGCAAAGATTGGAGACTGTTCATTGACAGCAGCAAGCGATCACTGAAATGTGTTCTGCTACACAACGGCAACCAGTTTGCCTCTGTACCCATCGCTCACTCGACTACACTGAAGGAGAAGTATGAAGCGGTGAAGTACGTGCTGGAGAAAATTGGTTATGATCAGCATAAGTGGTTTATTTGTGTTGACCTGAAGATGGTGAACTTTTTGTTGGGACAACAGTCTGGCTTCACCAAGTACCCATGTTTTCTGTGCATGTGGGATAGTAGGGACCGTGCTCAGCATTACATGAAGAAGGACTGGCCTGTGTGGGAGGAATTGGTGCCATGCAAAGAAAGGAACGTCATCAACGACCCTCTGGTGGACAGAGACAGAATACTCTTCCCACCGCCGCACATCAAGCTCGGCTTAATCAAGCAGTTCACCAAGGCTCTGGACAAAGATGGTGACTGCTTCACTTACTTGTGCCAGGCTTTTCCAGGATTGACCATGGAGAAGTTGAAAGCTGGCATCTTTGATGGTTCTCAGATCCGTCAGCTCATCAGAGATCCAGAGTTCAAAAACTCAATGAACGGAGTGGAACTGGAAGCGTGGAAGACATTTGTTTTGGTAGTGAAGAACTTTCTTGGCAACAATAAGGCCAGAAACTACGCAGAACTTGTCAACAACATGCTGACTGCTTTCAGAAACCTGGGCTGCAACATGAGCATCAAGATGCACTACCTATTTTCACATATGAACGGTTTCCTGAGAACCTGGGTTCAATGAGTGACGAGCAGGGGGAGAGATTCCATCAGGACATGAAGGAGATGGAGACCAGGTATCAGGGTCGCTGGGACGCAGTCATGACGGCTGACTACTGTTGGAATCTGAAGAGAGACCTCCCTGCCGCTGAACATTCCAGGAGTTCGAAGAAACGGAAGTTCAAGCCCTGAAGTTTGAACAGTGGTGACACAACATGCAATTTACTTGTACTTACCTTTATCAATGCCCACCATTCAGATGACAGTAATCGATGTTTCTATCATGTAATCAATAAATGTTGTTGGCAAAACATTTTTTTTTCTTAAAAACATGTTTAGGATGATATGTGTTGACAAAAATCAGCTGATAATGCCACAAAAATGTAATTGATTTTGTCACAAGATCTGATTTTTTCAAATCAACTTAGCACAAAAACCTGACCTGATGGAGAGAAACGGATGCCATTTCCTGATTCAGCAGTGCCAGAATACCCTAATTCACTTGTAGAAATCTAGACAACATTCAGAAAGTAAAAAATTGTTGACCAGTGTTTTTAATAAATCATTTGTCGATTTACAACCTGTCCGTGTTTGTCCTTTCCTTCAATTGGTCTTGCATTGTCCGAACCGAGATAGACTGGGAGGTAATTACCACAGATTTGACCAAAAATAGTCGTCACGCACCAGCGGTTAAAGACGCTCGGTCGCCCGAATTAAAATGTAATCGAGATAACATTGGTGCTTTACCAAGGGCACGCTATCCGTTCAGGTAACTATGTGACCTCCAGTTATTAGACGGTGGACACTGGAACTCGTGGTTGACTGGGTGGCATTCATGGTTTTAAAACAACCCACTGTACCACAACGTTAATTGTGAGCGGTGGCCCCAGGTCCAGCTCCACCGAGGACAACCCGGGACTGAGTGACAAGCTGCTGTCTCGGTACCCGTGGCCGAAACAATAGATATACTACATATATATATATATATATATATATATATATATATATATATATATATATATATATATATATATATATATATATATATATATATATATATATATAAACACATAAAAATCTTCTTCTTCTTTCGCCTGCTCCCGTTAAGGGTCGCCACAGCGGATCATCCGTATGATCCGCATAGTGATTTGGCACATGTTTTACACCGGATGCCCTTCCTGACGCAACCCTGGTCGCCTCTTACGACACAGGGATACTATATATACATAAAAATATGTACAAATATATACATATTCTCTCTCTAAGCCTGGTGTTGGCTTAGTGGTTAGGGTGGCGGCTTGGGATCCCAGGGTCCTGAGTTCAATCCCCGTTGGCTGCTGAATTAACACCAGGGGGTTGACTCAGCCTGTCATCCTTCCGAGGTCGGTGAAATGAGTACCAGTGTACTGGTCCCGGTGTATGCCCCGGTTAGAATAGGCATACCATATCCCTGTGTGCCGTAAGAGGTGACCAGGGTTGGCGTCAGGAAGGGCATCCGGCCATAAAAAAAACATTGCCTCAAGAAAAAGCCTCACCCCTGCACAGCTGGGAAAAATGGCTGTAAAAATGGTCATTTTATATCTCTCTCTCTCTCTCTCTCTCTCTCTCTCTCTCTCTCTCTCTCTCTCTCTCTCTCTCTCTCTCTCTCTCTCTCTCTCTCTCTCTCTCTCTCTCTCTCTCTCTCTCTCTCTCTCTCTCTCTCTCTCTCTCTCTCTCTCTCTCTCTCTCTCTCTCTCTCCACCTTATTGACCCATCAGCGAAGCGATTTGTATTTGCAAGTATGTATGTATGTATGTTTGTATATATATATATATATATATATATATATATATATATATATTTATATCTTCTTCTTCTTTCGGCTGCTCCCGTTCGGGGTCGCCACAGCGGATCATCCGTATGATCCGCATAGTGATTTGGCACATGTTTTACGCCGGATGCCCTTCCTGACGCAACCCTGGTCGCCTCTTACAACACAGGGATATGGAACACCTATTTTAACTGGGGTATACACCGGCCCAGTACGCTGGTACTCACTTCGCCGACCTCGGAAGGATGACAGGCTGAGTCAACCCCCTGGTGTATTAATTCAGTGGCCCAACGGGGCTTGAACTCAGGACCTTTTGGATCCCAAGCCACTGCCCTAACCACTACGCCAACACCAGGCTATAATATATATATATAGATATATATATATATATATATATATATATATATATATATGTATGTACATATATACAGTTGACTAGGTGTAAGTCGGCAGCGTGTAACTCGTCACTTCGCCTAAGTCGGCAGCGTCAAAAAGTCCCGAATTTATCTCATGTTAAATCCCTTTGAATAAAGGGTCATCCCTCTGTAAGTCATCATCTCTAAGTCGTCACTTCGTCTAAGTTGTCAGATGTTGTCCATTCCCACGTAATGGAAACTCAAGTAAATTACCACTCCTAACTTGTCACATGGAACTGCTGCCTCATGAGAAGCCCGATTTCATGGAATCGTGATGCTCGCTCATTGGTGTACACCGCCTGTGATAGGCTATTTATAACTGCGTACACACGTTGATCGCACTGCAGGCAGGACAATGGCGACAAAGCGTAAGCTTACAACTAAAACCTACCAAGAAAAATACGACATTATCCAGTTTTGCGAGGCAAATCCACTGATGAAGAAAACAGACATAGCTGAGAAGTTGGACATCAAACGGCAGACATTGAACGATATCTTGAAGAATAAGGGCAAGATATTTGGACAAGTGGAGAAGATCGTGAGGCCGGTGGGAAGTGTGAAATGTGTGTCCTTTGAAGATGTCGATGACGCGCTCATCATCTGGTTTCGGCAAATGTCGGCTCAGCCAAATATTCGGTTTCGGCTGATTCGGCCAAATATTCGGCCGATACTGTCTTTCGGTGGAGGATTGCCCAGCCAACATCATGGAATACAATGACCGGTTTGAATCCTTTCTCATGCACCAGATGCCCAAGAGTTTGAGGCAGTCAAACATAACGGATTACTTCGCGAAGAAGTAAAGGATCGATCGAGCTTAGTGTTGAAGTCCGATCATGGTTTTATCTTGGCTTGTTTTGTACATTACCGCACTCACTTACACATAGGCATTGAGTGGTAATCATCACCACGATGACTGTGTGTCATGTAATTTGTCACCATACCATCACCGATGGTATACGAGTTGTCTTACAGAGTTGTTCATTATCTTTACTTTTGATAAACTGATTCATGAATTCCATCTTTGCTTGATCACTTTCCAACTCACCAACTCACCCCCACCTATGCCCCGAGGATTGTGTTTTCCTTTTGGTACAATAGCCGGCTCTCACACATACGTGTCCAGGCCACGTGTGACTTCATCCTTCACCCCACAGTCATCATAAATGTTCGCATACGCGTAAGTCATCACATTTCTAAGTCATCACTTTTTTCACGGTCCCGATGGTGATGACTTACGCCTAGTCTACTGTATATATATATATATATATATATATATATATATATATATATATATATATATATATATATATATATATATATATATATATATATATGTATATATATATATATATATATATATATATATATATATATATATATATATATATATATATATATATATATATATATATATATATATATACACTGATGAGCCAAAACATAATGACTCCCTGCCTAATGCGCTGTTGGTCCTCCGTGTGCCGCCAAAAAAGCGCCGACCCGCCGAGGCATGGACTCGACAAGACCCCTGAAGTTGTCCTGTGGTATCTGGCATCAAAACATTCGCAGCAGTTCCTTCAAGTCCTGTAAGTTGCGAAGTGGAGCCGCCGTGAATCGGACTTGTCCATCCAGCACATCCACAGATGCTAAATCGGATTGAGATCTGGAGAATTTGGAGGACAGGGCAACACCGTGAACACTTCATCATGTTCCTCAAACCATTCCGGAACAATGTGTGCAGTGTGGCAGGGCGCATTATCCTGCTGAAAGAGGCCACTGCCATCAGGGAATACCATTGCCAAGAAGCGGTGTACCTGGTCTGCAACGATGTATAGGTAGGTGACGTGTCAAATTGATGTCCACATGAATGGCCGGACCCAGGGTTTCCCAGCAGAACATTGCCCAGAGCATCACACTCCCTCCACCGGCCTGTCATCTTCCCACGGTGCATCCCGGTGCCATCACTTCCCCAGGTAAACGGCGCACACGTACACGGCCATCCACGTGATGTAAAAGAAGACGGGATTCATCAGAGCAGGCGACCTTCTTCCACTGCTCCAAGGTCCAGTACCGACGCTCGCATGCCCATTGTAGGCACTTTCGATAGTGGATAGGGGTCATCATGGGCACTCTGACCGGTCTGCGGCTACGCAGCCCCATACACAGCAGGGTGTGATGTACTGTGGATTGACACATTCCTCCCGTGACTACCATTAAAATTTTCTGTGACTTGTGCTACAGTAGACCTTCTGTCGGTTCGGACCAGACGGGAGAGCCTTCATTGCCCTCACGCATCGATGAGCCTTGGGCGCCCAACACCCTGTCACCGGTTTGTCCCTCCTCGGACCACTGTCGGTAGGTACTCAGCACTGCTGACCGGGAGCATCCCACAAGCCTTGCCATTTCAGAGATGCTCTGTCCCAGTCGTCTGGCAATAACAATTTGGCCCTTGACAAAGTCGCTCAGGTCTTTACTCCTGCCCATTTCTCCTGCATCCAACACATCAACTTCAAGAACTGACTGTTCACTTGCTGCGTAATATATCCCACCCCTTGACAGGTGCCATTATAAAAAAAATATAATCAATGTTATTCACTTCACCTGTCAATGATCATTATGTTTTGGCTCATCAGTGTGTGTTTATACATGTACATGTACATATATATATATATATATATATATATATATATATATATATATATATATATATATATATATATATATATATATATATATATATATATGGACACACAAACATCCATACATTCAACTTATTTTCAACTAAAAATCTCATTCTCACCACTGACTCACTGACTGATATTAAAGATCGGTACATTCTGGGTCACATAGAAAGCTGAAATTTTGCATGCCGATGGACATTGAAGCCGGGACGCTGGGAAAAATCACAGAACCGTTGGAAAACATCCATAAATGAAAATAAAAATAAATGAAAAAAATAAATGCAGGTGAGTGGCCCAAAACAATGGGGAAGCATGGTAATTTTGCCTGCCGACTGACATCGAAGCTGATACACCAGGAAAAACCACAGAACTGTCGGAAAGCATCCATAAATGAAAAAAAAGAGAAAAGAAAATAAATAAGTGAAAAATCAAATGCAGGTGAGCGACCCAAGGCAATGGGGAAGCACAGTTTGTATGCTTACACAATGTGTAAGCACACCCCCCTTGTGTTATATATACTTCATAACTTGTAATATCTTGAATATCTGTCTTTGCCTCATAATTCCAATGTGCATCTTTCTTTTCCAATGTCTCTGCAAGAATATTTGACGACATAATTTTCCCATCGTGCGCTGCCTTTTTGGCTGCTGGTTGCATCATTGGTTAGGGGCGCAGCTATGCTGCTGATGCAGTGCCACTGTTACCAGTATACTGGTGCTCATTTCGCCAACCTCGAAAGGATGACAGGCTGAGTCAACCCCTTGGTGTTAATTCAGTGGTCAATGAACTCAAACTCAGGACCCTTGGATCCAACTCGGATCCCAAGCCACCACCCCAACCGCTAAGCCAACTCCAGGCTGACATAATGTTTAAAGGAAAAAAGAAAAGGTGAAGCGTGAGTTATCACTTTCTCCCGTTAACAAAGGAAAATATCGTGAACCCATCGAAGAAGGTTGAAGACACAAAACACTGCAATCTGCTGAAACCATCACACCAACATTAATTTGAGCATGTAAGTAAAATGAGTGTAATATCTTTTAAAAAAATCATTTTTATTATTTTATGTGACACTGGCAGAGAAGTGTGTTTGCGTGTTTGTACGACGATTGCACACATGTGAATATGAAGAAGGGAATGGGTGTTTGAGGATGGAAATAACCAGATATCAATCAATAAGTGTCATTTTCGGAATAAATGTGTTTAAATTAATATCATTTGAAACATGTAGCTATAAATGAAACATTTCATAGCTGTAAAAGTTTTTGCCAGAAAGATAAGAAACTTTTGGAAAACAAATACTCATTTGATTTTGATGTTCCATACTCTTTCGAGAGCATCAGTGCTGATTAAGCAGTTTTTTGGCAAGGGTTATACAGGATGGTTTGCCATTGCCTTCCGAGCAATGGTTGTCCATGCTCTATCGTTTTAAATGCTGTGTCAATCAAGAAAGCAGAATGTAGCAGTCTTTGATATGACTTGGCTGGGATCGCACCCCGACCTCTCAGACTCAGAGCAGACACTGTAAACCATTACACCCACCGAGTCTGATACAGTATGGTCCAAATTCAATATTAATTGCACAGCCGGCTTAAAACACTCAATGATGGAATATACAGCTGTGTATTCATGCTGTTAATGTTTGCTCCCATGGACGTTAACTCCCACCTCGATCAACGTTTTATTGATTTCATCCATTTCATCCATCGCAAGCAAGACTAGTTACCAAAGGTGGGCAGAGGTTATTTTTCACCTCTGTCTGTTTGTCAGTTTGCATTATTGTCTGTGAGCATGATATCTCAAAAAGTTGTGGATGGATTTGGATGATATATGCTGGATAGGTTGGGTGACGAAGCCAAAATGATTAGATTTTGGTGAAGATCCGGATCTGGTTGCTACAATTATTAAGTCATTCTTCACCATTGATAGGGCCAAAAAAAATGATAGATAGCACGATATCTCAAAAAGTGGTAGACGGCATTGGACGAAAATAAGGCAGATGTGAGTTGGTTAGGTGACAAGAACAAGCCGATTTGATTTTGGTTCAGGACGGGATCTACATCCGGCCTATTGGTAGGATACAAAACGTAAACTGTTCAGCCTGGCAGAGGTATATACTCTTCCGAGTGCTGTTCTTGTTCTTCATAATATGTTATTGTTTGTGCCTTATCTGCTTGTGCCTCTCCAGCCTGTTCTCCGCTGTGTCCACCAGCTGCCCTCTGCCACCCAGCTCTTCCATCATGGAGTTGCACGAGCCTTCAGCTTTGCATTACAAAAACGTTTCCTCATACAACTGCACCAAGATCCTAGTTTATAGTCCGATTTGATTTGACGGGCAAACAAACCCAGGGGTCGACCATATACTGTCATCATGCTTCCACCGTCCTCTCCTGCTGCCCCTAGGGGTGTAGAGAAGGGCATCTGCACTGTGTGTTTGTGTGTGTTTGTGTGTGTGTGTGTGTGTGTGTGTGTGTGTGTGTGTGTGTGTGTGTGTGTGTGTGTGTGTGTGTCACGCGTGCATATCGAACAGGACTCATGAGCTCGTCATTAACTCATGCAGCCCTCTGGAAGGCGTGGTGGCGTCTCGGGATCTACAAGATCGGTTCAAATGGGAGTTCTCTTACAGGCGGTGTGTGGAGGAGGGTGAGCTTCTATTGTTGAGAAAGAAAATAGGGAGGGGGGGGGGGCTTGGACCCCTCAACGCAAGATAGTCCGAGGAGGGCGTTGCGTTCAGAGCAAAGTTAATGAAAGCATCTGCCACGCGTAAAGAGGCTGGCGGAGAGGCAGATTGGTGGGAGGTGAGTAGGGCAAGAGGGCTAGCACATCCCAGCCCTCCCACCTCTTTCTCTCTATTCCCTTCCCTTCTCATCTGTCTCGCTGTATCGTCCGCCTGATTGCGTTTGTCACGCGTTCCATTGTCCCTGTCACAACAGGTCTACCTCTGCCCAATCTCCGCCCTCCACCCATGGGACTTTTATAATGCGTGATCTGCATGTTAGTCCGTCCTTTAACACTGGGTTACTTTAACACTGGCTAAATGGACTGACAGCATGATGTTCAATGTAGGGCCTATGATCAGCGTATAATAAAGACAGTGTTTCATTCCATTGGGCATTTAGTGAGGTTGGATAAGATGCACATGGGATGCAGGTAGAGTTGGGGCATTAATGATAAACTACAGTGAAGTGTGTGTGTGTGTGTGTGTGTGTGTGTGTGTGTGTGTGTGTGTGTGTGTGTGTGTGTGTGTGTGTGTGTGTGTGTGTGTGTGTGTGTGTGCGCACACGCGCACTATAACTGTATAAAGCAATTATTATTCTATTTTTCTTTTACCATATTATTTTAGGAACGAATATCTTATTATATGAATTTAGAAATTTACACAATAAAAACAACAATATTTACTATCCTGCCGAGTCGCACTCCCATACCAAGGGCAATTTCTGACAAAAGAGACAAATATGAAGGAGACGACAATACAGACATCCATAACACAATTACAGGCCATATACAGTACATAATGCCATGTGACTGAGAAGAGGAAGTTCAGTCTGCCCACGGTGTACCAAAGCATAATCCATGCTCCAAGAGGAGGGATGCAATGAAACCATGCACCCACACCCGATGCAGAACCCGCACCAGTCATGGTGCCATCAGTCAGCCTAAATTGTCAAGCCAAGTAATTAATTACCCCAGAAACGAGATTATGCTAGAATTTCAGTATCTGGCTGCAAAAATAATTTCTTGAACAATTGACAGATTAAATATTACTAGAATTAATTTTGATCGCCTTATCTTATCCTGACACACAACAATTTGCCCTGCTGGTGTTATGGCAGACTGATCTCACAAAATATTCCAGTCCAATGTTAGAGTTACTCAAACAATTCTGGAAATTCATTGAGATGGCTGAAGTTGTACAGTTGTTTAAAAGCCTTCTGGAACAAAGCACGATGGCAGGTAAAGCATGTGTAATGAAGAGGGAACAATGAAATTCATTCATTATTGATTTCATCCATTGTTCTACCTGTCCGCTATAACACAGATCGAAACTAGCTTTCACAATCAAGACTACGGTTTCATTCTACATAGACAAGGCATATATCGATGAGGTTATTACATACACACTACCTACATATTGCAACAGCTTGGATTTTGGAAGTTCTGCACAATATGATCATGACACAGCTAGAGCACCCTCTCTAGTTATTTATGAAAGCTTCGGCCAAAAGCATTTCCAATTTAAAGCACCGAGAAACACTTTATTTTATAGGTTGGGAATTATTTTTATTATTTAAAAACTCCAATCAGTGAAATAAAACCCGTTGATCAACTACGTATAACTTTCAACCTCACATGTTTAAACAAATAACCAACTGGCAATAATCAGTGCACATGAGGACTGTTTCTCCTCCAAGAGGGATATCTGCAGAGGTAGACCTCCTCTTTATCTGCAGGTGACATGATCTTAGGTATTTGCCTCACACTCATCGTTTTGAGGGGAACTTCGAGACAAAACAAAGATTAATGCCACATATGTTTGAGTGAGCAAAAAATTAATGCCAACAGCTTGACCAAAATATAAACTATAAACTGCCACCCTGGCTTTTTCGCATGCAGGCTGTGGCATCAATAATGTGTGTGTGTGCGTCGTCCCCCAAGGACCCGTCTGTCAGCACTGGTTGCTGGTCGACGTTGACCTTATGGACTGGATACATTGTGCTTTTATCCAAATCATTAACCATGGTCTCAACACTTTACCAAAATTCCTGACGATTTTGTAAATTGACAAGAAGCATTCAGTATTTTGCAAGAACAACAGTCATCAGTGAAAGACTCCTGAAAATACTGTGCACTTGTAACGTAGTACAGACAATGTTGAACATGCTAGGATTGAACAATTCAAAAGTTCTGAGATGAAGTTAGTGTGAGGTTTGGCAAAGCTAGTTTTATCTACAAGAGCAAGGCTCATTGAAGAACACCGTTAAATTGACAGTAGGGTAGTGAGCTAACAATTGGGCACAGCTGGCAAGGGGATAAATGAACAGTAAAGAAAAAGAGAAAGGGAAGAAACACTGAAATCAGCAAGTAAGAGGGTTGGGTTCAGAAGTGTTAATGGGGGTAATGAAGACAATGGGTCATGATAGGGGATGGCACGAGGTGATGGTGCAGGTCAGGTCAGGTAGGGGAGCGTGCGCCGTAGCAGCACGTCGCTCTGTCCACTTTCCACCGGTACTCCAGGGGCGTCTGGCCATCCCCTAGGCAGAAGCCTGGTCCATCCCAATCTCCTTGAGATGCTGACCAACATGATGCAACCACGAGGCATGTGGTCGACCCATTGGCCTCCTCCTCTCACGAGGCTCCTTCACTGAGAGAATCTGGTGAGCAGGATCAGCGTCAGGAAAATGAGCCACATGTTCATGCAGCCGCAGCTGATGCTCACGGACTATGCAGGTAACAAATCTCATTTGAATCTCTCTCAGCAAACGCTCGTTGGACAAAAAGTCCGACCAGCAATAGCCAAGGATTCTCCGAAGAGACCTGGTACCAAAGAAATGAAGTCTCCATCTCAGATCCCTGGCCAGAGCCCAAATATCACATTTCCAAGTCTTGAGAAGTTCAACATGGATGCCACAGATCCCAGGAGGTTTACCCCATTTCATTGACAATCATTCTGAAGCAACAGAGTGAGACTGAGATTTTCTAGCATTGGGAGTAATAAAGTTTCGAAATTTAACAAATTAAATTCAAACTATCCTGCTGTAATCTAGTTATCACACCAGAGTCTCATCATTTCCATATTAGCAGAGATAGAGATGCAGCAGCTGTCTGCCTAGCAGAGGAATGGGGATACTCTACGACACAATGCGGAGTCTCCTGCAAAAATTGAATAGAAGGTTTTTCAGAGCATCGAGAGGTCATTTATATAGACGAGGAGCAAAACTGGGCCAAAAACACTGCATTGGGGAGCTCCAAGATCCACTGGGAGAGGGGAGGAGAGGGCTCCATTGATGGCAATACGTTGACTGCCTGAGTGAAGGAAGTCAGAAATTTAGGAATGAAGGCAACTTTCTATGCCACAGGCAAAAATCTTGGCAAACAAAGCAGGATGTTAGTCTGCATTGATTGCTGAAGATACTGTATGTCCAGAGAGATGGTCTTAACCTCTTGTTTGAGATCGAGTCCCTCCAACCATTGCTGACAGAGGACCAGAAGCATGTCCGGAGTCGAGGAACCAAGCTTGAATCCAAACTGATGGTTGGAGATCAAGTTGTTTGAAAGCAGGAATGACAACATCAAAAGTAATGATAGATTCCATGACTTTGCTTGTAATTGAAAGCAAACTCAATAGCCGAAAGTTGACAGCATCCGTTTCTGCACCCTTATTGTGTACAGGAGTGATGTTTGCTAATTTCCATGCAGAGTTCCCAGAAGAAAAGAAAAAAAAAACAGACTGAAATGGTCAACTGCAGATGCAGGTCTGGTTTCCCTCCTATTATTACAGATTTGGAATATCAGAATTATTCCTCTGCTTGAAGTGTCAGACACTGCTTCATTAACATGGAGGAAATAATATTTACTTTGCTGGAATGCATGTCCTGGTATATTTGAATGCATGTCCTGGAATGCCTTCATGGGTGCATTTCAGAACTGAGTGCTCGTGGAAGCTGTTTCCCTCACATTTTGAAAGCTAAATAAAGTTTATTACATAATTTCAATTCATTTCCTTTTAATCACCTCTATGAGCTCCAGCTGAAGACCACTCCGTGATTGCAATGTCAGACCTCTGGGCATTGTGCACGGATAAATCCTCCAGTTTGTTGTGCAGCTTCTGCATCTAAAAAAAAATGTTCTTTTTTTGCCATTTTTGTGACCTGCGCACATCCAACATCCTCTCTCTCAAATGCTCCACATTCATCTCTCTTTAATTTTTCTGATTGGCCGTGTATAGTCAGGCTGGAGCAGAATTTTAAAAAGGCTTCCTCCTCAAGCAAGTGTATGTAAAGCTGTTACGATGATAATTATGCATCATAAATTGCAGTATAACTTTGAAAAGTATTATCTTCTTTAACAAAGGCAGCACATTTATACCAGTACAGTGATTAGAAGCTCTCTACGGGTGGTTTAGTTGGACTTCTGTACATTATTCTGCAGTAATTGCAGTGTGAATGCTTCAATAGCTTTCATTGGGAAAGATGTTGGCAAGATCAGACAAAATGCTTTTATTTCTTGATACTCGAACGTGGCTCGAGGTACAAGTAAATTTAAATGTTTCCAACATTATATTCCTCATTGTTATTTGTACTATTTTAAATATGCATGCATTATAAGTAATGATTTTGTTAAAGGGAGGGACCTTTGCAAAAAAGTAAAAGATGTGGAACTTTTGCGTCGTCACATTAACATGATAGACATTATTTAACAGCGGGGTTTGAACGCCTGCGAGGTTTGAAAATGTTATTTTTCAATGAATAATATTTAGTCAATGCTGAATCACAGATATTAATCATGATTTGGCCAGTCGAACCAACATTTATACAAATTACCATTTTAATTATTTTGTGGTGCGATGTTGTGCTTTATTCTGACATCGAGATAGGCTGTATCTTCTCAGCACAGACCTTTACAGAGTAACGACAACATATTTTCAAGAACAATGTCTTTTAGCTTTTCAACTTGCTTACTTCTTGTAAAGCTGTTGCACATGACTATATTAAGGACGAGCAGGGGTACCCGGCATTGCTCGGGGGGTAAAAATTGAGGAAAGGGGTGGGGGGAGTAGGCAGTGACTGCGCCGGGGACGTAGGGAGGGAGGTGTGGTTGGACCAGATCAACAATTATTGAATACTTCACTTTACAATCTTGAGGGGTGGTCAGCAAGGTGGTCAAATTCTAGTTATAGAGCTTTTCCACCTGAATACAAACACCTTCGGGATAATGTATTGTATCACTCCACCAGGATTGGGACATAGAGGACTTAACTTAATAGATTTGTTGTTAAAGTACTTTTTTAAGCTTCAGAAAAACGACAATAACACAATGAAGTCATTGACAATTTTTTTTTTTTTAAATAACAAACTCCTTCAAAATACATATCTCAGCCAAGCAACAGAATTTTCGCACAAATGTCACACTTTTGAACTGGGGAAGAAATGGCATCTCGCAACCACCATTTTGTCTGAGAGGGACTAGCAGGGCGCACTAGTCATTTGGAGCGACACACCCACCGGGACGTCTAGTACACTTCAATGGGTTTTCAGAAAACGATCCAAAAGGAGCATCATACTATTTCTGAAGCATGGTAAAGTTGGGGAGTGGAGGGGGGGGGGGGAGGCATTGGAGGGCATTAACTCCTGAAAATGTTCAAATAAAGTCCTTTTCAGGAGATGTTAAAGGAAATTCTTCTTTTTCTTTAACGTCCACAATTATTTTTCCCGCGTTCTTCACGGTTTGGCTGGTGGGAAGTCTTTGGCCTAAGCCTTGCATGAATCGGCTAGCGCAAGTCTTTCACAAATACACATCAGTAAAACATCGGAACCATTGTCTGCAGACGGTGGGAGTTTTTCAACTAAATGAAAAAATCTAGACAGGAAACACAAAATGGCAGGACAAAAAAACAAAATTGAAGGTGTAACTCTGATAAGAATAAAACAAAACTCGAAGGACACTCGGAAGAACACATACCTCCGCCACATAATGCCTGATCCATGATAACATATTGGGCCCAATATATTTTTGAACTATCACACAATACAGTACATATAGTTTTTGGCCCTTTCTCTCAATGGTGAAGAATCACTTTAAAAATTAAACAAGCAGTCATAGACTGGTACTTACGAAATTGTCAACTTGACCTGTGACCTTGTCTAATAAAAGCTGTCTCTTGAGAAGGTAGCGACGCAAACCAGAAGTTTCTACGATAATTCTGTACCAAACCATCAAAAATCGAATGTTTGACCACACTGTGACCTTGACCTTTGACCCATTTTGACCAAAATCTAATCAGTGCTAGCCATCACCCTCCTGAATCACGTGGTGTAATTCAAACATTGGTAGCTTCTTCGGTTCTCGAGTTATCATTTTTTGGATGTTTGACCTCACTGTGACCTTGACCTTTGACCCATTTTGACCAAAATATAATCAGCACTAGCCATCACCCTCCTGAATCATGTGGTGTAATTTGACATTGGTCACTTCCTCTGTTCTCGAGTTATCGTGCCTACAAACAAACAAGCAGTCATAGATTGGTACTTACGAAATCGTCAACTTGACCTCTGACCTTGTCTCATAAAAGCTGTCTCTGGAGAAGGTAGCGACGCAAACCAGAAGTTTCTACAATGATTCTGTACCAAACCATCAAAAATCGAATGTTTGACCTCACTGTGACCTTGACCTTTGATCCATTTTGACCAAAATATAATCAGCACTAGCCACCACCCTCCTGAATCACGTGGTGTATTTTGACATTGGTAGCTTCTTCCGTTCTCGAGTTATCGTGCCGACAAACAAACAAACACACAAACAGATGACGGAAGTCCTCAATATACTTACGGAATCTAAAGATTTCGGAAGTAACAAGCCGGTAGGCGGACTTGGGTAGTCGACTACCCAATATAACCTGACATGATGGGCCCGTTCGATGGGGAATGACCTGAGGATTGAGCACAAGAAAAGTCATGATTCTAGCTTCAAGGGTTAATGCTGCAGATTGTTTTTTCGTTAAAATACCCCACATTTAGAGGTTTTTCGGCCGTTGCTAGGCAACGGAGGGGTCCATAGCAACGGCTCTTTCTTACACATAACTAGGACATACCATGAACCTACCATACCAGTTTCATGTATATCTGACTCATAGTCTCTGAGATATAACGAACTTCGTTTTTTATTGTTTTCGACCAGGGTTCATTCAGTCTATCTTCTCCGACAGTTTTCATAGGATTCGGCTGGAAATTTTTGAGAATATGGCTGAATGTACTGCCCACAGTCGCTCGTGGCCCGATTTTTGATTTTCGAAAATATAATTTTTAATGATTTTTAGAAAATTTCAAAGTCCCATTGCTAGGCAACGGTGGTGTCCATAGCAACGGTTTTAATTTGCACACAACTAGGTCATGGTATAAACCTACCAACCAAGTATCATCAAAATCGCCATTGCATTAACGGAGCACTGGACTGAACAGAGGGACAGACAGACAGACAGACAGACAGACAAACATATCGACTGAAATACTGATAATAAGGGTAGATCAAATTTCCCAATTTTTTTTTTTGGAAAAAAAAATTTTTTCGACTGGATCGACTACCCAACAAACAAACAGAGGACGGAAGTGATCAATATACTTATATTACGAAATCTAGTAATAATTCTCGTATCCAGATCTGGATTCGGATCTTCACTAACATCGAATCAATTCGTCCTTGTGACACACCCAACCTGCCCACCAAGTTTCGTCTGAATCCGTCCACAACTTTTTGAGATATCGTGCTATATATCATTTTTAGCTCAGTCGCTCAATAGTGAAGAAACACTTTAAAATTTTTCGTGGTCGGATCCGGATCCGGATCTTCACCAAAATCGAATCAGTTCGTCCTTGTCACATAAGGAACCTGTCCACAAAATTTCATCCGGATCCGTCCACAACTTTTTGAGATATCCTGTACACAAACAGACAAACAAACAGCCAGAAAGGGGTGAAAACATAATCTCCTTCACCTTCGGTGGCAGAGGTAATAAATAAATAATTTAGAATTTAATTTAGCGATATCATCATTAGCTTTCTCAAGAGGATTGTTGGAGAAGTAGACTGGGGGGAGTGGAAGAGCTGCCAGATGGTCCTTTCAGAGACAGATAGTGAGAGTGTGAGATTTATCAGGATTGAAAGACATATTTCAAGTGTTTAACGTTCTGGGCTTAACTCTTCGTCAGAACAAATAAAGGCCTTCTTTCTTTGTTCTCACGGAGGGTTAAGAACAAAACGTTAACTCCTCTTTTATTCAAGGCAGATCAACTACCATAGGAGGTATTTTAAAAGGTTAGTGGGAGTTGTTTTATTTGTTTTGCCTTCCTTTGCCATCCACGGAGACGGCTATGTTTGTGCTGAATTTAGTTAGCATATTCTTCCAAGTGTTTGACCATATTGTGATTTTGTCAAGGTCTGAAGAGAGGGAAGAGGCTGCAGCCTTCCAGTATGAAGGATGAGGGATGTCATGGCAGAGGGTGGAGTTCTCAGCAAATCGATAGAGGATTTTCCAGAGATTCAGAAAGATCATTTATGAATATCAGAAATAGGACTGGGCCCAAAACACTGCCTTGGCCTTGACAGGAAGTGGGGATGAAAGGATTCCATTGAGTGCCACACGTCGGATATGAGAGTAGAGGAAGTCAGTCAGCCATGTGTGGAGATGACTTTGGATTCCATAGGCAGATAGTTTTGAGAGCAAGGCAGGAAGCCAGACTGTATCAAAAGCACGATATATGTCCAGAGAGACGGCCCTGATCTCATGTCTGACATTGAGGGCCTCCATCCATTTTTGGGTGAGTAGAAACAGCATGTCTCAGGTGGAATGACCTTGTCTGAAACCAAATTGTTGATCTGAGATGAGATTGTTGGAGAAGGGAAGGATTTTATATCAACTGCAATGATGGATTCCATGACCTTGCTGATGATTGGAAGAAAGCTGACAGGTCTGTAGTTGAGGGGATCATTTTTTGCACCTTTATAATGTAATGCAGTGATATTGGAGGATTTCCAAGCATATGGAAGATGACCTTGGACAAATGACAGGGTGAAAACGGCAGAGAGAGGATGTGAAAGAGCATCAGATCAGGGTTTAGGACAAATGAGCTGATGCCATCCGGTTCAGTTGTAGAGTCAGAGTCAAGGGTTGAAAGAACCTTCTCCACCTTTTCAGGGTCAAAAGAAACACAGTCCAGGAGCAGTTGGGTACAATGGGGGTTGGATGGGTAACGAGAGTGAGGGGAAGGCGTGTTTCTTGGAGTTCCATTTGATTCCATCAAGTTTTGAATTAAAAATTTTTTTTACGCCCATTCTGACATTTTCTTCCTTTGGATTGGGGGGGGGAGGGGATGGTGCAATTATAATTAACAGAGCTACATAACCACGATGTATTATATGTGCAGATAAGCAGGACGCATATGTTTGCTTCATGTTTAGATAGTATTCCCAGCCCTTGACTTTTGTCACATTTTGTTGTTACAGCCTGAATTTTAAAATGGATTAAATTTAATTTTTTGTCACCGATAAAAAAGCTGAAATGTCTAGAGTCAATAAGTATTCAACTCCTTGAGTTGATATTTTGTAGAAGCGCCTTTGGCAGTGATTTCAGCTTCGAGTCTTCTTGGATATGTCTGTCTCAACTTTGCACATCTGAATTTGGGGATTTTCTCCATTCATCCTTGCAGATTTGCTCAAGCTCTGTCAAGTTAGATGGGGAGCGTCGGTGAACAGCAATCTTCAAGTCTTTCCACAGATTTTCAATGGGATTCAGTCTGGGCTTTGGCTGAGCCACTCAAGAACTTTCACGTCCTTGTCTGAATCCATTCCAGTGTTGTTTTGGCTGTATGCTTGGGGTCATTGTCCTGTTGGAATGCAAGTCTTCACCACAGTGTAAGGTCTTTTGCACTCTGAAGTAGGTTCTCCTCAAGGATTTGAGAAGAAGGGGTTGAATTGTTATTGACACAAGCCATTTCAACCTTTCATTTTGAATCGATTTGTAAACATTTATAAAAACACGTTTTCACTTTGTCATTACGAGGTATTTTGTGTAGTTCGGTGACAAATAATTTTGATTTAATCCATTTTAAATTCAGGCTGTAACAACAAAATGTGACAAAAGTCAAGCGGCGTGTATACTTTCTAAAGGTACTCTATGCAACCCCGGTTATTTTTTTTAATTTTCGGAACCAATCAAGGTGGCGGTCTGTTGCCTGTACACTGCCAAAATAAAGGGATGTGTCGCAGGAAGGTGTCGCACTGGAGGGTGAGTACTCTGCTATGGTCTTAATTAAATATAATAACATGACCCCCCCCTGGCCACTCCCGTAAGGAGTGGGTGCTTCTATTCTACCCAACTGATGTTATAGCTGGGGATCCATTGGATTAGTTTGTGGACATTAAATACATCATAGTCGCTGTTGATGAGGAATAGGTGAGAAGTTCTGAACACATTCAAACTTCCTGGCCTGATGACACCAACAGTCGAGCAATGCAACCACCTTAATGAGGTGATCAGTAGCCACAGTACATTACTGGGGATGAAAAGTTGCTGTTGGCAGCAATATGTGGCATGGTGAGGGGCTCCGAAGGAAGAAAGTGGAAAGGTGTTACATGTGAAAGAGGAGATAGGATCCAATCAGGAATAGTAAAGCTCCGAGATAGAAATGGGAAAGAAAATGAGATGAGTTGGGCAGCTGACTTGAAATCCTTTTCTTTAAAAAAAAAAGTGTTTATTTAAAAACTAGAACTTCACTCGGTAGAGCGCATACCTCTACCGAGGCTGAACTGTTTATGTTTGTATCCCGGTGATGAGCCGGATCTGGATCCGGACCCCAACCAAAATTTAATCAGCTTATTTTTATCACCCATCCAACTCATCCACCTAGTTTTGTAATAACTCATCAACAACTTTTTGAAATATCGTTTTTGGTCCCATCTCTCAATGGTGAAGAATAACTTTAAAAAGAAAAATAAATCATATCCGGATCTGGATTCGGATCTTCAACAAAAACAAACCAATTCGTCCTTGTCACACACCAGACCTGTCCACCAAGTTTCATCCGAATCCGCTCATAACTTTTTGAGATATTCTGTTCACAGACAGACAAACAAACATTCAAACAGAAACTGGTGAAAACATAACCTCCGTCCACCTGAGGTGGCAGAGGTAATAAAATCTCTGGTATTTTTATTTTTATTTATTTTACCTCTAAGGCTTTTGGAGGAGCTTGTGCAAATATCACATTAACCATAGCACATTAGGAGACAGTGAGCATTTTGAAATTAATTACATGTATATTAATAGAAAACAGGCATATTGAAGCAGTTATGAGATTGAGGCATTGAGGTCATAGGATCATGATGTAAATACTCAGTAATCAACACTCCTTTTGGTTATTAGGAGTACCTTTACTGATGTTAACATAGGCTGGCAGCATAGCCTAAAGGTATGTGCACTCACCTTTTGAGCTGTCGAGCCTGGGTTCGAATGTTGACCCAGCTATAAATTGTAACCCTGGTGTTTTGCAAGCAGGGAGATGCATTGTGTGTGCCATCTCTTGGAGTGATATTAAGCTGGAATCATCGATAATGTTAGTGGACATTAAATATCCCATAGTGTCCTTTAAGCCGCTGTCACACCTTGACGTTTTAGCCAGCGTATGCCGATGTATGAAAAATTTGGCAAATACGCTGGCACACGTCGAATACGTTATGGGTAAGTTTTGTATACATTAAGAGCATGCTGAAGCATGCTGGCAAACGTCGTAGTACGCCGAGCTCGTCGACAAATTTTGTGCATGCACAAAATTTGTCGACGTGCTCGGCGTATGATTCACACGTTCCGCATATGCTGGCCATAAGTTGTAGGCACGTCATGCGATCGTTGACACACGTCGACTCACGTTACTTGTAAGTTACTCATAAGTCGAAATACGTCGAGGTAATGTTTAGCGTACCCGAAACTTATTTCTAACCTATGAGTAACGTGCTTTGAAGCTATGTGTAACGTATGTCCAACACATATTGAAGTATGTAGACGTATTTGACGTCTTCCGGACGACCACAGAACTTACTGAACGTGTTTCTAACTTACACCTACCGTATAATGGCGTATTGGCAGCGTTTAGGAGAATTGGTATATAAAAATGGGGTTCACAGGAGGAACCCGTCAGTGTTCCAGACTCCATGTTGAGTAGATGTCCATGTCATCCGAGAGATGGAGGATCCGGCAAGGCTGAGACGAGAATACCTACTAGCTGTCCTCCAACATCAACAGGACCTCATCGATTTGACATTGTACCAGTTGCGTGCCAATAGAGCCAGGAGAAGAAGAGGTGAACGGAGGAGAAGGAACTGGGTGAGACCATGGGTCAGGAGGCGACGGCAGTTTGGCATGTATGACCAGCTCATGGTGGAACTCCGTAACGAGGAGTTCTTCGAAGTTTTCTTCGGCATGACGGTGATGTTGACACTTCGATGTCTAGTGCGGTTATGATTTGAATCGTCGAGCGGCAGCCTTTTAATAGGCTACGCCACGTGATCGTCGGCGATAAACTGCCGCGCGCTATGCATAAGTTAGACTATCGTTGGGCATAAGTTGTGAACGCCGACAACACGCTTAGCATTCGTTGGTATAAGTTATCTATAAGTTATCGAAACATTCTGTGTACATTACTAATACGTTATGCATACGTCCAACTCGTTATGAATACACTAATATACGCCCAAAACTGAAAAAAAATAGTTCAGCATACGCCAGCATTTTATATATATTTTGATACGTTGCCATACGCTGGCTAAATCGTCAAGGTGTGACAGGGCCTTTACAAAGAGTATGATGGAGAGCTTAAAATAATTTTAACATCGTTTTCAAAAGCAATATATTTTGTGAATGCATAAGATTTTAATACATCGAGTTTTCAGTCAAAGTCTTTGGGTAAAAAAAAATAAAGTTGTGAACTCCTGTAAGGATCAATTGCTTTTGCAGGATAATCATATTTTGATTGCATTTAAATTAACCTTGCTTTGTAAGTATGGCGATCTTCACTTGGGTGAAACAGCTATATGTGATTAGAGATTATTTTTTTTCTCCAATGTGTGATGGGTGAAAGCAGATCACACTTATGATTCTGAAGCACCATACTCTGTTTCAGAGTGGTGCTGCTAAAGCAATTTCTTATTCAGACCAAGGTTATACTGGGGGGGGGGGGGGGGGTTGCCATTGCCATTTCAGCAGGAGTAAAAGCAGGAATTTGTAATTTCTTCAGGGTGTTGGTGATAGCTCGCCAACTCTTTGCAAAGGACACTGTGTGAGCTTTAACACCCACCAACTAATGGGACACCCAATTTAACATCCATCCGAGGGACGGTACAAACATTGATGAATCACCTGCCTGAGAAACACCGGGATGATAGGTAGGTTAGAGCCGGGTCGGGATTCGAACCATGGCTTGACAGCTTAGATGTGAGTGTGATTACCTCTAGGCCATCCTGCTCATCCGAGATCACACTTACTATATTAAAAATATATGCTTTTATATATATATATATATATATATATATATATATATATATATATATATATATATATATATATATGTTGGATGTAAACTGGTCAGGCAGCTAAGGGGGTGTGTAGTAGCATTGGGATTCTCATAGATGTACTACTTGTGAATGTTTTGCAGCTGTAGATGAACTCGGGTAGAGTTTGAAACAGCAAAGGGCTTACGATGTCTTGATGGCATAATGGCGAGAGCATCTGCTCTGAGTCTGGGAGGTGCCTTCAAGCATCCTTAGATAAATAATCGGCTGGATTTAAGTCAGGCTGCGATCCGGTCATGCCATTCTACATTGATGCCTGTCTGGAAACTTGAGAGGAATGAAGGGATCTTTAAAGGTTTCATGTGGGAACTGAAGCCAAGGGCAATTCTCAAAGTATGGGGCACTGCACTATCCTGCATCAACCAAGGTGTTTCCATATCCAAGTCCATATTCGGCAACTGCAGTGAAAACTTGTTTTGAAGCATGGAGCGATATCATCCTACATTACATACAAATATCCGTGCGAGAAATGCGATCAATAGGACCAATGACTGACACAATACAGCAAACTCTAGTTGTTTCACCATTCCATACCACTTCGTTCATGTTGTGCGCAATTTTCAAATGCTGAAAATGAAAGTTTGTCCATTTTACAGCCCCTTTGGAAATAATATGGGCCTCAGATAAAACCAGAGGCTGTGCAAGACTTCAGGGTGTTGATTGAGCTATCACTGTCATTCCTCAGCAAATTCAAACAGACAAAGCTTAAAATCATGTGTCTGTTTAGTGTTTTGTGCAACATAGATCTTTTAACGGTAAAGGGTCTTGTTTGGAAATTGCCAATTGCTGTTTTGCCTTTCTGGTTGCTTTTTAGGATTGCAATTCATTGCAATTCACCCCTGGCTTGCATGCATACTGATGGTCACTGAGGTCTCTTTGGTTCCAGCACGATGCCTATCTCTTCAAATTCTCTGTGAAGTCTATGAATTGTCTTTCGGTTGTGCCCATCATGTCTTAATAATAAGCTCTGAAGCGTCGTGACAACAAAGTCATAATTGTCTCAGTGAATTGTAACGCTGTCCACGGAAAAGAGAATGTTTTGTTGCAATGTCCAATATTCCACAATTTAGAGTCTCTTGATTATACGACATTATGATTGGAACAACAATTCACTGCTTACCAATTCACAAGGAAAAGAAAACCATCCTTTCATGGATAACCGTGTTGTGCTGTAATGGAACACAAAACAGGCCAACTCATTTTGGTCCAAATGAGGTGGTATTGTGATTGTTTCCATGGAAACAGAAAAGCAGCCAACAAACCACCTCCTCCAATACTCCTCCTCCTCTCTTTTTCTCTTTCCTCCAATCTGCACCTCTTCATTCTTATCCCTTCTGGTCCCCTTTTAGTCCATACCTCTTACCTTCTTACCTTCACTAAAGTGTATTTTTCCTTCTCCCAATCCCACTTCCCTTCTCCCCGGCCTCCAGCTCACCTGCTCTCTGGAGATGCCAGAAGTCTGGCTGCTCGCGGGCACCGTCGCAAAAAGCCAATTTCCTGGCTCTGGCTGCCGCTCAAACGAGTCAAAATTAAAAATTATGGATTCCCGCTTTAATACTTTTTTTTTCTTGTCTTCTCCCAGCTGAATTGCAGCCCAAATTAAATCCGTCTGCCTGCGGCTTCTTTTCTCGAATCTTTGTGACACTGGGGTTCAAGTCAAAACCATCAATGCCATCTCTCTAGCCTCCTTCCACATCTATACTCAATCTCAATAACACTTACATCTGAAGCCAAATGGAAACCAGTGCATTTTACTTAAATACAGTACCTCGTACAGGGCTTTGGTTTTTAGAGTACAACATTAAACCATATACAGTTAAACAAGTGAAAACAACAGTTCATTACAGCAGTTTTGTCTACCTTGAGCAAGTTATGAAGGAAGTTACATCAATGCTGCATGCTCAAAGCATTTTGGGTAAAACCAAGATAGC
>NC_140966.1:55018407-55020907 GCF_056783735.1 Eptatretus burgeri
CTCCCCCTGCTTCTTGTTAACACAGAAGTCTTTTTTTTCTGATGTACAATATCATCAGCTGATGGAAAATGTCTTCTGCTGCGATTTATTTTCATGGTGAAAAACATGTGAAGAAGTCCTGATAAATAGAGTGACTGAGACAACGACTCAATTTCAATGACTCCTCCAGGTAATAGAAACGGTCTTTTGCATATGGCATCGTTGTCATGGATGATGGCATTGTTTATATCTTGCCAATGGCATACAATTTATAACAAGTCACAGTGCTCACACAATACAATTTGCTGCTCATGCACATTCACATCTGCACCACATGGAACTGCCCAGTTTAGCAAAAAATTGATATGGTCGTAAAAAATGGAAAGTGCAAAATCAATGAGGAGCACCTTGATCAATCCTTGCTGGCATTTGGCCACGTACGGATGGGTAGAATATGACCTTTTCCGCCACAATGAATGTAATTTCAGTTGCTGACTTGTCATTATGAATCTTTTATCAACAGCAGGTGAAGCTATTTGCACCAATTATTGTGGTCAACAGAGCCAAGTGGGCTGTGCGAAGTAATTTTTTATTTTTTTTTTAGAAAAAAGAGATTCTGTAATGACATTTATTTGAGATGCTGGTGGAATATTGGACGAATTACACTGAAATGACTGAGCAGCATGTGGAATAATGCGACAAATTAGTGGAAGTTGTCAACATTACATGTGTAAAGCGGTGACCTCGATCATACTTGGGAACAAGTGAAGTTCTAAGAGGAATAAACACCCTGAAAAATACACAAAGTTTCATTAACTCCGTTGTCCTTTTGTTTTGCAACAATAAAAAAAATTTAAATCCACATTAACCTTGTATGACTAATATGGCATCACATCTAATAAAACACCCATGCGGTGAGCGTTATGTAATGAGGTTTCTGGAAATAGTAAATGTTTTAACAGCAATTTTGATGTTATAAACTGTGTATATATGTATATACATATATATATATATATTGATGCGGTTCTGGGAACCGCATCCCTTCAAAACAATAGCAACCATCATACAGCGGTCCTGAGACAGTTATTCCATTAAGATACGTTCAGACAGACCCTTCCCTTTTGTCTCGTGGGACAACAGGACTGTGCGTTGTGTAAACTTCATAGCTCGGTCTGATTAGATCTCTGCACTCATTCCTATTCTTTTTTTTCTACTCTTATTCCTGAGGTAAATCCCAGCCACATGCGCCTTTCATTGAGAGAAGGGTCCTCAGCGAAGGCCAAGCAGGCATTTCGCCAGACATCCCTCTGCAGAAATCAAAGCCTGCCAAACGCACATGCAGTGATAATTTCCACCCACTGGACAGAAAGCACACCCAACACAACGCCCACGCTGCACGGAACATATACCAGGAGATGGAAGAAACGGCACCCTAAATGCTGGCAACTTGCAAATCGCACGTGGCCACGCCCTTTCCAACCCATTTCCAAATCCCCATTGAATAATTATATCTATCTTCTTCTTCAACTCAACCCTACACACAATAATTAAATACAATCCTTTCCCTCAATTCCCTGACACAGATCAGGGCCAGCACCATGCATCCCACCGCCTCTGATAACCACGAACACCATGCTCGTTGGCGGGTGGACCTACGCGCTGGCCACATGCTTAATGGTGGACTTGCGCATGGCCACTATACTTTATCATCGTGCAGAACGACGCATGATTAACACACATTTTTGTTTAGGTCTGCGCATGGGGTTACAATAACATCTCACTGTTCGTCTTCGCTCACCACGACGGCAACAAATGTCTCTGGCAGATGGTAGACATGCTCCCGCACACCCGCCTCAATGCAACTGCTATGAGGGAGAGGCATGCTGTGCGGCTAGATCGCTCGGGCCGTGTGGCACACCATGGAGCAGGCACATTGACCAGCACCAACCGCGGGTTGCCAGGGCATGGCATGGAGTTCGGTGCAAAGTGATTCATATCATGGGGTTCGGTGCAAAGCGATTCATGTCGCGGTGCTCGGAGCCAGACAATTCCGCAGCTTGGAACCATCTGGCTAGAAGTGAAGTGGAGCCGCTTCCGGTCATGGCAGCCGGCCCGTGTGCTGGCCGGGGCCCAACCAGAGTGCCCGATTCGGGTGACGACATCGTTTCGGGTCATCGCCCCCGCCCCGCACCACCGGATCCATAAAAGGACGGGTCGCGGGGCGGTTGTAGGAGAGTCGCTGTTCGAAAGTTGTAGGCGTTCCTGGTATGTCGTTCCTGCTCGTTGTTCCTGGTGTGTCGTTCCAGAGTCGTCGTCATTCCCGAGTCGTTCAAGCGTCGTTCCTTTCTTCATTTGTGTTGGCTCGTTCTGTCTGGCTTGGAATCGACAACCTACACATTCGCCTGCTGGCACCGCCCTTCTTTACCAATTCGCCTGCTGGCTCTGCCTCTCTGCACCCATTGGCTTTTGGCTCCACCCAAGTCCATCCCTTCATGCCTGACAGTCGCATCTCATTCTCTGG
>NC_140966.1:55025907-55050907 GCF_056783735.1 Eptatretus burgeri
TCGCGTTTTTTGACATCAAGGGCATCATCCACTTCAAGTTTCCACCACAGGGTCAAACAGTGAAGCAATACGTGTACAAGGAGATCATCCGGCGCCCCATTAGATCAGTTCGGGACAAGAGGAGGCATCTGTGGGAGAACAATGCCTGGGCGCTCCACCATGACAATGCCCCTGCTCACAGTGCCCTGAGCATCCGACAGTTTCTGGCGGAGAGGAACGTGCCAACTCTGGAGCAACCCCCGTATTCGTCAGACTTGGCCCCTTGTGATTTTTTCCTATTCCCCAAGCTCAAGAGGGTGATCAAGGGGACCCTATTTCCTGATGTGGAGGCCATCAAAAGGGACGTGACGACGGAGCTCCGGGGGATTCCAGGAGAAGCCTTCAGGGGGTGCATCAAAGCGTGGAAGAAGAGGATGGACAAGTGTGTGAGACTGGAGGGAAACTATTTTGAAGGGGACAAGCTGTGATTTCAATGTATTTTTTGGAATTTAATTTCTGTGATGTCAGTCCCATTACTTTTTAGATGGACCTCGTGTGTGTGTATATATTGGGTCACCGAAATAGGTGATCCTTCTTGTCAGTAATTCTGTCTGTATATTTGGATGTTTGTTTGGATGTTTATTCATTTGTCATCAGCATAATTGGTAGTAAACGTGGGCGGATTTTGACCAAACTCGGGTGGGAGGTGCATCTTATGACCTAGTGCTTTAGAAATTGTAATGGTTGCTAGGGACGCTTTCGTTCCCCAGCAACAACCGAAAAACCTTCAAAATCGGTACCGTTCACGCGAAATCAATTCCGAAAGCAATTATCCCACGTAGGGTTATGAAATTTGGCACGAATGAGCTGCAGGTGATGCTCTATCAAATATATTCCGGTTTTTGTGATATATGGAACACTTTACCCGCAGTGTCCCGGACAATTAGGGTATGCGCGAAAATTGAAGGCCCCCGAGCGACCAGGTGAGTGCATCGATACGAATGAAACTTTGCAGGTTCATGGTACTCAATGAGTACTACGACTTTGCCTCAGGACATATTGACCGATTTCGCTTACGTCAGGGGTCAAAGGTCAATTAGTGCAAAAATCGATAATATGCGAGAGCTGGAGGTGCCTTCGCGCCAAATGCTTCTCCTCCTTGGGTTATGGTCGCATGGTCATGAAAGTTCACACTAATCGTCTGGAATACATTGTGCACAAACGATCGAGCCGGATTTTTGATTTAGATCTTTGTTCACCCACAGCACCCCCTCGAACTTTGGGGATTTCCGATTTCAAACCGCATTTTCGGTACTTTTCATTCAAATGGATACCGAGTAGTTATCAGAAGATGGAACTGGATGAGATTTGATATGCATAATCTTAAGGTGATTCCCTATCCGATATATGACATCCATTTAGGTCTATATCTTATAGTTTCCATGCTCGGCGACCCATCGCCGCCTACCGGCGTATATATATATATATATATATATATATATATATATATATATATATATATATATATATATATATATATATATATATTGTTGCGGAAATGGCCTTTCATGCGTTTTAAATATAGGATGAGCCCAGATCCCCCATCAAATGCATGTTTAGCCAGGTTGTTCGGTAAATGGACGCTACATGTGTGTCGGGAGGTGTAAGAGGCTGTTCATCGTTGATACATTGCTGGTGGACTGAGAGGTTCTTCTTCTTCTTCCTTCCTCTCTCCGGACAATAGTCCCCACCCAGCGCTGAGAGGGGGAGTGGCCTAGAGAAGCAAGTGAAACTGAAGGGAGGAGCCAGTCGGTTTTGAGGCGAGCGAGTGAAGGAAAAGACTGCAGGAGCACCGGGAAGACGGTGGTGAAACTGAGCGCCGGTGTGGCGCGATCGGCTGAATAGGGCTGGCTGTGTGCGAGTCAGCAATCGGCTTTGAGGTGAGTGAGGGCCGAAAAGGAGTAGTGCAACTGAAGAAGTAAAACTGCAGTGGGCTTCGAGGCGATCGAGCAAAGAAAAGGCAGGATGAATCTGCCGGGAGAGAAGCTGAACCTGAGTGCACCGAGTCTGTGATCGGCAGTGGTGAAACTGAGCGCCGAGGTTGGGCGCGATCGGCTTTCATGACGAGACATCGACAGGTTCATCCGGAGTCCAGTGACGGAGCCTCTGACTGTCCCTACTCACCTCACGGCTCGACGACGTCTTGGAATCCCATGGACCCAGCCTGCGGAGCGCAACACCTCGATTTGGCCTGCTCTGGTGAACAGGCCAGGCCTGGACTTGCATACTGGACCTTGGGAGAAACCAGCTGAAACCCACCATCGATCTGACGGTCTTGTGCCGTCGACCTTACGCGGGGTCAGAACACGCGGAGGCCGCGTGTGTGGGCGGTGCGACAAAAGGAGGACGAGCGGCATCTTGCCACGCGGCGTGTTTGAGCTTGGCGCTCAAATCCGTGGACATCGGCTTGTCACAAGCCACATTCGTGCCTTTGACACTTTCCTCTCATCCATGAAACATCACAAAGCACTCTGTGTCTTGTCTGCATGCAGTCCGTATCTTGTTTGCATGTCATTTAAGGGTTATATCGTTAAAGTTCCCTTCGAAACCCAGAGCTCCCTACTTAAGAACGGGTTATAGATTAATTATAACATTGTCGTGAATGCTTTGCTTGTGTCGTGTTCCCCGATGTCCCCAATAAATCTGGCTGATTCGTATGAAGTTGCCGCTTTGAATTAATTTGTGCCGCGCCGAGGAACGATCCGCTCGATTTGGATATAAAAACCAAAATGGTTACAGACTGGTAGACTCCGCTCGGTCTCTGACAAAACCCGTCTGTAACCGGGGTCTATTCCCGCAGCTGGCAAGGTACAGGTGTATTTTGGTATCGTGATTTGAGATGCGTAACCCGAGAATTGTGCCGAATCAGCAGGCTTTATAACCCCGGAGACGGCGGTGATTAGGGTGGCGCCGAAGCTGTAACATTTGGCTGTCGAGAGTAGGGTGTGAAAACCCAAACTGGTTACGGACATTGATTGACGCACTCGTCCGAATCCTGCCACTGCTGAATCCTAAACAATATATATATATATATATATATATATATATATATATATATATATATATATAAATATATATATATATATAATATATATAGAAATATATGTATATATATATATACGTATAAATATATATAAAATAAAAGAAAAAAGAAAAATATATATTTGCATGTAAAACATTAAAGAAAAAAAATATATATTTCTATCCATCAATCCATTGGGACAATGTACTCTGCAGAGTATTGGTGCTGCCTAAGTAGTCTCCTTGGCTCTTGGGCACAATCCTGGACGGGTCACCACTCCGACACAGGATACCAGCAAGCTGGCACTCATTTTGCCGACCTTGGAAGGATGACAGGCAGAGTCAAACCCACCTGGTATTAATTCAACAGCCATGCAGGATTTTGAACTCAGGATCCTCAGATCCCAAGCCCAGGATCCTAACCATTAAGCCAACACCAGGCATATATGTATATGTATTTGTGTATATATATATATATATATATATATATATATATATATATATATATATATATATATATATATATATATATATATATATTACTTCAACTCTCATCTTGTGTATATATATATATATATATATATACATATATATATATATATATATATATATATATATATATATGTATGTATGTATGTATGTTTGTATGTTCCAGAAATACAGCCAAAACGGTGCACGATAGCACAAAAATTTTCGGCTCACTTTACTCACTATTCACCTGCGGTGCGCAGTATCAAGTTTCGTTAAAATCGGGCAACAAAATTTTTTAATAAAAAATCAATTCCCGATTCAGTCAAGTACTCTTCGGGAGAATTTGATCAATGCAAACAACCTCAGCGGTGTAGTTCGCTGGAGCTATCTTTTTTTTTTCTTTAAATTATTTCTTTAAAAATCTCAAACATTTAGTAAAGACAAAGAACGATTGATTTTTAAGAATACAATATCGCCATTTTGATCTTATATTTCGATGTTCATGAATAAATAAAATAGTGTTTAGAAGATTACGCACAATAATTTCTTCGACTTTCTTTTCTCCGTTTTTGTCTTCACATTGACACACAATATCAAGTTTCGTTCAAATCGGGCAACGAAAAAAAATATAAAAAAATCAATTCCCGATTCAGTCAAGTACTCTTCGGGATTATTCGATCAATGCAAACAACCTCAGCGGTACAGTTCGCTGGAGCTATCTTTTTTTTTTTTTTTGAAATGATTTTTTTTATCAACCGCTGTCACAACGAGAACCCAACGGGTTCACGGTTTGTCTAGTATATTTCTAAAACTCTCATCTTGTGTATATGTATGTATGCGTCTGTGCATATGTATGTTCCCAAAATACAGCCAAAACGGTACACGATAGGGCAAAAAATTTATGGCCACATGACTCACCATTTGCCTGCGGTGTGCAGTATCAAGTTTCATTCAAATCGGGCAACAAAAAAAAAATTAAAAAATCAATTCCCTATTCAGTCAAGTAATCTGTGGGAGAATTTGATCAATGCAAACAACCTCAGCGGTATAGTTTGCTGGAGCTGTCTTTTTTTTCTTGAAATGATTTTTTTCATCAACCGCTGTCACAACGGGAACCCAGCGGGTTCACGGGTCGTCTCGTAACATATAAAGCTCTTTCTCGGTCACTGACTCACCGACTCACTCATTAATATTAAAGATCGGTACCTTCCGGGTGACGGAGAAAGCTGAAAATTTGGTTGAATTTCTTTTTTTAAATCACAGAACGATTGGAAAGCATCTGTAAATGAAAATATATAATGAAAAATCAAATGCAGGTGAGCGACCCGAGAAAATGGGGAGGCACGGCTTGTTATTACTTACAATGTGTAAGCATACCCAGCTAGTATGTATATACATGTATATATATATATATATATATATATATATATATATATATATATATATATATATATATATATATATATATATATATATATCTGCTCTGAGTCTGGGATTGAGTCTAATGGTTCAAATCCAGGCTGAGTCAGACTTTCAAAAATGGGATGTGCTTCATTGCTTGACGTTCAGTATTTAAAAGGGTAAGAGCAGGGGCAATCCCCATATGTTGGTATCCATGGGAGGAGGAAATTATTGCTGAGTGCGGTGAGCAAGGCGGTGAAATTGTTGTGGTTTCGCTGGTATTCAGAGTGCTCCGGAAAGTGAGGGCACTTCCCCCAAGCTCAGTGGCTCTGTTGGTCTTGTCTAACAGTCCTGCGTTGGATGTTGCGTATTCATCTGTATGTCCATGTCCATGTGTGTGTGGAAGCTCTACTAGGAGCCTCAGATCCTGTAGAAAAAAAAATACCAACTTTGCACGTCTTCGTCAGAGTCTTGCATGCCGCTGCTGCTGAAACATGAAATCTGGTGGTAATCTGTCACATGGAGTGGCCACCTTCGTTCGCTAACACTGGTTTCTATTTTCTTGTCATTTGCTATTTTCAATGCAGAAGCCCTAGTATCGACCCCACATTCATCGCATTACAATGTGATCTCACCACCTAAACTTTGATAGTCTTGCAGGTAATCTTTGTAAATCTTGCACTTTGTAAATGTTTGCTTGACAATCAATTACAGTCGACTTTCTGTACGTGAACACCTCACTGTACACTGGATAATTTCAATTTTACACATGACTTGTGATTCCAGCATGTGATATTTGCATTTTATACCCAGTTTTTCCAGTTTTTTAAAATAATTGCTGTATTTACAACAATAAATGTACAAACACAAGTACTAAGTAGATGTATGTGGATATATTTTGATTCTGACATACTATGTACCCTGTTGCAGAGTCAGGGCTGCCGAGGAAGTTTTTGCCAAGGGTCATACTGAGTGGTTTGTCATTGCCTTTCTCGCAGTAGTCAGGGTAGAAGTTTGCAACATATTCATGGTGTGGGTGATAGGTCGCGTACTTTTCATGAAGGACACCATAGGATTCTGGGCTCATGATGCCTGGGCTCATGATGGGTGGTTTGCTATACCTTTACCAGCAGGAGTTAAAGTTGGATTTTGTAAAATGGCCATGGTGCTGATGATAGCTCACCTACTCTTCACAAAGGACACCGTGGGATCTTTGACATCCACCAACGAATGCCAGCAGATGTGATTCCCGTTCATTGTCCATCCGAGGGACGGCAGACAAATTGATGAATTGCCCTGCCTGCGAAACACCAGGACGGCAGTTTACAGCTGTGTCGAGATGCGAACACACAATTTAGAGGCGAGTGCGTACCCATCCTGCCTAATGTGTGTGTTTGTGCGTTTTTGAAAGGTTATATAATTATTATTTTGCAGAGCACTCTATACATATCGGAAATCATACCTTCGTCATACTCATCAATTTTCTCCATATTTGTACAACAATCCAAGGGAAAGGACACAAAGAAAAAGGAGAGAAGCGAGCTAGAGAAAGCTCCGGGTAAATGGCGCATTTAGCCGAGCTGTCTTCGCTGCCCCCTCCACGGCCAGGAGCCGCTGGCAGGCGCGGATTTAACGCGCTAATATTTAATGGTTAATTCGGCTCTGGAGCCTGCAGGGCTTGAGAGAAAATAAATTAATCCTGTAATAGGCGTACCGGAACCCGGTGCGGATAAAATGATTTGTACGGAGCCTTGCGCTGCGGCTTATATTAATGTCTACGATATCCCGGGGTTATCTTGGTTGCAAAAGCAAACTGTTATGAATACATTTACCGCTCGTGGGCGCGTTTTAATACGATTTGTAAGGCGCCTTCTCCACCTTTGCCCTTCTAACTGTGGGTCTTCGCCTATAGTGCCGGCAGCGAGTGGCCGGCAGCGGCGGTTCGCAGTGGGTGCGAAGTGCGAGGGAAGCAGGGTGGGAGGTGCAGGTGCAGCTTGCAGGTGTTGTCGCAGTTTTGGGGTGTACGGAATGGAACAGCATAACGCCACGAGGAAGTAGGTTTGTTAAACACCGTTTGCCTCGCACCCTTGAATGAACCTCCAGGCTGTTTTATATATATATATATATATATATATATATATATATATATATATATATATATATATATATATATATATATATATATATATATATATATATATATATATATATATATATATATATATATATATATATATATATATGGTCATCACGAGCGAGGACAGTGTTCCGTGTCATGTGCAGGAGATGATTGACCGTCGGGTTGGATCCTCCACAATTGGGACGTCATATCAGCACTGCGGACGGGGACGCTCAGTCTTGGTGGGAATTATTTCAGCACGGTTTATATTATCAAGCCTTAGCCCCTGTTTGTCGAGATAACAGCCTCGAAACGGTGTGTTAAGAACCTTTGAACGCCAATTTTCGCATTGGAACAGTCCGTCGTCTATCCGTTTAAAATGCCGAGCGTGAAGCAAGGAAGCAGCACGTTCCAGTTAAAAATGTCTTTGGCACGATGACTCGGCCGGGATTCGAACCATGTACAGACTTCACAGACTCGGAGCAGACGTTCAAGCCACCACACCACCGAATGTAATCAAACAATGGGGGGAGGGGAGGGGGGGTCATCGTGAAAATATCCCGATATAAGGTGGGAAATGAGAGCGCGTTTTTAATGGCAAATTTTGAATTCATCAGTGATATCATAGCTCTGGAGGGTGGTGGTTGAGGGGTAAGGGAGGAGAGGGATTTTAAGTTATGCGAGCAAGGTGAGCCGCATGTTCAGCAAATTCTGCGGGTTGGAAAAGCCCGCCTTGCGAGTCGCTTGGGTGGCGAGATAGGACCAGCTTCACTCCGCAGCTGTGCGCTACCGGCCCCGAGTAATTATCTCGCTGACCCCGCGGGAAACGAGATAATTTTCGCCAGCAAACTAAGGGCGGCAGGGAGAGCTGCAGAGTGCGCTCGAGAGGCATCCACTGAACATGCCGGTTGTGAACACACGTTGCACAATGAAGACATCATACACTGTACACGGCAAGAGGAGGAACAACGAACGGATCGGGAAGGGTGGGGAAGAAGAGAGAACAACGGAGAAACTATAACAAGAACTTTGGGGTCAATTAAGGTTTTGGAACATATATATATATATATATATATATATATATATATATATATATATATATATATATATATATATATATATATATATATATATATATATATATATATATATATATATATATATATATATATATATATATATATATAGTATAAGGTTTTGGAACATCATTGTATTTATGTATGTATATATGTATATATATATATATATATATATATATATATATATATATATATATATATATATATATATATAGACATATATATATATATATATATATATATATATATATATATATATATTATATATACAGGTAGTCATCGACTTACGACATTTGCGACTTACGACTGTTCGACTTTACGACCACTTTACGACTACGTAAAGTGGCACCAAAAAAAAAAAGTTTTTTTGTATGTAAAAAATACGTTATTCGCCTTACGACCAAGTCGACTTACGACCGATTGGTCAGACCCAATTGCGGTCGTAACTCCACGACTACCTGTGAATATATATATATATATATATATATATATATATATATATATATATATATATATATATATATATATATATATATCTATACATATATATACATATATATATATATATATACACATACATACATACATACGTACAATGATGTTCCACAACCTTATTTATATATATATATATATATATATATATATATATATATATATATATATATATATATATATATATATATATACACATATACATACGTACAATGATGTTCCACAACCTTATTTATATATATATATATATATATATATATATATATATATATATATATATATATATATATATATATATATATATATATACACACACACACCCACACAGACACACACACACACACACAGACACACACACACACACACACACACATATTTATAGAAATATATATATATATATATATATATATATATATATATATATATATATATATATATATATATATATATATATATATATATATATATATATATATATATATATATATATATATATATATATATATATATATTGTTACGGTTGTGGAAATTCACAGAACACCATTCAGGTTCCCCAAAGATCAGTTATATCAATAAGTGTGTATCCAGAATGGATTTCCCCACCGATGTCTAACGGGAATTATTCATGTGCCGGGCTGTGAACCTTCGAGGTAGTGTTATTCTTTTCTATCGTTATTTTAAACAACATCTCCTCACCACCTTCTCCACAAACAACGGCATATCGACAAACAACTCCATCACTCTCGGGTAAACAGAAGTGACGGTTAAAAGTATGCACCGTACAAGATCAACCATAACTCCCCTGGAATGTCCCCCCGCGCACCGAGAAGGGAGGGGCGAATGCTCCGGGGCGATAAAAGGGGTGCGTTGGAGTGCCAAGAGGCAGTCGAGTTGAGGGGAGGAGTTGCTGGCAGTCAAGTTGAGGAGAGGAGTCGCTGGCAGTCGAGTGGAGGAGAGGAGTCGCTGGCAGTCGAGTTGAGGAGAGAGAAAGTGAAGACCTCAGGTTGAGGTTCGTTTTGGCAGTTGAGTCGAGAAAGGAGTTGCGCCGAGAAGGCAGTTGAGGAGGGAGTTGGCAGCTGTTGGTTGGCGAGTGAGTGAGAGGGTCTCTCTCTCCTGGGTCTCCTTGGTCGTTCGAGGCTCCGTTGGAGGCGTTGTTGGAGGTGCCGTTGGAAGCGTTGTTGGAGGCGCCATTGGAGTCGAGAGTGGAGTCAGGAGCTGGTGGAGTCCAGTCGAGTGCGGGCAGACACACCGAGGGTCGCCGAACCAGGGCCCAGCGAGTCACCACGAGGGTGGCATGTAACCTGCACAGCCTCTCAGAGCCTTGCGGTCATCCCGGCTCCGAGGATCATTAAAGGCCTACGGGCCCAGTTCTCCCTGTTCTTTTCGGGGGTTTTTGCATGGAAGTCTGTGGCACCTTGTCCTATAAGTAGAATTGTTATAAGTGTACATGATAAATAGACAACGGCTGTAGGTCTTTTTGCTCGTGTCTTGTCCCTTACCCCTATTTATTGCATACGTGCTTGTATATGTGCATGTGTAAAATAAATGTCATTGTTTGAATATACTCCTGCTCGTTGCGTCCCTTCCTCCATTGAGCTGCCGCAATTGCGTTCAGAATAATAGCTGGTTTTTAATAGCCGATAAGATAATTGAATCCGACGGGGCTTGGCGATAATAAACCACTCGGCAATCGCAAACGGAGCAAGCTGCTTAAGCGGCTCGTTTCCAAGCAGGTCCCGTTGAGGTACAACCTCTCGGTAGTCTGCCCACATGAATAATTAGGTAAATCGACAATTCAGCGATCGACCCTGTAGCACGCGGACAGAGCATTGACAAGATTGTGGTGTGCTTAAAAACACACCCGTAACTGGATTTTGGCATTGATCCGAAAGCTACGACTGGATTGCCACGGTCAGTGGGCGCGCGACCGCCATTAGCTAAAAGCGGCCACCCGCACGCCGGAGTGGCGAGATTCCACAACACTGTTGTCAGGGAGTGGGATTCAAATTAATCCTTCCTCAAAACTAAATTAACGGAACCGGATCAAGGGTGTGCGAGGCAACCCTCCGGTTCCATTAAATTCCGAGCGTGGAAATTTTTTATTTCCGATACGCAAAATGGCAGCTCAAGTCGAGCAGGGGCAGGGAGGAATATGTTTTAATGTAAAATCTATGGCCCGGAACAGTTCTTTTTATAATTATAACCCCACCACGAATTGTGGTCAATGGGAGCGGCTTGAGCATGAACTTTGTCGGCAAACAAACTCAAAGTCGCAAAATAGCGGCACGGCGGCACCTCAGCGCAGCACGGAGCGGGTTGCTATTAATAGCACAACGAATGGCACGACACAAAGCGGGAGTTCCCAGCCACCGGTTCAAACCACGTAGTCACGGCATGTGCCATGGCAGGCGTGGCAGGATGACTACGCGAACATTGGCAAGCTTCAGGCACAATTGGGGGATGTCTTGGAAAAGGTGAAGTGTTATGAAGATTATATCGAGGAGGTGCAAATTGGAGTGGACGAGGCACAACGGCACGCAGACGAGCTTCAGAAAAATTATGTGTACGGGGGGGACACAACAATTGGCCGATGTACTGGAACAAATTCGGTGGCTAAAAGAGGACTTAGCCAACAGAGTCGACAAACTATGTGGAAAAAAGAATTTAGTAGTGTTTTCTACCCGTCAGTTGGAATATGCGAAGAACAAACTGAACAAAAGAATAGAGGAAGAGCAGGTTGGTATCTCCCGGGATAGGAAGAACTTGGAGGAAGAATGGGAAAAAAGCTAGAAAAGGAAAAATGTGAACACCATCTGGAATTGAAACAACTGAAGGAAGGGTTTACCTGAAGGTTGGAACATGAGAAGAGCGAACTGAACAAAAGAATAGAGGAGCAAATTCGTAATTCCCGGAATAGAAAAAACATGGAGGAAGAATGGGAAACAAAGCTGGAAGAGGAAAAACGGAAATACGATTTGGAATTGAAACATCTGAAGGAAGAGGTAAGATCAGGCAATTAGATAAGGGAGAGCCTGGAACAGAAAATAAAAAGAGGAGAGAAATACCTGGAGCAAAGGAAAGAAGAATTGTTGGAAAAGTCAAGACAGTTCAAAGAACTACAGGGAGAAATGAGGAAAGTAGAGGGGAGTACCCATAAGTTGGAACAAGAGAAGAGCAAACTGAACAAAAAAATAGAGGAGGAGCAAATTAGTAACTCCCAGGATAGGGAGAACTTGGAAGAAGAATGGAAAACAAAGCTGGAAAAGGGAAAACGGAAACACGAATTGAAATTGCAACAGCTGAAGAAAAAGGTAAGATCAGGCGATCAGATAAGAGGAAGCTTAAAACAGAATATAAAAAGAGGAGAGAAAAATCTGGAGAAAAGGAAGGAATAATTGTTGGAAAAGTCAAGACAGTTCGAAGAACTACAGGAAGAAATGAGGGAGGAAGAAGAAAGGAAAACAAAGCTAGAAAAGGAAAAACGGGAACACGATTTGGAATTGAGACAACTGAAGGAAGAGGTAAGAACAGGCAACCAGGAAAGAGAAAGCCTAGAACGGAAGATATAAAAAGAAAAGGAATATCAGGAACACCTCAAGGAATACGAAAAGAGAACGGACGAATTAAGGAAGGAAGCATGTGAAAGGGAGGTGGAGATGGTCAAGGAATTATGGAAAAAAGCTTCTGAATTACAGGAACACCAAACAGAGAGAGGGGATTACAAAATGAACTGCGGATGTTAAGGGAGGAAAGAAAGAGAATGGAGAATGAAACGTTAAGGAACCACACTGTGAAGATCGAACAGTTAGAAGCCAAGGCCAGATTAAAGGAGAAAGTAAGTTTGGAGTACGAGGAGAAAGTGAAAGAACAACGAATGAAGCAGGAAGGAGAGATCAACAAATTGAAGGAAGCGACGATATTGGAGAAGGCAGAACAAGAGAAACAGAGGGATAGAAAACAAAAAGAACAGGGATTTGAAATTGAACAACTAAAGGAAAAGGCAAGGTTGGAGTACGAGGAGATAGTGAAAGAACAACGAATGAAACAGGAAAGAGAGATCAACCAATTGAAGGAAACGACGAGGTTGGAGAATGAGGAACAAGAGAGACAGAGGGATAGAAAACAAAAAGAACAGGGATTTTAAATTTAACAACTAAAGGAAAAGGCAAGGTTGGAGTACGAGGAGATAGTGCAAAAACGGAAGAAATAATAATGGAGACGAAGGAAACAAGAGAGGTGACAGAAACGCAAATAGTAACGGAAACAGAAACACGGGAGATAGAGGGTGAATTGTATTGGACGGGGTGAAAGACGTGCACACACAGGTAGAGTTAGCAAGGGACAATGGGGGTGAGCTGGCGGAATGTATCGTGACCCGGTGCAAGCAGCAGGATAGCCTCCTTCAGGAACGAGGGGAGGGAATATTCCCCCTTGAAGCGGATCACGACCAGGTGGGTCCGGTCGCTCCGTGCGAGTTAGAACGGGTGAGTGCTGTGAACGGGTACACGTGGAGCTTGGGGGTATGGAGGCCCTGGGACCCCTTGTCGTAGCGCGAATCCCCAGTGGAATTGTCCCGGTGTGTGTGATTACGAGTGTGGTGAAATGCGTGAGTGAAATGGCATGTGTGAGAGAAACCGTGTGTGTGAGAGAAACCGTGTGTGTGAGAGAAACCGCGTGTGCGAGGTCGGGGTATGAGAGGGATATGGCGGTTGGTATACGAGAACACGCAACGGCGTGTCCGAGTGTCAAGGCAGGGTGTGTAAACGTCATGGCACGAGGGAGTGCGTGTGTTGAATTGCGACGAAGACAGCGCCAGACGAGGGACAAAGGCAGAGTAGCGGCTGTAGCTATTTCGAGGACCGTGCCGGATTTGCACAGCAGCGCGCGCGGGGTCCGTGCTGTGCTTCGCACGAGGCCGCCACGTGCGCGCCTGCGCGGGTGAAATCCGGTCTGGAAATGCCCACGGTGGATGCAAGCTGATTCCGCAGACGGACAGAAGCTAGGCTGGAAATATGAATTTGGATCGGATGGGTTCTCCAGGCGAGCGTGGGTGTAAAGCTCCATGCGGCCTGCGCCGCACGTTCTGTTTGCAGAGCGTGCGAAGCGGCTTCCCCGATGCGTTACGCATACCCCGGCTTACGTGAGAAATCGCGCAGGTTCGGGGTGCGAAAGACGTCATCAGGGATTCCGCGGCGCGGGTTACGGATGAGCAGAGCACATGTGCTCGCGTGGGGAACCCCTCGAAACGCGAGGCTTGCTTGGGATGCGCAGGGTGACGCCGTGGCTGCATGGTTGGAATCCGGCAGAAGGGAAATCCCTGCCGGATGTTACCGTCCGAGAAGGGACAAGGAGCGCAAAGCGTGAACAGCTGCCATGCCGTCACGGGGAAAGAGCGCGGTTTGCGAATTGCCACGCTGGTGCGCAAAGAAAAGAAAAAGAGAAAAGCAAGCCTCGCCACTTCGGGTAAAC
Source organism: Eptatretus burgeri (assembly GCF_056783735.1). Classification (NCBI taxonomy): domain Eukaryota; kingdom Metazoa; phylum Chordata; class Myxini; order Myxiniformes; family Myxinidae; genus Eptatretus; species Eptatretus burgeri. The sequence goes on from NC_140966.1 coordinate 55,039,999, forward strand.
AGGATTCCGAGGCAGGGGTGGAAGATCCCCCTGCTTGGGGCACAGGAAGGCACGAGCTAGCGGGAAGGGTTAGCTTAGTTAGACCGGCTTCATGGGGCAGGGACAAGTCCTCATGGGGCCCGTGGAATGGTTAGTTCATGGGAACGTCAGTTTAGATTTAGAATGGAAAATGATATTTGGAGACATGGACCGACTTTGAGTGTGTAGTGGGGACGTAGCTGAGCTAATTAGTGTTAAAAGGATGTGCTGTATTGTAAGGGATGATGAGGGAGCACGAGTTAGTTGAGGGATTTAGTAATAAGAATGGCAGTGTTCAGCGATGTGTGATAAGAGGATTGAAAATGTACTTGATGAGTGAGTGAGGGCCAGCAGGCCTGAGTGTATGGTGCGAATGTGGAATGCATGGTGCGATGAGTGATTGGGGGGGGGAGTTATTCCCACCCAAGGGACCCCAGGGTCAGTGTAAAGTCAGATAGTGGGTTTGTCAAATTGACAAAATGGAGGTAGTTTTGCTGTTGGTGCGGATGTAGGCTTGAAACCCATTTGGAGGGGTGCAGGAGTCCTGTTGACGGGCTGGGCGCGTGGCTGCGAACGGTGAGTATGGCTTAGTGGGCACCCTGGGCACCGGGCTAGTCGGCCGCGGTAGGCCAAGGGCCCAAGGGGGGCCAGGATAGCGTAGTGGGCATGGGTAGGCCCGCATGATGCGGGGCCCGTAGCGCCAATGGCCAGGTAGGCAGTGTCATGGACACGGCCACCCGGGGAAAGGGGCCCGTGGCGCCAGCCTGCCACGTGAGCATCGAGGGGCAGTAGCCAGGGAGGGCACTCCCCAAATTTTAGGGAGCTGGTAGGCTCGGAGACAGTCGCAGGGCCTGGGGGGTGCCATAGTTGGAGAATCGGCAGAGGGTAGTTCCTGCCAAGTGAGCCGCGCTGCCCAGCCACGAGACCGTGGAAGGGCACGATGGAAAATTTGAGGGCAAGGCCCAAATTTGAGAGGACACCAACACAGGCGACGGGAATCTTGGTTGGTAGAACCAATAGTTTGAGCGACAGACGCTTTTGGAAAGCCCAGGGGTAGTTTAAGGTTAATAAATGTTAGGGTAGATAAGGAAGTGTACCCCTCCGCACCATCCATCCCTTCGCTCTCGTTGTGGGCCGCTGGACTCACCGTGGTAAGGAGATCGCTGAGATCTGAGGAGGCCATTCTGAGGCTTGATTGGGCCTCAAGACAAGATGCTGCTCTCCCTTATTCCCCTCCAGGAAGGGAACATAGGGGTTGGGAGGAGGCTAGGAGACACGATAGGTTAGCCGGACAGAGACAATAAAGGGCGTTAGGGAGACAAATTAAGAGAGAGAAAAAAAAAGATGGGGCTAAATTTGGTTTTGAAAACGAAGGGAGTGGGTATGGACAGAGACAGGCAAAGGTGATAGGTTGGGAGGAAGACAGTAGGGTAGGTCCGAGCCTGCCTTCAGACCGGCCGGCACCACCGCACTCCCTCCACAAACCTCCAGAACGAGACAAGATGCCGGCCAGCTTCACCTGCCGGCCTGTTTTTGCTACAGCGACCTGTTCCGGCCTTGCCCTGCCTTGTCTACCTGCCTCTGCCTTGACTTGTGCAAAAATTGACATTGCACTAAAAAAATATATTTTCACAGAGCAGAGCAAAGGGAACATTTTTTGTGGCTGTATTTCTTTTGTCGTGAATTCCAAAGACTATTCTAAATATAGACAAAGAACGCGAATACACTTGAAAAGAAGTACAACACTCAAATGGAAAAATCTTTTGCTCAAAACTCAACATTTATTTTAATTCTAGCAAACACAACTCGCTTTGCTGATGGAAATATTAGGGGGGAGGGTGGGGGGAGAAAGAGGAAGAAGGAAGGAGGGGAAGGATAGAGGAGGGCTGTATGGGAGATAGAAAAGAGGGAGAGAGGACAGAGGGAAGTGGAGGTGGAGAGAGGGAGAGGGGTCAGACAGAGAGGGAGAGGGGTCAGACAGAGAGGGAGAGGGGTCAGAAAGAGAGGGAGAGGGGTCAGACAGAGAGGGAGAGGGGTCAGAGAGAGAGTGGGAGGGAGAGTGAGAGAGTGAGAGAGTGGGAGGGAGAGTGAGAGAGTGGGAGAGAGAGTGAGTGAGAGAGTGAGAGGGAGAGTGAGTGAGTGAGAAAGGGAGAATGAGTGAGAGAGTGAGAGGGAGAGTGAGTGAGTGGGTAAGTGAGTGAGAGAGTGAGAGAGTGGGAGGGAGAGTGAGTGAGAAAGGGAGAATGAGTGAGAGAGGGAGAGTGAGTGAGAGAGTGAGAGAGTGGGTGGGAGAGTGAGTGAGAGAGTGCGAGAGAGTGCGAGAGAGTGCGAGAGAGTGCGAGAGAGTGCGAGAGAGTGCGAGAGAGTGCGAGAGAGTGCGAGAGAGAGAGAGAGAGAGAGAGAGAGATAGGGGGTGGAAGAGAGAAGGATAGGGTGTGGGAGAAAGAGGGATAGGGGGTGGGGGAAAAATTTATATTAATGTATTTTAAATTGTAACAAATGGAGTTTCAGAAATGTAACTTTTATGCTGCAAATTGAATTGGCTGTCATTTCTGGCCAAAAGACTTTTGCCCTAAATGATAAGAAATGTGTTGTTCTGGAGCAGAGTGACCGAGCTGATAAATGAACCTTTGCTTAGAAAATGTACGAAGTGGCTTTTTGTCTAAAGGACACGTCTACAGTCTGGGTGAATATCCCCCAACCTCTCTCTCATGGAAGTATAAAATGTTTTGAAAGGCACATTTTCTTAGTACGAGCACGTGAGGAAGTATAGTTTCTCAGTGGCTCGTACTCCTTGGAACTGACCAAGTACCAAGTTGGAATAAAACTCTCTGATGTAATGTAGAAGTGAATTGAATCGGGTTGGTCTAACTGTTAACTAAAGTAAGAATAAATGAAATAGAACCAAATAATATTGCAATCAATGGGGATTCTTAAGTTCATTGTACAAGGGTGAGAAGTGTATGGTGTATAATTAGGAAATAAATTGTTTCACAAGGAAGGACTTGTGTGGACATCAGTTTTATCAGTGTCGATAGGGTTTTTTGTAGGATTTTATAATCAAATCGGACAAACGTTAAACTCTCTCTGAAGTCAAATAGGATTCCACAATCGACCAGTTAGAATCCTTCAGGAGGACAACAATCACAACAAGGTGGGTTAAAAAATCCACATCAGTTGGCGCCGAGACTCGGATTCGAACCGACGTTGGTGCGGTGCTCGTGACCGGAGGTGCTTCATCTGCCGGAGGCAGTGCCTGGAGGAACGACAAGTGCTTGAGCGAAGGTAAGGGAGAGCGCTCTCAGCAGGTAACGCATTTCGAACAAAGTAAAGTTCATTGTCAGATAATTTTATTGAGAGAAAGAAGAGGATCCGGCGGAGGGAGTCCGTTTTAAAGTAAACAATAAGTACTGTAGTTGTTTTAGAAAAGTGCTGGAGAAGAAGAGGAGTCAGATGACAAGAAGAGGCTCGTTAAGGAGCCAGATGCGTAATTAAATAGGCATGATGAAGCGACATGCCACATGTTTGCATTGATACGGACCGGCTGTGAGAGAGAGGCCGAGGACACGGCTGAGACGCCGAGATAGGGTTAAAATAGATAAACATTGTAAGTTACCTGTTTGTAAGAGTTTTAAGAGTTTTAAGAGTTACTTTTTGTTCATTGAGCTCACTGGAAGTTTGTTGGCAGTGAGGTTGTTATATTATATTGTGTGGAGGTTTTACAGATTTGTAAATGCAATGATTTGCACGAAACGTTTTGTAAAGTGCAGGAGATGATTAACCAGCTGGGAGCATGGTGGGTGATTTGCATTGAGATGCATGCGTTCCTGAGAGTAAAAAAAAAATGGAACTTGTGCGATTCCAATATTCACTGCAATGAAACGTGTTCTGTTGGGATTTTGACGATATTTTAACTCGTGCTGAGTTGAGCTGTGGGTCTGTTTGAAATGGCATGTTATACATTCTTGGCGTTGTATTTCCACGCGAAGGTCGCAAACTACACTGTGTGAGACCCCCTCCACTCGATCTGTGGGGGGTGGCCTATCTTTACACTGAGTCTTTGTTCGAGCCTTTGCTTTAGGTGTGAAATTCGATTCATATGCAGATTCAAGAGGATGAGATAGAAATGTGATTGGTATTTGTCACGTGATCACACGCGAGTCTATGAGAGGCAATGCTGTCTAGTGTATGTGTTGAAGCCATGACAGAGTAATGCTAAACTGTGGGTTTTGCCTGTCAGAGTTTTTTTTCCTTTTTCTTCCCACTGGATGTGGAGAGAACTTCCTGTTCCTTGTTCCTTGGTGTTTGTGGCGCACCCTCTCGACTGAATCTGTTTAAAGTGAAGTCCATTTAGGAAAAAGTGTTGAAGTTTTATTTTACAACCATCGGGATTTTGAATAAATTGTGAAATAACAATTGTGAATGTGGATATACTGTATGTGATTAAATGTAGAAACGTGATGTGGAATGATTTTAATGATTTGATGATGTTTAGCACGTGGGGCAATTCACAGATAATAGATGATTCCCTCGGATGGACGTTGAAATATTGTTTTATTCGTCTGCGAATGTTGAGGTTACCTGAACTTGTGCTGGGAAGGCAATGGCAAACAACCTAGTGTAACCCTTTGATCGATTCAGTCAAGGTAAATTCATGATTTAATTTGATAGATGCTGAAGATTTAATTTTTCATTTATGGATTTTAGCTGCATGTGTAGACAGAGTGTTTGAGCTGCAATATAAATGATATTCTCCTGATAACAGATTTGACAAGTGATTTGACAATTTTTGAACAACTGTTTAAAATGATTTATTTGTTTTGATAAAGGAAAATGGATTCGTAATTGAGAAGGTCGGAGGAAGTGATAGATGGTTTGTGTATGTGAATTGGAAAAATGGCAGCATGTTTGCTGTTTTGGTGAGAGAGAAGTGGATAGATGGAGAAATGTCAGAGATTTAAAATGTCGATGGAAATAGCAAATGAGATGGATGTTTTGAGTATACGTACAACTGGGATTTCTGTATATTTTAGCATGTTGTTTTGGGAAATAACAAGGAAAGGGATTAAAATATTGATATGACATATAATGCAAGTTAAATGCTTCCATAAGAATCTTTGTTAGTATTGTAGAACTACATGTGCCCATGACATTTATTTATTGGTGTTTAATTGATGCTTTGTTTGTTTCGGAGTGTTGAAAGCAGTCTTTGAAGCAATGTACGATTTCATCTAAATGAAGTTTGGAATGAAATTCCACACAAAGATTGGACGATGGGAGAACCCAGATTTGGGTGATTGAGCATTCAACACATGATTATATGCCTCCCCTTCCTGAGGAGATAAGATGGAGCAATGTGGGAAAAGAAAGAAAAAACCCACTGAGGAGAAGGTTGAGCAAAGTCTTAACGTCGGCGTTGTGTGGTGCCTGCATGGAGGAATGTTCTCAGCCACACTCTCGATTGCCGCTCTGCAAATACATCGTGAACTTGCTGTGGTTGCTTCAATGTACGACAGGCCTGGAGTTCCACACTGCGCTCCTTCAACCCAGTGTCCGGCCCAAACTTGTACTTGCCCACATCTACCTGCTCCTCAGCTCAAGGAGTGCTTCGATTGTGTTTCCCGTTGGGTGCCGCTCTATCCACACCCTGACCTGTTTATCTTCTGACTTCGGGTAGCATGTTTCCAATGTGTGACATGCTGATGAAAAGGCCATAAATTAAATGGAAACTCACTCATTTTCTGATATGAGCACTCGCTGCCATTGTTGATTGAACTTGAATAATGGAAATCTTTTCTCCTTCAGGAATGGGACATGGTAATCATGTGTAAGAAAAATTATTCAAATTTTCCTTAAAAAAAAAAAAACGAGGGAGTGTGGGGGAAAAATTTATATTAATGTATTTTAAATTGTAACAAATGGAGTTTCAGAAATGTAACTTTTATGCTGCAAATTGAATTGGCTGTCATTTCTGGCCAAAAGACTTTTGCCCTAAATGATAAGAAATGTGTTGTTCTGGAGCAGAGTGACCGAGCTGATAAATGAACCTTTGCTTAGAAAATGTACGAAGTGGCTTTTTGTCTAAAGGACACGTCTACAGTCTGGGTGAATATCCCCCAACCTCTCTCTCATGGAAGTATAAAATATTTTGAAAGGCACATTTTCTTAGTACGAGCACGTGAGGAAGTATAGTTTCTCAGTGGCTCGTACTCCTTGGAACTGACCAAGTACCAAGTTAGAATAAAACTCTCTGATGTAATGTAGAAGTGAATTGAATCGGGTTGGTCTAACTGTTAACTAAAGTAAGAATAAATGAAATAGAACCAAATAATATTGCAATCAATGGGGATTCTTAAGTTCATTGTACAAGGGTGAGAAGTGTATGGTGTATAATTAGGAAATAAATTGTTTCACAAGGAAGGACTTGTGTGGACATTAGTTTTATCAGTGTCGATAGGGTTTTTTGTAGGATTTTATAATCAAATTGGACAAACGTTAAACTCTGTCTGAAGTCAAATATGATTCCACAATCGACCAGTTAGAATCCTTCAGGAGGACAACGATCACAACAAGGTGGGTTAAAAAATCCACATCAGGGGGTGGGAGAGAGAGGGATAGGGGGTGGGAGAGAGAGGGATAGGGGGTGGGAGACAGAGGGAAATGGGGTGGGGGAGAAAGAGGGAGAGAGGAGGGAGGGAAGGATAGTGGAGTGATGCAGGCGTGGTGAACAGCAGGGAGAGAAGACAGAGGGGAGGGGAGGTGGAGAGGGAGAGAGGGAGAGGAGTCAGAGAGAGGGAGAGGGTTGGGAGGGAAGGAGTGGGATAGAGAGGGATCAGTGTAGGAGAGAGAGGGAGAGGGGGGGGAGAGAGAGGGGAGGGGGGGGGAGAGAGAAGGATGGGGTGTGGGAGAGAGAGGGATAGGGGGTGGGAGAGAGAGGGATAGGGGTGGGAGACAGAGGGAAATGGGGTGGGGGAGAAAGAGGGAGAGAGGAGGGAGGGAAGGATAGTGGAGGGATGGAGGGGAGGTGAAGAGGAGGGAGAGAAGACAGAGGGGAGGGGAGGTGGAGAGGGAGAGGAGTCAGAGAGAGGGAGAGGGTTGGGAGGGAAGGAGTGGGATAGAGAGGGATCAGTGTAGGAGAGAGAGGGATAGGGGTGGGAGAGAGAGGGATAGGGGTGGGAGAGAGAGGGATAGGGGTGGGAGAGAGAGGGATAGGGGTGGGAGAGAGAAGGATAGGGTGTGGGAGAGAGAGGGATAGGGGTGGGAGAGAGAGGGATAGGGGGTGGGAGAGAGAGTGATAGGGGTGGGAGAGAGAGGGATAGGGGGTGGGAGACAGAGGGAAATGGGGTGGGGGAGAAAGAGGGAGAGAGGAGGGAGGGAAGGATAGTGGAGGGATGGAGGGGAGGTGAAGAGGAGGGAGAGAAGACAGAGGGGAGGGGAGGTGGAGAGGGAGAGAGGGAGAGGAGTCAGAGAGAGGGAGAGGGTTGGGAGAGAAGGAGTGGGATAGAGAGGGATCAGTGTAGGAGAGAGAGGGATAGGGGTGGGAGAGAGAGGGATAGGGGTGGGAGAGAGAGGGATAGGGGTGGGAGAGAGAGGGATAGGGGTGGGGAGAGAGGGATAGGGGTGGGAGAGAGAGGGATAGGGGTGGGAGAGAGAGAGGGATAGGGGTGAGAGAGAGAGGGGGGATAGGGGTGGGAGAGAGAGGGATAGGGGTGGGAGAGAGAGAGGGATAGGGGTGGGAGAGAGAGGGATAGGGGTGGGAGAGAGAGAGAGGGATAGGGGTGGGAGAGAGAGAGAGGGATAGGGGTGGGAGAGAGAGAGGGATAGGGGTGGGGAGAGAGAGGGATAGGGGTGGGGGAGAGAGAGGGATAGGGGTGGGAGAGAGAGATGAGGGTGGGAGAGAGAGGGATGAGGATGGGAGAGAGAGGGATGAGGGTGGGATAGAGAGGGATCGGGGTGGGATTGAGAGGGATCGGGGTGGGAGAGAGAGGGATAGGGGTGGAGAGAGAGAGAGGGATAGGGGTGGGAGAGAGAGAGAGAGGGGGATAGGGGTGGGAGAGAGAGAGAGAGGGATAGGGGTGAGAGAGAGAGAGATAGGACTGGGAGAGAGAGAGGGATAGGAATGGGAGAGAGAGAGAGATAGGGGTGGGGGAGAGAGAGGGATAGGGGTGGGGGAGAGAGAGGGATAGGGGTGGGAGAGAGAGGGATGAGGGTGGGAGAGAGAGGGATAGGGGTGGGAGAGAGAGAGGGATAGGGGTGAGAGAGAGAGAGGGGGATAGGGGTGGGAGATAGAGAGAGAGGGATAGGGGTGGGAGAGAGAGAGGGATAGGGGTGGGAGAGAGAGAGGGATAGGGGTGGGAGAGAGAGAGGGATAGGGGTGGGGAGAGAGAGGGATAGGGGTGGGGCAGAGACAGCGATAGGGGTGGGAGAGAGAGGGATGAGGGTGGGAGAGAGAGAGGGATGAGGATGGGAGAGAGAGGGATGAGGGTGGGATAGAGAGGGATCGGGGTGGGATTGAGAGGGATCGGGGTGGGATAGAGAGGGATCTGTGTGGGAGAGAGAGGGATTGGGGTAGGAGAGAGAGGGATAGGGGTGGGACAGAGAGGGATAGGGGTCGGACAGCGAGGAATAGCCGTGGGAAGAGAGGAATAGCTGTGGGACAGAGAGAGATATGGGTGGGACAGAAAGGGATAAGGGTGAGAGAGGCAGAGGGGTGGGATAGGGGTGATAGAGGTAGTGGGGTGAGAGAGCGAGTGGGGAGTGAGGGGAAGGGGAGGAGGAGGGGGGGATTCCAGCAGATGTGATGCACAGTTGAACGTCCATCTGAGAGATGGCACACATGTTAATTAATCACCCTGCTTGTGAAACACCGGTATGACAGTTTATAGTCGAGTCAGGATAGGAACCCCAGGCGAGACAGCTTTGAGCGAGCATGCGTACTTCTCGGCTCTCCTGCCGTGATCTGGCGATTCATTGCTTTTAAAAGCTGAATTGATCCGAGCAGCAGCTCCGACTGCTAAGACAAAACAAAAAAAACAACCTTTCATTTGGCCAATTGGCACATTCTTTGATACAATCCTCTCCTCGACCTCCGCAGAGTTGTATGGTGGAGGCAGGGGGTTGGTCGGAGGACAGCATGAGAGGAGGGAAGGGAAGGCAGTGTGGGGGTGGGTTAAGGCAGCGTGAGGGGAGGGGGGGAGGAAGCGCGGGGGGGGTGGAGAGGCAGCATGATGGGGGGAGGCAGCATGATGGGGGGCAGGGGAGGCAGCGCGAGGGGGCAGGAAAGGCAGTGTGAGGGGTGGGGGAGGAAACTTGAGGGGTGAATGCAGTGTGAGGGGCAGGAAGGCAGTGCGAGGAGGAGGTGAAGGCAGCGAGATGAGGGGTGGGCAGGGCGACGTGAGGAAAGACAGTGTGAGGGGAGGGCAGGGCAGTGGGGGGAGGGCAGCATGGGGGGCAGTGTGGGGGAGAGAAGCACGAGTGGGGGAGAGAAGCACGAGTTGGGGGAGAGGGCAGCACGAGTGGGGGTAGAGGGAAATGCAACGGGAGGCAGCAGGTGGGAAGGGGGTGGAATGGGAAGGAGGTGTGAGAGGAGGGAATGGAAAAGAAGTGTGAGAGGGAATGGAAAAGCAGTGTAAGGGGAGGGAATGGGAAGGCAGCATGAGGGCAGGGAATGGGAAGGCAGCATGAGGGCAGGGAATGGGAAGGTTGCATGAGTGCAGGGAATGGGAAAGCAGTGTGAGGGGAGGGAATCGGAAGGCAGTGTGAGAAGAGGGAATGGGAAGGCAGTGTGAGGAGAGGGAATGGGAACGAAGTGTGAGGAGAGGGAATGGTAACAATGTGTGAGGGGTTGGGAATGGAAATGGGAAGGCAGTGTGAGGGGAGGGAATGGGAAGAAAGTGTGAGGGAAGGGAATGGGAAGAAAGGGAAGGCAGTGTGATGGAAAGGGAAGGGGAAAGCAGTGTGAGTGGAGGGAATGGGAAGGCAGCATACCAGGGCATTTCCGGGCGATAAAACGTGCTCGAGCAGCAGCATTTTCTTTCTAACCGCCGTGTTCTATATAAAACCGAGTGGTCGCATTTAAAAATCAAAACGAATGTTTTGTATTTGTTAAAGACCTGCCTGCATGCAGTCCCCCAATGCATTCCTCCAACCTCCTCACGGTCCACCCGAAACGTGCACATACACCGGCAATAAACTCAACCTTTCACTCGCACACATGCACGGATTTCCTCACACCCACACTGCACGGTGGCACGTCCCACATGGCTTTGATGCCGCAGCACATCTGCTCGCCGCGAGGCTTCGGCGCTGCAGTACATTATTCATGAGGCGGCCGCATAACCTCCCCCGCAGCGCCATGCACCACGGGCCCGAGTTCGAGTTCAGATCATGCACCACGAAACCCGCACATCGCACACATGTAACCAAGAACAGGCGTGCACATACCCCAAGGAGAGTCATTTGTTCCCATTTCTACCACGTCCATGTGTGCTGTCGACGTTCCTCTTGGCTTGCAGAAAATAACGACTATGAATATATTGCAGGAACTATTAGTCTATTTCCATTAATATTTTGTAATGAAAGCACGCACAAAACGGTGCAAAGCAATACAAAGCCTCTTCACTTGCAGCAACAAAAAAGTTCCTCTTCACTTGCAGAAAATACTGACTATGAATATATTGGCGGATCAATAATAGCATATTTATATTAATATTTTGTAATGTTAGCAAATCGCACAAAATGAAAACAGCAAACTGCGTATGTAATTGCCGAAAAAGAGGACCCCTGTCGACTGTGTCGTTATGGATTGCAAAACCAGGTTTTGAAGCACGGCGTTTCACTCAATGAAGTTGCACTTTCTGCAGATTCCATAATTTTTTCTTCACTCAATACA
>NC_140966.1:55058407-55118407 GCF_056783735.1 Eptatretus burgeri
GACGGCGCCGACAACACATATCCAAAACCAAGAAAAAGAACAGAGAACCCTCAAGGATGAGGCGGGCCTGAGGCCGAGACCGGGTCGGGCCTACCCGTCTGGTGATGAGACGCGGAGCGGCGATGGTGCCTCAACTCCGCGGGCCTCGCGGGCAGTGTCTGGTAGGGGGTGGGAAAGGGGCCCCTTGGTCGCACTATCTCAGCACGGGGGGAAACAGGAGGGGGTTGCTGATGCTCGGGGTATAGAGGATTCCTACTCTGCCTCGAGTCCCGCGACGAGCGTCTCCACCTCGGCCAGGTCGCGCTGTCGGCCTCCCTGGGGTGCAGCTCCCTGCACGACGCGAGCACCCCCTCGTCTGCCCTCGCCGCCTCTCCACAGCTCCGTCCCCTCCGCTCCGACTCCAACGCACACGATGACGACCAGCTCCTTCTTGCTCCTTCTTCCCAACTCCACCGCCCGCGAAGTCTTAACTCTCTGTTCTCTTGACTGACGAACACGGTCGCTTATATAAGCCCCGTGGCTTCGCTCTCTCATCTTTGACCCCCTCCCTTCGACCTTTCACCTCGCTCCCCATTGGCCCGAGAAAAAGTGGGCGTGAATGCATTTTGATCCATAAATTTGCATATAGCGATCGCCCTCCAACGCCCTGAAGGCGGGGCCAAATCGCCCCTCGCTCACCGATTGAACGGAACAAAAGTGGGCGTGTGTCGTTTTTGATCCGTTTTTGAAGCTGAAAATCCGTGGTTTTGTACACGCTGTTCGGCGCACGCCCTGCACGAGTCCAACACCGGTACCCACAAGCGGCGCAAGAACGGTGGCGATGCGACGGTTGCGAGGTGTGACGTGAAGCGGCGCCGCGGTGGGTGGTTGATGTTGTGGTTGTAACAATGGCGGTTGGTCCAAATTAAAGATAGTAAAAGAAAAACGGCTATCCTGAAGAGTCGCAGCACGCATAAATGACATGTATTCCCACTAGACAACAGGTTTGGGCCTAACTACACATGTACTTACCGAGATACCTCACCGAAGGGACCTGAATGGTGGTTTGCGAATTTGGTAACCACAACACTACCCCCTCCCCTTTTTACAGACTCGTCCCGAGTCGTCAAATTTTCGTGTGCCATCATGTGTAGTTTTCCCCTAGTACATTTTACCTACGGATCCCTGAGTGCGACATTCATGGTATTCGTGTCCCCAAAATAAATAACCTGAGGGCTGCGTAACTATCTAAACAAACTCACTCACACGGATGACTTAAATAAAATTGCCGGCGCTAAGACAAACATGCCGGGGGCGCACTCATATGTACAGTACATCTTAACCTTAACTTACAAATTTTACACTAAACCATGGCCCAGGATCACTGAACTCTGCAAAAGAAAAGCAGTTAGCAGGGAGCCAGGCTGCTCGCATGCAGTCTCTGGCTCAAAACAATGCAGGTGACAGGGAACGTGGCTGGCTGCTCACACGCAGTCCAAGGCCTTCCCTTTTGAACTGAACGCAGTGAACCACAACGGTGCATGGGCTGCACAACCGTTGTCTCCGTGCCAGCTCAAGTGGCACACGCAATGAACACAACGAATGGATGGATGAATGGTTTGAACTGAACGCAGTGAACCACAACGGTGCATGGGCTGCACAACGCAGTCTCCGTGCCAGCTCAAGTGGCACACGCAATGAACACTACAAATGGATGGGTGAATGGATGGACGCAAACACGGTGCACGGGCCGCCACTGCAGGCCCGTGTTGTAGCTGCCAACAGGGCAGTTCTCGCAGCTTGCAAACTGTTGCCTTGCGGATCCTGGCGCACATGGAAATGAACATGGGGGGGGGGGGCAAAGCAAAAATTGAACGGGGCTGGTGAACAGGGGCAGTGGGCATGGCATGGCAAAGGCTGCAGGCAAACACAGCCCGCAGAAGAAGGCCGCTGCAGGCAAACACAGCCGGCAGATGAACTGGCCGGCACAGGCCTTGAAGAAAAACAGCCAGCCGGCAGATGAAGTGGGCCGGCACAGGCCTTGCAGCACAGCAGCTGCAGACGATCCAGCCGGCACAGGCCTTGCAGCAAAACAACAGCTGCCGATGAAGTGGGCCGGCCTTTGCCTTGCAGCAACGCAGACAGCAGATGAAGCTGGCCAGTCTTTGCCGTTCAGTGGAGGTTGGTGGAGGGAGTGCGGTGGTGCTGGCCACTCAGAAGGCGGGCTCGGACCTACCTACCTGTCTCCCTCCCACCTATCGCCTTTGCCTGTCACTGTACATACCCACTCCCTTAATTTGTCAAACCCCAATTTAGCCCCAACTTATTTTTTTGTTGTTTTTATTTTTACTCCCCCACTATAAATCGTCCCCTAACCCCCTTTATCGTCCTTGTTCGGCTAACCTATCCTGTCACCTAGCCTACTCCCAACCCCTACGTTCCCTTCCCGGAGGGGAATAAGGGAGAGCTAACGTCCTGTGTCGAGGCCCAACGAAGCCTCAGAATGGCCTCCCCAGAGTTCGGCGATCTATAACCAAAGTGGGTCCAGCGGCCCACAACGAGAGCGAGGGGATGGATGGTGCGGAGGGGTACATCTCCTAATCTACCCTAACCATTTAACTGTTAAACTACCCCGGGGCTTTCAACAAGCGCCTCTCGCTTAAACTATTGGTTCTAACAACCCAGATCCCGTCGCCTGTGTTGGTGTCCTCACAATTTCGGGCCTCGCCCCCCAATTTTCGCTCCGTGCCCTCACACGGTCTCCTGGCTGGGACACGTGGCTCTCTCTGGCAGGCACGACCCTCTGCCGATTCTCCAGCTATGGCACCCCCGGGCACTACACTGCCTCCGAGCCTACCAGCTCCCTAAACACCGGGGAGTGCCCCCCATGGCACCTCCCCTGAAACGCACACGTGGCAGGCCGGCCTCCCGGGCCCCTTTCCGAGGGTCACCCGTGCCCACAACACTGCCCACGCGGCTAATGGCGCCCCGGGCCCCCGCACCAAGCAGGCGCACCCGTGCCCACTACTCTATCCCGGCCCCCCATGGGCCCATGGCCTACCGCGGCCGACTAGCCTGGTGCCCGGGGTACCCACTCAGCGATACTCACCTTTCGCAGCCACGCTCCCAAGCCCGTCGACAGGGCTCCTGCACCCCTCCAAATGGGTCTCGAGCCTACTTTCCCACCAACAACAAAACGACCTCCATTTTTCAATTTGACTAACCCCCTAACTCACTTTATACTGACCCCGGGGTCCCTTGGGCGGGAGTCACTCCTCCCCCCAATCACTCATCGCACCATGCATTCCCCATTCACTCCATACACACAGACCCGCTGGCCTCACTCACTCACCAAGCACATGCTTCCACTTCACTCACCAACTCTTCAACACACACACACCACTGAACTCTGCCATCCTTCTTACTACATCCCCTAACAAACTCGTGCTCCCACGTCGTCCCTTAAACTATAGCACGTTCCTTTTAACACTACGTAGCTAAACTACGTCAACTCTACACATCCAAAGTCTGTCTCTGTCTCCAAATCAATCATTTAATTTCCCAACCTAAAGCTCACTAAATCCCTCTACCTAATCCATTCCACGGACTCCATGAGGACTTACCCCTGCCCCATGAAGTCGGTCTAACTAAGCTAACCCTTCCCCCTAACTAGTTTCCATCCTGTGCCCCTGGGTAAGGGGGTCTTCCCTCCTTGCCCAGGAATCCTGTGCACCCGAAAGTGAGGCTTGCTGTTTTTTTTTTTTTCATGCGCAGCACCTGCGCGGCAACTCAGAGCTCGCGCACTTTGCACCTGCCCGTGACGTCATGCAGCTGCACGTGTTCCTCGTCCCTCCTTGGACGGTACCATCCGGCAGAGATACCCCTCCTGCCGGATTCCAACCCCACGTGCAGCCATGGCGTCACCGTGCGCATAAAAAAAAACACAAGCCCCACGTCTCGAGGGGTTCCCCACGCGAACACATGTGCTTTGCCCGTTGGAGCTTAACACACACGATCGCGTGGAGAACCCGTCCGGTCCAAATCCATTTACCTGCCTAAACTTTGTCCGTCCGCGGGATCGGCAAATCCACCGCGTGCGTTTCCGGACCGGGGTTTCACTCTCGCAAGCGAGCACGTGGGGGCCTCGTGCTCACTGCTGGGTGAACCCGGCACGGTCGCCGAAACAACTACAGCCGCTACTCGGCTTTCGTTCCTCCCATGTCGCCGTCGTCGCCATTCAACCCACGCACACCTGCGTGTTACGACGCTCACACTCCATTCCATTACATTCACACCGGGAGACGCGGCTGCGTGCTCCCGCATGCCAACCGACATCTCCCTCACATACCGCTCTCTCACACACACGGTCTCCCTTGCACTCAGCGACCTTGCACACGGCCGTTCACTCACGCGTGCCTCACTACTCACACAAACCATACTACTTACACACGCGGGGGCACTCAACCGCTGTGCCTCATCCACACTCCGTGCCTCACTCACACACGCGGGGGCACTCACCCGCGGTACCTCACTCATACACACGGCGACACTCAAACACGCGGTCTCTTCCACACACGGTGCCTCACCCACACACGCGGGGGCACTAACCCGCGGTTCCTCACTCACACTCCGTGCCTCATCCACACACGCGGGGGCACTCACCCGCGGTTCCTGATCCACACACCGTCCCTCACTCACACACGCGGGGGAACTCAACCGCGGTTCCTCTTCCACACACGGTGTGCTGGGAAGCACGTACTCCGGCACCATCGCCACCACACCACTCACACACGGGGTCGCTTCCACACACGGGGACGCACTCACGCCTTGCACCACACACACAGGGACAACCACACTGGGGATTTGTGTCCCCACAAGGGTCTCCGGGGCCTCTATACCCCCCAAGCTCTCCGTGCACCCGTTCGCAGCACTCGCCCCCTCAACCTCGCAAAGCACGACCGAACTCACCTGGTCGTGACTCACCTCAAGGGGGCAGACTCCCTCCCCTCGTTCCTGGAGGAGGCCATCCAGCTGCTCGCACCGGGTCCCTGCACGCTCCGCGAGCTCACCCCCATTATCCTCCACTACCTCCGTGTGTGTGTGTGCGTCACTTACCCCGTCTTCATCGTGTAGTCTCTCCTCTATTTTTTCTATCTCCCGTGTCTCTATACATTTATGGGTTTCTATTGTCGTCACCTCGCGTCTCGTCTCACACGTTTTAGTCTCCCCATTTAATTTTTCCCTTTTGGTCACCGTCGATTCTTCTGTCACGACCCTCGCCCAACACGCCCCCCGAATTATTTTTTTACCCGCCTCCACCGCGGGCCTGTCAGCCGTTGCACCCCCTTCCAGCTCGTTTGCTCCTACACGTGGAGTCGCCATTTCTATCTCCCTGGTCACGGCCTTCATGCCCGCCTGCAGGCATCGGCCCATGTTCTGCGTCTCACCCCGTAGCTTTTTCATTTCCTCCTTCATGTTTGCTTCCATTCCGTTTATTTGCTGTGTATTCGCATCCATCGTCGTTTTCACTTCATTCATTTGCTTGTTCATGTTCGCATTCATCTTTTCGTTCATGCCTTTCATTTCGTTTGTATTTGCATCCATCCTTGCTGTCATTGCCGCCAGCATGGCGCATAGCTGGGCCATGTCGGGTGCGCTTGAGTGAGCCGTTTCGGCAGGGGTTGGGGAAGGGTTTTGGTGGAGAGGGGGGGGGGAAGGTGTCATACACCGCGGCCGCTGCCGCACCCATTTCGGGCTCTGGGTTCAGTTGGGCGAGTCCGTGTTCCTGCACAATCAACATTTCCTGCACGGGGATTCCATCCTGGACCATGGACTCTACATTACTACACATATACATTTCTAATACCCCCGGCTCCCGCTCGCCTTGAGACACCATCTTGCTTCTCTTAAAGGGTTAATTTTGCTCGCTCGTAATTTGGAGGGAATCGGGGGTCGCTTCTCTCACCCCTGGACCGATTCCCGTGAATTTAGCTGGAGACAGGAGAGCCCGTTTTCCTGTTCTCCGATACCAGTGCCGCGAGGAGGGCGATGGATTTGTATCGCACGACCTGACACCAGTGTTGCGGATTCGCGCCCGCCGGCGTGCGAACGGCCACGTAACTCGAATCGCGGCACGTCGCCCACCGGACGGACAATCCAGTCGTGACCCTCTCGGACTAACGCCGGGAACCAGTCACGGGTGGACCTTTCGGTCTCACCGCGATCGAGCCAATCAGCCCCCGCGTGGGATAGGGTTGCTCGCCAAATTCGACCTACCTAAGTACCCACACGGAGGGTAGACCGGGCGATCGCACCTCGCCGCAGGTCGACTTCGGACACGGGCCACTTAAGCGACCCGTTCCGTACTATCGGGATAACCGAGCGGTGTTATTCGTCGACCTCGACGGTTCGATTAATTATCGGGCGTATTCAGCCCACTACCAACCCTTTACGTGAAGCAAGATGAGGATTCAATGAAAGAAATGACGAAGCGAAGCGGGAAACAGTTCAACACAAAGCACATTTATTTGCGATGAATGGAAAGCACACATATTCAATTCCACCAAAAGCACACAGAAAAGAAAAACACAATGCAATTTACACAAAAAGCAAATGCGACAATGCAGATCTAATACCGATTACGCGAGCACACGGCAACACTTATACAATTTTACTTCACAGATGGCGCCGACAACACATATCCAAAACCAAGAAAAAGAACAGAGAACCCTCAAGGATGAGGCGGGCCTGAGGCCGAGACCGGGTCGGGCCTACCCGTCTGGTGATGAGACGCGGAGCGGCGATGGTGCCTCAACTCCGCGGGCCTCGCGGGCAGTGTCTGGTAGGGGGTGGGAAAGGGGCCCCCTTGGTCGCACTATCTCAGCGCGGGGGGGGAAACAGGAGGGGGTTGCTGATGCTCGGGGTATAGAGGATTCCTACTCTGCCTCGAGTCCCGCGACGAGCGTCTCCACCTCGGCCAGGTCGCGCTGTCGGCCTCCCTGGGGTGCAGCTCCCTGCACAACGCGAGCACCCCCTCGTCTGCCCTCGCCGCCTCTCCACAGCTCCGTCCCCTCCGCTCCGACTCCAACGCCAGAGATGCCAACTTTTGGAAATCAGAATTAGGGAGGATTTTCAACCGACACCAAATTATGTGCGCCAAGCGCACATCTCGAGCGCGGAGCGCTCGACCCTTGCGCCGGGGTCCATGGCCCGCCTTAGGGCCCTGGAAGCTCTGGGGTTCTAGACGCTCTCTAGTGCCCTCTGAGCCCTATTTTGGAGCATTTAACATGTTAAGAATTCCCACTTTTTGAACAAAAAAAGGGGAAAATTGTGCACTTTTTAATGTTACATGTATGTTAATATTAGTAAGTTAGGGGACAATCAAAGATTAACAAAAAGCACAAAAGAAGCAATATTTTTCTTACCTTACTGGCTGGTACTACTGCTGCTTGCTTTTTCCATGGCAGCTTTGCTGAGTGACAGCTGTGTGGCTCTTTTAGCCCTTCTGATTATGTCTTTGCTGTATTCTCTCTGGTAGCAAGGGGTGCTATGAGCTAGTTTTTCAATTAAGAGAGCTTCCAGGGTTTTGACACTCAAATTGGGACGAAATTCAGTATGATTCTTCCGTACAAGACTGAGTGCCCGCTCACATGATGCGTTCGAATGAGGAATGACCAAGATTCCCTTCATCACTTTGCTCAAATTAGGATACTTCTTGGCACCAGTGCAGGGATCTGTGAGCTGTGAAATCCGATGCCACTGCTCATCCACTCTCACTGTCTCAGTAGCAATTGTAGCTATGGAGGCGTCTGCCTGGTAGTGAGCGAATTCACTCTCAAGACTGTCTATGTCACTATCACCGCCACTGAACAGACAGGGGAATTTCTTGATGAAAAACTCCACACAGTCAAACCCCACTTCTTGGTGTAGCTTAACATCCAGCACCTGAGCATGCTTGGTTAATTCATCATCTAGCGGCCAGGTTTTGAAGATGTAATTGCAGGCTTTCACATAATATGAGCGAACTGCACTGAAGAAACCTTGGATGTCTGACTCACTCAGAGTGAAGGTGGATTTCTTGAGACTCCTTTGTTCCCTTATATACAGTTTGGCATCGTTCCCAATCATGAGGTCCTCATCATTCTTCTGATGATTTCTGTCAGAGAAGGGTACATTTACCAGAGCAACCGATGACACCGATGGTTTCAAAAACCGTACGAAGATATCTTTCAGAAGACCATTCAATTCAGAAGACCAGAAGACCAAGATCAGGAGATGAATACAGGGTTCGTCTCTTTGGAGCAGAAGATTCCCCTTCTCAAAAAGCTTGTTAGCATATCGAAGGAAGAAACAATAGAGTTTTGTTTGTGGAGACAAGAACATCCTGTTGACACGTTTTTCTCTAGATTCCTGCACAGTGTTTGAGGAAGATGCGCTTTTAGTTGTAGAACTCGTAGTACACTTAGCCGCAGGGAGATCACACTTGCGTTTACTGCCAGCAGAAGAGGTCAGACTCGTAGTACCAGATCCAATTTTACGTTTGAGGAGAGAGCTTGAGGTAGGTGCAGCCAAGGAAGAAGACCTCTGATTCGAAGGTTTTGCTGAGCTTCTATCAAGTGATTTGGCAAAAGCAGAACTTAACTTGGGTCCTTCTTTGCCTGTAGATGGGACTATCACAGTCTTTCTCGACTCTGAAGGGATCTGCTTTGTAGATGAACGTGATGAAGGGCCGGTGATGCTACCTGCTCTCAGCATTGGTTTTGGTGCTGTCCCTGCTGTCTTCTTCGCAGCAGATACTGCAGTGGTAGTGGTGAATGCTGCTCCACTAGTGCTTGATCCTGCAGTGCCAGTACTGGCAGTAGATACAGTGCCGTCCTTCTTGCTCGTTGTTAGAGTCTTGGCTACAGTTGGTTGCATTTTTCTTCGGACTTCTTCTTTGAAGAAGAGGCGAAGTGGCTCCCACTGTTCAATCAGCCTGTCTAGGCACTGACCAAGGGACAGCCACCTTGTTGCGACATGCTTCAGAATCTTGTGTGTCGGGGCATCACAGAGTTCTTGCAGTGCTTTCACTCCTTTGACGCGTTTACTACTTTTGTTCAAGTAGTAGTAAATATCGATGAGAAAGTCATCTAATTCAATGGGTAAGGCCTGAGCCGCCTTCTTGGCCGTATTGTGCATCATATGGCAAGGGCATCCCATGATGTAGCACTCTGGATTTTGTTTGTGGATATAAGCAGCGACTCCTTTGTGCTTGCCCACCATGACAGAGGCATTATCAGCACAAAAGGAAACACAATTTCCCCACGGAATTTTCCTGTCACTGAACTCATGATCAAGCAGTTTGAAAATGTTTTCTCCAGTGGAATCTTGTTTGCACGCAGGCAAACTTAGCAAACCTTGCTTCACAATCCCAGCACTGTTGTCATAGTACGAAATCAGGACAGGATATAGCTGGGCCTCACCACTGTCATTGCTACCGTCTGTAGCTAGGCTAAATGGAGCTAGTCTAGCAATATCGGCAATAGATGAAGCAGTAACATTTGACAACTCACCAATTACACTGGTCAACAACAAATTTGTTGTCTGCATTTTTAAGCTGATTTAGGACGAATCTGATGCGCTGAATCCAAAACTCACATTAGTTTTGTTCAATCAGGTCAAGTTTTTGAGATATGGCCACATGTCGTTTTTACATATTTGTTCACATGTACGCATGTGTGGAGCATTTTAGAAGAAGTTGGTGGGGTAAAATGTCATGTCAAATAATTGTTTTGATTGGAAATAATTATTTTAATGACAAGAAGTATTCAGGTACGATAGTTCTAGGTGATTATGTCGAAAAGGGATCAGTTTGAAGTCATAAAACCTCAAAATCTTCCAAAAATTGGTGAGGCAAAGCATAAAGTTCGTGGATCAAAACTAAAGTTAATGGGGCAGATTTTGTAATAATGTGATACAAAAAAGTTGTATTTCTTGAAATAACGAACTCTGAAGAATGTACAATACCTACATGCGCCAATTTATGACATGCGCTTCTGCTCAAGCTTGGAGTGCCACAGTACGAACCCAAAGATTGGAGACTGTTCATTGACAGCAGCAAGCGATCACTGAAATGTGTTCTGCTACACAACGGCAACCAGTTTGCCTCTGTACCCATCGCTCACTCGACTACACTGAAGGAGAAGTATGAAGCGGTGAAGTACGTGCTGGAGAAAATTGGTTATGATCAGCATAAGTGGTTTATTTGTGTTGACCTGAAGATGGTGAACTTTTTGTTGGGACAACAGTCTGGCTTCACCAAGTACCCATGTTTTCTGTGCATGTGGGATAGTAGGGACCGTGCTCAGCATTACACGAAGAAGGACTGGCCTGTGCGGGAGGAATTGGTGCCATGCAAAGAAAGAAACGTCATCAACGACCCTCTGGTGGACAGAGACAGAATACTCTTCCCACCGCTGCACATCAAGCTCGGCTTAATCAAGCAGTTCACCAAGGCTCTGGACAAAGATGGTGACTGCTTCACTTACTTGTGCCAGGCTTTTCCAGGATTGACCATGGAGAAGTTGAAAGCTGGCATCTTTGATGGTTCTCAGATCCGTCAGCTCATCAGAGATCCAGAGTTCAAAAACTCAATGAACGAAGTGGAACTGGAAGCGTGGAATACATTTGTTTTGGTAGTGAAGAACTTTCTTGGCAACAATAAGGCCAGAAACTACGCAGAACTTGTCAACAACATGCTGACTGCTTTCAGAAACCTGGGCTGCAACATGAGCATCAAGATGCACTACCTATTTTCACATATGAACCGGTTTCCTGAGAACCTGGGTTCAATGAGTGACGAGCAGGGGGAGAGATTCCATCAGGACATGAAGGAGATGGAGACCAGGTATCAGGGTCGCTGGGACGCAGTCATGATGGCTGACTACTGTTGGAATCTGAAGAAAGACCTCCCTGCCGCTGAACATTCCAGGAGTTCGAAGAAACGGAAGTTCAAGCCCTGAAGTTTGAACAGTGGTGACGCAACATGCAATTTACTTGTACTTACCTTTATCAATGCCCACCATTCAGATGACAGTAATCGATGTTTCTATCATGTAATCAATAAATGTTGTTGGCAAAACATTTTTTTTCTTAAAAACATGTTTAGGATGATATGTGTTGACAAAAATCAGCTGATAATGCCACAAAAATGTAATTGATTTTGTCACAAGATCTGATTTTTTTCAAATCAACTTAGCACAAAAACCTGACCTGATGGAGAGAAACGGATGCCATTTCCTGATTCAGCAGTGCCAGAATACCCTAATTCACTTGTAGAAATCTAGACAACATTCAGAAAGTAAAAAATTGTTGACCAGTGTTCTTTTTTTCTTCTTTGTTCTTGTTCTTTTTTTTTTGTTCTTTTTTTTTTTTTCTTGCTTTTTGTTCTTGTTTTTTTTTTTTTTTTTTGTTCTTGCACATCTTGCACATCTTGCAAGTTTTTGTTCTTGCACATCCATACTTTGAAGCAACTTTTGAATCTGGAAACATCTTTTGAAATTGAGGTCCAGCATGATCTGAGACTGATATGGGCAAGTTATGTTCCACAATAAATCCACTAAAGAGAAGTTCCGCTCGGGTAACATCCTCTTCCTCGCTTGTCCCTTGTTTGGTGAAATAATTCAGAAGTGTACCGGTACTCGTGCTAGAAGATCTCTCCTTTGCAATGTCTGTGTGCCGTTTGCTTCCAACGTGCTTCCGAATATCATCGCGACCTCCGTGCTCAACTGAAATATCAACGCTGCATACTGTACAATACGCATGATGAATTCCTCTTTCAGACTTTCGAATACACGGGTATTGGAGACTGTATTCGGTCTTGTACTTCTGAGACCATTTCTTGGTCTTCGTAAGCTTCTTTTCTGCCATTTCGTAATCAACATCGAGGGCTTGAAGCATCGGTAACTTCGAAGTCGATGTTCCACAGCTGCAGCGCGACTCGTAGAACTCTAGCGGCTGTTAAACACCGCACGGTGGTCGCGACCGCCGGGCTGGTACGGGGCCCAGCTGCATGCAGTGAGCGTATCGCATGCATATACACTGTGCATACATACCGCATGCACTGTATTGCACACATACCGCATGCACTAAATCTCAGTGCATGATCGCATAAGCGAGATCCAGACCCAATGTTTCGCTGCTCCTCATTTGAATTTGCATTTTTTTACGTACAATTTGGTAGCAGCGAACGTTATGGAGTTACCACATGCTATACGTAGCAGACGATGCTTTTCATTCAATTCTCATACTAGTACATTCTGATTAGTGAACAGTGCAAACATATCAAAATTTCGGGAGGATAAGGATAGTGATCGTAAGGGCGGGAGTTTGGGTGAATTTTCGGAAGCCTCCCGATGAAATCGGGAGGGTTGGCATTGCTGCAACGCACACGACGACGACCAGCTCCTTCTTGCTCCTTCTTCCCAACTCCACCGCCCGCGAAGTCTTAACTCTCTGTTCTCTTGACTGACGAACACGGTCGCTTATATAAGCCCCGTGGCTTCGCTCTCTCATCTTTGACCCCCTCCCTTCGACCTTTCACCTCGCTCCCCATTGGCCCGAGAAAAAGTGGGCGTGAATGCATTTTGATCCATAAATTTGCATATAGCGATCGCCCTCCAACGCCATGGAGGCGGGGCCAAATCGCCCCTCGCTCACCGATTGGACGGAACAAAAGTGGGCGTGTGTCGTTTTTGATCCGTTTTTGAAGCTGAAAATCCGTGGTTTTGTACACGCTGTTCGGCGCGCGCCCTGCACGAGTCCAACACCGGTACCCACAAGCGGCGCAAGAACGGTGGCGATGCGACGGTTGCGAGGTGTGACGTGAAGCGGCGCCGCGGTGGGTGGTTGATGTTGTGGTTGTAACAATGGCGGTTGGTCCAAATTAAAGATGGTAAAAGAAAAACGGCTATCCTGAAGAGTCGCAGCACGCATAAATGACATGTATTCCCACTAGACAACGGGTTTGGGCCTAACTACACATGTACTTACCGAGATACCTCACCTAAGGGACCTGAATGGTGGTTTGCGAATTTGGTAACCACAACAATATATATATATATATATATATATATATATATATATATATATATATATATATATATATATGTATATATATATATATATATATATATATATTCACATATATATATATATATATATATATATATATATATGTATATATATATATATATATATATATATATATATTCACATATATATATATATATATATATATATATATATGTATATATATATATATATATATATATATTTTGATATATATACATATATATATACATATACATATATATATATATATATATATATATATATATATATATATATATATATATATATATATATATATATATATATATATATATTTTGCCACTTTATACCATGACGAGTCTTTTTCCACCAGCGACCTTTTGGGTAGACCGCGGAAGAAGAGGCCAGTCTCGTTGGCATTAAAAATGTCTTGTGGCTTGAAACCGTCGCATATCTGTGGCAGACGCGTTTTCCACTCCTCTACTGTCTTCTGATCAACGCCACCACTCTCGTTGCTAACTGCACGTGCCGAGATCTTGTTTCGAGCTTGAAATCGGGCAAGCCAGCCGTTGGATGCGTTGAAATCCACCTCACCAATGGCAGTCGCGATTTCTAAGGCCTTCGCTTTTACCATAGGTCCGCTGACAGGGATCCACTTTGAACGAGCAGCATAGAACCATGTGTGCACGCGGTTGTCAATGTCTACGAAACTGCCTCCTTTTTGTCGATTTCACAAAGATAGGGCCCCGTCTTCAAATTCCTTCAATATCGACTCTTTACAACGTAAACTACCGTTCACTGTGCCCAGCGAAATTCTGAAATCAGCAGCGAGTTTGCGTTGCGACTTGGATTCCGCTCTCCTTTACCAGACGGACTTTATCTTCCAACGGCAGATCAAGACGCGTTTTTGGCATTTTGGTGTATCGTACTGCGTGAACTTCAATAGCAAGTGAAGATTGATGGAAAGGAAGGTGTGCAGGGCCTTCTTGTGCCCCTCCCTCAGGGGGAGGCCTCTGCTGATTGGACGAAATTGTAATTCTTGACGCTTATTGGTTGATTACCATTGATTAATTTAGAAACAGGTTCTAATTAAGTCACTGTATCTCTTCACACCCCGCTGCATTTTCTATCCACGCCATTGCGTCCAGTAAAACCAACTGCACGATGGGTGGTAATTAGCAACGGCGTTTGTTTATATGACGTTTGCCATGCAGCCACGGCTGAACAATGGCCATGTTTCGCACTGATGCCTTCAAAGGTTGGAGTTGCATTCACAGTGCGGGGTAAAAACTGGTTTGGGACTGGTAAAAAGCATGTTCATATGCGGGGTGTTCAGATTTTCAGGGTGTTCAAATTATCGGGGGCAGTATGTACAGAATTTCCTGTCTAAAAATTCGGGAATGGCCAAAAACGCGTTCATATGCGGGGTGTTCAGATAATTGGGGTGTTCAGAGAGTGGGGGTTTACTGTATATACATATATATATATATATATATATATATATATATATATATATATATATATATATATATATATATATATATATATACACACATATACATAAAGCAAGCTTTGTTTGCCCAGCTGTATGTCCCCACCCCTTTTTCTCCTCAGAATTCCTGGGCATTATTCCTTGACGAAATCTACGATTTTGTCAAGTATGTTGGTCGGTTCAGTTTGTTTGTTTGTGTGTACGTCTCGCTCTACAGGTCGCATTTCGAGTCGGAATGTCATGGAACTTCACCAATGGCCTTATTGGCCACCACAATAGAACCCTTTAACTTTTGGCATGTCAAGGTCAAAGGTCAAGGTCAGGAAAAAATCCTGAAAATCGCGAAAATCCATATCTTTTAGCATGGGCCGATTTTCAAAAAATCATGTCTCCGCCAAATCTAAACGGATTCCTTTCAAATTTGAAACACGGACGTAGGAGGGGAGTATCTTTGACTGGATTAAAAATTGGTCACATCCGTTACGGATTACGTTGGTGACAGGTATTTTAATTTAATTATTTGGTTTGTTTACCCTAAAAACTATTGTTACAGTTGTGGAAATTCGCATTACACCATAAAGGGTCCTCAGGTGAGATATATTGGTAAGTTCATGTGTAGTTAGCCCAAACCCGTTGTTTAGAGGGAATATATGTGATCCATTCGGGCTGCGATTCTTCAGTTAGCCGTTTTTCTTTTGCTGTCGTAACTTTGGTGCAAGAACAACCACGAACATCGCCACAACCAACATCTCAACGATCACGCCATTCACTACACGACGCCCACAATCACGCCATTCACACCACGACGCCACCTTCCCCAACTACGCTACCACCATCTTAGCCACTCGCCATTCAACGAGCACCGTGCGGTCACGATCTCCGTGGGACGGATGAAAGGAGCAGAGTGGCAGCAGCAACCAGGGTGCGAAGGGGCATCTCCTGCCCAAAACTCCCGCTTAAATATCTCCCGCCGGATTTTCCCTCCTGCTTTTCCAGCGCTTTGGCATGGGGGAGGTGCGATTTGAGCCAGAGGTCAAAGGTAAAAAAGGTGGGGGCCTGATTTTGGGGGAATGATTCCCTGGCCCCGAGCCAAAACTGACTTTCCTCGTCCCCCGCACGGCGCAGGGAGGGGGGAACGAGAGGGCACGCCCCTTTTTGGGAAGCTTCCAGAAGGGAGGTGGAGCCATTAATGGGGCGGGGCGAAGGGCGGAGCCCCACCCTACAAAAGGCGTGGGCGTGAAGGTCGATGAAACGTCTTTCCCTTGTCCCTGTTCCCTTGTCCCTGAAGGGGAATTGTCGAGAGTTGTGGTGATTGTTCCTGGTCGGAGGTTCTGTTCGTTCGTCCCTGTCGGGCGGACGACACGTGCAGGCGCGAGGCACGAGCCCAGTGGACCACGCCGGCGGGACTCGGAGTTACGGTCGCAAAGGGCTGGACGACGCGCTAAGGGAAGTCGCGACTTCCATTTATTTTGGGTTCTGTGTAAACGTGTGCGTGTGGCGCCAGTCTTGAGAAGTAGAACTGTTATAAGTGTTGCCGTGTGAATTGCATTATTCGGTTGTAGATCTGCATGTGTCTTTTCGCTTGCTTTTATTGTGTTTCTTGCTTGACTGTAATATACGTGCCTTCCGTGCTGCCATGTGGCACGGAATAAATGTGCTGGTCCAATTGTTCCCCGTTTCGCTGCGTCCTTTCCTTTGTTTGAATCTCCATCTTGCATCACGTAAGGGATTGGTAGTGGGTTTAAAACACCAGGTAACTAATCTGAACCGTCAAGGTCGACGATAACTCCGCTCGGTTTTCCCTGGAGCACGGAACGAGCCGCTTAAGCGGTTCGTGTCCGGAGTCGACCTGTGGCGTGGTACAACTCCTCGGTACGTTATCCGCGCGGGTACTTAGGTAAATCGACCATTCGGCGATCGGACCCTATTTCGCGTGGGTAGAATGCGGACTGAGTTGTAGTGAAGTTAAACCCCCACCCGTGACTAGCTTCCGGCGTTATTCCGAGAGGGTCACGACTGAATTGCACGTTCGGTGGGCAAAGCGGCCGCTATTGGCTACACGCGGTCGTTCGCATGCCGGGCAGGCGGAAATTCGCAACACTATGTTTAACCCCAAAAATACCTATTATCGCTCAATATTCTCGATGGTACGCAATCTTGTTGAATTTCGTCAAGTACTGGCCCTATGGGCCATTTTTATTTTGTTTTGTTTGCCAGGCAAAATGCCACCAGAATGATGCAACGCAAAATGATGAGAATAATGATCTGTATTGGAGGCAATTTTTTAATCATAGTGCCATAACACCAAGAAGCACCAGCTCCCTCAGGGAGCGATCATGCTCGTGCAAGATCAAAAAACATAAAATTATCTTGGGTCTTGTGACTTGCCATGAGCCGAACATTGTCTGATGGTATTTTGATTTCTCCTTGCATCTTGGATTTGACTTGCATCAGTAAGCAAAATATCAGCTT
This sequence comes from Eptatretus burgeri, assembly GCF_056783735.1. Taxonomy (NCBI): domain Eukaryota; kingdom Metazoa; phylum Chordata; class Myxini; order Myxiniformes; family Myxinidae; genus Eptatretus; species Eptatretus burgeri. The sequence continues at coordinate 55,075,440 of NC_140966.1, forward strand.
TTTAGCATACTTAGAAAGTACTAAACATTTATATCAGTGAGTGAGTCGGTCAGTGAGTGAGTGAGTGGTTAGAAAGAGCTTTATATATTAGATATAATCCCAACCCTCTCTCTTTCTCTCCCTCTCTCTCTCCAAACACCAATTAAATAATTCAATACCCCATTTTTCTCTTTCTCATAACAATGATGAAGCGATCCGTGAGCTGTGGACCTGTGCACTATTAAGCCAATCCATCCCAGAACACCAATCTGAATTATGTATCTTGTTCAATTACAATGCTGATATTCCGAGGATATATAACGTGGGTCGAATTTCCAGATTCAGATATTAAAAGAAAATGGTCTTTCGACCCATCACTGACGTGTTGCATTCCTGCCGAGCAACTTTTGCATTATGCAGGTTCTACAGCATGACATCATACTTGGCTAAAAAGTCGGAACAGTTTCCTCTTGAAAGCCAAGCCATGCTGTGGAATCAACTTCATAAGGTGCTGAAATATGTTTGCAACAATATTGATTATTCAGTCGTTTAAGTTGCATGAAATTAAATTGGAGAAGAATATTGAAAATAAACTAATGTTCTTTCAATGATACAAGTACTGTTCAGTACTGTAAATATAAGCAACATCAATACATGAGGAGGCCATTAAGACCTTCAAGCCTGTGCAGTCATGGCAACACAGCACTCTCCCATCGCCATTACCTTCAGATACCTAACCAATTCAATTTGAAAAAAACATCCACTGACTACTGTCATTACCTTTCCAGGGAGACCATTCCATGCATTCACCACTTTTTGAGTGAAAGACCCCTGCCTTATGAACGTTTTAGCCCTCCTCGACTGTGTCCCCTGGTCTTGTCACTGTCCATTTTACTGAAAAACTATTCTGCATTTATATTGTCAATACCCTTTGTTATCTTAAACATCTCCATGAGATCTCCTCACATTCGTCCCCTTTCAAATATAAAAAGTCCTGCCTCTTTCAACCACCCCTCATAACTTAGTCAAGCTAGGCCGGGATTGATCTAGTTGCTCTATGCTGTGCCCTCTCTTTGGCAACTATGTCCTTCCTCAGATGTGGTGACCAGAATTGTACACATTACAGAATTGGCCTCAGTAAATTCCTGTACAAATTAACACTTCCTCCCAACTTATAATTTATCCTCCTCCAAATGCAACCTAAAACCCGGTTTACTTTACCTATAGCTGCCTGACACAGTGCAGTTTGCTCACCCTCCACATCTGTTACGATCCCCAGATCCTTCTCCTGTGTGGCAGGCTCCAAAATTACCCCTTGCATCTTGTAATCTCTATATTCATTATTCTTCCCCATCCCCAACACCTTACACTTGCTCAGGTTTATTTGCATCTGCCAATCTTTTGCCAAATCTATGCAAGTACCAATACTTTCCTGAATCTTATCACCACCCCCTCTGCTATCCACCTTTCCTCCAAGCTTTGTGTCATCTGCAAATTTGGAAAGCCTCCTCTTCACTCCACCATCCAAATCATTGATGTAAATCATGAATAATTATGGTCTAATGGTACTGATCCCTGCAGTACCCCACAACTTAGATCCTCCAATCCAGATATCCTCCTGCTCACAGCCACTCTTTGCTTGCCATCACTCAGCCAGTTTCCAGTCCATTTAGTTACTCTACCAGCTACTCCACAAACCCTCAAGTTAGCCAACACCCTTTTATGTGGAATCTTATCCATTATGCTGCTCCTCTAAAATTTACAATACTGCAGGGATAAGATTTCTCATCACATGGTTGGCATGATGTGTTTTTATCGTGATTAACATAAATTAAAACCTACATGATACATAATAACATCACAAGTGTTTTCAAGCTAATCAGGGAGGGACCTTCAGTGATAAGCCATTTCTATTCGTCTCAAAATGACTCAAGTTTAATTTACGACTTAATGGTGAATTTTTTTTTCATGAAATGCAGTTTATATTATAAATTGAGAATTTCTAAAGCTAGTGAAACCTGCTCCCCCTGGGAGCAAAATATAGTGTCAATGCCCCCTCCCTTAGGGTACCCCGAGCACGTATGCAAAATTTGATGGAGATCGGCCTAGCTGTTTTCAATTCTATACAGTTTACATACACTGCTCTTGCACCTTCATGCCATGTGTTGATCATAACTACCAAGTTTGGTGAATTTCTGCCTAACTGTTTCGGAGGAGATAGCGTGACAGACGGATGGAGCCGATTAGAATATCTCCCCATTCTTTTTTTCAAAAAGCGTGGGGATAAGTATTTGTCTTTCTGCTGCTGTGGTGGTTGTGGTGGCTGTGGTTGTTCTTTGAGTACTTTTATATATTTTTCTATTGCTTCCAGAAGTATTATGGTGTATAATTTTGTGTGCTCCTTCTTTGTCCTTCTCAAAAGTTCCTGCTGTTGCAGTATATAAGTGTATAAATTGAGAATTTAAATGTTACCGTTGGAACCACTGCATTAAGTTCACATTCCTGCTACTTCTTCTTCAATCCCAGAAAGAATGGCTTTTAAAATAGGTATCTTTATGATTAAAAGGAAATGAATTTTTGTTTCCAAGCAAATCGATTATTAGCTTTCCAACCAAGGAAATCGATTATTAGCTTTCCAATGGTACCATTTTTTTTATTACTCAAGGACAGCAGGAATTGCTACATTAAAGCTCAAGGTCCTGCTTCTTCTTCACGCAATGGACAGACAGATGCATCTCCTTTTAGTATGGTCACATCTGTTTTCCTCAGGAGTGAAAAAAGGTGTCAATACCAACTCTATCCGGCAGGGGTCAGTGGTTAAATCACTTGCACTATTCTCTGTGTACAGGCAAGAATTGCAGGTCATCTCCACATTCTCACTGAGGAAGGGAGGGAGGTGTGGGGAGGGGGGGGAGACCTTAATTGTCTCTTTGTAAATGCATACCGTATAGAGCCACCTGGTGGTAGCCAGTATGACAAATCATCTTCTTTCAAGAAAGTTTAAACAATGATAATAAGCATTATGGTGTTCACTCTTAAGCAGAGGTTTAAACCAAAACATCCAACACAGCTTCACAGCGAAGCAGAAGTGATTTTTTGGTCATGTCATATAAAAGCAGCAAAGATGGTTTATGAAGGTGGTGTTGCTGACTTCCAAGCAAATGGAAGATGATGGAAGATAGGCAATTTATAGAGTGAATAGAGCAGAATGTTTGTGAAATATATGTTGGCTTCCAATTCTATCTGTGAGCAAAGCCACTGATATTTTTGTTATTTTATCTAAAGTATGTTTCTAAGATGCTCAGATCTAGTGATTCTCAGTTTGTTAAATTTGAGTTTAGTTTCCTTTCAAAGCATTTCTACTGTCTCTGCATCATTCACTCTTTTTTGTGAGTAATTTCAAGCATTAGTACCATATTTTCTGGTGTATAAACCGTGGCCGTGTATTAACCGCACCCCTGTTTTTCACCTTCAAAAGAAATGAATGAATTGATCATTTTATTTTCTGATGTCGATCTAAATACGTTTGTATATGAACTTTGTACGGAACAAAGTGATAGAGACATCAACATGCTTCCTCCCATTTCCACTTAATTTCGTCCAACAGTCTTATACTCATTTTCAAGAACTTGAAGAGAGAGAGGAGAGGATACCAAGAAGTTTTTATTTTTCTTTCTTATTTTTTAATTTTAAAAAGAGGATTTTTTTATTTCAATAAAAAGGAAGAAAAGGGATTCATCTTTGTATCAAACACATTTCTTGTGGATTTGTGACCCTGAAAAGGGCCGTTTGGGTTTGATGAAGCTTTCCAGCAAAACCTGAGGAAATCCTCATCAATGCTTTCCTTGTTGAAGACAGCACATAACTCCCTGTCTGAATCAGGGTAGAGATAGTCCCCGTCACTGTCACCGTCATTTACAGCCTCCTCCACCCATATGATGTTATCCTCTGTGCTGTCCATGTTGTTGGAGATGCAGCATTTCAGAAATTCTCGCTTGATGATGTCTGACGGTATCTCCTCCCACACCAAGATGATCCGGAAGGTAGACCTTTATCATCCTCCCACTCTTGCTGTAGGTTTTCTCCCCACTCATTATCCAGTCGGCCCAGCAGCGATGTATCCCGTCCTTGAACGGCTTGTTGATGGACACATCGAGAGGCTGAAGGAGGGATGTCATCCCACCTGGGATGATGACGAGATCGGTGTTGGTCCGACGGAGCAGCGCTTTGGTGTTGTCGGTTTTGTGACAAATGAATGCATCAAGGTCTAGCACGCTCTGTCTTTGGGAGAGACCTCCATCCGGCCAACTACTCCAGACCGTGCGCATCCAGTCCTGGACCAGTCCCTCATCTATCCACTCCTTCTTATGCACACAAACAATGACGCTGGCTGGAAACTTTCTTTTGGCATTGTCTTCCTCTTCAACACGGGAAACGCGGGGAAGCTTGCCACCATCTGTGGTGCAGGCGAGCATAACGGTGAATCGGTCCTTCTCGTGACCAGTAGTGTTTATCGTCACATTGCGTGCAAACATATTTGAGGTGGGTGCTCCGTTATTAAACTTGTAGCGGTCCTTTCCCTCCAGAGACTGGATAACATCCATTCGCTTGTCGGACATAACCGGTGTGTTTACCCTCTAACGGAGGCGGGGCAAAAGGGGTGGAGCTGAGAGTGAGTTACGAGAGGTTCGGTGCGCGGCTTAATGTGAAGGATGCTCTCGTTGTTGTTTTTTGGTTCACGAGCGGCAGCCAGAGTGACCACTATATTCGTTATGTCTGTGTGTCTGTTGGGTGGTCGCTAGACTACCCTTATTCTCAGGGTTTCTGTCTGTCTGTATGTCTGTCTGTTTGTTTGTATGTAATGGACAGCTCTGGAGGCCAGAGGAGTCAACCGATTTTGATGAAACTTGACTGGTAGGTTCATACCAGGATCTAGTTGTATGCTTTTGAGCACCGTTGCTATGGACGCCACCGTTGCCTAGCAACCGGACTTTGAAATTTTTGAAAAAAATCGAAAAATTTTTTTTTTGAAAATCAAAAATCGGCTTCCAGACTTTTATGCGCACTATAATCAACCTCTTTGTCAAAAAATTTCAGCCCGATATGTCAAAAACTGTATGACTAGTATGCAATTATATTACTATATGCTTTCACCCCAACATTCGCGTTGGGATTCCCTAACGTAGGGTTAGGGAATCGAACACAAATGATGAATGGACAGTTGCTTGTCATGTTCCCATATGGAACAACGAATGGCAAAAATACCATCTGATGTGTTCTCTTATCTACATATTTCAAATTTGCCTTAGTCTAGCGACCACCCATGTCGCCTACCGGCTTGTCTGTCTGTGTGTCTGTCTATCCAGAGCATAACTTACTCCCTGGACTTTGATCCGATCTTGATGAAACTTGGTTATGTGTTCGATATCAATGTCTAGTTGTGTTTTCCTGGATGAGGACATGCTACGCCCATTTTGGGTGGAGCCACGGCAAAAAATAGCCATTTTTAGGGGGTAGTCGGATTAAAAATCTATCTTCTCCTCGAGAATTGACTGAATGGAATGGGTTCTTCGGTATTTGAATAGAAAAATGAATTATCTAAAACTTGTCGTCCGATTTTTCATTTTCGTCCCAAGGTCAAGGTCACAAGGTCAAAAACTTAGAAAATTGCGAATTTTGACATAAAAATAATACGACCGCCCAAACTTTGACTTGCATGTGGCACCCCTTCAAGTTTGTTTTTACGCTGATATCATCAATGTATGGATAATCCGAGGAGTGTGAAATGCCATATAGCCTATATGACGTTATATTGTTCCTGGAATGTTCCAGAGGAAGTTTTGCACCAAAGGTCATAATCCTTGACCTTTGACCTTTGAAGGCCACAAAGGTCAAATTTTCAAAGTTGTGGGAATCTAACCGGGTTTTCGACCTTCTACGACGAACTAACTCCATTAAGCTATAGCACGTATTCTGTTTCCTTATTTTAATGTCCACAACATTGTTTTGTGACCTTTAAAGGTTATGCAAAGGTCAAATTTTGAAAGTTGTTGAACGAAACTGGGTTTTCGACATTTTGCAGCTAATAACCTGTCACCCGTATCACATCATGTCGATCATTTTTATAACTTGCTCAAAAATTATCACATTGTCTCATCCTTGACTTCTGAAACAATCTACATCGTCAAATACCGCTCGTGAACCATTGTCGTCTTCAGACTTGTCTTGTTTGCTATATTTGGAGTGTTAATAAAGTGATTATACACTCGATCTGAAAGTGTCCTCATCAAAGACTCTATATTGTGGCTTACAGAATGCTCACTACAGTCTGGAAGGACTGGAAGGAAATAAACAGGGCCTCGCTTTATAAACGCGGTTGGAAATGGCGGCACGCTATTGGCTGAGCGGTTGCACGCACTCCATCTCACCACTCAATTCGTCCGGTGTTCGTATGGTGGGGGGGTTATAGGCTGTTTCAAGTTGGGGACCCATCACAACAATTTTGGACCCTTTTGTCACGGAACTCCGATAATGGATCCGTTCCAAAAGGGGACATTTGGAATCCGAAGCAATACTGGACATGTGTGCCAAAGCTCAGACTCATCCTTCCGTCACGTGTCTCGCAAACTGTGGCAGTTTGTTCATTTAATAGTTTAAAAAAAGATTTAAATTACCTTCTCTTGTTCAGGCAGTATCGATGAATCTAAAACATTTTTCTGAATCTATTTTGATATATTTTATTAATTATCTGAACAGTCCAATAAGGCCACCATGTAATTCATTCTCTCTCTCTCTCTCTCTCTCTCTCTCTCTCTCTCTCTCTCTCTCTCTCTCTCTCTCTCTCTCTCTCTCTCTCTCTCTCTCTCTCTCTCTCTCTCTCTCTCTCTCTCTCTCTGTCTCTGTCTCTGTCTCTGTCTCTGTCTCTGTCTCTGTCTCTGTCTCTGTCTCTGTCTCTGTCTCTGTCTCTGTCTCTCTGTCTCTGTCTCTGTCTCTGTCTCTGTCTCTGTCTCTGTCTCTGTCTCTGTCTCTCTCTCTCTCTCTCTCTCTCTCTCTCTCTCTCTCTCTCTCTCTCTCTCTCTCTCTCTCTCTCTCTCTCTCTCTCTCTCTCTCTCTCTCTCATATCATTCATTTGTTTTGCACCTTCCTTTATAATGCAGCACAGCAGAGGAGAATATCATTCTTATTTTTCCATGTGAAATCCTTTTTCTTTTTGACATCCTATTGATAATGTGGTCTGCAGCAGGAAGTATTTTTGCTTGATACACTGTGGCTATTCTAGGTGTTTGTCCTTCAGCCATGTTCGACAGTGGAGAGCAGAGTATTCTGGACCTCATTTTAAGGACTTTAATAATTGTGCTGAGCTCGATGAGTTATGTTTGTCAGTCAATGTCACATTAATACTCATGATTCCTTAATTATGGGGTACATGATACTCTGCTCTCCCATACAAGCTGTGACACCATGATTCAGGGAAGGACTATGTCTTTACCATGTTAGCATGAGGAATGGAGGGGGGAGGAGGGGGGAGTGGGTAGGGAATACATTGAGGAAAATAGTGTTGAGAAATGGAAGAGAAGGAGAGTAGTGGAGTGTATTAGTAAAGGTTTGGGACAATAGGAATAGTTAGGTACTCCTAAGATGTTGTTACAGAGCTCCTGGAGTGATGGAAGAGCAGGATATGAAGCTCCAAGAGGAAATGAGAAAACCATGTTGAAAGGGAAGAGTAATGATTATGGGGGATTTTAATTTGCTCAGTATAGATTGGGCCCTGGAACAGGGAAATGGTAAGGCAGAGGAGAAACTTCTGCATTTCTGTCAGGATCACTATTTAAGACAGTTTGTAGATGAGCCTGCAAGGGGGAGGTGTGTGACTTGTTAATGGTTATGTTAACCTAGTAACCACAACATAGTGCAAGCAAGGCTTTCATTAAGACTTTGAGTTCACAATAGGAGTTTATTGGGTAGTCGATCTAGTCTACCCTTATTATCAGTATTCCGTCGATATGTTTGTCTGTCTGTCTGTATGTATATCTGTTCGGTCCAGTGCTCCGTTAATACAATGGCGATTTCGATGAAACTTGGTTGGTAAGTTCATACCATGACCTAGTTGTGTGCAAATGGAACCGTTGCTATGGACCCATCCGTTGCCTAGCAACAGACCTTTGAAATTTTCAAAAAAATCTCAAAATTTTTTTTTTTTCGAAAATCAAAAATCGGGCCATGAGCGACTGTGAGTGGTACATTCAGCCATATTGTCAAAATTTTCCAGCCGGATCCTCTGAAAACTGTAGGAGAAGATAGACTGAATGAAACCTGGTCAAAAACAATAAAAAAACGAAGTTCCTTATATCTCAGAGATTATGAGTCAGATATACATGAAACTGGTATGGTAGGTTCATGGTATGTCCTAGTTATGTGTGAGAAAGAACCGTTACTATGGACGCTTTTGTTGGCTAGTAACGGCTGAAAAACGACTAAATTCGACTTGATCGACGACCCATGTCCGCCTACCGGCTTGTTTATTTATTTATTCGTACACAGCTTATGGCTGCTTGGCTGCATGGCTGTACCGCTGATGTAATGCCCCCTGTTACCAGTAAGCTGGTTTTCATTTTACCAACCTCAGAAGACAGGCTGAGCCGACCCATCTGGTGTTAATTCAACACCACAACATGGGCTTGAACTCAAGACCCTGGGATGTTAAGTCAACCACCTTAACCATTAAGCCAACACCAGGCTTGATAGCAGAGTGAAACGATGGGATTTTAGCAGGACAGATTCTGAAAGGATGAGGAAAAGTTGGTTGATAGAATATTTGGCAAGGTTGACAGGAGGGTAATTTTCACTAGAGACATGGATAACCTTTAAGGAACAAATTGGCGGAGTGCAGCATAAAATAGTGGACTCATTGGATAAATGATGAGACCATCTGTGCGAAGTGTGGGAGATCAGTGGTTGAAATCCCAACTGAAAACTGAATCATACCAAAGATATTTAAAAATGGGATGTGCTGCTTCCTTGCTTGATGCTCAGCATTTTTAAAAGGACATACCATGGACAAGCAACCATAAGTTGGCAATCATAGTGCTGGCTGAATGTCCTCCTGTGTTGAAGTTCCTTGTAAAGGAACATTTTATTAGCCCCCCACTGGTTTCACCGGAGGGGACTATAGGTTTGCTCTCCATCCATCAGTCTGTCCATCCATCCGTCCCACCTGTGGTTCTTCAGACTTTTTTTCCCATACCCTTTAACATATTCAACTGAAACTTGGTGCATGGCTTTATTATGATAAGTTACAGAACAAGTTCGAGTTTCAGGGCGTTTCATCAATTTTTCAGTTACGCCCTTTTTGTACTTAGAAAATATCACATCGGTAGGGGACATGTATTGTAAAGAAATTCTCGCTCTAGTTAGTCCCCTATCAGTTTCACCTGAGGGGACCATAGATTTGCTCTCCATCTGTCCATCCGTCCATCCCACTTGTGGTGTGACGGATGGGTAGATGGACAGAAACTTTTCCCTATACCTTTTAACATATTCAACTAAAATTTGATACATGGCTTTATTATGAAACGTTACAGAATAAGTTCGAGTTTCAGGCTGTTTCATCAATTTTTCACAAAATTTCGCCTTTTTAAACTTAAAAAATATCACATACGTGGGGGACATGAATTGCAAAATAATTCTCACTCTTGTTATCATTGTTATTATAAAATATTCCAATGTGGAACAAAGCTAGAAGTTGAAAGAGACCAGGGTGGTTGAAAAAGAGGGTAAAGTATGGTATTAGGGATAAACAGAAGGCTTTTAAATACTGTCGTATAAATCAACCGCAGAGGAGGAAGATTGGAATAAGTATAGGAGTAAACTGAGGGTAGTTAAGAAACTACAGAGACAAGCAAAAAGAGGATATTGAGAGGGTTATGGCAAATTATATCAAACGTTATATCCATCCATTGGGACCATACTCAGTGCAGAGTGTTGGTGCTGCCTAAGCAGTCTCCTTGGCTATTGGACACAATCCAGGACAGGTCACCACTCCAACACAGGATACCAGCAAGCTGGCACTCATTTTGCCAACCTCAGAAGGATGACAGGCAGTCAACCCCACCTGGTATTAATTTAACAGCCAAGTGGGATTTGAACTCAGGATCCTCAGATCCCACACCCACCACCCTAACCATTAAGCCAACACCAGGCATAAACATAACATCAACACATTTTAAAGTGCATAACGGGAGCAGAACAGGTTAAGACAGGTGTGTGCTCATTGAGGAATGACACAAGGTGATTGATTAGTGATAAAATTGAGATGGCACGGTTATTGCATAGTTATTTTGCTTCATTGTTGACAAATAGCAGATAGGGGATTACCAGTAGCAGAGATAATTCATTTTGCATGCGAGGAATGGCTGTTATACAGGTTTCTGGAGCAGGGTAAGAAGTAAGGAGGGAAGACAAAAGGAAAGGGAAGAGATGCTCCAAGGCCAGATAATATGTATCTGAGAGTGTTAAGAGTAGTAACAGAGCAGATAAATGGGATAATACATGATATATACAATAGCTCACTGGAGTCATGATGGATAGCATGAGAGGATAGGAGAATGGAAAATACAAGTCAATACAGGAAACAAGAAGAACATGCCACAGGAGGAGGCAAATAGATTTATCATGCTGTCATTACATCCACACGCCCCAACCCAACCCAATCACCCAGTCCACAAGTATACTCCCCCTCCACAACATAAACCTCACTTACACCATAAACCCAATCCAATCTGACATCCATTAAATGGGATTGAGGAAGGTGAACAGTTGGGGGAGTTAAGGTGACATGAGGTACATCACACACAGCCCATCGGTGATTGTAACGTATGATAAAACTAGAACGACAACCTTCGACATCACGACGTCACCAGATATGCCTCCACCCACATTATACATATACACCCACATCATTATACATACTTGTACCAAGTTTGATTTAAATCCCTAAACCCAGATTTAAAATATTAAATAATTCTCCCAGTCAGACCATGCATCCAATCAGGTTGAGATTTAAAACATATTGTTACGGATTCGCGCCCGCCGGCGTGCTGACGGCCACGTAACTCGAATCGCGGCACGTCGCCCACCGGACGGACAATCCAGTCGTGACCCTCTCGGACTAACGCCGGGAACCAGTCACGGGTGGACCTTTCGGTCTCACCGCGATCGAGCCAATCGGCCCCCGCGTGGGATAGGGTTGCTCGCCAAATTCGACCTACCTAAGTACCCACACGGAGGGTAGACCGGGCGATCGCACCTCGCCGCAGGTCGACTTCGGACACGGGCCACTTAAGCGACCCGTTCCGTACTATCGGGATAACCGAGCGGTGTTATCGTCGACCTCGACGGTTCGATTAATTATCGGGCGTATTCAGCCCACTACCAACCCTTTACGTGAAGCAAGATGAGGATTCAATGAAAGAAATGACGAAGCGAAGCGGGAAACAGTTCAACATAAAGCACATTTATTCGCGATGAACGGAAAGCACACATATACAATTCCACCAAAAGCACATAGAAGGAAAAGAAACACAATGCAATTTTACACAAAAAGCAAATGTAAAAGCGAAGACACAATGCAGAGCTATCCGACTACCGAGCACACGGCAACACTTATACAATTCTACTTCACAGACGGCGCCGACAACACATACCCAAAACCAAGGAAAAGAACACCCTCAAGGATGAGGCGGGCCTGGGGCCGAGACCGGGTCGGGCCTACCCGTCTGATGATGAGACGCGGAGTGGCGGTGGTGCCTCAACTCCGCGGGCCTCGCGGACAGTGTCTGGTAGGGGGTGGGAAGGGGGCCCCCTTGGTCGCACTATCTCAGCGCGGGGGGAAACAGGAGGGGGTTGCTGATGCTCGGGGAAAGGAGGATTTTTACTCTGTCTCGGGTCCCGTGACGAGCGTCTCCACCTCGACCAGGTCGCGCCGTCGGCCTCCCTGGTGTGCAGCTCCCGGCACCGACGCGAGCACCCCCTCGTCTGCCCTCGCCGCCGCCGCCTCTCTACAGCTCCGTCCTCTTCGCTCCGACTCCAACTCCGCACTCTTCCTCCTGCGAACTCCTTCCAACGCACACACAACCACCGCACACGACGACGACCTTCGCACACGACGACGACTTTTCTGACGAACGCAGCCGCTTATGTAAGCCCCGTGGCTTTGCCTTTGACCCCCTGCCTTCGACCTTTCACCTCGCTCCCCATTGGCCCGAGAAAAAGTGGGCGTGAATGCATTTTGATCCATGAATTTGCATATAGCGACCGCCCTCCAACGCCCTGGAGGCGGGGCCAAATCGCCCCTTGCTCACCGATTGGACGGAACAAAAGTGGGCGTGAGTCGTTTTTGATCCGTTTTTGGAGCGGAAAATCCGTGGTTTTGTACACGCTGTTCGGCGCGCGCCCTGCACGAGTCCAATACCGGTACCCACAAGCGGCGCAAGAACGGTGGCGATGTGACGGTTGCGAGGTGTGACGGTAAAGGTCGTGGCTGTTGTGGTGAAGCGGCGTTGTGGTGGGTGGTTGATGTTGTGATGACTGTTGAGACGCGGTTGGCGGTGGTAACAATGGCGGTTGGTCCAAAATAAAGATAGTAAAAGAAAAACGGCTATCCTGAAGAGTCGCAGCACGCATAAATGACATGTATTCCCACTAGACCACGGGTTTGGGCCTAACTACACATATACTTACCGAGATATCTCACCTAAGGGACCTGAATGGTGGTTTGCGAATTTGGTAACCACAACAATATATTCCACATGTCTACTCAATCATAACTGTAATGTTTCACATCGATTGATGAAGGGGTTCAAGAGAAAGATTTTTAAAAGAATTTTGTTCAAACCAATATGGCTGCCAGACCATGTGACCTATTAATTATTCGTGAACACCCTGGTATCCCCAAACTGGATGGAAGCATGTAAGTGATGGTTCCCCTCGATCTGCCAAGCCGTTCTGCAGAAGAAGATTTTTAAAATGTTTATTCTTCAAAAAAATCATAGCTGCCAAACTATGAAATCTCTGATATCATAGGTGTTGAACTTTTGGTTCCTCATGGATAGGCGATCATACCTGTAAAGCTTCGCCTCGATCTGTTCAGCCGTTATGGAGAAAATGTTTGAAGGTTTTAAGTTAAAAACAACATGGTTGCCAAACCACGTGACCGATGACATCATCAATTTTTTGCCAATTACAATTTAGCCCGAGATGACCCTCAAATTTTTTTCATACTGATCGGATAAATAAAGCGTTTCGCGTATGAAATTATGACGTCATAAGGAAGCCACATATGACATCATCAAAAAAATCACCCTTGTATCCAATGGGGAGTACTTCACATGTGCCAAGTTTCAATTTCTTTCCATGGAGCAGTTTCGGAGAAACACAGATATAAAGTTTTTCCATTTTTCCAACATGGCTGCCACCCCATGTAACCTATGATGTCATAATTATCATTAAAAAATTCTGGATGATGATGAGTCGCATTTTGTCCACTCCAACATACATGTAGTGGGCAAAAAAATTGAAATCTTCAATGTAAAGTCACTTTAATGGGGCGTTGGGCCACTACAGTCAAAATTTTGTGTCAATCGGATAAGCGGTTGCAGAGAAAACAGAGAAAATTCGCATGTACGGACAGACGGACGGACGGATAACCCGAAAACATAACGCCACTGGCGACATCATCACCGGAGGCATAAAAACATTTTTTTGGAGTAGTGGGTGGGGGGGCACTTTGGTGAGGGTTGCATTCACACAGAAATACACATGAAATATGCTGGACAACACTGACAACTCAGAAAATCGTTATCTCAAGATACCTGAACAGCACAATGTGCAAACAACGCCAACTGCCAACAAATCACCCAATTCAATGCTACCTTCTATTTCTGGATATTCCCTGTACCCCTCTATCCCCACTGTTTATGCGTCATTTAACAACAAATGAGTTGACGCACACCATCCGGGGTGGGCAAGGGTGACTTGAACTGCCAATACTTAACGGTATCATGGTCATCGCAATGTCATTTCTCAGGCACCAACAACGTGCATGTAGTGGACAAAAAAAATGGAAACTCCAATGTAAATTCACTTAATAGGGTGTTGGGCTACCAAGTACGTCCAGTATGCGCCGTGTGATAGAGTCCACGAGCGTCTGGAATTCTGCAGGAGGGATGCGGCACCATTCTTCCACGAGAGTTAATCTAATCAGCTCACACCTGGTTGATGGAGGTGGAAAACGCTGTCTCACGAATCATTCCAGAAAAGCCCATAAATACTCGATTTGGTTCAGATCTGGTGACTGAGGATTTCATGACATATGGATAACATCAGTGTCATGCTCATCAAACCAATGGGCGATCACACATGCTCTGTATATGGGGGCATTGGCGCTCTCGTCTTGCAGCCACAATGGCCATAATTATAGGCAACCAGACCTGTGCAGTATTTTTATACATAACCCTGAGCAAGCTGAGATGTTATTTGCTCAATTAACACATGGGCCACACCTGTGTAGAAGCCATTGCTTGGTGTCCCTCATTTATCCAGGTGTTTCCAATCTTTTGTCCACTACCTGTATCTTCAGACTGGACAGTTCACATAGAGATCTCATTTCGGTCAACCAAGTATCACAACCCCTTGTAGGATAAGACATCACCCTTTCAACATGGTTTTCTCATTTCCTCTTGGAGCTTCATATCCTGCGCTTCTATCACTCCAGGAGCTCTGTAACAACATCTTAGGAGTACCTAACTATTCCTATTGTCCCAAACCTCTACTAATACACTCAACTACTCTCCTTCTCTTCCATTTCTCAACACTATTTTCCTCAATGTATTCCCTACCCACTCCCCCCCTCCCCCCTCCATTCCTCATGCTAACATGGTAAAGACATAGTCCTTCCCTGAATCATGGTGCCACAACTTGTATGGGAGAGCAGAGTATCATGTTCAGCCTTGATAAAAGGAACTGCTTTTCAACAGCACAATCTCTCCATAATAATCCACAAAGAGCAAACAACCATCAAGTTTTGACCCATTTTGTTCATCACAGGTTTGATGCCAGTGGTATCAGGTCCAAAAGAATACTTCCTTACATCCCTCTCACGAATGCCATCAACAGCAGCACATGCAATAGCAAAGCAACATCACAATTGGAGAGTGCACCCAGACCATGCTAATTTCAGTAACACCTCAAGATTCTACAGCGACTTGAACAATGTATATGCTACAATCAGAAGATGAGGTAGGAAGTGGTTTGCTAATTGTACTGTAAGGCAGCATAATCAGTATTGGTGGGGATGCGGAATGATGGTAGAGGCTGGCGTTCAAGTTAGCTGAAGATCTGATCTTGTCATATTTTTGAATCGGTGCAATGACTGGTGTCAGATACAGGGATGATGTCATCGATCAGTGTAGCCCAAAACCAAGGTCTCAACCTCATCTTTATGGATTACAATGCCAATTTCACACCGTGCAAACATTGTCAATGTTTCACCTCCGATATTTGACGTGCTTACCTGTTGCACAGTAGTTGTGTTTAGTGGTAGATTCGTTAAGTATGTTTCTGCCTTTGTTTGCACGAAGTTGATTTTTAGATCCTCGTGGAGTATCTCGAAGTCTTACTCATGTTGTTGTTCTTCATCTTCTTCTTGTGGACTTTTTTGTTTCACAGCCTACAGTTTTCATCGAAACTTCCTGAAACTTGGCATACATATGTAAAAATACCCTGTGCAGACAGTAACCATCCCCGATTTTGAAAATTCCTCCGAGAAAAAAAAGTTACGTCAAAATATCTCCGCCAATGGAAATCGCCTAAAAAATTATCTCCGAAACTAGGCAAGCTTTTTGAATTCTGTTTGCGGGAATTGAACAGGGCATTAGCAGAGATGAATTACCACACATATGATGCATCACTATGACGTCATATCAATTTTTATGACGTCATTCCTATTTTTTGACATTTTTTGTTTCACAACCCAGAGTTTTCATCGGATCTTCGTGAAACTTGCCATGAACACGCAGAAAGCCCACGCGCAGGCAGTAACCATCTCCGATTTTGGAAATTCTTCCTAGAAAAAAAGTTGACGTCATAATATCGCCGCTAATGGAAATCGCCTATACTATTATCTCCGAAACTAGGCAAGCTGTTTGAATTTTGTTTGCGGGCATCAAGCCGGGCATTAACACAGATAATTTATCACAAACCTGATACATCACAATGACGTCATATTCGTTTTTATCACGTCATCATTAAGAGGACAAGGATCTTAGCTCATTTGAGCTTGTTTATTCACGTTAAGAGAGAAAACAAGATGCCGCCAAAGTTGATATGCATTCGCATTAACCCAATCAGCACATCGACATACTTTATCCTGTCTGAGGTGGTTCGCCACACCCACTTGCCTACAACTTCCCGTGTGATGTGAGGGTGGCCCCAATATGGTTCATCCTTCATGGGGCATTGCGTTTCTTGGTGTGTGCTCACAAACCGAACTCTAAGATATTTGTTCTTTTGTTTCTTTTGATTTTAACCTTTCATATCGTAGTGAGCTTGATGGGCGCGTTGAAATCCGTGGGCAGGGCCTTCATTCGCACGCCCAGGAAGGCGAAACAGTGAAAACACCCTGACCTTGAAATCACGCAAGAACGGAGATTTGATAATGTAGAAAAGGTCAATAACGTCTCTCACATGGACTGGCCTTGCACAATCTCAAGACTTCATTCCGGTTACACATGCTCAGAATATTCCATGTAGGTGTATTTATCGTCGCCAAGTCCGTCCACAGTCTCTTGATGAACCGGAAGTGCCTCTAGTCAAAGAAATGGCGTAACATCCCACAAAGCTTGATTGTCCGATTTTGTTGATGATAAAATGCACAGATTTGTATCGACTATATGGTGGCCACACACATTATTAAAGCAATTTCGGACAATTTAAGCTTGTCTGTGATGTTTTGGTAAGCCGGTGTCCTTGCCAATTGGCACGCTCATTTCAAGCAGCCATGTTTGTACTTTGGGTAAAGACTTTGGTCTTCGAAGAAATTTGGTATTTCTTTTATATTGTCAACACTCACTTGTGTGAACGTGACAAATCCCATGGTACTACATCTTTTGAAAACAGTCAAAATTTGTGCTTGCACACTGGCAAAGTAAGAAATGGATTTTTTTTCTTTTTTAAATACTACTTCCAGCCACCAATGAATCGTCATCATTTTCATATTAATGAGGAAAGATGTAAAACAAGATGAACAAAGTTTAAAGAGAATAGGAGATCGTGAATAAACTTATGATGTAAACGAGTCACTGATGAGTCTGAGCATTTTCGAGTCAGCACAGAAAGAATCATTGCTTTCCATTATAGAACATTCGTTATAAGTACCGCAAGCATTCAGCTTCAATTTACATCATCAGCTATAATGAGGAGCCATTTTTACGCAGGTCCGCACAAGGGAATCATGTTGCAGAGTATGTTAAACTGAGAAAAATAAAATCGAGAAAGGGAAGAGAAAAAGAGTAGGACAGGGGAGACAATGAAGGTTATGGAGTGTTGGAGGAAAGGGGGAGAGGAAGGTTGAGGGAGGGGGAGAGAGAGGACCGCCCTTGCTCCCCTTTTGCATACATAGTGTGCAGTTGGCTCCTGAGTACCAATTTCAGCACAGAGAAAATTGTGCTGAATTATCGTTTCTTCTGTATTATTTTATAATTCGTTCCTTGGATTCGTGCATTAAATATCATGACTGACTGAATTCTATTGTGCAGGTAAAATTATATTCAGTGGTCACGTGATCTCCAGCAACAACAAAGGCAATATTGCAGATCGATATGTTCGACAGATGTTCGCTCGATCAGTGCAATTCATGAAATGTTTCACATTCCATAAGATGGTCTCAATGAATGGTCAGGTGATCACATTTGGGGAATTTTTAAAAGCTTTTTGGCTGACAAGTTAGGTCAGCGGTTGCATACCTGCCATTGAGCTCTTTCGTCTCGGTTCAAATCCAAACCCGATCATAAACTGGAATCCCAATGTTTTGTACGCAGGACGTTGCATCAATATGTGCATTGTCCTTCAGAGAGGATTTTAAGCCGGCTGTTCGGTTGGCTAATAAATATTCCTTAATGGATGTTAAAGATCCGAGATGGTTAAACTTTTGAAAAAAAGAATGCACCATTGTGTGTTGGTGCACTCACAAATTCCGAGATTCCTGCGCTTATACATTGGTCCTGCATTAGCAAGCATAGCTGTATCTCCAGAGGTGTTTTCCGTTAGTAAGTGTCATGCTTACCGCTTGCTGAGCGGCTTGCTTGCTGCTTGACAAGCGACTTGCTTGACATACAAGCGCTCCAACGGAACGGAGTGCTCGGCCCTGCGTAACAACATGGTGGTCTCCATACAAACAATGCTGTCCATGTCGTCGTTTTCAGGTTTACTCAATCCTCTTGTGACAACTTCCCCAAACAAATTTATTGTGTTATCAGCGGCTACAGAGTACGAGGAAGAGGAAAAGAAAGATAAATAAATGAAGATTTAGAACGAGGAGCTCCGTACCAAGCTTCTCCACGGACCCTACGACTGTACATTTTGAGGAGGGGTTTTGCATGTTTGTAGATCTTGGAGAATTAGGATGAAGAGTGGAATTAACAATTAAATTATGAAATGCACGTTTTAGTGATATTGTTGCGGGCCGGGTATCGGCTGCGAGCATGACCGCAAGGTGGAGCAGTAGGGTTGACTCTACCGAGCACCCGGAATTTAGATCGTACCTTTCGGAAAACTCCGACAAGTACAGGTCCCTTACCGGACCGTGAATCGTCAATAATTACACCACGTGGTACAGGGTTATTTGCCAATCTTCAAAATACCTAGAGCTCCACGTGGTGAGTTTACCGAGTATTCACACCCTCGACGGCGCTCGTATGGAACAAGTCGCTAGCGTGCTCGAACCGTGTGCGACCCGAGCGGACGGTCACCGAGCTTCCGTCGGTCCAAATGTCCCTTTACAGCGGCAATAGCCTTTATAATTCACCAACACGCGTCATGCTAAGCCAATAAAAGAAACACAAAAGGAAGTGATACATTAAACACATGGGTTTATTTACAATGGGGGGAGGGAGGGAAGCACGCAAGAAGGCAGAGTTATCCGACTAAAGAGATGCACGTATGTACAGCAAGGCACTTAACAATTTATTACTTACTAGACTGGCGCCACAAACACACAAACCCAAAAGAAACGGTGGCCACAGCCTTTATTGAGGCCTCCAGCTCGGAGGGAACGGCGAGCTGAAGACCAGAGCCTGCCTCGGACCTGTCCACCTCGTGTGGTCTTCGAGCCGATTTGAACCGGACACCAGTGAGAGGCGAGCCGAATCCAGAAATCAGCGAGCCGCGAGCGGCCTCCTGAGCTCCGCTCAGCGCTCGTGCCGACTGCCAAACCTCTCCTCTGTATCCAGAACCGTCGAGAATGCAGGAGGTTTCTCAGCCACCTCTCCGAGTCTCCGAGTTGAACGACAAAGTGAGGGCCGACAACACGCCCATTCAACCTGCCCGTCAGATCGACCACGACCCTGCCTGCTCGATGGTCATCAACCATATCAAACTCTCACAAGTTCACCGACTGAGAGACGGTGCGCAACCCTTATGGTTCTTGTCCCGGCAGGATCTCTCAAGCTCTTTCGGAGGTCCAAATCGCGCCGCACCCTTATTCACCCTGTCTCCGGGGGGGGGGGGGCTCCGCCCTCCCCACTCTCACTCACTGGATGGTTTTGGCACGCAGAACGCTCGTCGCCCTGTCATTGGCCAAAACGAGCGGCAAGTCCGTCGATTGGCCCGGGGCGTGGTGACGCCACGTGGACCCCTTTCTCCCTGTCGCGGGATCTGATTGGCTGAGCGGCGGTCACCCCACCCGTAGCACACTGATTGGTCGAGGGCCGCCGCGAGGCTCCTCCTTGAACTCCGCCCACCAAACAGCCAGAGGAACATTATCCTGCGTGGGCTCCGCCCACATACATGCTGACACGCACGTAGGCAATGGCGTCAGTCAGAGCGAGGTGAAGGTGATGCTGGCGTTGTCGTAGTTATGAGGGGTGTAAAAATGAAAGGAAACCCTGACTATCAAAGTAACTCACAGTGCAAGTACATTTATTCATCCATTAGACACGGGACGGGGACCCTAACTAAAAACACATACTTACCGATATAACTGTTCTAAAGGACCTGTATGTTGAGTGCTCACGGCTTCCAGATTCGCAACAATATTATGAACATACATAAGAGGTATGTGCCTCTGAAAATTTCATTGGTTGTAATTTCATTTTTGAATCCGACTCGGGTGGCCATCTTTGCTAACATCACAAAGCACTTCAATTAGTCGCTTGCTTAGTTTGCACAGTGGTTGATGCAGAATGGCTGGCAATTGGCAAGCGACAGCAAGCTGTTTACTAATGGAACACACCCTATAAATAAAGATGCAACCAGCATCAAGGTCCTTCTCCTGCATATGGATAAATGAATCTGCTTTTAGACACAGCATGCAAAATTGTTTGGGGACTGTCATAACTCAGAGTTTTTATTTTGTTTTGTTGAATCATGTTGCATGAAAGAAAGTTGCCAGCCAATGGACATAGACAGCCAACCACATATTAGGCACACCTTGAGGTGTTACATTCATTGATGGAATATGGGCAGCATTTAGTGTCCATGATTCCAAGTTGCTCTGAGAAGATGGTGGTGGGATTTCTCCTTAAACCTTTGCAGTCCCTGTTGGAATAGTTTTCCTGTGATGATACTTTGAAAGGCATGCCACAATGAAGGAGGAGAAATATCCATTCCAAGTGTGAATGTTGTCTGAGTTGAAATGGCCTTAGATTGGAGGTGGTGTGATTCCTAGCAAAATACGACTATTGAGGTTCTTGAGGATGCAGGTCACGAGCAGTGTGACCACTCCTTGGCTTTTTTCAGAAGATCTTGGCTATTCGTTGTTCACCTTTGTGTCTTGGTTTTCTACAGGTTTTCTTGGCGTATAGGATTTCTATTATCATCGCTTTTCCGAAACCTTGTGAATTCTTGGCTTTTTTCATTGGCTCACCTTGGCATTTATGAAAATGAGGAGTGGTCACACTGGTCACGAAGCTTGGAGTCGTTGAAGAAGGTCGGATGAGTTGCTGCCGTGAATTTCATAGATAGTGCACACGACAGCTATACAGATTGTCAGTGTGAATGGGGAAGGATTGATCCTGTGGATGGCGATGGTTAGTTACAGCAGGATCTGGAATATCCGCAAAGAACCTCACATCCCTCTCCCCTCCGAAACCGACCACCCCTACGACCCCACAACAATGCTTGTGAACATCTTGAAGACAGATAGCTTGTCCAAAGAATTTGATGAAAGATCCACAACTGATGGTGCACGGTGCGCTAATTAAACTTGGCCACCAAGGCACCAACCTTTAAGGATACCACCAATTCGCTTCAAGTCTACCTTTTAGGAAGACACTTGAAATTGCGTTTTTGGCTTTTGGAATGAAATAACGGTCTTGGTGATCTGCAATGATACTTACTTTCTAATTTGCATAAACCACAGGAGCAACCTTCTTCATGGGCATCGATAATAGACGGCCGGCCAAGACTATCTCCGGGGTCTAAAAATTAGTCCCGTAGGCATTTCTTGTTAAAAGTGATTATGCATGTCTGAAAGTACGATGATAGGGTGAAGCTTCAGAATATGCCCCATACCATCTCAAACTTTGACCTTTGAGGTCAAAGGTCAAGGTCAAATGCCAAATTCCTCATTTTTTGGTTATAGTGAATTTCGTTTCAGCATTGCCACATCTATATGCCTGTGTATGAATTATTCGCCGAGGCTACTGTCCTTTAGTCTCAGCAATAAATTTAGACTCGAGATTTACTTGAAAACATGAAAGGCCGCAATTGTAAAATGGCCATTTTCTCGAATTTCTGAAGATGGACGCATGTAATCTTCTCACGTGAGTTCTCAACTCGTAAGATGAACTCATGTGAGATCAAAACGTTGTATAAGAGAGAGTTGGCACATAAGAGAATGTCTGAAATATAATTTGCTCACCCATATAGCTGTAGTTAGTGGTAGTCATTATTGCAGTTGACAGCATCACACCCACATGCTGGGATACAGTTCTGGTGAGACTTGCTGCACTTACATGCACTTGTTCGACACTTGCTTTTACACGCACAAGTGACTAGTTCAGTACAAAAAGCTGGAATGGTGGGGAGTCGCATCCACACGATCTCAAGTCCAGAGTCTGTTAGCTTCCCACCACCCGTCTCCTCTGGAGCTTCAACCACTATCCGAGGTTTATCAGCCTGGTACCAGATTTTTGCCTGATGATTTGACCTGATATGATGGACCTCGAATGCGTCGAAAGTTGGCGGTAGCTTTTTGAAATCCCGGAGACCTTTTTCGAACATCTGGGATTTGGCAGAGAGCAGATCGTCAGCGTTGTCCACTCCATACAAATGGCACAGGAACTTTTCAGCCTCGTCAGTGGATCCATCACGCCCAATATTCGCCAGTAGCTCCGGCTGTTCCACGTACACTTTCCAGCAGCTCCGTTTCCCGTATCCATAGAACGAAGACGTCACATCACATCCGGTAAAGGCATGAAATCCGAGCAGATTGTTCCTGACAGGACGCGATAGCTTTTGTACAATTGGTGCAATTTGGTAGTAGACACGTTTTTTGCTAGTCCCACTTTTCATCCACAGATCAACGTTTGCATCACCGAAGAAATGGATGAGGAGTAATCATACATCTGTATCCTTGCTCTCCATGACCACTCTCTTGTATTTTTCCCAGATGGTATGTGCTGCATGTGCGACCATGCGCGTATCGGCCTCTTCATGGT
Source organism: Eptatretus burgeri (assembly GCF_056783735.1). NCBI lineage: Eukaryota > Metazoa > Chordata > Myxini > Myxiniformes > Myxinidae > Eptatretus > Eptatretus burgeri. The sequence goes on from NC_140966.1 coordinate 55,098,350, forward strand.
TCGCAGCCAAATCAGAAATTTGGCCACGTGAAGTTGACTTCGCCATCTCCGGTTCAGCGAAACTTCCCCCTACAATCAGCTCGCAAGACTGTGGGTAATTACAATCGGTCGAAATGAGGTACTCAGCGACGAATTTAGCGAGGTCAGCTTTGTTCTGGTCCAGGGCTGTGAATCTGTCCCATACCTCTGGCAGTGGTACGTCTCCTCGATCAATGATTTTTCGGATTAGTCGATTATTCTGCCCACGCTTTGATGTAGTTACAAATTTTATTGACCCTGTTCCAATGTACCGATCAAAGACGATGTCGATGCGAGTGAATGACTGGTGAAATAGCTTTACAATCCTCTCGTGATATGTACGACCAAGGTCAGCAAACGTGCGACAATGAGACGGCTTCCCCATCGCTTGGATCATGGCGTGACCATCGATGATGAGAGCTGAAGGCTCCTGCAGGGATGGAATATTCGCTGGTGTTTCGATATCCACGTCTTTTGTCAGGATATGAAGCATATCAGCCTTGTTTGTCTGATTCATCTGTCCGTTTCTCTTGACTAGCGATGATGGAAGTGACGAAAGTTCGTGCTGAAGAATCCTGGACATATCGACACATCGTCCAGCTCTGGTTGCATTGAACAACCTCTGTATGAGTTTTGCGTCTGCCTTGATGAATTTCTTCTCAGCTGTTGAGGTCAGAGCTGTGCTTTTGTAGAGATGAGCAAAGGATTTGGAATTGATCCTCGACAGCGTATCGAAGAAACCCGTCTCTCGAGTTACCAGCCTCTCATCCACAAAACTTTGTAACCTTTGAAGACCTCACTCATAGGCTGACAACAGGGAAGTTTGTATTCCCATCGTGGCGAGATTGTTTGTTGTCAAAGATACAAGTGTAGGTTCCTGCGATTCCTCCACCAGGTCTGGTGATTGTGCCGGTGGGAGTGTAACCGCTGCTTGGAAAATACGGAATCGTTCAAACTGGTCCATCAGATTTTGAACATTGCCTTCATCATGCTTTAGACATCCAGGCATAGCCTCCTTTCTCGTAGATATCGCCTCCTCTACGATCTCGTCATCGATCAGTTTTAGGAGCCGTTTGGAATCTAGGGCAATTTCGGAGCGCTCACACCATGTCAAGCAGAATCGATCCCTTGCAGTATCATTCCTGGTGATTCCGATTATGCCATTCGATATCTTACACATGCGGTTGATCCATTCTGTAGCTTGATCAACTGGCACAGAGCTGAACGGACGTTTGCTGCGTTGTACCATAAAGTTCCCGGCGAGAAATGCACTGTATTCATCAGGCGCTGTATTCTCCAACATTTTCATGTCGGAGAGATACACCGGTCCCCATCTCGCATAATTTGTGTGGTCATACGCACATAGCCACGGTAATATCTCTGCGAACGATTTTAGGTGCGACTGCCAATCTCCCTCTCTATTTGCACGGATGAATTCCAAAAGTGTGCTGACCATTTTGATGTAATTCGTCCAGAATTCAAAATTGGGATCAGTTGCGCGGCATCGGTCAAATTCGTCCAATTTCGTCAATACGTCTGATCTTCCGATGCTTTGTCTCAAAGCACAGATGGCATGGCTCAGTGCATCGGATTTGCAGAGACAATCATCTGCACTGCGACATTTGTTCCTAACTTCCTCAGCGCATGTCTTGATAGCCTCGATTGAAGGAATTGTTGCGATATCATGACTTTGCTTGAGCCACTCCATTAATTTGGTCCATCGGATGTGACACAACGATTCGTACGTACAAATATGTCCATATACTCCTCGGTAGTATGCTTTTCCACCAAGTACACTTGGTATGGTATTAGGAGCGAATAATCCCGCCTCGATCCAGATATCCTACAGCCCTGCGCTCTCATAATGCTGTCCAATAGCTTTGAGGTAATTGAAGAGAATGTGGAGGTTACCAAGGAGGCATATAACATTGCTGTATTTGGCGGGATCGTTCCATACGAGTTCTTTCATCCGACTGTAGAGAGGTTGGTCAGCAAAAATGACCGTGTGTGTCTGTCCCACCTTTTCACTGATATTCATGAACTTGGTCATCACAGTTGTCATTGTGTCATCATGGTCTGCCGGTGCCTTCAGAATTGGGAGCATACCTACATCGGTGACAGGTGGGGTCCCGTTCGTCACCAGACTGTTAAATGTCGCCCATGGTGGCACAGATTGTGACTCACCACCATGTAATATTCTTCATAATGTCCATGCCAAGTCGTTGGACTTGCTGTTATTTGCATTGCCAGACTCTTGGAACCACGACTCTACGTTGATGGCGGCACCATCAGGAAAAGTGGGGGACGGACGAATACCAGAACGAGGTTTCGCGTTTTCTAATATGTGCATCTTGCCGATTCGTTCCTGGCTGAGAGCTTTAGTACGACCGATATGCCGAGGTTCATCTCTGTGATAAACAGTTCCATCATCTCGCTGCCACACTGCCATCTGTGTATAATGTGTATTGTTGTTGCCGTCAATTGTTTCCTCAAGTACGTCAATATTGTCACATGAACTGAGGACCAGCCCTGAGGTCTCGAATGGGTGGATTACCTTGGGGATAAAGATTCCGTCGCTTGCGTCGGCCCTGTCGAGAATATCATTTGCGATGGACGTGTCAATGCGCGGGATTGTGTCGATGCTGATACAGTGACCACTTGCATGCAATAGATCCACCAAGGCCTCGGATCGCCTCATTTGATGTACTGTCATCCCTAATCCAATGTGTTTGGGTGTCAGCTTGCGCCCCTGGGAAAGGCGAAAGATGATGTCCTGTGCGATATCACAGACTAAGCGGTCGAGCTCTGCACATGTATCAGCAGCTTCAGTATTATCCTCGATCGCATCGGCGAAAAGGACTCCGAGAAATATGTGCAACGGTTGGGGGATGATCTCATTCACATGGTCTTGGTCGATTCCTCGACATCCTAATTCGTGACCAGGGCGGCTATTGAGATTGTTGCGCAATTGGAGAGCAGAATGTACTATTTCCTGCAGTGGATTGCTGGCTATCATCGAAAAGTCATTACCATCATCAGAATCTTCCGAGTCTTCATCCCTGTGCATTCCTGACAGAGATGTTGAAATGACACATTCATTCCTTTCACTGGGATACAAGAGCAACGAGGTTGTACGATTGAGGGGTCTAATGAAGCCAGCTCTACTCCCGAGTCTCTCAGACACCGCGTCGGTGAAGGTTTTCCTTTGTGACAAATAGCTCCGAGGTATTTCCTGTCCTTTCGCTTCACATAAATCCTGAAATTGCTTCCAAACCTCCCCCATATCGTATACATATCCACGTGAAAGCCCGTCATTCAGAAAGTTACATAGGGTCGTCAGCTCCTTATCTTCACCTTGTCCAACATCCAGTCTTTGTTTCTCTGCTTGTCTCTCAAATTTGATCAAGCATGAGAGATGATATTTGCCTTCAGGATCAATCAGATCTACTGTGCCTGCCAGACGAATCCGCAGCGCCGTGTCTACGTTAGAAAGTTCCAGTATCTTAAGGGATAAATGCATTGTCCGGATATCATGTAATTCAGTTTGACTCTTGCAAACTTTCTTACCTGGTTTTCCCTTCCTTTTGTCTTGGCAAAATATACATTTTGCCCAGTCTACTTTTTCATGTTTTCCACGCGATGACCATGCCTCCAAATCCATGCTGTCCCCGCCACCTCCAGTTGCAGCTCCTTCGCACAGTGGTTTCGATCTGAGACGCTTCAATCGACTTTCAGCCGTGAAATCACAGTAACACGAGCTGTGCCACATCAACGGCGATTCCCGTATTGAAATATCGTTCAGCCTCTTCAATCTATCAGATTCCTCTCTGAGGCGATTGCGTTCAGCGAGGACCGTGATCATCCTATTCTTCTAGGCTTTACAGCGTCCTAGATCCTAGAGGATGCTTTACAGATCCTAGAGGATGCTGTGAAGAACGGAGGAAACTTGGTGGACCGTTGTCCAATGCTTGGCATGTTACTTCCTTGCACTTTTTTGATTTCAAACAGAACAGACATGTGGACGCAAGTTCTGGCTCTTTTTTGCATTTTTGTGAACCTATCATTCCTATAGCTTTCATTTCATCCATTGCCCCGAATTTAACAATGCAATTGTCATAGATTTCACACAAAATGAAAGCAAAACAACGCAAAAGACGTGTTGAAAGTTCAACTGTTCAGCGCCATGTTGCACACACTGGCTACTTCCTCCGCAAGAGCGATTAGTGGACTGAGTGGAGCACCGTGGTCGTGGCCACGGCGCGCGCGAGGGACACTTGTATTTCGTGATTTTTTGAGAAAATCCATTTGGTTGCGCTTGGTATGGGGCAAATTCTCAACAACAGAGATATTTTCTACCTTTTGGCACCCCGTACCAGTTTTTAACATGAAATGCCTGCAGGGTGTCACGATAGGTTAGGTTGGCCGGCCGTCTATAACACTCTTCCGTTTGTCAGACAAATGTGGCAATGGTTCTAATTTCTAGGCAGGTATATGACCTTATGTGTGTACTAAATTGTTGGTTTCAGAGTGTGTCGGATCTATGAATTCTTCGTAATATCCAGCACTACATACAATATATATTTTGTTACCTCCACCACCGAAGGTGGATGGAGGTTATGTTTTCACCCCTGTCTATCTGTCTGTCTGCTTGTTTGTTTTTGAACAAAATATCTCAAAAAGCTGTGGACGGATTCAGATGAAATTTGGTGGAGAGCTTGGGTATGTGACCGCCGAAAGGATTCGATTGTGGTGAAGATCCGGATCCGGATCTGGATCTGACTTAACCATTGAGCGACGGGGCTAAAATGATATATAGCACGATCTGAAAAAGTTGTGCACAAATTCGGAGGAAACTTGGTGGATGAGTTGGCGAGGTGAGAAGAACAAGCCAATTCAATTTTAGTTCAGGTCCAAATCCATATCCGGCCTATCAGTGGGATACAAAACGTGAACTTATCAGCCTGGCAAAGGTATGCACTCTACCAATTGCCCTTCTAGTTTCCTTTTCGTTCTATCTGTGGTCTGGATCTGCCTATCATGAAAAATTTCAACACGACACAATTACATTCCCTTTTCTTTGCTTTTGACATCATTAATTTGATACACTTTCCCAAATGCTTCCCGTTTAATTGTGGCCAAAAAATGTTCTACCTCATCTCATTCATACCTGATGTTGTAAGCAATGTTTAAACATAGCCATCTTCCTTTGAGTAACTGTAAAAGCCTCAAAACTAACAATCGACATCGAAAGATTTTGACATTTTAGTTTTTTTCTATGTAAAAGAATGACAGTAATTGATATAAAAGGTGCAGTAATGAGAGAAATGATAGGATCGAGAGAATAAAGAGACATCAGAGCATCTGAGCGAGCCAGTACATATACGCGTGCAACGGGCCAAGCGTTGACGAGATTGGAAGTGAAGGCACCGCCGCGCCCGTGATTGGGATCGATGCACCGCCGAGAAACATTTCCGGAGTGGCTTATAGGGAAGCGTGTGGCCATGCTTTCTGCTTTTAGCGTCTGCCATGACCCAACAAGGCATAGCCTCAGGATGGGAGCATCATGACTCACTCCAGAGCAACCCCCTCTAGTCCCAGAGCAACCGCTCTAAGTCCTCAATTTTTCATGACGTTATTTCTTTATTGCTATCTTTCTGTCTGGCTTCACTTGGCAGCAAATAACAATGACATTGTGCTTCAAACATCCCAGGGATACCTTGCTCTGCACGTTGTGGTCTAATCGGGGTTGGTGCACATCATGGATATTTTTTTATCACTAGGGGTGATGATGAGAAAAAAAAACAACGAATTCCAGAGAAATATGTATCTGAAACACATAAGGAATACCAAGTGAATTACACAATGTTGAAAGGTGAATGCAAGTAAAGTTACTCCTGTATTTAATTAGCTTTTAGACTTGAAAAGCGTCACAGATAATCATGTGTACACACACACACACACACACACACACACACACACACACACACACACACACACACACACACACACACACACACACACACACACACACACACACACACACACACACACACACACACACACACACACACACACACACACACACCTATACATATATCATCGTTCCTTCCACACGATGCCTGAATAATCTCCCGGATAGATGTACATGGTGTCCTTTGAATCCAGATTACTTTATTCCTTCAATGTATTTTCCTTAAATCACGGGAAAAAAAAACCCCTTTCATTTTGTTTTAGATCACAAATCCGATCCACTGTACCATCCTCTGTGTTACGGAGTGTTGGTTCTGATGAAGCAGTTTCCAAGCCTGGGCTCATGATGGGTGGTTTGCTATACCTCTACCAGCAGGAGTTAAGGTAGGAGTTTGTAAAATGGCCATGGTGCTGATGATAGCTCACCTACTCTTCACAAAGGACACTGTGGGATCTTTGACATCCATCAACGAATGCCAGCAGATGTGATTCCCGTTTATTGTCCAACCGAAGGATGGCATACACATTGATTTGATGACCCTGCCTGTGAAACACAAGGATGAATAGTTTATAGCTGGGTCGGGATTCTAACCCAGGCTCGATAGCTGAGAGGTGAGTGTGCATACTTCTAGGCCTTCCTGCCAGCCTGATGGTTATCGGTGTGATATTTATATGTTAAACGACATAGTTGATCAGCACAACTTCAGCAAGTGCTAAAATGCACAAAAGCACGACCTCAGAACGCATTTTTAACCCAATGTAATTTGTATTCTATTTTACTTGTAACAACATTACAATGGAGTTATTGCATGTGCACACAACTTACCAAACGATTCAGCTTTAAGGTGTAATCTTAAACCAACAACATCTATTTCCCATTTGTGATATCAATCAAAACCTGACATCTTTGTGCCCCATTGTGTGCAAGTGGATTTGCCAGTTTCATGTTCCCCTCTGAGCACACAGCTCACCGAGGCTGAAATCAGGATACAATCCCATATACTCTCCTATTACTGGAGTACAGCAGTTATGTGAACTATTTGGTGGAATTGTGCCTTTGATGATATAGGCATGAAATTCGGCACACAGTTAGGGCATATTTTTGGGAATATTTTTGGCTATTGGGCCATAAAAGATTTGTCCCGTGAAAGAAATGGCAGACATTTTCCAAAATGGCCACCAAAGACATGATAATTACGTATGATATTGTGTGGAAAGGCGATGGTGGGGCTGTAGGCCTAACAGAAAACCTAGCAGCACTGTGTCGCTGGACGGTATCTGGTCCCGAGATAGCTCGTTTGATTGGAGAATTTGAGGGTTCAACCGAGAAGAGGCAGGACACAGATCAGCGTCACCATGAGCAAAAGAAGCATGCATGGATGACATTTACGTGAGATGTGAAATCACTGAGTGGAACCATAGAAGAGATGAGAAACCCATTCGGTGAGAACAGCAGTGATCTTGTGCTGGACAGTAGGAACATTGCAGATACAAATGTGGCAGACACGGTGCACCAGATTGAGAAACTTGGACTCAACTTGTGTGAGACATATGTAAAGGAGAGACTTGTCAGCCACACAATTGCCATTGCAGATCCTGTCAATACAAGCACAACAACCTCCATCTACTCAGCCAGCCTCCAGTCAGAAAGAAGTCAAGCAAACAGCTACAGCTGTCATCTCTGAAGAATAACTCCTCACTCTTTTCTAGACTGTACATTGCCTCTCAGAAATGCAATGGTGATCTGAACGAGTTCTTCCAGCATGAAAATCAGGCTTGTCCACCAGCACTGTCACAGATGGGTGTCCTGAGAACCGGGACAATGTCAGACTTGTTACGCTGCATGCAAGACCTAACTCCTGAAAAAGGGAATGTCTCTTGTCCCATAGTTCAGGTCACCATCCTTGACGGCACTGCCATCATCAACATGCTGCGACCAGGAACTGCAAAGATGTTCCAGGATTATGCCACTGGTGTTTTTGTGCCATACATCACATCACAGCTTCAGCATGTAACCAGATTAGACATTATCTGGGATGTGTACATGCCTGAAAGCTTGAAGGCTGACACTCGGAGCAGAGAGGTAAGCGGGTTAGAAGATGTGTCGATCCATTGAGTGCAATTCCTGGAAACTGGCAGGCGTTTCTCCGCATCGATGACAACAAGACTGGGTTGTTCTCCTTCCTGGCAACAAACGCAGCAGGCATCAACACCAACAAACAGGTCATCAACACAAACCATACTGATGTGCTTTTCACAAATCGCCAAGATGTCTTGGGTCTGGCTGACATTCGCATCCTACTCCACCTAGAGGATGCTGTGCGACAAGTAAGGGCACAACAAAGTGTCAATATGCACAGTTGTCACGGATGTTATAGTTCTGGCCATAACATCAGCCCAGTGCCTCGACATCTCTGAACCGTGGGTTGCATTTGGTGCTGGGAAGAGCTTCCGATTCCTTGTCGCTCATGAGATAGCCAGAGCACTGGGTCCTGATCGGTGTTTCACCTTGCCGATGTCCCATGCCTTCAATGGGTGTGACACTGTTTTGGAGGCCGAGGCAAGAGGACTGCATTGGACACCTGGAATACATATGGCGATGTCACCCCAGCATTCTGCACCTTAGTTGCTAGGCCAAGCCCACAATCCATAGAGGAATGGCTGGTGCCACTGGAGCAATTTGTGGTCCTGCTATATGATCACACCAGTAGCCAGGAGTGTGTCAACAAGGCAAGGAAACTGCTGTTCACTCAGAAAGGCAGAGCAATTGATTGTCTGCCTCCTACACAGGCTGCATTCATTTAGCACATCAAGAGGGCTGCTACCAGGCTGGTCACTGCTGAGCCAAGATGATGATCGTGGCTCCAGAAGAGCTTCCATCTCCAAGTGAATGGTGGTGGAACAAGAAGGTCGAGGGAGGCTGGAAAGTATGCTGCACAACCATACCAGAAGCCACGGAAGCTTGTGGGGAACTCATACGTTGTGGCTGCAAGAAGGGCTGCACAGGACATTGCAAGTGCTGGAAGACTGCTCTGCAGTGCACTGCTCTTTGTCTTTGCGGTGGACTTTGCACTGACTGACTGACAGATAACAATGGTCACAAGATGTATGAGACATGAATTGGACACAATGAGCTGTAAACTGAAACATAACAAGTTCCTTTAATTAATTTGTGCTCATTAGTCACAAGAAAGGCCAGTGCTCCAGTGAAGTCCCCACTTAAAATAAAAGTAATGCTTTATGACCCCCCAATAATGATATTTGGCATTATCTACCATTGTAGAGTTACATAAACCAATGATATGAGGTAGATAATACAAATAAATCACCTAACAATGGACTTGATATACCGTATCAAAGGTACCAAAACAACTGATGGTGGCCATCTTGAAAAATGGCCACCACTTTTGTCACAGGGCAAATCTGCGATGGGCCAACAGTCAAAAATCTTGTGTAAGGTATTTTCTAACAGTGTGCCAAATTTCATGCTTCTATCATCAAAGACACAATTTATTTTCATATCTGCAGTACTATGTATTCATTGCTCATTATGTCCTAATATTCTTGTAATCAAGGTGGAAGTCGATGAATGTCCTTGTCCTGCATGTGAATGTTGCATAAGCTGCTCCATGAGCCTGAGGTTACTGGAAAAAAAATTAACAATTGGACCACTCCAGGGAAATATTGTTATGCAGCCTATGGCTGCATCATTGCTGGGAACGCAGCTGTAATGCTGATGCAGTGCCCCCTGTTTCCAGTAAGCTGGTATTCATTTTGCCAATCTCAGAAGGGTAACAGGCTGAGTCAACCCACCTGGGGCTATTTCAACAGCACAACTAGAACTGCCACTTTATAACTGCTGGCAGTGATGACCGGGTACCCAGACGTCCGCCTTTGATAAAACGTGAGACTTTCTGGAGATGACAGTCGTAAAGTTTCCCTTCAATAGGATAAGTGGTTCCAGAGAAAACATTATTTAATAGTGATACAAATACAGCCCTGCTTTGATACAGAGCAGGACTGACGAGTTACGAACCGGGTAGCACAAAGTGTTCAATCTCATTATTACGTATGCAGTTAGCCCTTTTTCCTGGGGACATTGTCGGTATCAATTGAATTGCTATTCCTGTATCCTCAAACGCATTCAGGTGCAGCCAAGCGAGCCTTCTGGAAAAAAACAAAAATCTAAAAGTTCTCAGATTCAAATAATTAAATAATTCTGCCTGCCAAACCGTGTGGCTGATCCGGTTGAAATTTTAAATCCACATTTCACATGTCGGCTAAATTATAATTGTGAAGTTTCGCATATATAGAAACAGCGGTTCCAGAGTAAGCATTTATTAATATTTATCCTTCAATCCAACATGGCTGCCAAACCATGTGGCCTATCAATTAGAAATTAACAAACTTATATTCACTGCCCATGTGCAATATGTTTGTGAAGTTTCCCCTTGATCTGTCTGGCCATTCTGGAGAAGATGTTTGAAGGTTTTAGGGTAAGTTCAATATGGCCGCCAAACCATGTGACCTATCAATTATAAATTAACAAACTTGTGAAAGGATGTCTTGGCGAAAGTGTGTGTGAATTTGTGCCTCAATCTGCCCAGCCGTTCTGGAGAAGAAGATTTTTAAAATTTATTAATTTTCAATCAAAGATGGCTGACGAACCATGTGATCTATGACATCATAAATTTATATTCTGCTTCCAATCGTGCAGTGGAACACGTTTGTGAAGTTTCGTGTTGATCGGACAAGGTGCGTTTTTCTATCCAAGACGGCCACCAAACCATGTGACATGCGATGTCATAATTTTTAACGTATATGCAGGCATGGGGGTAGATTATAGCAGCCAAGTTTCGCTTCGATAGGTTATGTGGTTCCAGAGAAAACATTATTTAAAATAATTCTTGAATCCAACATTGCTGCCAAACCATGTGACCTTACAATTAGAAATTAACAAAAAAATATTCACGACTTGTGTGCAATACGTTTGTGAAGTTTCTCCTTGATCTGACCAGCCGTTCTGGAGAAGATGTTTGGGGGTTTTAGGGTAAATTCAATATGACCGCCAAACCATGTGACCTATCAATTAGAAATTAACAAACTTGTGAAAGGATGTCTTGGGGAAAGTGTGTGTGAAATTTTGCCTCAATCTGTCCAGCCATTCTGGAGAAGAAGATTTTTAAAATGTATTAATTTTCAATCCAAGATGGCTGATGAACCATGTGACCTATGATATCATAAATTTACATTCTGCCTCCAATCATGTCGTGGAATACGTGTGTGAAGTTTCGTGTTAATCGGATAAGGTGCGTTTTTCAATCCAACATGGCCACCAAACCATGTGACTTTTGACGTCATAATTTTTACTCTTTTTGCAGAAATGATGGAAGATGACAGTTGCAAATTTTCGCTTCGATAGGTGATGTGATTCCAGAGAAAACATTGTTTAATATTTTTCTTGAATCAAACATGGCTGCCAAACCATGCGACCTATCAATTAGAAATTAAGAAACTTATATTCACTAATCGTGAGCAATACTTATGTGAAGTTTCCCCTTGATCTGACCAGCCGTTCTGGAGAAGATGTTTGAAGGTTTTAGGGTAAATTCAAGATGGCCACCAAATCATATGACCTATCAATAAGAAATTAACAAACTTGAAAAAGAACGTCATGGGGAATGTGTGTGTAAAGCTTTGCCTCAATCTGTTCAACCGTTCTGGAGAAGAAGATTAAAAAAAAAATTCAAAACAAGATGGCTGCCGAACCAAGTCACCTATGACGTCACAAAAAAAATTTCTACAGTGAATTGTTGTGTAGATGATGCTCAAGAAATTTCAGATTTTTCGTATGCAACATTCTACTTAACAAATTTTCACCGGGATACCGCTTCACTGATGACATCATGAAAAATCACCCCTCTTCCTGATTGGGAGGTCATTACAATGTATGAAGCAAAATATTTTGCCATTGCACCGTTTCAGAGATACAGAGGTCCAAAGTTTATCGGTTTTTTCAAGATGGCACCCGTACCACGTAACCTATGACGTCACAATTATCAATTGAGTATGCTATCAAAAAAGATACATACTATGGTGAAAATGTTGTGTCGAAAATGTTACCGTTCCTGAGAAAATGATTTTTAAAGCAAAAGAACCCGCAAATTGCTGGTGGAAGAAAAATAATAAATAAGAAATAAACAGAAGAAAAACAATAGGTTTCCCAGTCCATTTGACTGGGTACCCTAATAAGGGCTTGAACTCAAGACCCTAAGATCTTAAGCTAACAACCTTAACCATTAAGCCAACACCAGACTGTTTAGATAAATTATATGGGAATACTCGAACTCTCTTTCGAAAATCTGGGGTCAGGTGACAATTCATACCATTTATCCTCAGTCTACCATGGTATGAATGAACATCCACAGTTCACTAAAGGGATTTGTCTACAAAAGTCTTGAGTGACATGAAAAAGAGGTGTTAGCTATCTGAATTTGAATTCGGTTGGTGGTTTTGACTCTGTACAAGTGTGGATTGCTGTTTTCTCATCTTCAACATTGCTGCGATAGACTTGTGCATGGACTGACGATGTACAAAGAAAATCTGGGCATCATAAAAAGCTATATTTAGTGGATACCCAAGATTGAGGCAAATGGGGCTGGTAGGATGATGGAGACTCCTCGAGGGTTGCACACTCGCATCTCAGCCGGCCAGGGTTCGAATCTCGTCCCAGCTACAAACTGTCGTGCTGGTATTTCACAGGCAGGGTGATCATCAATGTGACTGTGTCAACCCTCATGATGGATGTTAAACTGAGTGTCCAGTCTGCCAGTATTAGTTGATGGACGTTAAAGATCCCACAGTGTCCTTCACAAAGAGTAGGTGAGTTACCACCAGCACCATGGTCAAATTACAAATTCCTGCCTTCAGGGAAACGAAGACGAATATAATGGAAAACTGTCGGCCGATGATGCTTGCCTTGTGCTGCATACGTCAGAAGCAGAAGAATGAATGCAAGCAGAAATTGCAGCGAACCCATCATCATGGCTGCCAATCCTGCCATAAATGCCACAAACTCCTCAAATGCCTTCCTCGGCTTTTCAGTTCTTGTCCTGTTTAAGGTGTCTTTCTCATTGTCATCTTTATAGAGAACCTGTCAAGGCATCATCAAGTGTGGCTGCTCAATAAAAATGATGAACAAAGGTTGGAGTTTACCTTCTTTCTGCAAGACTGCAAGACCATTTCTTCAGCCACATACATGGATGGTGCGTAAAGATCCTCAATCATATCCTGTAGCACGTGATGTGCTGGCAAGCATCTTGCCTATATGCCTGAAAAACTAATCCAGCTGATGATAACTTACCCCAACGCAGTGTGTGTTCATCCTTAGACAATTAGCCAAACACAAACATTACGCTCACCTGAGATCTTTCCTTTTTTTCTTATTATTATTTTGCCCTTATTGCACCGTAAAGTGAACCGTGCCATGTTGTACTGAATCCCACTGTGCGTGGCAGGAGATAATGTCTGTCATTTTATTCCTCCACAACCTGTTGTGTCTGTTGTTTTATCTCCCTCATCATTGTGAAAATCTTTAATCTCTATCGTGCACAGCAGGATTCATGGTGTGTGGAGCAGGACTCAACGCAGGATGAGACGGTTCATTTCGTATTGCGAGAACGACATTCTAAATCTCTCTCCATCCTCCCAACCATGATGCTAACTGACGAAGTCTGTCTCTGCAATATTTGCAGTTCCACATATTCATACTATTTTGCTGAAATGTTAAGCTTGAGCCTCACAAAATTATAACTAGGGTTGTGACTTTATTGAACTAGAAACACCTGCTCCCTACAGGAACAGCCAGGGGGGATTTTGGCTGGCTGGTAGGGGAGGGGGGGGGAGTGGGGTGCTGTTGTAGGGTTTGTTTCTACGATTAGTGCCTCCAGTTTTTACAGGTACATCAAGGTTTCTGAGATCCTTTGGGGTACAAAGCCACCATCTAATTTTTTTCTTTCTTTTTTTTTCCTGCCAATGCCCGAGCTTTTTCTTGGATCCGGCTGGGACTTTCCAAATGAAATTTTGCATCAATAATGGCAACAACAGGATGTGGGATTGGCATATTTTTTGACCTTGACCTCATTTTAAAGAAAATGACACAATTACAGACATGTTCACATTTTTTTCACCAAAACTCAACCAAGGTTTGTCTGATCAGAACGAAATTGTCGTTTATAGATAACCTAGAGGATGGTGCATTTATGCTTAATTTAGATAATACCCTTCCAGGTTAAAGGTCAAGGTCAAATTGTCATCGCTCAATTTTGTAAATGCTGAATCTTAAAGACCACTTGGCCTTCCAAGATGTTCTTGCATCTTGATAGCGCACCTGATATTTAAGTAGTGTCCTTGACCGACCTTTTTCGGATTGTGACAACAAAAAGTCGGATTGTGACTTTTTCGGATTGTGACTTTTTCAGATTGTGACTTAACCTTCTTGATCATGACGAATAGTTTTTCTCTGATATTCATGATGCTGAGTTTTATGGATAGATTGTTCATGGGGACACATTTTCGTAATTTACTTTCTATCCATAAATATTGAAGGTGAAGGTCATACGGCAGTCTGGAAAAAAAAATGGCATCATTGACTTGTGGACGGCGGGGAAGGCTTACCCTTTGTGATCGCAGATATCTGGTTACTATTATAGTTAATATTATTATTATGCAATTGCCATTATTGTTGTTCTTACTTTTGTGATTGGAAGCAGCTTTGGAAAAATGCTACGATAATGTGGAACGATGCTCAAGCTGCTATACATATATGCACCTTAACATGGCGTTTTTCCAAGGTGGAAAAAGGCAATAAAACATGGGAATTCTTCCGCATTCTTTGCAGTCGAGTCTCAGCCAACATAGGCTAAGTGACTGTGAAAATAAGGTGAAGGCCTCTTAGTCGTGATGCCATTAAGGCCTCCGAAGTATCATTCATAATGCTCTCTCCCACCACTACCAGAAGCGGTGATACACTGTACACGTACGTACTATAGTGAATTAGTGTCGGCCCCACCTCTGCAACCCCCCCCTCCCCCGGGGGGGGGGCAGAGAACCAAATAGCTACAACCTTTGTCTTATGACTGTTAGTCCCCCTGGCAACTTTTTTTGAGCTTGGATAAGTAACGCCCGAAAGCATCAGCGACAGACATGCAGACAGACAGACATGAAATTGCGTATTTTAGTACAATTATTAAAACGGCACATTTTTGTCTCTCTGAAAGAGAAAAGTTTAAGAAATATTGTTCTTTCATTTATTTAATCAATTTTATGCATGATCAAACATGTGTTCATGATCATTTGCTTTCATGCTCATAATTGCTCATTTCATAATTTGGCCTGTACTATATTCCTTGTACCAATGCACTTCGAGTGTTAAGAGTTAGTTATGTGATATTTGAATAGTTACATTCATACGTTACAAGACCGGTTGTTATAACTCACATCAACCAACTAACATTCCCTCTTTTATAAAACCTTTCCATCATTTCGTTTTATGGACAAATGAAGAATTGCAAATCATTGGTCTGAAGCGTTTCAAAATTACCAATCACCTTCCCCGAGGTGCATAAGGTCACATGCCTGCATGAAAACAGTCAAAAAAAGAAGCGTCCAGTACAAGCAAGCTGTCGATAATCACGATGAAACGATGCTCTTGCGGTTCATGCAAAGTGGATGAAAAGTATCCTGTGGTTATCACCAGGACCTCTATTCTATTCCTAAAACTGAAAACGAGATGTTTCCTTTGAAATTAAGTTGGAGAGAATTGATGAAACATGTAAGGCTCGACTTTCTGGCTGATGCGCGCACCTTCAGCTCCCTGCACCATCACCTATGACTTTCCAATAAGACACATGGGTTGGCACGTTGGCTGAGAGGTAAACACACTCACCTCTGAGCTGTCTATTCTGGGTTTGAATCTCGGTCCAGCTCTAAATGGTCACCCTGATGTTTCACATGCAGCGTAATGTGTCACTGTGTGTGAAAAACCCTGGAAGGACCTCAAGATGGAAGGACCTTTAGCTGGAAGGCCTGTCTGCCAGCACTAGTATTGCTGCAGGACATTAAAGAACCCAGAGTTTATTTTGCTAAGATTAGGAGAGTTATCGCTAGTATCCAAGCCAAATTCCCATAGTTCTCTGCACCTTCAATGGAACGTCAGGACTGGTTAGCTTGTTCCTGAAAGACATGGTACATAAACATTGCCTGGTAGACCCCACAAGAAGGTGGGTCTATTTGGAGACATTAAAAAGTAGTAATTGTGGAGTCTCATGTTAGGTGCAATCAATATATTGTTGCGGGCCAGGGGTCAGGTGAGAAGACCACGAGGTGGGGGAAGCTATCTCGTTTCCCACCAGACTCCCCGGAATTGTAGGCCGTCACACATGGATAATTCCGTGACGCGGCGGGTCGCTTAACCGACCATGGACGCCAATAACTCAACCGTGTAACCTAGGGTACTCCCGTCTATGGGTTGATCGGGTTACCTAATTAATCACGTGGTTTAATTACCGGGGGACACACCCTCGGTACGCCTCGTCCGAACCGGATCACTCCACCGGATCGGATCACTTTTCCAGATGGGATGCAGCCGAGCGACACTGCCAAGGACGTACCGGCTAAAAGCAACAGATCGTTGGGAATAAAGTCCTGGCTAAACTAGGATTCGGACCATGCTGGATCAATGGAAGAAAAGGCCAAAACGAGCAGGGAATATTCCTAATAATAATTAATTAACAATGGGCGAGGATTGGTGTATGGCACGATCAGGATTTATTGGGGTGTGTTGTGCAGAGATAGGGGAGAGAGGTGTGGTGCAGCAAATAAACAAGCAACTTACAAAAGCGGACACAGAGCAGATTTAACGTGAAAATAATGACAATAATCTCTATAATTCCAGCAATCTCTGTGTGTCTGTCTGTCTGTGACCGCCGTTTCTCGACAACCCCTGGTCCGATCGAATTGAAACTTGCCAGGAATATTGCTGGGGACCTGAGGATGTGCCTTATCAAGGTTTGATATTAATCGGACAAGCGGTTCCCAAGTTACGGCCATTTATTTATCAACCAATGACAGGAAACGGTGCTATGACATCACTATTGATGTCACAAATTTTTTTTTTTTTCACAAACAGGCACGCACGTACGGCCACGCACCTACGGGCCCGCACTAGTAATAATAATAACAACGATCTTCTGCAGTCTTACTTAAGCAGACAGGCGTCAGTACACACCCACATACGCACAGATACAGACAGACACAGAAAACCCGATGAAGAGGGAGTATTTCAATTGGAAGGAAAGGGAGTTGAGGCTACGATCTCGGTACCTTTGTTCTTGATAGCACGACACGCCACCAATATGTTTCGGGGGGTGGGGGGGGAGATTCTCCATGGTGCGGTACCTGACAGTGGGCGCGTCGTCTCTGGTTTCAGCAGCGCGTGTGGAGACCGTGTTCGTGAAGGAGGGGCTTGAGTGGAGAGGGGGTGGAGTCCAGGGTGGGTGGATGGAGTGGTAGGCAGGAGCAGGTCGGCAGGTGGGGTTGACGTCGTGTGGGCGGAGACGAGAAGGCAGAGTCCAGGCAGCAGGAAGCGGTCATGGCGATGTCGACGAGGGCGAGGCCAGAGCGAGAGAGCGAAAGAAGAAAGACAGAGAGAAAGGCGGAGGGACAGCTCTGACCCTTATAGGACTTGCAGCGCGGGGGAAGGGGCCACCCCAAAGCGATACGTCATCACCTGAATCGGGCGCTCCGATTGGCCCCGACCCTTCACGTCGGCCACTAACTTTGGCCGGTAACCGCCTCACTTCGTTTCCGGCAAGGTCATCTCAGACAGCGGCAATATTCCGCTCCAACTCCACGACATGACATGAATCGCCCACACCGAAATTGGCACGCAAATCGTCCTGCAAAAAACCCCGGGCCGTACCCTGGTGACCAGCCGAGGGTCCGGCATGCCTACTCGGGCATTCAACCAGCGCCAATCAACAAGCCCGCTCGGTGCGTGCCAACGTGGCTCGCACTGTACATTCCCCGGCTCAATCACAGCTTTGTTGGCCAGAGAGACGAGAAGACGTTCACAATCCATGGAGAATCCGCTGCTGCCAGCGAGGGCCGAAGGTACATCGTTATGGATAAATCCATGCATGTTTCGCGAGCAGCGTACGTGTCTGCCTTCGAGTACATTCTATACAGTGTGCGGGGTTCAGCCATGGCCCACGTGGTCAGTGCTCGCATTCGCACGACTCTGCTAGTGTGTGCACGGGGCGAACACCGATATTTGGTTGAAAAGGAACGCACCGCCTTTACCTCGCACACTCGTATCCCGCCCAACGTGGCGTGGAGTCGCCTTTATCAGCCTCCGCACGCATTTCGTGCAGCGTGGGCGTTGTGCTGGCTGTGTTTCCTGTGTTGTGAAAAACACCATTTGTGCAGCCTCTTAAGAGGTATTCATTCGTATGCCTTTTTAATGCAACCGGCAATCTTCCCCAGATCATCGGAAGCTCGAGTCAATAATCCCGCACTGCTAAGTGCACTATATGACTCGCTGCACACATTAGGTTTAGGGCTTGCTTGGGAACGAGGGCTCTGTGCCGTCGTTTCCTCACAGCGGCGCTGCACGCGCTGGCCTCCTTGAGGCCCACCTCACAGCGAAGGCGCACGTGGCTCAGATTTACCTCAGGAATAATCAGACAAAAAGAAGAGTAGGGACGAGATGAAGAAAAAATGATGTAAGTAAACCTCGCTATGAGATCACAACGCATTCCCTTGTTGTCCCGCGAGACAAAATGAAAGGGTCCATCTACATGTACAATAATGGAATAACTCTTGGGATCACTATTTGTTGTATGTATGCGGTTCTGAGAACCGCAACAATATTATGCGACACAGAGGGATTGTTTGGTGGAATTTAAGTCTTTTGCAAACAGTCGGCAAATTATCGTCTCCAGGTAACTACCTCCAGGTGTTGTCCTTTGGTCGTTTTGAGCCAGTGTGACACATTCTTCCAAGTTGAGATGCCTTTGGAATAGATGTCCCTGAAACATTTTGAAAAGGGGGAGAGGGGATGATCCCTCGTATTAAATTTTTTGTCCATTGTCGATCTAAAACATAATTGAACTTCGACATTTGTATTGCCTTTCATTCTTCAAAATGTGGACGGCCCTTCGTATTTACTCATAAAGTAAATGTCGAATGGCGGAGCAAGCGAGTACTGCAGTCTTCCCATCTTTGTGTTTGTCTGTTTGTCGGCAAAATAACTGGATAATGAGGGTAGGTAGAATCGCCAACATTGGCACAAAGATTCATATTGTGAGTGTCTCGTACGAGTTCAACTTTGAGCTCACAAGGAAAAATGAAAATTAACACAGGGACCATTTTCTCACACCATGGCTACAATGCAGTGCATGTTAGCACCCTCTGGGGTAGTGTATTGCATGAAGAGAAATCAACGGCACAAATGAGCACCTCCATTGAGTGTGTTCTCGTTACCCTTGCTAGAGGAGAGGGTATTGCATTTGGGTCTGTTTGTTTGTTTGTTTGGCTGTTTGCACATATGTGCGCACATCGGCCACGAGTGCCACAAAGTGGTCGCCAGTATTACATGTTATCTTTCTTCAACCGACTACCTCTATAATTATGTAAGGGCTGGAAGGATGGCCTCGAGGTATGCACACTCACCTCTAAGCTGTCTAGCCTGGGTTTGAATTCTGATGCAGCTATAAACTGTAAAACTGTTTTACAGGTAGAGTGATTCATTAATGTGAGTGCTGCCCTGTCCTTCGGATAGACGTTAAACTGGGAGTCCCATCTGCTGGCATTAGTTGGTGGATGTTAAAGACACACGATGTCCTTCGTGAAAAGTAGGCGTGCTGTCGCTGGCACTCTGAACAAATTCCAAATTCGTGTCCCAACTACTGCTGGGACGGCAATGGCAAACCACCCAGTATAACCATTTCCCAGGAAAGTGCTTTGGCGGCACCAACGATAGAGAGAAGAGAGAGAAGAGAGAGAGAAGAG
>NC_140966.1:55120907-55125907 GCF_056783735.1 Eptatretus burgeri
TCGCATATCAGAGGCCTATAGAGGTCCCTTTCAGCGCATAAAATTTTGAAGGTCAAGGTCAAAGGTCAAGGTCACTTTGTCGCAAATCAGGGGAGTCAACGAAACCCTTATTTTTTGAGTAATTTTGATCGGATCGTCTTCAAACTTCATGGGAATATAGTTCATGGTCTGGCGCTCAGCTGATTAATTTTTGGTGGCGATTGGCCTTGACCTTTATGGTTAGCGCCTCAGGTCAAACATATTTGACCCCAAGGTCAAATTTTCAAGTTTTAGGAACCATATCGTGTAGTACCTCAAATTGAACACCTCGATGAGTGCTTTCTAGATATGTCAAGCTTGAGACATTATGACGTCATTTGGTGACGTTATGAGGCAAAAGCATATTTTTCATGGTTACTCTGTAGAACGATTCTCATCGGAATCTCTCGTAGGCAGATATTCCTCAAGGAGTCGCTCCTGGTGGATAGCAGCTCTGTTCACCTCAGTGTGACCTTAAAGAAGTCACACGTGGTCACCTTTTGGCAAGATACGGGTCACCCTGCGGGTGACATTGGTTTTTTTTTATTGTGTTTGTCACATGCTTGAGCTATAGTCAATTCTACTATTTATTTTTGTCAAATTTTTGATTTCACAAAGATAAAATTGATATCAAAATAACTTAAAATGAGGTTATTTGGTGTGGGTGGGGGGGGGGGGGAACGATTTGTCACGATGAAAAATATTGCTCTGCACAAAGAAACCCGGATGGAGGTAATGTTTACGCAAAGAAAATCACCAAGGGTGGGGTGGGCGGTCAAAAAGTGATGTCAATGAGTTGGAGCTGTTTGTTGTCGATCGTCTGAGGACACGACAAGGTTTTTACTTTTTCATTAACAAGCACAAACACAGTACATGTTCTTCGAGGTTAATACTGTACTTGCATACGTGTATATCGAAAAGTAAAAAACACTAATTGGCATTTCTGGAACTATTTTATCTCGTTCTTAGAATTTTCTGACCGCTCCTCGTGTACCCACATCGTCTGTTTTGCTGTTGAATGAGGTGCACCTGATTATACCGCAAGTGCCATCCAAGGAGTTCATTGTACAAGCACTGCCTATGTCACTCTCTCGACGTCGCTCTTTGGCGCTGGTGCTCTCAAGGCGCGAGTCCCAATGCCACCCCCTCCCGCGTGCCGCTGCGCTTGTTCTCGCGCGGCGCGTTTTCCTCCCATTTGCCGTTCCCACCCTCGTTCCGCTCACCCATTTTCCGGCCGGTCGGCTCTCATATTGATGGTTTATTGAAAGTGCGAGGGAAGGGTTTTGGAACTACGATAAAGTGTCGGCGGCGGGGGGAGCGGGCTCGCCGGTTCCCCGTCTGTCGCTCCTCTCGCCTCCTCGCGGGTGCAGCCTCGGGGGAGCCACGCGCCTCAAACACTTAATTGTGGGAGTTTGCGCTCATTTCTGCCGGGAAATTGAACAGAGCAAAGATGATTTGCTCGCCTGGAAACGACCGCATCCCCCTAGCAACGGCCCGCGCCCCCGGGCAATGAGTTAATCAGGCTGAAAGGCGGCGGTGATTGGGTTGACGCCGGGCTGCTGCCGGGCGCCGGGCGGCAGATTGGACGCACGGGCCGTGAGATGGGCCACGGGCGGGAGGGTGCGGGGGAGACGGCGCACATTTCACAAGCCGCTGCTCCGCCGGCGCGCCGTACCCGCGCGCGATTGCACGGCTCCGTGCCTCGGAAAATGAGAGCGGAAAAGGGGGGAAAAGGGGAAACGCTTTGTGCGCCACTCGTTAGCGCCGCAACGCGCGCCGCCTCGGATCGGAGATTAGATCCCGCGCTTTTCCCGCCCTTCGACTCACCGTCCCCGCTCTCCTTATACCCCAACTCGCCCCCCTTCCCCTCTCTCCCTCTCTCGACAGTCATTTTCACACCTCGCCTCCTCTCATGTCCACCGTTTTCCACTTTCGTCTAGACGCGCTGTCCATCTCCACTAATTCTCCCCAAACCCCCATTTCCACCCGTGTGTCTCTGTCTCTGTCTCTGTCTCTCTCTCTCCACAAGCGTCGATTTCCTTCGAAACCGAAACAGCATACACGCTGTTCGTGGGAATTACCGCAGTTTGGACACGCTCTCACGGGTACACGGAGTGGTGGCTTGTCGGTGCTTGGAGACACTTAGGCGGGTGACAAGTATCGCCGGATGGTCATCACACGGTAGTGATACCTGAACGAACCTCTCATGTTGGGGGGGGGGGGGACATTAAAAACAAACAGCATCCATATGTGCTACAACCGCGTTTTGTGCACCACTCATTTATCTAACCGCAGCTATCCGCAGATAACGAAAGGCAGTCGCTCAGCTCAGTTGGAATGTCGTATGAGCGCATTACCTGTTACCAAGGACGGACCTGTTACACTCGATGCGATTATATGATTGTTGGTCTCTCGGATCAATTTGTGTTTAATGTAAACACTAACACTGTGAATGGCTGCATTCACAAGTGTCAGGCCCTTGCCTGAGTAAACGCGGTACCTGATACCAGGTGGGTGTTTAACTTTAGGGTTTATACACCGTGGTGGATGGAAAGTGAGAGTCAGGGTCGAAGACCATCCCGCGCACCTGAGTCCCACGAGAGGCAATGTGTGTGTGGAGTTAACGTGAAATTTCTTCGCCACCACAAGCTCTTCCATTTCATCCCCCCCCCTCCACACTCCTCTCTGCACCCAATACCCGTTCTCACCCTCCGTGGCCGCGAGTGATTGCAGGTAAAGCGTTCCTCGCACCCCTCTTTCCGCCCGATGCGGCGCGTCGAACGCATTTCCGTGGGATCAACCGTGCGCGGTGAAGCATCGCGAACCATCGAGAAACAATGTCCTTAAGTCTGATAGTGTTTGTATACGCTGCTCCACTCACCGCTTGGGTGTGTGTGTGTGTGCACGTGAGGATGGATCCTGACTTCCATTATCGCAAACCCACCACATGAGTTGATCTCTCTGCACCGCATATCGTTCATCTATGTTGTAAAGACGGCTCACATGGAGCAAATTGGTGATGAAAACATGGTGATCCCAAAAAGAGTACATTTAGTAATGTATCTTCTTCTACACTAATAAATGTGTGTGTGTGTGTGTCTCCTCCGTAACTCCAAAACCATGAAACCAAGGGGCCCCAAACTTTGCATGCACACGAAGGGACCTCAAAGGAAGTACACGACTGAAAACTGGGAGTTTGGGTAAATTAAAACACCCCTTTTGAAGATCATTAACGGCTCACCTCCATGAAAGGTATATCGTTGGCCATTGTTTATCCGGCCATTAGCCGCCATTTTGATTCGACCTATCAAACATGCATTGCCTTGGAAACCGTGATTTACTCTTAAGGACTAATTAAAGTATATAATCAAAAAATTACCCCCATGCGGGAGTGACGGTCATCTCTGCGAGAAAATATATAGCCTCCTGAAGGTAGGGCAGTTTTTGCAAACTTTGAAGTCACGTGACGCGAAAACGAAAGCGAATATCGAAAATCCGGCCTGACAAAATTTAGATATTGTCCCATAGATTTATATGCCACAATCAAATCCAAGATCGCTTGAGAAATGTAGGAGGAGATAGATTTTGAAAATCATCATTTTCGCATGAAAATCGTCATTTTCACATTTTTTGCCAACTTTGAAGTCACGTGACACGAAAACGAAAGTGAATATCGAAAATCCATCCTGACCAAATTTAGATATTGTCCCATAGATTCATATGCCACAATAAAATTCAACATTGCTTGAGAAATGTAGGAGATAGATTTTGAAAATCGTCATTTTCGCATTTTTTGCCAACTTTGAAGTCACGTGACACGAAAACGAAAGTGAATATCGAAAATCCGGCCTGATCAAAATTTAGATATTGTCCCATAGATTCATATGCCACAATCAAATTCAAGATCGCTTGATAAATGGCGGAGGAGATAGAATTTGAAAATCGTCATTTTCACAACTTCAAAGGCCTCGTGACCTTGACCTTTGGTGACCTTGAAAGTCATACCATCGTGTACGTCTCATCGATCTCCATCAGGATCACTAATGACCAGATCTCCCGCTTCAACTTCATTGTGAACGGACGGACGGACGGATAGTCACCTCTCCTTTTAAACATTTCGCTTTTTTAAGGTTCGTCAACAAACTTCGATGGTGATACCACGGCTCCGTTCTCCGTGGGGACATCTGCAGAGTCAGGAAGGCAAAATAAATTACAGGATTACAATGAGTAAAAAATGATTTCCGTGGTTACAAAGCAATGAATAGCCACATGATGGCAGGAGAGCCAAGAGGTACACATGCTCGCTCACTCCCCCCCCCTCATCACTCTCCTCTCCCCTCCCCCTCTCTCACCCCACCCCTCTCTGGATGGATGGGATGGAGGGAAGGATGGATGGATGGATGGGATGGAGGGAAGGATGGATGAAGGAATGGATGGATCCATCCATCCATCGGGACCATACTCTGTGCAGAGCGTTGTGCTGCCTAAACAGTCTCCTTGGCTATTGGGCACAATCCTGGACAGGTCACCACTCCGACCCAGAATACCAGGATTTTGCCGACCTCGAAAGGATGACAGACAGAATCAACCCCACCTGGTAAATTCAACCTGGTATTATTAAACAAGGGGGATTTGAACTCAGGATCCTTGGATCCCAAGCCCACCACCCCAACCATTAAGCCAACAACAGGAAAATGGATGGATGGAGGGAAGGAATTGAGGGAAGGAATGGATGGAGAGAAGGAATGGATTAATGGTTGGAAGGAAGGGATGGCTAGAGGGAAGGCATGGATGGATGGATGGACCAAACTAATGTTTGTAAGCCATAGTGAGACAGTAGATGGTGATGTAAATGACTATTTTTTTTAAATCACAGCTGTTCTCGTTTTGGAAAATAAAATATAGATTGACATTTAAGACAAAATTACGTGATAATGTAAATAAAGTACATGTATAAACGTGTGAGATGCTCGGAGACAGCC
>NC_140966.1:55135907-55143407 GCF_056783735.1 Eptatretus burgeri
GACATTATGACGTCATTTGGTGACGTTATGAGGCAAAAGCATATTTTTCATGGTTACTCTGTAGAACGATTCTCATCGGAATCTCTCGTTGGCAGATATTCCTCAAGGAGTCGCTCCTGGTGGATAGCAGCTCTGTTCACCTCAGTGTGACCTGAAAGAAGTCACACGTGGTCACCTTTTGGCAAGATACGGGTCACCTTGCGGGTGACATTGTTTATTTATTTATTTTTTACCACTGATTAGGTTGGCTCGATATCTGAATTAGTTAGGTATAAATTACATCAAAAAGTTATGTTAGCCTCGTCTATAGATAGTAATTGATTAAACAACCATCCACACATGTGGCTGTTGCTTTATTTTCATAGTTCTCGCTGAGTCAGCCTACTTTGCAATACCGCCACACAATCATCTTCAATTTGGTTCTGTTTTACCGAAATGTGATAATTAAACTATTCACAACTTTATTGAATTAATAAGGGAGATAAATATGCGTACAAGTTTGTACGATTGAAGATCTGTGCTACATAGCCAGCAACTGTTCCAGCTAGTGTGCACAAGCCTTGCAACAGCCTGACATCTAAAAGGAAGAGGCCATTCCGGATATAGTGTCACCAATTTGGTTAACAGGGTCACTGCAGTACATCTATGTTCTTTCTTAATAGCCAAACAAAGGGTAGACGTTAACTTTAGCTCAAACATGTTTACTCTAGACCAGGCTACGTTTATACAATAATAGCGACTAGGCCCCCCAAGGTTATCTTTTTGACATGGCAGTTTGATTTCTTGGAACAACACACCAGGTGAATGGTTACAAAGGCTGCACAGTGCTCAAAGGTGAACTTTGTTACAAATACCATAGAATGTAATAACCATTTTGTGGGATCATCACCAGAATATGTTGAAACTCATTCATCCACAATGCATGGTATTGCACACGATAAAGACCATTCTTTAATTTTCTGGCCACAAAGTGCTTTTCTTCAACTCACCTTAATGTTTATTTTCAGTTAGTACGTTGACATGTATGGTATGCGAGAGGCTCAAATTAATGGATTAGTAAATAAAAGTCACGAAAAGTTTTAGTCATGATTCATGCCTAAAAGCGAAGTTGAGAATAGATTTTGTTTCCGAACATCCTTCTCCTGCTGATGCAAACTTCTGTGCACCATATGTGACATCGAGTGAATGTGAACAAACATTTGGTGCACTGAGATGTCTGACCACACACATCACATACTCAGTATCACAGATGGTCTGTCCAGTCTTTCATTAATGCACACTCAATGTGCCAAATAGGTGGACGTAGATTAGGTCGCAAAGAAGTTCTATCGAAAACAGCCTTGAGTACTAGACCCTAGAAGGATGTATTTCGGAAATATTCGAAAGTGAAGAATTGCTTGTTTTTATTTTGATGAACCATACCATTGATAGAGTGTTGGAGCTGCTGAAGTGGTTTCTTGGCAATAGTTTTACGAGGTGGTTTATCATTGCCTTCCCAGTGTTGTTTGTCCATGCTCTATCCTTTTAAACGCTGAACATCAAGCAAAGAAACAGCACAGACCATTTTTAAAGTATTTGGTATGAATTAGCTGGGGTTTGAACAACTGACCTCCCAAATGCAGATTGGATGCTCTTAAGTCAAACCGATAATTCAGCACAAATTTTTTTTGTAGACATTGTCGAGGCTCGTGTGAGAGCTAACACACAATCCACAGCAAGGGGGCGTGAGACAAGAGGGGTGGGAGAGGGAAGGACAAAACAGTGGGGAACAGAGACATTAGGAGATCTGTGGAAGGGAGAGGGATGGGGTGGGGAACACAGGATATTCAAGATGGACACTACAGGGACTTTCAGGAAGGAAAGCAGGAAATTTGAAGGAGATACGTTTGGGGTGGATTATCGGGGGTAGAAAAGATCGAGGTTTTGGATGGGGGAAGATAAGAGGTGGTGGTGAACAGCTGTTTTGAAGGTCTGGAGGGAAGAATGGGATTGAACAGAGTGTGGGAGTTTATTCCAAAGGTGGGGAAAAAGAGGAATGAAAGAGTGAATGTGAGCAGTGATTCGTGATTTTGGTAGTTTTACTAGAAGGGGGTTGCTGATGGACATTGAGGGCCCTGCAGAAATATGGTGGGGACATATCGCAGACAGAGCGGGAGGGGGGGACCGAAGAGGAGACGGTAGAAGACAGAAAGACCAAATTACCGAACTCAGGGTGCACAATAAATCATCTATCTATAATTCCAGCAGTGTGTGTGTGTGTGTGTGTGTGTGTGTGTGTGTGTGTGTGTGTGTGTGTGTGTGTGTGTGTGTGTGTGTGTGTGTGTGTGTGTGTGTCTGTGACCGCTGTTTCCCAGCAACCACTGGTTCGATCTAATTGAAACTTGCCAGCTATATTGCTGGGGACCTGAGAATGTGCCTTTTCACGATTTGATATTAATCGGACAAGTGATTCCCAAGTTATGGCCATTTATTTACCAACCAATGACAGGACACGTGTTGTGTAGGCGTGGCCGATGCGCCATTTAGTTTACCAATCACAGGACACGTTGCTGTGTGGGCGTGGCTGCGTAGGCCAGTGCACGGCTGGCCGACGATGACGTCACGTGCCGTGCTGGTGACAATGGGGATCGATCGGTGCCTTAGTTCCCGTGGGGTAGGAGTGCCAATAGTAAATGGCAGCGAATGTCATGGCAAGCAAAGACAGGGAGGTAAACTTGATTTTAATCAACTCTGTGTGTGTATCACAGCAGTTGTTACTTCAATGCAAGCGATAATTCGTGGAATGATGTGAACATTCCGTATGGGCACGCACTACTTTTGGATAGTGATGACCGACTATTCTAATAATTTCTCGAATTCTTATCCGCATTTATAGATAAACACATGCCCCAATCCAGTCGTCGTTTATGAGAGCGAAGGAATGGCCTGTGTGTTTGTTTGAAAGTTTTTTTTTTTTTTGCATGTACGGCCACGCACATATGGGCACGCGAGAGCGAAGGAACGGCCTGTGTGTTTGTTGTTTCTGGCACGCGGTTTGAAAGATTTTTTTTTGTATGTACGGCCACGCACGTACGGCCACGCGAGAGCGCAGGAACGGCCTGTGTGGTTGTTTCTGGCAAGCGGTTTTAAAGTATATATATATATATATATATTTTTTTCTTTTCTTTTTTGCACGACAGCCACGCACGTACGGGCACCTGAAAGCGAAGGAACGGCTTGTGTGGTTGTTGTTTCTGGCACGCGGTTTGAGGTTTTTTTGCAGGGGGGGGGGGGAGAGGGTTTGCACGTACGGCCACGCATCTACGGCCACGCGAGAGCAAAGGAACGGCCTGTGTGGTTGTTTCTGGCAAGCGGTTTTAAAGTATATATATATATATATATATATATATATATATATATATATATATATATATATATATATATATATATATATATATATATATATATATATATATTTTTTTTTTTTTTTGCACGCACGGCCACACATCTACGACCATGCACTTGTTCAACAAATTGAGCTAAAGAACTGCTAAACTGCAGGTTTATGTTCTGATTTGTTCTACAGTGTTCAAAATCTAACATTCAATTGAAGTTAAGTTGTTCCTCGATCATACACTGACGTCTGTATATAGACAGACAGTGAACCAGCTGCTTCTCCCCGCTTTTCGCTTCACGTGCGGGGTAAAAGTTCTGACATATATATGGAGAAATTAGCTAATGCAGTGAATCACCAACTCAGGAGTCAAAATCAGATCAGACTGTTGGAGTAGCAGTCAAGCATGTTCATGACCAGCACAGAGCGTTTAGGTTACTGAAATAAGCTGAAACAATTTACCTGACAATAAGTCGAATGACGGAACTACACTTGGAACCTTGGCCCATTCAACATCTCTCTATATAATATCCCTTATAGTATTAAAAACACTCCCTCTCTCTCTCTCTCTCTCTCTCTCTCTCTCTCTCTCTCTCTCTCTCTCTCTCTCTCTCTCTCTCTGAAAAGATTGTCTGGCAAACTGTCTCATCTACTTCTTTACATTCCTCTTGAAGAAGTTGAGTCACTCAAACTTTTGGGCTTTCACCATTAGCCATGATCTTTCTTGGGCAAACCAGATCTCTTAGTTGGCCTTCAAAGCCAGTCGCCAACTGGGCATCCTCCGTCGTACAAAGTCCTTCCTTGGCACATATAAACTCCTATCCACATAAAAGCCCTTCATTTGCAGCTTGATGGAGTACTGCTGTTCCCCCTGAGCTGGCGCCCCAACCTCAAAAACCGTGCTCAGCTTTACACCGTGGAAACCAAGGCCTTCAAGATTATTTGAATATCCCACAATGAAGCCGAGTCTCTGAATCTTTCACTTTCACATCACAGACAGGTCGGTGATCTCTCTGTCCTCTACCACCTCGTTTCTGGTGGTCTTGCACTCTGCTTTTTGTGTAATCTGCTCCCCCCCCCCCATTTTCTGCAGAGTTGCATGTGGTCCATCATCAACCCCCTTCTGGTGAAACTCCAAAATCTATTCACTGCTCACCTCCACTCATTCGTTCCTCTTTTATCCCACCTGTGGAACAAATATCCACATTCTCTTTAATGTCATTCTTCCCTCCAGGGCTTCAGGACAGCCAGCTGTTCACCACCATCTGAGATCATTGCCATCCAAAACCATAAACTTTTTTTACCCTCTCTCAAAGCCAACTTCTTTCCTTTCATTTCTGTGATTGAGAGTTTATGACTGCATCCATCTTGTTCACTCATTGTGTCCTTTGCTTACTCTCTTTCTTCTCCATTCCATCTCCCTTATTTCATCAAGTCTCCTATTTTTGACCCTCAACCCTGGTGTTGGTGGGTGCACCCCTCCCTTTTTTCTGCTGTTATTTTCATTGTTACTTCCTGATCTGTTCTGTGTTCCAGCTTTTCCATGAGCCTCAACATGTGTACAAAAAAAAAAATCTATGCAACAACATCCAATGCCTGTGTCTGCTTTCCATCTCCTCCCAAACCACTGGTTGCACAAAGTTGAAAATGGTACCTTATTAATCACCAAGGACAAGGGCAGTGCAGGGTCAAAAATTTTTTTTTTTATGCCGACAAAGGCATTTTCATTATTAACATCGACATCAATAATTGCCCAGACAAAACATGCACATGCAATAAGTATACATTCACCAAGATTGCTGATAAAAGGCACTTGTGATGCCTGGAAGCATTTGCTTTCTGGGGTTCAAGCATTGTCCGATGTATTAAGGGTAGATTAAGGGTATGAATGCAAACACATGCACACCTGAATTTTGCAAATGGTGAATGGTGTGAAGATGTATCTGTGGAATGCTCTCTTCTGGCTTTGCAGTGGGACACTACAGTGTTGAGGTGGAAATGGGTTGTTGTCTTAACCTGCTACTGCAGTATGCTGACTCAAAGCACAAGGATCTGTAAATTTGTAATTTGTTAACGAGCCAATAATCTGCTTACTTCCTGTGTTAGAGTTTTGATCCCTCTTATTAAGCCTCCCCCCTATAGAATATAGAATAATGGGGAAGCTTATACCACATGTAGGGTTTGTTTCTACAATTAGTGCCTCCATTTTTAATGGTACCCAGAGTTTCTTCGACCCCTCGGGATACTATAGCCAACGTTTAGGTTTTTCTTCTCTTCCTGTTTTTTTCTCCAAATCTCCAAGCTGTATCTCGGAGCCGGCTGGGACTTTCGGAATGAAATTTTGCATCAATAATAGTAATAAAAATTACCCCCGTGTGGGGGTGACGGTCATCTCTATAATGTTTTTTACTATCATAATCGATGAACCGTTGCCAGATATCTCCTAAAATGACAGACTAGATAGGTTTTGAAAATGGCGACTTTCACAACCTTCGTGACCTCGTGACCTTGACCCTGACCTCGAATCCGGGAAAAAATATGACGTTGGGTATCACTCATCGACCTCTACGCACATACCAAATTTCATCAAGATCGGAAGTAAAAAGTTTTCTTTGTACCGGGAGGTGTTTTTGACCATCTTCCAGGTTACGTGGCGGCCAGACGGGATGGAAATTCAAAAATCTGTCCGGTTGGATACAAGATAATATTTTTTGCTATCATAATCAATAAACAGTTGCTGAATATCTTGTAGAATGGCAGACTAGATAGGTTTTGAAAATGGTGATTTTTATAACTTACGTGACCTCGTCCCTGACCTTGAACCCAGACAAAAGTTGTATCGTTGTGCAACACTCATCGACCTCTACCCACATACTAAGTTTCATCAAGATCGGAAAGAAAAATTGTTGACGGACGGACGGACATTTGGTCCGGCTTCATTAGGTCATCTCGGTAGAGATGACCTAAAAAGTATGTGGGGTTGACATAATTCTTTGACATTGACCTAATTTTAAGGTCATTACCTAATCTATCTATAATTCCAGCAGTGTGTGTGTGTGTGTGTGTGTGTGTGTGTGTGTGTGTGTGTGTGTGTGTGTGTGTGTGTGTGTGTGTGTGTGACTGCTGTTTCTCGACAACCTCTGGTCCGATCTAATTGAAACTTGCCATGTATATTGCTGGGGACCTGAGGATGTGCCTTTTCAAGGTTTGATATTAATCGGACAAGTGCTTCCCAAGTTATGGCCATTTATTTACCAAACCAATGGGAAGACACGTTGTTGCGGGGGCGTGGCCGATGGGGAAGGGAAGCACAGCCACGTTCCCCATTACGGGTTACAACGTACGGGCTTCCGGAGAGTGATGACTGTGTATGCTAATAATTTCTCGATTTCTTATGCGCATTTATAGATAAACACAATGGCCCAAGTTATGATCGTTTTCATATTAGACGGTGTATAAATTTCGGGAACATCAGAGTGCTGGTATGCTCCGAACCAGGAAGTAAATTTTTTCTCTCCCTTCTCTTCTCTTTTTGTTTTTCCTTGCCCACGACATTGCGAAAAGGTAAAATACGTTGGCGCTAATTGAATAATTGGGTATTAAAAATAAATTGCGAATAATCGTGACTGCGAATAATATCGAACTTCCGGGTCACGCACGCACGGGCACGTGAGAGCGAAGAAACGGCCTGTGTGGTTTATTTATTTATTTATTATTATTTTATTATTATTTATTTATTTATTTTTTATTTATTTATTTTTTACGGGCACGTCCTCGTTATAGACAATTTGACATCCTAACTTGACGAAGGTTTGTCCGATCAGAATGAAATTGCCCTCCCGAGATAGCCTAGACTCCTACAGTAATGTGTATTGATACTTAATTTACACAACACCCCTCTAGGTTAAAGGTCATGGTCAAATGGTGGTTTGAAAGAACAAAAACGTGTTTTTTGTCACCACGCAATTTTACCAAGGCGGAATCTTAAAGACCGCTTGGCCTTCCAGGATGTTCTTGAATTAAAATAGTGGACTTGCTGATGTTGTGCACCAGATATTTGATTTAGAGTCCTTTATCTATTTTCCAGATTGTGACCTAATTAAAAAACACTTTTTTTATCACAACTT
>NC_140966.1:55148407-55248407 GCF_056783735.1 Eptatretus burgeri
GGCCGGAATCTAGATCCGGACTTGAACCAAAATCTAATGGGCTTGTTCTTGTCACCTACCCAACTCATTCACCAGGTTTTGTCACATCATCCACAAATTTTTGAAATATCATCTATTGTTGCTGTTGTTGGTTGAGTTGTGCATGTATATTGTTCAGCTGAAATAAATACAATTCTCTCATGAACAAAAGAAATGACACTTCCATTACTGACCAAGCAAGTTGGGATGCTTGAAAGGTTGTGCAGTTGATTGCATAAATCGATGATCCAAGAATTCACTCTTGTGATTTTATGAAATTACTAGCAAAAAAAGTACCCATCCCCAGTGATGGAAAAGTTTAAGTTCATCTTTCAATTTCAATTATTTCATGGACATTAAAAAGGTTAATTGTGTCGCACTCTTGGTTTCACTCGGAGCCAATGCTCTGAGCTACTTTTACCGCCGACCGAAAAATGGTGATGCAATATCGGGCGGCAGAGGTTGGATTTATGTAAAAAGAGAGCAAAATATAGTTATTTGAAATTGAGTACTAGATCTGCATTGAATCTACTGTCATCCAGATGTTCATGTTGATTTGAAAGATTATTGGAGGGGACAATAGAGTGATGAACTATTTTGCATCAAGAAAAGTGAAATGAAGATTCCAAATAACCAATCAGCAGCTTTTCAAATGCAACGCAAGAAGCGGCCGTCAGAAACAGGAGACAGACAAACACACGGATAGACACCATGTTTCACAATCTTATTATACGAATAAATGGCCGTGTGTGTGTGTGTGTGTGTCCTCCATAACTCCAAAACCATGACACCTAACAACCTGAAATTTTGCATGCATATGAAGGGAACTCCAAGGAAGTGCAAGAGTGAAAATTGGGTGTTTGGGTTAATTAAAACACCCCTTTAGAAGATAATTAACGGCCTTATTTAATTATATTTAGGGTGATGGGCTTGGGATCCTGGGGTCCTGAGTTCAAATCCTGCTCAGCTGTTGAATTAACCCCAGGTGGGGTTAACTCGACCTACCATCCTTCCGAGGTCGGCAAAATGAGTGCCAGCTTGCTGGTATACTGTGTCGGAGTGGCAACCCGTCCAAGATTGTGTCTAATAGCCAAGGAGACTGCTTAAGCAGCACCAACGTTCTGCACAGAGTATGCTCCCAATGGATGGATTTAATTATATCCTTTATCAAGCGCATCCTCAGCCACTTCGCTCTTTGGCGTATCCGTATCCCCAAAGGCGTATCCAAGGTAGCTTCGCTGGGGTCTGAAGCTGCCACGTTATTTGGCCTGCTCAACCATGCCTCGACTTTGAACAGGCTGCAGCGATTTCTTAACGATGAAGTGTTTTTTTTTTTCCACTTCCCTCACTAATATTATTGAATGCCTGTTCATCATAGCTACGAATCACTGTATACATCGCTTTTGTAAGTGCTATAGCTTTGAAATTAGGAGCTCGGAGCGATTTCATGCATTATATGATACGATTTTCCACGATCTACTCTCACAGACTCATTAAAGTATATCATCAAAATATTATTTTGGTTTTTGGTTCGACACTAAATAAGTGTCGAAACCTGGAGTGAAATCTGATAAGTTAAAGAAATAACGAGTCTTCTAACTAAGCCTATATACCGTTTTTACTTTAAGCAAGCAAGGCTATGGGCCCTCCTTCTCCATATTTACACAAGAAAATGTGAAATTTCCAAAGCATTGAACTGATCTTTGTCGACTGTTTGGAGATTCATATTGAGTGAACAAAAATTTTAGGAACGTGCCAAAATTAACTAGCTTCATTGAGCTGTGTGATTTAATGCATTCACTGCTTGACATCATGCCTTGCCCCCCCCTCCCCCAAGGGACTGCTTTTCCATAGTGTCTGCCAGACCTGTGTGTATATTTTTGGCAGTTTTGCAAGGTGCTCTTCATGGAATCAAAGCAAATCTGGTGAAAAACCGACGTTTTAAAATAAAGTTATAACGTTTGCACGGACCACGAATGATGTACTACTTGAAAAAAAGTGATGTACCACTTGATGTGTGTAAGACATGCAGGCAACATGGCGGATGATCTGCAATGTTTATTTTATGGGCGATTGAACTTTGCGATGTCTCCAGAGTTGTTCTGCATTAATCTGCAACTCATTTATTTGTTTAACTCTTTAGATAAACTCATTATTTGAACGAATTCATTTCATGAACGGCCACAGATGCGGTGGAGACCAGCTTTCAACTTAAAACGACCCTGTATGGTATGCAGCTACAGCCTGACCAGCCGTTCCTTGTCAACCATTTAATTGAAGTGCTTGCTTGAGTGCTTAAGCCACTTGACGAGTGCCCTATAGTTGACAGCGGTACCGCGCTATGTCATTCTGAGTGTATAGTTCACTCACTGTGGATGCTTTTGCCACGCCACATCATCCTGAGCGAGTGGTCCGTGCTCCATCATCCTGAACGAGTGGTTCGTGCTCCGTCATTCTGAGGGAGTTGCGAGATAATACCCGATTTCCGAGCCGTATGCTGTATTCATGTGTTTTCTAAATTAGTGAGCAAAATCCCCCCCCCACCCCCATCAGATGCGGCTGTTTATAAAGATTAATGTTTGTGATCATATTCCTGAAATATCTATATAAATGCAACGTTGTTTTTCAGTGAAAGCTACTCAAGGTTTTTGGGTTGTATACGTACTGTCGTCAGTAATCACACTGACTCCATCCTGCCGATTCCCCAAAAATTGCCGATATAGGCCAAGCACAAAAGTGTGTGTGTGTGTGTGTGTGTGTGTGTGTGTGTGTGTGTGTGTGTGTGTGTGTGTGTGTGTGTGTGTGTGTGTGTGTGTGTTGTTCATAAAGCATAACATATTCTCTTTGTTAATCTCCTACCCCCATCGATCTCTCTCTCTGTTCCAATCCTTGCTCTACCCCCTACCAATCCAGTTCAGTACCCTCCTCCCACATCTCCTCTCTCACTCTCCCCTACTCTCTCTCTCTCTGGACATACCCGGACGGTGGTTATGTCTGGACGGTATTTGTCTCCGGATGTGTCTGGATGGTACTTATATCCATACGTGTCCGGATGGGAGTTTGTCTCTGGACATGTCCGGGTGGTGTTTTTGTCCAGACGGGAGTTTGTCGCCAGATGGGAGTTTGTCTTCGGATGTGTCTGAGTGGTGTTTGTGTCCAGACGGCTTGGCTCTGGACGCGTCCATCGGGTTTTGTCTCTGGATGTGCTTGTCTCTCTCGATGGCTGTGTTTATAGTATGACCGGTAGAAAATGGATTTCAGACATTATTTTGTTTCCATCTTCACTGTTATTCTCTGCAGAATCATTTTGATGAAACAGTATGAATTGTAATTAATGCTCCACTGCACGTCTGCCTTCCTTTCCTCTCACCTCACACAATCTTCGCTCACCATTCCTCCTCTCTCCTTTCCCCTCCACCTCTTCACTCCCCCCCTCCTGCCCCGTCTTCCCCCTCTCCCCCCTATATTATTCCCGTCAGCGAAGCGACGGGTGGTATTTTCTGAGATATAATAAGATGCAAGATCACCTGCTGTAGTTGAGTTATTGCCGGCACTCTGGTTAAATTCCAAACTCCTGTTCACTGAGTCGAGTATCCTGTGTCAGAGTGGCAACCCGTCCAAGTTGCATCTAATTCTAACCCGAACCCAAACCCTAACTCGAGTCAAGAAACTACTTCAGCAGAACAAATGCTCTGTATCGAGCATTGAACACGATGATGATGAAGATGTCTTTGTCCTCCATTGTATGTATAAGCTTCACTCGAAGTGTCAGAAGAATTTAAAAATATAGAGCTTGCATATATTAATTAATTCTCCTACAACAGGCAATGGGGGGGGGATCAGAATGCCATTAATTAACGTATTGTCATGTTCAAGCGAAATCGGTGAGGAACAAAATAGGTGAGGTCGTGATTTTCATCAAAACATTTTAGTGAGGATCAGCAAAAATGCAAAAATAGAAGTAATAATTGCCCCCAACTAGATTCTGAGTGGGGGGAAAAATGGCAATTACAAAACGATGTCATTTCCTCCTGCATTGTACAGAATCACTCTGGATTGCTACGGTGTGTAAAATGACCTTCACACGTTCATATGCGTATAGTAGTAGTGCCTTCCATTTTAGCACAGGCTTTGATTATGTAACACTGGTTTAGTTCAATTGACACTCAGGTCTTGACATGAATGGCATGAGTGATGCAGGTGAGCAACTAACATAAAGTCATTTGTACCTTTCCTTTGGCACGAGTTTTAGTCCCCCCCCACCTCTCTCTTTTCCCATTTGTGTTTGGTAGTCTATCTCACATTGAAATATTTGGGCAATATCTGTAAATTGTTTCAGAAAAATTAATCTGTTAATATACTGCGTTGATTTGTGGAAACAATCACAAAACATCCCATTTCTAATCTCCCTTTCTCACTTACGAATGCTTTACCTTTTAACTAATACTGTACTGTATGTCGTTGTTTTAGGCTTTGACAAATTTCTCGGCAACTATAAAAATGCAAATGGCGGGAACAAGCTGTGGTTTTGGAAAGTGTTTGAAAGATGTTCTTTCTTTTCTGCACCAGCTCTATCTTCAGATTAATTTGTCAAAATGAAACGGAAAATCGTCGGTTACAATGGCCTCCAGTAACTGGCAGCTGTTCAAGTGCCACAGGAAAACGACGTTTTGTCTCATTTGGGAAAATGATGTTTTGCTGATAAAATTATGAGGATTGGTACGAAAGTAACGCCTCTTTTGTTCATTACAATTGCAATAATTATAAAAAATTACAGGGAATATGTATAGTGCACATATATGGCAAATATGAAGTTATTTTTCCACATAGTTTTCATCAACTGCAATGCACTATAATGAGCGCATCAATCTGACTCCTGTTTTCAAGTGTCACTGCGGTTGCAAGCAGACTACTTCGAGGCTTGTCATCAATATCAGTTTTCCCGCTCTTGAAATGCTTTTCCCAATGTCTGATGGTGCTCACATCAATGGTAGAGTCGCCGTACACATTCTTTAAACGCATAGAATATTCACTATGCCTGGTGTTGGCTCAACGGTTAAGGTGGTGGGCTTGGGATCCTATGATCCTGAGTTCAAACTCTACTCGACTGTTGAATTAATACTAGTTGGGGTGACTCTGCCTGTCATCCTTCCGAGGTCGGCAAAATGAGTGCCAGCATGCTGGTATACTGTGTCGGAGTGGTGACCCATCCAGGATTGTATCCAATAGCCAAGGAGTCCGCGTCGGCAGCACCAATGCTCTGCACGGTGTATGATCCCAGTGGATGGATGGAATATCCACTGAAGGAACCTCTTCCACAGTGAGAAATTCAATAACTGTTCTCTGCTTCGTACGCAAATATAGTGGGCAGCCATCTTGAAAGCATGGTATGATATTGTCACGCGACTGATCACACTGCCGCTCAACTTAAAATGGGCACGAGATACAAACACTTCATTGTGATCTTGCGATTCTCACGTCGCTTTCCTATGACTGAAAAGCTTTTCTACGAACTGAAAAATAAGAAGCATTACTTTCGTTCCACCCATTGTACCATTGCAATCAGATGTGAGAGCATCTCAACATTACCATAACACCGCCGGTCCATAAACACATCCCATTGCTGCCACCAGTATAACAGCGCTTTACATTTGTGTGTGATACATCTATGCTTATAACCAAATAACCAGAGGACCAGGAGACGGGTTTCTTCAAAGGGCAGTGTATATTCTTCAGTACAGAACCATACAGAGTAACGAGCATTCAAATTGGCGCAGCACACACTGAGCCATAAACACCACCCAGCCACACTTCTATCTTCCCTTCGTGCCCAAAACGAACAACGGAAGTGACTCCAAGGAAATTGGTAAATTCAAATAACCGCTAGGTATTGTTAGCAACATTTGCTTATCAAGAATAAAAATAACTATTTTCCTTACATTACCTTAATCCTAATTAGAGCCTGCATTCAACCTGATTTTAGCTTGGATTCACCAAAAAAACTCTTCCTCTGTTGCTGTGACAGTATCCTCCACTTTTGAATTAAAGTAGCACTTGTCAAGTGTGCAGTTGAACTTGTTTGTCATTAAACTCAATTTATTCTTGAATTAAGATGTATACTGTTTTTTATTACACAAAATCTCACTCATAGAAGAGTAAGGAGACAGAGGGCAAAAAGACAATGGGCTGACACAGTGCAGGTGCAGTAAATGGCATAATATTTTGTTCAAGTACTGTTGAACTGGAGGTTTTTGGAAGTGCCAAGAAGGCAATCTGTGTTTGCCAGTGTTCAAGAATACAATTAATTTTGAATAAAAGAAGGAGCTCATAATCTGGGTCCCCGCTTTTTTAGTGGTATGAGGAATAGATATCTGCAAGATGAAAGCTAAATCTTAAACGTTATTGTTGTGGGCTGGGGGGGGGGGTAGGTGGCGAGAACGACCACTAGGTGGGGGAGGTTACGCAGTCTCCCATCAGACTCCCCGGAATTGTAGGCCGTCGCTCCGGATAATTCCGTGAGCTGGCGGGTCGCTGAACCGACCGTGGAAGCCAATATCTCAGCCGTGTAGCGTAGGGTCTGTTTGTCTAAAGGCCCGGTCACACCTTTACGTTTTAGCCAACGTATGCTGATTTTTGAATTTTTTTTCTAAAACGCTGGCACACGTTGAATACGTTATGGGTAAGTTTTGATAACATTGAGAGCACGCTGAAAAACACTGCCATACGTCGTTGTACGCTGGCTTTAAACGTTGTATTTTTGGTTGTCCTCAAATTTTTTCATGCTTGAAATTTCACGACGTATGCCGGCGTATGACTCACACGTTCCGCTACGCTGGCCACAAGTTGTATGCACGGTCTGCGATCGTTGACAGACGTCAACACATGCTACTTGTAAGTTAATAAGTTGAGACACGCCGAGGTAATGTTTAGCGTACCCGAAACTTATTTCTAACCTATGATTAACGTGTTGTTGGCACGTTACGTGATCGTTGCCACACATCGACAGACGTTACTTTTAAGTTACTCATAGGCTGAAAGACGTCGGTATAATGGATCGTCCTTGCGTCAGCGTCCACGGCCACGGCCAGGACACTTATTTGCAGCGTTCTTCAAACTTTTCTTCAGCATGACGAGGATGTTCACACTTCGATGTCTAGCTTGGCTACGATTCCAATTGTCCATCGGCAGCGTCTATTTAAAATAGTCGAGTTTGAGCGTTTTAACACGTTCAGAAGAAACGCTTCAAATTTCCAAACCCCAGCGTCAAAAAACAAAGGCGAGTGACAGCAATTTAAATCGTTCATTGTAAGCAATGAAAATAGCTGAGTAGTACCGTTTAAAAGTGGTTGAGTGTAAAAAAAATCCAATTGTTGAGCGCAAGCGTCTACTTTCAATAGTGGAGATGCAGCCATTTAAATCGTTGAGTGGCAGCCTATGAATAGCAAACCCTACGTCACCGGCAAAGATAAACTGCCGCACGATATGGATAAGTTAGGCTATCGTTGGGCATAGTTTGTGAACGCCGGCTTCACGATAATTATTCGTTGGTATATCGTATCTATAAGTAATCAAAGCGCTCTATGCACATTATTAGTTCATTGTGCATTTGTCCAACCCGTTATGAATAGACCTAAATCATAAAAACAAGCTATAGCTCATTGTTGAAAAAGCCCCATAAAAAATTAGCCGCGAAGAACTTCGAACAATGGTGAAAAGATGTCTCCTACCCGTGGACACGCGGACGCAAGGACGATCCATCATAACCCACACCCTCCCCCTCACACTCACCTACTACTGCCAACATGAACAAACTACTACTAATACTAATACTGATACTGATACTGATACTGTTACTGCTGACATGGACATCGACTCAAAAAGGACTTGAAAACACTGTTGGGTCCCCCCTTTTATGAGCAGCATTTTTCTATACCGATTCCCAAAACCACTGGGAACACGTCTTTATATGGCAGTTGTAAACTAGAAACACGTTAATTTTTTTTTTTTGGTCGACCGGAAGAGGTCATTGGAATACGTCTA
This sequence comes from Eptatretus burgeri, assembly GCF_056783735.1. Classification (NCBI taxonomy): domain Eukaryota; kingdom Metazoa; phylum Chordata; class Myxini; order Myxiniformes; family Myxinidae; genus Eptatretus; species Eptatretus burgeri. Next base: position 55,156,466 of record NC_140966.1, read on the forward strand.
CATACGTCGATGTGTGTTGGGACTACGTAAAGAATTGGTTCAAAACACGTCAAACATAAGTTAGAAATAAGTTTCGCGTAAAAAAGACATTACCGCGACGTGTTTCGACTTATGAGTAGCTTATAAGTAGCCTTTGTGGACGTGTGTAAGCGTCCACATATCGTGTGTAAAACTTATCCCCATCGCATGCGGAACGTGTGTCATACGCCGAGTGCATCGTAAAATTTTGAACATGTTTAAAATTTCTTGACGTACTCTACTTACTACGACGTATGATAGCGTACTTTAGCGTTCTACTCACGTATACCAAACTTACTCATACCGTATTTGACGTGCCCCCAACGTTTTAGACACATTTTTCTTAGGTTGGCATACGCTGGCAAGATCGCCAAGGTGTGACCGCGATGTTGACACTTCCATTTCTACGGCAGTTATGATTCGAATCGTTGTCGTGACGTAGCCTATTAAAAGGCTGACGCACATCGTCGGCGATGCGTGCAACGCGCTATGCCTAAGTTAGACTATCGTTGGGCATCGGTTGTGTAGGCCGACAACAGGTTCAGCATTCGTTGGTATAAGTTATCTACAACACAACGAAACGTTCTGTGTCCGTTACCAATGCGTTATACATAAGACCAAGTCGCTATGAATACGTCCGAATCTTTAAAAAAAAAACATCAAAAGTTCAACGTAAGCCAGCGTTTTACATACATATTAATACGTTGCCATCGCTGGCTAAAACGTCAAGGTGTGACTGGGCCTTAAAACCAATTTACCTAATTAACTACGGAATTTCGACTACCGGAGAAACCACGCCCTCGGCACGTCTTGCTCGAACCGGGTCACTCTACCGACTGCGGTAGAGTTCCAACTTCCGACTACCAACTCCGGCTTGGGTGCAGCCGAGCGGAAACTGCCAAAGCCGAGCCGGCTATGATAGACCGATTACCGGGGATGAAACCCCGCTTATACTCAGATCCGGACCATGCTGGACCAATGTAAGAAGGGACGAAAACGGAGTGGGAACATTTCTAATAAATTTGTTAACAGTAAAATAAAGATAAAGGCAAGAGTTGACGCGAATATGCAAGCAGGGAAATATTTACAATAAGCAAAAACACTGAAACAATTCCACTTAAAGACGGGCCCACACACACACAAAAAGAAAAGAAACCCCAGAGTCTTTATTTGACCCTCGCAGCCGAGAATAGAGACAAGCTGGGGGTCAGAGTTCGGTGGGTACCTGGTCGTCAGAGGGAAAGCATGCTCTGTAGTGTGGCACCTGCCAAAGGTCGTCGGTTTGGTCCCATTCGCACGTGTGGGACTCGTGGCTCGCGGCAGAGCTCGCGTGGCGAATAGTCGGGCTCTCCCCATAACAGCCACCGTGAAGAACGAACCAGACTGCTCACAGCCACCGTGAACAAGAACCAGACTGCTCACAGCCACCGTGAAAACTCCTGGTCCAACCACCATGAAAACTCCTCTCCACCAAACTCTCAGAACTCCTGACCGAACCCCCTCAGAACTCTCGACACTCCTCTCGACAGAACTCTCCGCTGAGGATGGCGTCGTAACTTCTATGGACCTCTCTCAGCGGGGAGGGGCCTTGGTGAAACTGACGTCACTGTTCGCCCGATTGGACGGGGCTTCCATGGATCCACCCTTTCTGGGCGAGTTTCGGCCAAACCAGGAAGCCCGCCCACTCCACACGTGCAGACTCGCCTAAAAAGATACTTCACAAAGATTTTGCCTCAAAACAGCGAGTCACCGGTTTGGGCAGGTGAAGCGCTTGTTCAGTGGTGTTGTCGGTTTGTTTGTTGGATGGTCTTAGATGGTAAAGATTTAATAACCTAACTAAAAGAAGTCGCAATGCACGTTTTTGATTCTCCCACTAGACAAAAGGAAAGGGATCTGACTACTACACATGTACTTAACAGGATAACTGACTTTTGGGACCTGTATGTTGAATACAAATGGTTTCCAGATCCATAACATTATTTTGAAATATCCCATGCACAGGCCAAGTTGCTGAGATGGTTGCCATGGCAAGATAATTCAGCCAATCACAGCCGTGATCTAACCAGGTTGAGATGATGTCATGATAAATAGATATCTGCAACATGAAAGCTAAATGTTCAACGGTTTTTGAAATATTGCATACACAAAAGTACGTGGACGCATGATCGGTCGGTCGGTGAGATGGAGCTCATTTCAATGACCCCCATCTCTGACCATGTCAGAGGGGTGGAGTACAATAAAAATTTTAAAGGCTATAGAAAAAAAAAAACTTTTTGGGGAAATTTACCACTGTTGATACAAACAGTCTATTACACCATCCTATCTAACATGTTACATTTGTTATTAGTGCCTGTTTGTGTCCTTTCTGACATCCTTAAAAAACAGTGGGTATCCTGTTTGAAATGCTTATCAATTTCCTGTGACTACCAGATAGGCACACAGTAAAAAATTTTTTTTACTTTGTGCACATGCATGCTCAGGGCAAGACATCATGCAGTTTGCCAGATTTAGAAGCAAAGTACTGCTAAACTGCAGATTCATGTTCTGATTAATGTTCCCATTCATGCTGTAAAGTGTTCAAAAATGAAAGTTCAATTGAAATGAAGTTCTTCCTCGATCAAAGACTGACGTCTGTACACAGACAGACAAACAGATAAAATGAACAATTGCTTAACCCTGCTTTGCGCTTCGCAGGCGGGGTAATAATCACACTACTTTAAGGCCTAGTGTTGGCTTAAAGGTAAAGGTGGCTGGCTTAAGATCTTAGGTTCTTGAGTTCAAGCTCCTGTTGAGCCATTGAATTAACACCAGGTAATGTTGACTCAGCCTGTCATCCTTCTGAGGTCAGCAAAATCAGTACCAGCATGCTGGTAAGAAGGGTATTGCAACAGCAGCACAGCCACGCCCCCAGAAAATTATGCAGCCAAACAGCCAGAGGTTGCATTCGAATAAATAAAAATATCACTACTTAAGAAGACAGTGAAGCTAAAAACTCAGGGTTCATAATCACACTCGATCATTCACATGAAACCGGATGAGAGTGAGAAGCATCACCAAGGTCGGAAAAAAATGGCTCCTGTTGATGGCCGGAGCAGCAGCTTGCACGAGAGGCAAACACGCTGCAAAGCGAAGAGAACATTCTGCATGTGCATTTTGTTGTATGTGCATGCTGCATGTGCAATTTCCCATTTACAAATTTTGAACACATCCCCATCTCCAGTCCTTCGTTTCAGTCCTTTCCCTCAAGCACCCTCCACAGCCACAGGCACAACCCTTGGCCACTTACCCCATCCCATTAGGCCTTGCCATCTGAGTCTTCCCAATGACCACCAGCTGTTCCCTGGCCGAGCAACAGCACTTAAATCAATTAGAAGGTGCCACCATTGGCCCAATCCGTGCTGTGGTCACAGAGCAGCACGGTTCAATGATATGTCACCTTTCTTGCTGCCAATCCGTGGTGGCGGTGTGGGAGGGTGGGCATCTTTCTTTTCCATGAATGCCAAAGGAGGGTGTGGGGGGTGGGGGAGGGGGGTGGTTACGTTGCAGCACAGACTGCAATGTTCTCTCATCTCTCCTGGCCTTGGCCGGTTCAACAAGAATAACAAAGACAAGACACCTTCCCATGTCCAAGGCACCATGTAGATCATAACACCATCTTCAAGTGGTGCACAGACAGAACAACATATTCCTTTACACAGGTCCTTATTAAAGGGTAGGCAGATGGAAGATGACCTCAGGCAAATTATAGGATGAATGGAGCAGAATGTTTGTAAAGTACAACATATCTTTTGATTAAATCCATCAGCGAAGTGGCAGGTACTTTTGCTCATATTATATATAATTTGAGAATTGTTTATTTGTTTGTTTTCTATGCACTACTGACCGAGTTGAAAATTAGTGGTTGTACTTGGGGTATACACGAGAAGGTTACAGGAGGTAAAAACAATTAATAGTACTGGGGGTTCAGGGTGTGAGGGCACCCCAATTATCTTTGAACATTTGTATCGTAGTACCCCCTCCCACCAGAAGCGGCACTACACAAGCATTTCTGTCCCTAATTCTGGGGATTTAACCAGTCTGTAAGCACACGTTCTTTGCTCGTCTTTAACAATCCCCATATAGCTCTGATCGAATCTGCACAGTGGATTTCAGACTAGTTTGCTCTCGTATCCTTTGAAAAGCAGCATGAAATATAACAGAATGGTACAGCTAATGCAGCATAGCCTCTGGTTGCAAAGCACATCTGTTAATGAACTGGAAAAATATTTTGAGCAATGAGTTTTACTTTATGCTTTGGAACATGAAGAGGCATGTTTTGATATGACACCAATGCGAGATTTCCTGCCAACAAACTCCTTCATGATGTAAGGATGTTTCTGTTGGCATGGGATAGGTTAAATATTTATGATTTTCTTCTATTATAAACATTTTATGTGTTGTTGCTTTGAAATAGGTAGTATGTTTTAGTGCCCATCCCAAGTTGCCTTGAGGACATCAGAGCCAACCACAATAAGTGGACTTGCATCATATGTAGGCCAGACCAGGAAGAGTAGGCAGACAGACTCTTCCCCCCGCCCCCTTCATCTTGTTGGGTTTTTCTAACAATACAACAGCGGCATGGTAATTCTCCTGGAAGCAGACATAATAAATTGCAAAATAAACACATGACTGTGAAACTGTAAACTGATGAAAGCAAGACAAAAGCAGGCATCATGGAGTGCAACATTCCATGAGTTATTTGAAAAAAATAAGAAAAAGAAAAGCCACCTTATCGTAATGTTTCAGTGTGGAAATTAGACTGGCCACAACACAGATGAACAGATGAAGTGATCTGGGAAGTAATGGCGAAAGGAATTCCAACATTGTGGGATGGAAAAAGACAAGGAGTGCTGCAATCTTCACAAATATGTCAATTTAGAGTAATTTTTAGCAAGAGCTCTCTCCACTGTCGCCTGATGCAAATCAAGCAGGGAGTGTAACAATACGAGCTGATGACAGTTGATAGGCCTTGAGTTAGGCCTCAAAAGCTGCTTGATTGATGCTTTGTGGTAAATCTGTGAAAAATTGCTGTGGTGTTGACAGAAAGTCACCGAAAAACGTTCCAAACAGGCAGCATGCAAAAAGGCAATTGTGTGAAAGGAAGAGACATTGTTGGCATTGCGTCAGGGAGTGGTTGACCAACTTCTGTAATGGTTTGATGATAACATAGCAAGTACAAGGTTGGACAAACCTTTGTAATAAAGTTTCCATAGCTTTCAGAACTGCAGCATTCACATGTCACATCAAATGATCAAATTAATTTACATGTGTGGTGCAGGATGTCACATCCAATAGGGCAGACAAGTATGTAATGGATTGATAATAGTGTCTGGAAATATTGGAAACTGCAGGCGTTTTTGCATTTGTGTTATCTCAATTGCACCCTGTGTAATGTAAGAACGGGATCTCTTTGTAAACCAACACACGTTGAATGGTTTGTTTGAGATAATTGCATGAAGTTAGACTTTTCAGGTGCTTAACGTTTGTCATTACACACTGTACCCACCAAATCGGTGAAGTGATTCTTCTTTGTAAGTCCTTGTGATGTGCAATTATAGTCCACAAGGTCATTATAAGACGTCACTTGAGGCTATATTAAGATGGTCAGTAAAGGAGCTCAGCCCATGTAGTATGTGCAGAGAAGAAGACAAAAATGTGTCATGGCACAATATTCCCCTATATTATTGAAAAACGTTGACTTCATGTGTGGTGGAGGGAGTGCAAAGGAGTGGGGAGAATTAGAATGCAACTTGGGATGAATGTGCATAAGCAAGCACAACTCTGAATCGTAGGCCAAAAACTTGACAAAAAATAAAAATAAAAAAAACAGAGGGGCAGAATCCAGTGGAAGTCAAAGGAGAGGTTGGGAGATTTTGGTGGCGTAATGGATAAAGCGTTCGTCAAGTCTGGTAGGTCGGTGGTTCGAACCCTGGCTGAGTCATACCAAAGATGTTAAGAATGGTACATGTTGCTTTATTGCTTGACACTCAGCATTTAAAGGATAGAGCATGGTCAAACAACCAGAGGATGGCATCCATTGGGAGGAGGAAATTACTGCTTGCTTACAAAACTTAGTGTGGAGAGAAAAGCAGTCATAAAGATGACGTCACTGGTACCCAGAGTGCTCTGGGAGGTGAAGTCACTTCTCCAAATCTCAGTGGCTGTGTTTGTGTGGATGTCAAGTCTGGTGTTGTCTCACATATCTGGCTGCAACCATAGGAGCTGCATCTTCAACAAAATCAAATCAATTCATCCTTGTCACACATCAAACCTGTCCACCAAGTTTCACCCTAATCTGTCCACAATTTTTCGAGATATCTTGCTCACAGACATAAAAACAGACAGACAAACTAGAGGGGGAGCACTCGGTAGAGTGCAAAACCTCCGCCGCCAATACTGCTAGGTCACTCAAGTGAACCTGATATCCTATTCATTCAATTTGACGTCAACAGTGCTCACAGAGTTATAGTTTGCAACTTTCCCTTTTACTTTTAACTTTTACATACTAAATTCATTCGTCATAACTAGATTCCTTGAGACAGAAATTGACTTTACGTGGGTATATCCACCTGAAGTTCCAAAATCAGCCGCAATTATAATTTTGGCATGATTTTTTTTGTTGGAAATCACTTATAACATGAAGAAATGCAAAAAAAAAATTGAAATTTTGTTGAAAAAAATTTTGCAAATTTTTTTTCTCTAACAATTTTTTTTTGGGAGGGGGGGTTGGAAATCACTTAAAACATGTAGAAATGCAAAAAAAAAAAAAAAAATCGAAATTTTGTTGAAAAAAAAGTTGCAAAATTTTTTTTTCTCTAACAATTTTTTTTTTTTGGGGGGGGGGGGGGGTTGGAAATCGCTTAAAACATGTATAAATGCAAAAAAAAAAATTCAAATATTTTTTCAAATTGGCCGCCATAGCGGCCATATTGGATTTTGGACCAAGTCCAAAATCTAATGGCATGATCCTTGGACCAGACCTAACCCCCCCCCACCAAGTTTCATCGAAATCCGTCGAGGAGTTTTTCCGCAATACTGTTCACAAACAAACAAACAAACAGAAAAGGGTGAAAACAGTAACCTCCATCCATTTTCGATGGCGGAGGTTAATAATTTTTTTAAATGTCGTGCATAGCATGACACTTGCAAAATCCATAAAACAAATTTGACCTCAAAAATAATTGGTGGTTGAATTGAATGACCAAATATGCAACTCCTCTTCAAATTTCAAGTCAATCGGATGAAAATTGTGAATTACCGAAATTCGGCCGATGTTGACCTTTTGGCTCATGTCGACCTCAAAAATAATTTGTGGTTGAATACAGGAAGCTCAAATAAAAATCCTTTTCAAATTTCTCGTCACTCAGATGAAAAATGAAGATTTTAGAAATTTGACAGATTTGTTGAACTTTGGCCTATTGTTCAACCTTTGACCTCAAAAACAATAGACTTCATCCTTATGACAAAATCTACCATGTGGTGAAGTTTTGCGAAGATCGGTTTAAAATTGTGACCTGCAGACGATAAACAGACAAAGAGAAAAATCTTCGATTTTACAAGTAACAAACAGACAGAGAGGGGTGAAAACATAACCTCCTTCCACCTTTGGTGGTGGAGGTAATAAGTGCAGCCTTGTGTGCTCATCTAGCATGAGGTCAGGGATGCTTGCCTATAATCAACAAGCTTCTGTTTGTTATAGACCTTTGTACAAAGCACGGTACGGATTATATATATATATATATATATATATATATATATATATATATATATATATATATATATATATATATATATATATATATATATATATATATATATATATATATATATATATATATATATATGTACACATACACACATGCACACGTACTTGCAAATACAACTCGTCGCTTTGCTGATGGGTCAATAAGATGGGGGTGGGGGGGGGGAGAGGGAGAGAGGGAGAGAGGATGAAGAAGGGGGAGTTATGGAGTTAGGGGGGATGTGGGGAGAGCGACACCTCACCAAACGTTTAAATAAAAACAATAAAAACTTCAATAAAGTCATAAATGTCCTGCCAAGGAACTTCTTTGGAATTGGAACTCAGAACCACCCATTCTTCATTTTGGTTCTACCCTTGGTGAAATTGCTTGACGACTTCACACAAGGAAAATCATAGGGGCAATGCCCCTGGGCACTCATCTGGTAGCAGATAGATAAGATAACCAGGGAACCACTGGTTGGCATGGATAACCCACAAAATATATATGACCCAAAAAAAAAAACAGAAAGTAAATACATATGGATTGTTTTTTCATGCCATGAACAAACTTTGGTGCAACATGGGTGATAAAGGTTGTGGTCAAATTTCATCGAAATTGTGTGTGTTGTTTCAGAGAAGAAAACAAATACATATTTTGGGGGACAACCCCCACGTAGAATCCCTGAGACCCCAATGTTTTAATATCATGTACAAACTTTAATACATCACGGGTGATGAAGACAGTGGTCAAGTTTCATCAGAATTATAAGTGTAGTTTCTGAGAAGAGAGAAAGTAAATACCGCACCCCTCCCCCCAATAGACACCCTTCGACCCTGATTTTGTTAATGCCGTGAACAATCCTTGGTACATCTCGGCTGATGAAGATTTTGGTCAAGTTTCATCGAAATTGTGTGTCGTTTCGGAGAAAAAAGGAAATGCATACTTTTTGGAGTGGGGGTGACCCCCCCCCCTTGTCGACACCCTTTAATGAAGGTTTAGTCAAGTTTCATCGAAATTGTGTGTGTAGTTTCTGAGAAGAAAGCAAATACCTATTTTGTGGGGCAACCTCCCTGTAGACCCAGTTAGACTTGGAATTTTTTAATGCCATGAACACACTTTGGTACACCAAGGTTGATGAAGGTTGTAGTGAAGTTTCATCAGAATTGCTTGTGTCGTTTGAGAAGAAAGCAAATATCTCTTTGGGGGTGGGGGGCAACCCCCAATAAACCCCCTCCATAAACCCCTCCCCTCAGACCTCGACTTTTTTTTAAATGTCATGAACAAACTTAGGTACATCACAGGTGATGAAGATTGTGGTCAATTTTCATCAGAGTTGCATGTGTAGTTTCTGAGAAGAAAGCAAATACCAATTTTGCGGGGAAACCCCCATAAACTTCCTTTGAGCCTGATTTTTTTAATGCCATGAACAAACTTTGACACATACGCGGTGATGAACATTGTGGTAAAGTTTCATCGAAATCGTATGTCTTGTTTCAGGGAAGTTGAAAGTATTTGTGGACGGACGGACAATGTGCCATCCCATAAGCTCCCCAGAACTATGTTCCTGGTGAGCTAACCAGACTGTCAAAGCTGGTGTGGTTCTGTGTTGGGGGACACTTCAAAATATGTGCTTTTTCAACTGAAAGGTGACAAAAGTATGCTCGTCAACACAGGAAGCAATATAAAGCTGATATTTAAAGAGTTCGCCATTCATTAGAGCAAGAGACTTTGAGGAGTTCCCTCACAAGGCGCTTCAACATAGGAAGAGCCCATTCGGTCCATCAAACCTGCGCAATGGTTGCCAACGTGCGCAATGGTTGCCAACCTACGGTTGTTTGTCCATGGTTTATCCTTTTCCAATGCTGAGCGTCGAGCAAGGAAGCAGCACGTACTTTGTTTTTAATCTTTGTTATGACTCGGCAGGGGTTCGAACCACCAGCATCCCAGACTCAGAGCAGATGCTCCAACCATAACACCTTTGGGTCTGGTTAATGCCAAAATACAAAGGCAAAGGGCTAATGTTCTTTTGTTGAAGAGAGGTTGCTGTGTGGAGGACATAGATAAAGAGTCTGAGAGGGATGATAGGGATCTCTCTGAGGAAAAGGAAGAGAAATAGTGATCGCAGACATCGGTGGGCAGGAGTATGGGACATTAGTGAAAAGGCATGGCAGGCATGTCCACTTGTTAGAGGAATGTGCTCAGACAGATCTTTGTGATGGACGCAGTTGACTGGAGTGGAAAGGGCAGACCAAAATTCAAGTGGAAGGAATTATTTGAGAGTGACATGAGAGAAGGGGGGGGGAGGGTGTTGAGAGGATGCTCGGCATCGAGTGGTGTGGCCGCAAGGAGAGTGAAAACCCGAGTGGTCGACACAACAACAGTGTTGGAGTAATTGGGACCATTAAATGAGTAATAGTAATAGTACTTATGTTATTTCCTGCTGGTTGCATCGTTTTCTGGAAGTGTGGATGTGCCGCTGATGCAGTGCCCCTGTTACCAGTAAGCTGGTACTCATTTTGCCGACCTTGGAAGGATGACAGGCTAAGTCAACACATCTGGTGTTACTTAACGGAAAAAACAGGGGCTTGGACTCAAGACCCTAAAATCTTAAGCAAGCCACATTAACTGATAAGTCAACATCAGTCGTAGTTGTAGACGTATTCATAGTCGTATTCATAGTCGTAGTTGTAGACGTAGACGTAGTTGTAGTCATAGTCGTCATGGTTCTTTATAACTTAATGTATTGGCATTTTGTACTGTGTTCTGGATTAAGCTTTTCGTTTTAGCAATGACATATCATTTAACTTGTCCAGAAGGACATGGTGACAGTAATTCTATGTAACATACTCATTTCATACTTCTTTTATGGAAGCCTGTATATTTAATTGTGCATTGATTGATCGATTGAGAATATTCGGCAATTTCAATGCAGAACAATGTTCCATTGCTAAATAAAAAGAAACTTGCATATAAAAGAACATGAGACAAGAAACAAAAAATAATCGGCCCAGGTGGGACAGACCCTCGTCTCCCAATGGAGGGCTGTCATAGTTGGGGTGAATTCGGTGATGAAGTCGATTTTCATTTTGAAATCGATGGAAAATTATCGGTCCGTGGGGGCTGAAAGACCTGATAACACGATTGTATTCGAGCAGTGAAAACTATGTCGGATGAGCGGGTCCTGAATTGATGAAAAACGTTCCATTACTTCTTGTTCAGTGAAAGAACCCCTTTTAAATCCTTTTAGAACCCAAAGGGGTTTAAGGTTCTCAGGTTTAAAGGGGCTCATGGGGTCTAAAGAATGTAAAGATTTAAGGGTCTATTGGGGTTTAAAGGGTCATAAGGGGTCTAAAGGTTGAGAGGGTCTAAAGGATGCAAAGGGGTTATTTATGTGGTCATAAAGTGGAAGGGTCTAAAGGGGTCAAAAGTATTGAAAGTGTCAAAAGGGTCTTAATAGGTCTTAAAAGGTTCTGCACCCACTCCTATTCCTGATCTTCATCAATGATCTCTCTGACTCTCTGGAAAATCCTCTTTATCTGTTTGCTAATGACTCCTTCCTCTGTCAAGACATCCCTCATCCTTCAGACAGGTGGGCTGTCGCCTTTGCTCTCTTCAGACCTTGAAAAAAAAAAAAATCACAAGCTGCTCAAACAGTTGGAATATGTCTTACAAATCTCACTATCTATCTATCTATCTATCTATCTATGTATCTATCTATATCTCTATCTCTATCTCTATCTCTATAAAAAGACTGTCTGGTAAATCCTCCTAACGACTTTCTTAACAATCCTCTTGAGGACTTTCAGTCATTTAAACTCCTGGGTCTCGCTGTCAGCCATGATCCTTCTTGGGCAAACCACATTTCAAAGCCAGCCACTGACTGGGCATCTTGCATCCTACAAAGTCCTTCCTTGGCACACCTGAACTCCAATCCACATACAAGGCCTTCATCTGCAGCTTGATGAAGTATTGCCCTCCCCCCTGGGATGGCTCTCCTGCTTTACATCTTGCTCAGCTTGACACCATGGAAACCAAGGCCTTCAAGATTATTGGAATCTCCCACGATAAAGCTGAGTCTATGGGCCTATCACTTCACCATCGCAGGCATGTCGGTGGTCTCTCTGTCTTCTACCACCTCTTTTCTGGTCTGGCATCCTCTGCTCCCCCAGGTTTCTGCAGGGCACACATGGTCCACCATCAACCCCATCCATCCATCCATTGTTCAGAGCGTTGGTGCTGCCTAAGAAATCTCCTGGGCTACTGGGCACAATCCTGGATGGATCGCCACTCCGACGCAGGACACCAGCAAGCTGGTACTCATTTTGCTGACCTCAGGAGGATGACAGGCTGAGTCAATCCCACCTTGTATCAATTCAACAGCCAAGTGGGATTAGAACTCAGGACCCTGGGATACCCCGAACCATTAAGCCAACACCAGGCATTTCACCTTTCTGGTGAAACCACCGAAATCCAGGATCACTGCTCACCTACATTTATTTGTTCCTCTTTTTCCCCATCTGTGGAACCAACTTCCACATTCTTTTCAATCTCATTCTTACGTCCAGTTCTTCAAGACAACTGTTCACCACCATCTCATATCTTCTCCAATCTAAAACCATGATCTATTCCAACCTTGTTAATCCCCACCTCCACCCTACCCTAATCCCTCCTCCTTTCAAATTTCCAGTTTTCCTCATGAGCATTTCCTTCTATATCCATCTTGTCCATCCTCTGCATCCTCTCCCTCCCCCCCCCCACCAATTCCTCCCTCCACCCATTGTTTGTCCAAGTCTCCCTCTATCTTGGGATCTAAAGGTCTAAACTCTAAAGGGTATGTTCCAATATTAGTTGGGGTCTAAAAGGTCTATAAGGTCTTAAGGCTCTTCAGGGGTCTAAAGGGTGTAGTAAAGTGTCAAAACGGTCTTAAAATGACTAAAACGGAAAAAGGAATAAAAGGGATTAAAAAAGGACTGAAAGGCATGTCCACTCTCTGGCCACACACACACACTAACCTCTCTCCATATCTTTCTGGTTCTTCAAAACAAGAGGTATTCAGGACATTAAGAGGTTAAATTTATCTAAGGTTAAATTAAGTTATGATTAAGCTCCAACATAGTTATCACATCAGGAAGGTAAGGAACTACTGACTCAGCTCATTGCCAAGGGTCCTACTTCAAAGGTGAAGATAGGTGGAGTAGAGTTGGGCTGCATCTTGGATACTTGAGCAGAGACTTTAATCATCCTGTCATCCATGTACCATAGTAAACTGAAGGGGAAGCTTGGTCAGTTGAGCAAGGCCCCTGGAGTGTTCTTGCATGTGACAGGTGTGGGAGGGATAGAGATTTCCATCCAAGGATATGTGGAAGTGCCTATTAAAGTGAAGGGCCAGGATCTGAGAAGAGCTTCTTAGTAGCTGCTGACAAGGTATGCAGTATTCAATTGTCTGAATATCCAGTTCGAATGGACTGCAGCATCCTTCGTGAGTTGAAGAGTCAGACCAGCAATGATAAGCTCAAATGTGTCCTTGGTAACCTGCGAAATGAAGCCCTATTTTCTTCCGAGGTTGGTGGAGTGAAAACTACTGCTGTTCGTACTGAAGGATAGGAAGTCCTATTATATTCACAGTTCGGAGGATTGTTGGTCACTGCGACTCAGTTGCGCATTTGCTGGATGGCAACAGTGATGTGCTGGTGCAGCAGACTGTGCTTCCCACGGCATTTTCGAGTGTAAAGGCTTATGAAGGATACCAGCAAATTAAGGACAGTGGTCTTCAATTGTTATTGCCTAACCACACCGAGATGGAAGTATGAATCGGGGCAGGTACTCCAGTAGCAGAAGCTCTCATGGTTACGAGGAGACCAGAAGTTATTTTGGAGTTGGAAGATGATCAACTCCTCATTTCAGTCAGTGAGGTGCTTGTTGAAGAGAATGAGCAACCAGAAGCTGTACATCCTCAGTTATCTGATTTTGAAGTGGAGGGATTTTTGCCTCATTGGGCTTCTTCACTCCCACCAAGGGTCATCCTTGAAGGTCTGCCTTCTGAAGAGAAGGAAGTTGTGTCCAAGTTGCTGATCAAGCATGAAAAGGTCTTCTCTAAAGGGAGTTTTGACTTGGGAGAATGTGACATTATCCCTCGTGAGATTAACATTTCAGGTGGACCACCGATTGGTTTGCTGTTTAGATGTATTCTTCTGTCCAATTCAAGAAGTGATTGGAATGGGAACTATAACAAAACACAAGCAGAATTGGTGAGGAAAGCCCATGAGGTAGTATGTTCCAGGCTACAAGCAGCAGCCAGATCAGAAGAGAGAAGGCACGATGTGTGTACCCATGCTGAGCCCCTTGCTATAGGACAACGGGTATTACTCAAGCAACAGGTTTTCACAGGATGACACAAACAGAAGGATAAATTTCATCATACTCCATACGTTGTTGTGAGTAAGAATGAGGAAGACGATATTTTTGAAATACGCCCTACCTCTGGTGGTATGCCAAAGTGGGTCAACCGGAGATTGATTGTCGCCAACTCATGAACTGAATTGGATGATGGGAGACCAGATATGGAAGAGGTTTTTTCTGATGTGGAGTTGGAGGAAAGCTCTACTGAGGAGTCCGAGTCCAAGGTCGAGTCGCGACACCTAGTACCAGGAAAGAAAGATGATAGAGGTGAAACAGAGCCTTCTGTTATGACGGGTGCATTATTGAAGAAGTCCACCAGGTGTACTAAAGGCATTCATCCGAATGCTGCAAGGTTTCCTCAATCTGTGCTGATGTGGTGGCCCAGTTAAAAAAAACAACAAAGTATTTGGAAAAATATGGGGTCAGTGCTATCTAGTGAGGAATACCATTGATTATGGGATAATCCAATCAAAAACTGGGTCGGCTGATCTTAGAAAAATGATATTTGCCTCGATAATTACCATCGCCGAAGGAGAGGGTATTGCGCTTGGGTCCGTTTGTCGGTTTAGTTTGGTTGTCTGCATAGAACTTTCATGTTTTTCTCCACAACCTCTTGTCGAATTGTGACAATTTTCACCATTGGTGTGACTACTCATGTAGAATGTTTAAATGATTATTTTCGTGTCATAGGTCACATGGTGTGGAAGCCATGTTGGAAAAATATTAGACTCTATCTCTGAAACCGCAACAAGGACAAAAATTGAAACTTGGCACATGGCAAGTACACCTCATGGGGAATATGTGTGAATTTTTTATGACATCATAGTGCCTTCATTATGACGTCTTACTTATGTAGAATGCTACATCTGATCAGAATGAAAATTTTTGAGGGTCATCTAGGGATAAAATGGTCCACAGAAGAAAAAATTGATGACGTCATCAGTCATTTGATTTGGCAGCCATATTGCTCACAAGGACGGTGCTTCCCGTGCTTACTGAGACATTGGCGTTGGATACATTGTGCACTTCTGGCGATTATCTGCTGGAGACTGAGGCAGTGGTTGTTCATCCTCATCATTGGTTGATGACACTGTGAATGAGATAACTTTTTGGAGGTTGACTTCAGGTAGCAATTAATAAAAGTGTTAATTAATTATGTTGAAGGTGATTCCCAGTGGTGAAATGCAAGTGACTTGGACTTGTTCGAGTTTGTGTCATTGTCCTTACTGCAGACATGGATTGGAAGTTTGGTGTCTTCAGTAATTAATTTGTTTGATTAATCTTTTGACCATTTGACTAATTAATTAGATTGTTGTTAGTTATTTAATATGAGATCTGGAGATGAGATAAATTTTGAACAAAGAAAATTCAAGGTGATGTTTGAGAAGTTAGACAAAGGAAGTTTACAAGATTCCTAGAGGGATGAGAATACACTCTGAGGTGGGGATAATCACTACCTGAGCAAGAGTGGATTTATCATATCTATGATGTTATTTTGATTGTCATTGATGTGTGAAGATAATTGATGATTGTACTTATGGTGTTTTCATACTCTGCCTGTTGCACGGATCTATTTCTATTCATTTGTTTGGTCTAAAATTGATGGATAAAATCTTTTTCGATAATACCTGGCACCAGGCCTACTTAATTGTTGTCAACCCGAGCACCCCACAACAGTAGTCTTTGGGGTATTTTGCGTCCTCGGCGACTCTTGGGCCATTTGGGTCTTTTTGGTCCTCAGGTATTTCGAGTAATTTGCGTCCTCGGGGTCTTTTGGATGCTCAGGGCCTTTTGGGTCCTTGGGATATTTTGGGTCCTTTGGGTCATCTGGGTCTTCAGGGTCCTTTGGGGTTTTTTGGGGTCCTCTTGGTCCTCATTGGTTTTGAGTCATCTGGGTCTTTTGGGTACTCAGGAACTTTTGGGTCTTCTGGGTCTTTTGGATCCTCAGGGTCTTTTGGGCCATTTGGGTCCTTTGGGTCCTCTTGAACTTTTGGGTGTTTTGGGGACTTTTGGGTATTTTGGTGTCCTCGGGGTCTTTTTGGTCTTTGGGAAGTTTTGGGTCCTCAGGGTCTTTTGGGTCATCAGGGACTTTTGGGTACTCAGGGTCTTTTGGGTCCTCAGGGTATTTTGTCTTTTGGAGCTTCTGGATGTTTTGGGTCCTCAGGGTCTTTTGGGTCTTTGGGAACTTTTGGGTCCTAACACTGGATACCATTGACCAGAGTCGTAGGCCCAGGCTGAATGGCAGAGCTGAGCTGTTCAGGGAGCTGAGGCGTAAAAGTGTACGTGCGCTATGGGTGGACAAGGAGGCCTATGTGCAAGGAATCTGTGAGGGGGTAGAGCATCACCTGTGGTCAAGGGATTCTCGTCCTGCTTACAGGGGAATTCGCGCATTACGTTCATCCAAGCCCATCCCTTGGTTATACTGCAGTTAAAGCAGAGGGTGGTAGGTTCTTGACAGAGGAGTCCGAAGTGAGGGTCCGCTGGGCCGGTTACTTTGAGCAGTTGTACCAGGCTGATCCACCTGCTGTCGAGTTGGACGTCAGGGGTGTTACAATCCTTGTTGCTGACCCTCCAATCAACAGTGGTCTACCTTCACTTGTGGAAACACAGGCTGCGGTGAACCGGTTGAAATGGGGTAAAGCTCCAGGAATCTGTGGCATCCATGCTGAACTTCTCAAGGCTGGTGGAAATGCTGCACTCGTGTCGTTGCATGCAGTTCTGTGCTCTGCTTGGAACACAGGCATCATCCCAACTGACTGGAAGAGGGGCCTTGTTGTCCCTCTCTGGAAAGGGAAGGGTGATCATCAAGACTGCAACAACTACCAAGGGGTGACGCTGCTCTCAGTGCCGGGCAAGGTCTTTGCTCGGATAATTCTTGATAGGGTTCGCCACCATCTGCTTGAGTACCAGCGTCCAGAGCAGTCTGGCTTTACACCAAAGAGGTCAATGATTGACCGCAACCTTGCTCTTCGGGTCCTCACCGAACACAGACGAGAGTTTCGCAGGGGCTACGTGCAGCCTATATTGATTTCTGTAAAGCGTTCGATTCAGTGAATCGGGATGCCCTCTGGAGAATATTTGGTCTTCGTGAGGTGCCACCAAATCGATCGATCTGATGTCTGAACTCTACTCTGGTACTGAGAGTGCTGTGAGATGTGGTGGTACCATCTCTGACTTATTTCCAGTTGTTACTGGAGTTCGTCAGGGGTGTGTACTGGCCCCCACACTTATCAGCACTTGTATGGAATGGATTCTTGGGAGGATGACGGAGAGATCAAGCTGCAGTGCATCGTTTGGGAATGTCAAGATCTCTGACCTTGATTTCGCAGATGATGCAGTAATCTTTGCGGAGACTTTAGATATCCTTCTGGGGGCCCTCAAGGTGCTGAATGAGGAGGCGGAGCCGCTGGGATTACGGGTTTTCTGGGTCAAAACTAAGATCCAGGCTTTCAATGACATCTTGGATGCTGCTATCCTGTCTGTGCCTGTTTGTGGTGAGGATGTTGAGGTCATGGAGAGATTCACTTACCTTGGCAGTGATATTCATGTCTCTGCCGGCTGTGAGTCAGAGGTCAATAGACGTCTGGGTCGGGCCTGGGGAGTCATGGATTCATTGGATAATGGGGTGTGGCGCTGCCGGTACCTGTGCGGGAGGATGAAAGTCCGAGTCTTCAGGTCCTTGGTGCTTCCAGTCTTGCTCTATGGATGCGAGACTTAGACTCTGACCAAAGATCTGAGACGGAGACTTAATTCCTTTGGTACCAGGTCTCTTCAGAGAATCCTTGGCTATTGCTGGTCGGAATTTGTGTCCAACGAGCGGTTGCTGAGAGAGACTCAAATGAGATTTGTTACCTGCATAGTCCGTGAGCGTCAGCTGTGGCTGTATGGACATGTTGCTCGTTTTCCTGATGCTGATACTGTTCACCAGATTCTCTCAGCGAGGGAGTCTCGTGAGTGGAGGAGGTCAATGGGCCGACCACGTGCCTCGTCGTTGCAGCAGGTTGATCAGCATCTCGAGTATATGGGGATGGGCCAGGCATCTGCCTGGAGGATGGCCAGACGGAGACCTCTGGAGTACCGGCGGAAAGTGGACGCAGCGACGCGCTGCTCTGGCGCATGCTCCCATATCTGACCTGACCTGGTCTTTTGGGTTCTCAGGGACTTTTGTGTCTTTTAGGTCCTCAGGGTATTTGTGTCTTTTGGGGCCTCTGGGTCCACATGGACTTTTGGGTCATCTGTCTTTTGGGTCCTTGGGGTTTTTTTGGTTCTTCTTGGTCTTTGGTTAGGTTTGGGTCATCTGGGCCTTTTGGGTCTTTTCTATTTTATTATATATTGTCAAAGCTCGTATGAGAGCTAACACACAACACACAACAAGAGGGACAGGAAACAATAGGGGTGGGAGAGGGAAGGACAAAACAGTAGGGAACAGAGACATTAGTTCTGTGGAAGGGAGAGGGATGGGGTGGGGAACATGGGGTATGCAAGATGGACATTACAGGGACTTTCAGGAAGGAACGCAGGGAATTTGAAGGAGGTTGGTTTGGGGTGGATTAACGGGGGTAGAAAAGATCGTGGTTTTGGATGGGGGAAGCTAAGAGGTGGTGGTGAACAGCTGTTTTGAGGACCTGGAGGGAAGAGTGGGATTGAAGAGAGTGTGGGAGTTCATGCCAAAGGCAGGAAAAAAAAGAGGAATGAAAGAGTGAAGGTGAGCAGTGATTCGTGATTTTGGTAGTTTTGCCAGAAGGGGGTTGTTGGCTGACCTTGAGCGCCCTGAGGAAATATGGGGTGGGGGGGGGACACATCGCAAACAGAGCGAGGGAGGGGGGCAAGACTGGAGAGGAGATGGAAGACTGAAAGACCACCGACTTGCCTGCAGTGAGAGAGTGAGAGGCCCAAAGACTCAGCCTCAACGCGGGAGATACCAATGATCTGAAATGCGTTGGTTTCCACAGCGTGAAGCCGAGAAAGGTGGGATGCAGGAGCAGCCATCCAGAGGGGACAGCAGTACTCCATCAGGCTGCGGATGAAAGCTTTGTATGTGATCAGGAGCTCAGGTGAGCCGACGAAGGACTTTGCACGACAGAGGATTCCCAGTCGGCGACTGGCTATGGAGGCCAGGTTGGAAATGTGGCTTTCCCTGGAAAGATCATGGCAGATCGTGAGACCCAGAAGCTTTTGGGTCCTCGGGGACTTTTCAGTCTTCTGGGCCCTCAAGTTATTTTGGATCCTCTGGGTCTTTAATGGTCTTTGGGGTCTTAAAGGTTTTTCAAAGGTGTCTCAGTTGAATAAAGGATCAAAAGCGTCCATTTTTCGTGGAAACACTGTGTTATAAAGGTTCTTCTTCCTCATTTTGATGGACGGATGGAAGGACGGACAGATGGATGGACATATGGAAATAGTCAAATATTGAAGCAGATCCACCGCTTAAAAATAGTACATGCTGCTTCCTCGTGTGATGCTCTGCATTTATAGGATGGAGCATGGACGATGAACCACAGGTTGGCAACTATAGGAAGGGGGAAATTTTTCCTTAATTTCTCTGCTGAGTGGGGAGAGAAACCCCACGTCATAAATATGACTGCCCTGGGGCCCGAGGAAGTTGTGACCCCCATCAAGCTTAGTGGCTGTGTAAGTCTGAGATCAAGTGTGGTGATCTCTTGTATTGGGCTGAATGTGCATGTGTAATGTGTGATTTGTGTTGCAGCTGATCTGGAAGCCTTGAATTCTGCAGGAAAAAAATACATCAAAGATTTTTTTCGCACAAAGAAAATGTCCAGATGTTATTGTGGCTCATCGATTCGCTGTTAATTTAATTCAACACGAGTGATAAATGCTTATCCATACTTTATCACATCTTCTTCACACTGCTTTTGCAGGAATAATAGTACTGCAATGGTGACGTGTTCTCAGCGATGGTCACGTCACTTGCAGATAGAGGACGGAAAGGTCTCCAGGCCCACCAAGTTAATATGGCACGGAATCGGTTAATTTAAGAACTCCAAATCCGCAGACAGAGAGATTGTTGGTGATCTGCTAATGGTGGTGCTTAAAGGGTGAACATGCCAATCCACAATGCACTATGGAGCCCACTCCTGATAACCACACAATGGTTCATCAAGATACAGATTTAATGACAAGAAAATGGTGGGTGGGGAGGGTGGGAAAGAGGATAACACAGACATCCAGTGGTGATCACAGACTTTAACCAAATTAATCTATAATAATAAGTGTGTGTGTGTGTGTATCTTCTCCATAACTCCAAAATAATGAAACCGAGCAGCCTGAAACTTCGCAGGCATACTAAGGGAACTCCAATAGAGTGCATAAATGAAAACTGGATATGTGGATAAATTTAAACACCCGTTTTGAGGATAATTTAGGGGGTGCTCATCATTAAAACAAAAACAAAAAAAGCCTCACCAAGATGGTGGCACACCATCTTGGTCAGTCCGCTATCACCTTGTAGGGGTCTTAAGCTGCCATTTTGTTTTGGCCTGCTCAACATTGCCTCGACTTGGAACAGGCTGCAAAGGTGTCTGTATGATAAAACACTCAAAATTTATTGTTTCAATTTCTCATATCATTGGATGTCTGATCTTCATCCCTCGGTATTGCTGTGAATATTTCTTTTGTGGGTGCTATAGTTTTCAAATTAGGAGCTTGGATCGATGCGATTTTCCCAACTCCTCTGAGCTCCCAAGGTGAATCACACCAATATTTAATGGTATCTTTTTCTTAAACCACAAAGCACCTTACGAGGGGTTTAAAACAGTCATTTTCTCACAATGCATAACATATAAACACACGAGTCACAATCTGTCACCATCTCCGAGGGTAGATCATATATATATATATATATATATATATATATATATATATATATATATATATATATATATATATATATATATATATATATATATATATATATATATATATACACACAAATATTTCCACATATACATACAGTGGGGAGAACAAGTATTTGATACACTGCCGATTTTGCAGGTTTTCCCACGAACAAAGCACGTAGAGGTCTGTAATTTTTATCATAGGTACACTTCAACTGTGAAAGATGGAATCTAAAACAAAAATCCTGAAAAATCACATTGTATGATTTTGAAATAATTAATTTGCATTTTATTGCATGAAATAAGTATTTGATCACCGACCAACCAGTAAGAATTCCGGCTCTCACAGACCTTTTTTTTTTTTTTTTGTATACCTTGTCGAGGCTCGCGTGAGAGCTAACACACAACTCACAGCAAGGGGGCATGAGACAAGAGGGGCGGGAGTGGAAGGGACAAAACAGTGGGGAACAGACACATTAGGTGAACTGTGGAAGGGAGAGGGATGGGGATGGGACGGGGAACATGGCGAAGAGAAGATGGACATTACAGGGACTTTCAGGAAGGAAAGCAGGGGAATTGAAGGAAGTGGGCTTGGGTGGATTATCAGGGGTAGAAAAGATCGAGGATTTGGATGGGGGAAGATAAGAGGTGGTGGTGAACAGCTGTTTTGAAAGCCTGGAGGGAAGAATGGGAAAGAATAGAATGAGGAAGTTTATTCCAAAGGCAGGAAAAAAAGAGGAATGAAAGAGTGAAGATGAGCAGTGATTCGTGATTTTGGTAGTTTTACCAGAAGGGGGTTGTTGGCGGACCTTGAACACCCTGTGGAAATGTGGTGGGGACAAATCGCAGAGAGAGCAGGGGGGGGGCAAGGCTGGAGAGGAGTCGGTACAAGACAGAAAGACCACCGACCAACCTGCGGTGATTGAGTGAGAGGCCCAAAGACTCAGCTTCATTGCGGGAGATGCCGATGATCTTAAAAGCCCTGGTTTCGACAGCGTGAAGCCGAGAAAGGTGGGAGGCAGGAGCACCAGCCCAGAGGGGAGAGCAGTATTCCATCAGGCTACGGACAAAAGCTTTGTAAGTGGTCAGGAGCTCAAGAGGGCCGAGGAAGGACTTTGCACGACGGAGGATTCCCAGTCGGCGACTGGCTTTTGAGGCGAGGTTGGAAATGTGACTTTCCCAGGAAAGGTCATGGCAGATAGTGAGACCCAGAAGCTTGAAAGAAAAGACTTCTTCCAGAGGATTGTTGAGAAAGTGGATGGGGGGGTTTTCTAAACAGTCCTTTCGAAGAGACATAGTGAGTGTGTGAGATTTGTCTGGATTGAAAGATATGTTCCACGTGTTGGACCAGTTTGTAATTTTATCCAGATCTGCAGTAAGCAAAGAAGCTGCTGCTTGCCGGTCTGAGGGATGACAGATGGTACGGCAGAGGGTGGAGTCGTCGGTAAAGAGAAATAGAGGATTTTCCAGAGAGTCGGAGAGATCATTGATGAAAACCAGAAAAAGAACAGGGCCCAGAACGCTACCTTGAGGAACTCCAGCCTGCACAGGAAGAGGGGATGAAAGAACTCCATTTAGGGCCACACGTTGACTGCGACAGGAGAGGAAGTCTGCGAGCCATGAGTGGAGATGGCCTTGAATACCATGGGAAGAGAGTTTGGTGAGTAGTGCAGGGTGCCAGACTGTGTCAAAAGCACGTGATATGTCCAGGGATACGGCTCGGATTTCCTGTCTGGCATTGAGGACCTCCATCCATTGATGAGAGAGCAGAAGCAGCATATCCAGGGTAGAGTGACCTGGTCTGAAACCAAATTGATGATTGGAAATCAAGCCATTGGAGAAGAGGAAGGATTTCATGTCTGAAGCGATGATGGATTCCATAACCTTGCTGATGATTGGGAGAAGGCTGATTGGTCTGTAGTTACAGGGATCTGTTTTTGCACCTTTTTTATGCAGAGCAGTGATGTTAGCAGATTTCCAAGCAGATGGCAGATGACCTTGGGCAAATGAGAGGGTGAATAGAACAGAGAGAGGGTGAGCAAGAGCAGAAGAGCAGGCTTTGAGGACACGTGAGCTGATGCCGCCTGGAAATCTTGATTAAACGCCACCAGGATTTTGAGGAGGGAGAGAGGTTTGAGAGTTCAGACTTGAGATGAGAAAGATGTTGTTTTCTGGCTCTCCTGAGGGTAGATACACACTTGTTCCGAGCTTTGTGGAAGGAACTGAGATTGCCCTCAGTTGGGTTTGCTTTCCATGAAGCAAAGGCAAGTTGTTTCAGGACAACTGCCTCGCCACAAGCTTCAGTAAACCAAGGGCGGGAGGAAGGGTAGGACAACTGAACACAAGAGGGGATAAATCTGTGCATGAGGGAGAGCAAGTTTCTTTGAAAGAATTCCCAGGATGAGTTGATGTTTGAGAAAGTAGTGATAGGAGACCAGTCTGTAAGTTTGATGGCTGCTCGGAGACCCTGCCAGTCGGCTTGAGTGAAATGCCAGACTCGACGGCGGTGAGGTGGTTCTCTGATAACAGCCAGAGAGATGTCCACTTTGACAAGGACGTGGTCAGAAGAACCGATTGGAGCGAAGGAAGAGCAGCAGATATTGTCAGGGAAATTTGTCAAAATCAGATCCAGAAGAGATGGAGTACCATTGGTTGAGATCCGGGTCGGGAAGTTGACCAATTGAGTCAGTCCTAATGAGTTGCAGAAAGCTTTTGTTGAGGTGCCATGACAGGTGAGAGAGGTACCCACACCTAGCCAACTAGCGTGATGACAATTGAAGTCACCACAAAAGAGGAAGAGAGAGTTTGGATGAGAAGATAGAAGATGGTCCATGTTTTCGGATAGTGAGGTGTAAATGGAGTCATCACTGTTTGGTGGATGGTACAGTACACATATAAACATGAGGTGGGAGTGGAGGGAAAGCCGAAGCCAGAGGTATTCCTGGGGGTGTGGGGGAGTGAGAGCAGTGCATGGAGAGTGAGGAATAGAATCTTTGATGAAGAGAGCAACACCTCCACCAGGACGAGGCTCAGGTCTGTCATACCGTAAGAGGGAGTAACCGGGGAGAGATACTTGTGAGTCAGACACGTCTTGGGAGAGGAAAGTTTCTGTTTGGCAGATAATGTCTGGTTTGTCAGTGGCAACCTGTATGGAAAGATCTGAAAGGTTTGAGCGAAGGCCCCGGATATTTGAGGTCCACACTGTTAATGAAGAGGGAGGGGAGGAGGCTTTGGGTGCAGGAGGTGGAGGGGCAGGGGGAGGGTAGGACATGGGACGAGGGGGGGAGGTAAGGAGGGTTGTTGAAAGAGTGTGGGGTATTGCAGAATAGCGAGGGGAGGGGGCCGGATGAGGAGGAGAAAAGGCTCTGTGGTGGGGGGGGAGGGGGGGGACAAGAGACAAGGAAGAAGGCAGTGGAGGGTTGGAGGAGGTGGAGTGAAGAGATGGAGGTGAGAGGGCAGTGGAGGGAGGCAGCTTGGTGGATGAGAGGGGGGGGCAACTTTGAGAAGGATGAGTGAGGGGGATGAAAGGTGGGAGAAAGGTGAGGGGGGAATTTTTGAGAGAGGTGAGAGGGAGGCTTGGAGGGAGAAGAGTGGGATGGTTGCTTTGAGAGTGAGAGTGAGGGGTGAGGTGGCACTGAAGTTGGAAAAAAAGAATGGTTGATGGAAAGCGAACATCCATGGCAAACTGTGGTTTTTAAAAGTTTTAGGTCAGAGATGCGATTTAACACAATTCTTGATGGATGCAATGAAGGCGAATTCAGAGAATGGAGAGAAGAAGCGCTGTAATAGTTGGATTTTTTAGGCAAGGAATGAAGGAGAGCTCAAAATGAGAGCAGTCTGTTAAAATAGCCGAAGAGTACTGTATTATGAAACAGTAAAGAATACCACATGTGTGAAAGAGGAAGATGAAGCATTATAAGATCGTTTTTTGTTGTTAATATTAATGTTTGAGAGAGTTCAACAGATTAGGTCATGGAAGTGTAGAAAAAAAAAATCGAGGAAGAAGACGAGGAGGAAGTTAAGAGGAAGAAGAAGAAGCAGAATCGGGAGAAGGTGAGCGTGTTGTTATTGGGTATTTTTTTGTTGTTGTTGTTGAGATAAGAAAGAGATTAGTTGGAAGAATGGGGGATGTTTGGAAAGTGGGGAGGATGAAAATTGAAGGTAATGGGGAGGATAGAAATTGAAGGTATGCGGAGAAAAAAAAACAAAAAAAAAACGACCGAACACCGAGTGGAACCGGTAGGCCTCAAGCCTAGGCCAAGGCCTAGGCCTCAAACACCAGGTAAGAACGTCGACAAAAATACTCACAAAATAGCACGATTTTTGAAACAAAACCGAACTAGGAACACACAGTAACATGTAGGTGAGAAAATTAAACAGTTAAAACGGGACAAATAACGACCGGAAACTTAACTTTGAGAACGTCAGCAGGGAGCCCCGAAGGAGACCTCTCGTCGCTCCAAACCCAGAACCAGAAGACCTGTTAGTTTTGTCTTTAAGAAGCCCTCCCATTCTCCACTCATTACCTGCATTAACTGCACCTGTTTGAACTCGTTATTTGCATAAAAGACAGCTGTCCACACTCAATCAATCAGACTCCAACCTCTCCACAATGGGAAAGTCAAAGAGAGCTGTCTAAGGACATCAGGGACAAAATTGTAGACTTGCACAAGGCTGGGATGGGCTACAGGACAATAGGCAAGCAGCTTGGTGAGAAGGCAACAACTGTTGGCACAATTATTAGAAAATGGAAGAAGTTCAAGATAACAGTCAATCTCCCTCGGTCTGGGGCTCCATGCAAGATCTCACCTCGTGGAGCCTCAATGATCATGAGAAAGGTGAGGGATCAGCCCAGAACTACACAGCAGGACTTGGTCAATGACCTGAAGAGAGCTGGGACCACAGTATCAAAGAAAACCAAAAGTAACACACTACGCCGTCATGGATTAAAATCCTGCAGCGCACGCAAGATCCCTCTGCTCAAGCCAGCACATGTCTAGGCCTGTCTGAAGTTTGCCAATGACCATCTGGATGATCCAGGGGAGGAATGGGAGAAGGTCATGTGGTCTGATGAGACCAAAATAGAGCTTTTTGGTTTAAACTCCACTCGCTGTGTTTGGAGGAAGAAGAAGGATGAGTACAACCCCAAGAACACCATCCCAACCGTGAAGCATGGAGGTGGAAACATCATTCTTTGGGGATGCATTTCTGCAAAGGGGACAGGACGACTGCACCGTATTGAGGGGAGGATGGATGGGGCCATGTATCGCGAGATCTTGGCCAACAACCTCCTTCCCTCAACAAGAGCATTGAAGATGGGGCGTGGCTGGGTCTTCCAGCATGACAACGACCCGAAACACACAGCCAGGGCAACTAAGGAGTGGCTCCGTAAGAAGCATCTCAAGGTCCTGGAGTGGCTGAGCCAGTCTCCAGACTTGAACCCAAAAGAAAATCTTTGGAGGGAGCTGAAAGTCTGTGTTTCCCAGCGACAGCCCCGACACCTGAAGGATCTGGAGAAGATCTGCAAGGAGGAGTGGGCCAAAATCCCTGCTGCAGTCTGTGCAAACCTGGTTAAGAACTACAGGAAACGTCTGATCTCTGTAATTGCAAACAAAGGTTTCTGTACCAAATATTAAGTTCTGTTTTTCTGATGTATCAAATACTTATTTCATGCAATAAAATGCAAATAAATTCTTTAAAAATCATACAATGTGATTTTCAGGATTTTTGTTTTAGATTCCGTCTTTCACAGTTGAATTGTACTTATGATAAAAATTATAGACGTCTACGTGCTTTGTAAGTGGGAAAACCTGCAAAATCGGCAGTGTATCAAATACCTGTTCTCCAAAATATATATATATATATATATATATATATATATATATATATATATATATATATATATATATATATATATATATATATATATATATATATATATATATATATACATACATATAGTTGCGGATCCAGGGTGGCGGGATTCTCACCCGGTCCTAGGCGCCACTCTCACCACCACAGTCTCTGGGGTTTATAACGCCGGCCGGCTCAGCACAGGCCTCGGGTC
Source organism: Eptatretus burgeri (assembly GCF_056783735.1). Classification (NCBI taxonomy): domain Eukaryota; kingdom Metazoa; phylum Chordata; class Myxini; order Myxiniformes; family Myxinidae; genus Eptatretus; species Eptatretus burgeri. Next base: position 55,183,582 of record NC_140966.1, read on the forward strand.
ACGCGCCTTCAATCGCGATACCAACGTAATCCTTGTACCTTGCCAGTTGGAGAAATAGATCCCCTGGTTACAGACTGGTTTTGTCAGAGACCGAGTGGAGTCTACCAGTCTGTAACCATTTTTAGTTTTATATGCCAATCGAACGGATCGTTCCTCGACGTGATACGAATTAATCCATAGCGGCAACTTCATACGAATTAACCAGATTTATTGGGGAACATCGGGGATCACAACACAAGCAAAATTCAGGACAATGGTTTTATTAACAATCCTCAACCCGTTCTTAACTAGGGAACCACGGTCTAAAGGTATCGAGGGGATCGCTACCGAAATATGCCTTATACAACACGTGCAGACAAAGAGAAACAGCATGCATGCAAGACAAGACAGAGTACTTGGTAAGGTTTCATGGACGAGAGGACATTGTCAAGAGCACGAATGTCGCTCGCAAGAGGCGAATGTCCACGGATTCGAACTCCCGCTCGAACGTGCCGAGTGGCGAAATGGAGCTCGTCCTCCCTTTGCCCCTTTCACACCGCACGCGGTCTCCGCGCGCTCTGACCCCGCGTAAGGTCGACGATAGGCCTTAGCCGATCTCTCTCATGGTCCAGCATACAAATCCAGGCCTGGCCTGTTCTCCAGACAAGCCCAAGTCGAGGTGCCAGGCTCCGCAAGCGGATCTGCAAATGTCCAGCCGTGAGGTGAGTAAGGACCATCCAAGGCCCCAGCGTCTCCTCTCCTGCCTTCCCGCCTCGAAGCCCGACTTCCGCTTCGTCCTCTCAGTTCCTCTCTCTGTTGAATCACCTTTTCTTTCTCGGCCGATGGCAGACTCGACCCTCAGGTTCAGCGTTCTCTCCCGGCCGATTCAACACTGTCTTTCCTTTTCTTTCTCACCTCGAAGCCGGCTGCCGTCCCTCTCATGGCAGAATCCTCAACGTGCAGGTCGGTTCAGCGTCTCTCCCGGCAGATACAACACTGTGCCTCCTTCGCTCGCTCGCTCGCCTCGAAGCGACTCTGAGCACGCCTCGAGAACCCGACTGTTCTTCACAGATGAGGACGCCTTCTCTCAGCGACTCCGTTTTCCAAACTGAGAACCTTTTTACAAAGCCTTCGTTTCACTTCGAAGCGACTCCGAGCACACCTCGAGAACCCGACTGTTCTTCACACACAGCACTCTTTTTCTCCTTCGTTTCTCTGTTGCCTTCCCTGCCTTTCTTTCGGCTCGTTCCTCACGAAAAGCAGACACAGCTGTCCCGTGAACAGCCGATCGGTGCCAGTACGGCGCTCACAGTTTCACCACAGTCTCTTTTCGTTCGCTCCTTCGACACGCACACCCGCCTCTCTCGGCGAAAATCGACAAAAAGCTCCACCCCTTCGCAGCACTTCCTCCTTCGAGCCACACCCTCTCTCCAGGCCACACCCCCTCAGCCGACTGGGTGAGGCCTATCGTCCGTAGAGGAGAGGAAGAAGAGGCAGTCCTTGGCACACCACCACTGTACGAACATAAAACAGCCTTTTACATCTCCCGACACACGTTACGTCCATTTTACCACACAACCTAGCTATATATGCATTTAATGGGGGATCTGAGCTAATCCTATATTTAGTAGTCCAATAAGGGCCATTTCTGTTACAATATATATATATATATATATATATATATATATATATATATATATATATATATATATATATATATATATATATATATATATATATATATATATATATATATACACACACATGTGCATGGCTCACAAAGTGGGTACACATACTGTTACACAAAGGGCAAAAAAAACAGTTTAGGGAAACATGAAATGCAACCCATTATGTTAATCTGCATGTATTCAAATAGCTAAATCTAAATTTTTAGACCTGCAGCACGTCCGGTTTTAAAGTTACCACTGAATATATGCAACACTGTCAATACACATTCGAATTTCGAGCTTGGCGTCAGCGTTGTGTACAGAATCAGATGAAAAAACAACGTAAATATTATATTTTGGGATAAGAAACAGATAATTTTTACTCTGCCTTTTTAAACAGGCTCAATATGTGACAGGAAAGAGAAACAAGCTCGAATGAGCTCAGATCCTCGTCCTCTTAATGATGACATCATAAAAACGAATATGACGTCATTGAGATGTCTCAGGTTTGCGATAAATTATCTGTGCTAATGCGCGGCTTGTTTCCCGCAAACAAAATTCAATCAGCTTGCCGAGTTTCGGATATAATGGTATAGGCGATTTCCATTAGCGGCGATATTATGACGTCAACTTTTTTTCTCGGAAGAATTTCCAAAATTGGAGATGGTTACTGCCTGCACGTGGGCTTTCTGCATATACAAAGCAAGTTTCACGAAGATCCGATGAAAACTCTGGGTTGTGAAACAAAAAATGTCAAAAAATAGGAATGACGTCATAAAAATTGATATGACGTCATGGTGATGCATCATATGTGTGGTAATTCATCTCTCTCAAGCCCTTTTCGATTCCCGCAAAGAGAATTCAAAAAGCTTGCCTAGTTTCGGAGATATTTTTTAGGCGATTTCCATTAGCGGAGATATTTTGACGTCATAACTTTTTTATCGGAGGAATTTTCAAAACTGGAGATGGTTACTGTCTGCGCAGGGTATTTTTACATATATGTGCCAAGTTTCAGGAAATTTCGATGAAAACTGTAGGCCGTGAAACAAAAAAAGTCCACAAGAACAACAACGTGAGTAAGACTTAAAGATCCTCCATGAGGATCTAAAAAAACAACACATTTTGAGAGAGTCCAATGTTATAAATTACGAAGAAAACACAGACGAGTTCAGTAGCAAAGAAAGCCACACTTGTAAGCGAAAAATCACGTTAAAATCGAATCTATTTCTTTCGAACTTTTGAAAATAATCACTTTAAACATGAAAAGAAAAACATAATTCTTACCTCTCGGATCCTCACGAAGCACCAAAAAAATTCTAGCATTGGTTAAAATGAAGAATTATCAGACAAATGCGAGTCACCTCATTCGGCTCGGCGTCCTCACGCTGGATTCGTACATTACGGCTCTCGCAATGACACGGACACGAAGACAAACGCTGCGCTCGACGGCGAATGGAAATGTGCTGACACGCTTGCAAGTGCCTATTATATCCATCAATCGGGGAAGTTTGCAAGACGGCAAGATTTTCTAATGCAAGCGTTATTTGCGTCTGACGAGAGATGATGATTCGTACATAACGGGACTGACACGAAAATCAAGACGGGATTACTTGCGGTCTGAATTTTATTTTTCTGATCACAATTTTGATCTATATTTTTCTGCCATTAGACTCTGTCATATTTCCAAGAAATTAAGGGAGATTTGGAATAAAAATCATAAGAAACATTATCAACACTGGACTCCTTATTTTTCTCGATGCAGTGGACACGAAGCGTTTTATACGAATCCATTAATTTCATCAGATAGGGGAGATGCCAGACAACCCGAATAGGGAGACAAAACATCATCAAAACATAAAAGAGACACTAAAGTTCACATTCTGAGTCACCACACTGAAAATAACTGTCACATAAGAAACGTACAGTGAAATAAAAATTTTAACAATCAAACTAACATTTCTACGGTTACAATACCCATATTCTGTTGCATTAATTCATCTTTAATAAAACAGGGAAATGGAGAGTATGATTTTGCCAGTATCTACAGGTTCCCCAAGATGTCCACTTTCATTTCTGACCATTGATGGTTTGTCTAAGTACCTCATAATAGTTTTATGTGGAATTTCCCACAAACATACCACAGCATACCCACTTTGTGAGCCATGCACATATATATATATATATATATATATATATATATATATATATATATATATATATATATATATATATATATATATATATATATATATATATATATATATTGTTGCAGTTGTGGAAATTCACAAACCACCATTCAGGTCCCGTAGGTGAGATATCTCTGTAAGTACATGTGATTCATTCAGGCTGCGACGCTTTAAGATAGCCGTTTTTCTATTCTATCTTTATTTTGAACCAACCACGTCTCAACCGCCATCACACAACAACCACCAACCACAACGCCGCTTCACAACAACAACATCGCCAACAGCCACGATCTTTACCTTCACAACTCGCAACCGCAAACATCGCATCACCGCCATTCCAAACGGCACCATGGCCATAAACCACCACCATAAACCCTCCACCACCTTCACCTCTCTCCTTCTGCGGCCATTCCCGCACCACCTGTGAGCACTGAGCGTCGGGCTGTCCTGGGCTCGTACAAGATGCGCGCCGAGCCGCGAGTGCAAAATGCGGCCTTTCCGAGGAGAATTCGGATCAGGAATGCTACACACCCACTTCTGATCCGTCCAATCAGCAAGCGCGGGGCGGTTTGGCCCTGCCTCCAGGCGTGTGTGTGGAATCGAGATATGCAAATTCTAGGATCAGGGGAGATTCACGCCCCTTTTTCTCCGTCCAATGGGCGAGCGTGGTTCCGCCCCCGAGCTCGTTCTGATCCAGAAATTTGCATATGGGTTCTCCTGCCGGCCTATAAAGCGCCGAGCGCAAGGCGAATCTCGAGAGAGTCAGCCTTGGAAGAGAGCAGAGTCGGCCTTGGAAGAGCGGAGAGTAGCAGAGTCGGTTTGGGCAGAGTCGGCCTTGGAAGAGTGGAGAGTGGCAGAAAAGGCAGAGTCGGCCTTGGAAGAGCGGAGAGTGGCAGAAGAGCGGAGAGAGTTTTGGGCAGAGGCAGTTTGGAGCGCGGAGTGGAGTCGGGAGGCGAGGGCGTCCCGGTGGTTTTCGGCAGTCGGCTGAGGAGAATAGGGGGAAGAGACCGAGGAGCTCGGGTCCGAGGCAAGGAAGACGGCGGTCGGCGACGAGGTCGCGGTGGAATCGCTCATCACGGGACCCAAGCAAGCCAGCTATACTCTTTCCCCAGAGCATCAACAATTCCCCCCCCCTTTTTCCCCCACGCTGAGATAGTGCGAAAAGGGGGCCCCGTTCCCACCCCACTCCAAGCGGTGCCAACGAACCCCACAAAGGAGCACGAAGTCGGGGCACCACCGCGCTACCACATTTGCGGCTCATCACAAAGACACGGGTATGACCCACCCGGTCTCGCGGACCTGACCGCTCTTTCAGGTCCAGCGCAAATATTGGCCCACAGGCCCCGTCTGCCCCCTTGTCTTTGAGGGTGGCCTTTTCTTTTGCTTTTGAGTAAATGTGTTGTTGGCGCCGTCTGTAAAGTAAAACTGTTTAAGTGTTGCCGTGTGTCGGTCGTAGTCGGTAGTATCTCTGCGTCATTGTTTCTTTTGTTACATTTGCTTTTTGTGCATAATTGTTTTAATTGTATATGTGTGCTCTCCGTGTTCCGCAGAATAAATGTGCATCATGTTGAACTGTTTTCCCGTTTTGCTTCGTCTTTTTTAAATCGAATCTCCATCTTGCTTCACACAAGGGTTGGTAGTGGGCTTAATACGCCCGATAATTAATCGGAACCGTCGAGGCCGATGATAACACCGCTCGGTTATCCTGATAGTACGGAACGGGTCGCTTAAGCGGCCCGTGTCCAGGGTCGACCTGCGGCGAGGTGCGATCGCCCGGTCTACCCTCCGCGTGGGTACTTAGGTAGGTCGAGTTTGGCGAACAACCCTATCCCACGCGGGTGGCCGATTGGCACGATCGTGGTGAGGCCGAAAGGCCCACCCGTGACTAGCTCCCGGCGTTAGTCCAAGAGGGTCACGACAGAATTGTCCGTCCGGTGGGCGACGTGCCGCGATTCGAGTCACGTGGCCGTTCGCACGCCGGCGGGCGCGAATTCGCAACAATATATTTATATATATACATACATACACACACACACACACACACGTGCGCGCGCACGCGCACACACACACACACACACACACACACACGATTCAAAATTTGCTAATGCGTTACATTGCCTTTATGGAATTCGGTTCGTTATAATTTTGCCTCTTTTTTTGGATACCTTTGCCCAGTGTCGAATATTCTATTCCCACTAAGTAGTTACATATCGTAGGACACGTCCGTAATAAAGTGTGCGGCATCGAAATTCATCGTTTGTCCGATTTTACATATCTTGTTCCGAAAAACATTGATTCCGATGCACTAGTTTTGTGACGTCCGTGTAGAACGCGTTTGCATATCCCAAGCAGCCGTACTCGCATACGTCTATTGGAATATTAATCGCCTTTCCCCCAGGGAATATGTTCAGAATCCTTTGTTCTGCAACACGTTTCGCCGGAGAGATCGAGGAATTGCTCGTATGGAGCGGTTTCCTCGGTTCACGTGCGTAATATGTGTCCGTCAAAGTTTCACGGGGGAGCATAAATGATGATAAGCTTTACTATTTAGCTGCATTGCAATAAAGATATCAATTATATGTATTACATCGTAATTGTAGTATACCGATCTGCATGAATCGCCTCAATTGATGGCCGATCGTGCAAAACAACGCACGACAAAACTGATGATGCAGGTCTGTCAATTTCTTACGCACGTGAAAGTGGTCTGCAGGTCACGTGAACGAGGTACAACAGAAGTGATGACACTATAGACGTGTGCCTCGTGGCACTGCACAAACAACACGTCATTGTTTTCCGATGAAGAAGCCCGTAATGGCCGTGATATCTCTGCTATTATGTGAAAAACGGCATTTAACCCCTTCATATTTCCGTCAAACCTGATGCACGTTAACCTCACTTTTTTGGCAAACATTCTATATTTTCTTCCTTTTCCAGTGACTGGAAGCGTTTATAATGAGTGAAACTCAAAAATGCGGTATCAAATTATTCCAGAAGTGACGAATTGAGCGGAATTATTTGAATATGATTTTTCTGACCGGCTGTCACGCTTTTGTAAAACATTAGCAAATTTCGACTCATCTGCACACACATATATATATATATATATATATATATATATATATATATATATATATATATATATATATATATATATATATATATATATATATATATATATATATATATATACAGGGTAGCCCAAAAGTTACTTTACCCCTGATAAATTTCTCGCACTTCCCTCCGTCCCTTCCCCTCTGCCCTCGACCCTCGCCCGCTATGGTATGCGGAAACACTGACTCAGAAGAATGATTGAGCACATGCAGATACAATGACAAATTAATTATTGTAAGTACTGTACAATAAAACCTGTATATTAAAAGAGTTCAAGAACAATGCTTCACTGGGAAGGGGTAAAGTGACTATCAGGCCACTATATATATATATAATCTCCACACACACATACACATATATATATATATATATATATATATATATATATATATATATATGTATATATATATATGTATATATATATATATATATATATATATATATATACATATATATATATATACATATACACGTATGAGGCCGGCGAGGAGGAGTGATGTAAGCGTCAATCAGCTGAGTATCTTCTCAAGAATGGAGAGCTCAAGAACAGCTCAAGAGATGGTGACCACGACTTTTCTCCTCGTGGTCCTTATCTGCTTTTGTTCCCCAACTGCTGTGCCTTTTTATTCCTGTTGTTGTTATTGCTGCTGTTACTTAACAAGAAATTTAATAGTCAAAATAACCTTCACCATGGCACAATTAAATGTTATACTGGTCTGTAACAATGCATTGTGGGTCCCCTCAGCACACTGCAGTCTGGTTCGGGGCCCGTCCTCCCAGTGCCCTGCATGCATCCACCAAGCACGTTCCCAGTGCCACACAGTTAAAGCACTGTCCACCGCAGCAAGCCACCCACCAACCACAAACCCAGCATGAACAGCAACCTCTGTGAGAATCAACAATGACGATCAGCCAGCCACACCAACATGTGCACACTGAATAGAATGCCTTGTGGAGCATTATCGGACCTCCTCAGTGCACACCTATTGGTCAGACAACGATTGATGGCCTGTGCTGATTGGCAGGAAATCTGGGGAAATTCCATACCCAGGCAGTCTGTCAGCTTTGAGTGTACCTGATATCCACATATGGACATGTCTTTTGCCTTGTCTGACCTTTAGCCCACTTCACTATTGCTGCCATGCACCAACTTCTGCTTGGGATGGAAAAATACAGGACGACAGATGTACAACTTATAAAGCTTAAGATTGAAGTGGGGGGGGGGGGAAGGTGGGACAGAGACACAGACACTGGGGCAAGGAGAATAGATTTTTAGAAACACTGCCCGACACTATCTCTCACGGAAATTACATGACACTTAATTATTCTAAGATGCACTATGAAATAACTATTCTCATATCTTTCCCCTTTTACCCCCTATACCAGGTCTGTAAGAGTACAAATGCACCAAGTGAGGTCACCTGGATATCCGTCCTATAAGGTGTCATTGTCCTCCATTATTTATTTATTGGTAGCCTACGGCTGCTTGGCTGCATCGTTTTCTTGGGGCACAGCTGTGCCAATGATGCAATGCTCCTGTTACCAGCACATTGGTACTCATTTTGCCGACCTCAGAAGGATGACAGTCCGAGTCAACCCTATCTGGTGTTAATTCAATGGCCCGATAGGGGCTTGGACTCAAGATCCTAGGTTATTAAGGAGGAGGAGGAGATTGGAACCATACTCTTAGAAGCAGATTGGATTGGAAGCAGAGCGTTGGGGCTGCTTAAGCAGTCTCCTTGGCTGTTGGGCATAATCCTGGACGGGTCGCCACTCCAACACAGGATACCAGCATGCTGGTACTCATTTTGCCAACCTCGGAAGGATGACAGGCCGAGTTAACCCCACCTGGTATTAATTCAACAGCTGAGCGAGATTTGAACTCAGGACCCTAGGATCTTCAGCCAGCCACCTATTTCCATTAAGCCAACACTGGGCTAGTTGTCCTCTATGATTCTGCTCTATAATGTAATGCTTTGTAATCTGAATGCCTATGTCATCTCTGGAGGTGGTCACAGAGCAATTCATCAATCTGTGGAAATGTGAACATCATTCAGCAACTGTTAGCAATTCCAATTTGTTGATACATTCTCATCAGGAATTGCCAATCTCAATGTTCGAAAGTCATGTACGCCATTGACTTCTATTCCACAAACATACCTGTACGAGGTGTGAATGAATGGTTGAATTGCCTAATCGTTGACAAGATGGATGAATTTGTAAGGACACAACACAAAATGGGATAGAATCTGGACATATAAGGTCGGATAGTGTATTTAAAGGGATAAACGAAGAGATAGAATGCATGAACAAAACAGTAATTTGAAAAACACAAAGGAAACGTCCGGTCGTTATATCTGAGTATACCGTTCATTGGGAGAGGAAGAAACGGGGGAGTATTTTTTAGGGAAAAGTTGAGCATAAATCGGCAATAACCTGCGCATTAAAAATCCAATTACGGGCCGTCAGCCGCGCCGGCCCGCTGGACAGGGAGGGCTGACGGATCTGTGCCCTTTCTCATTACGCTCTCCTCCCAAGCCGCTTGGGCAGTGCTGCTGAGCCCCTGGGTCACAAGAAGGTGATGAGGGCATGGCTGTAGGGTGTCCATTTGCTCAGCTTGTGCTCTAGACTATGGTCTGAGATTCGCATATAGTCCTCAGCCAACAGAGGTTGAGAGCTCCATTTAAAGGGCTTCCTTCAAGGAGTTTCATCACACTTTATCCATAAGTTACCATCGACTCTTCTTGGTCCATGAATGTAGGAATGATCACCTTATCCTCAAAATAGCGTTCTGTAATATTATAAACAACTTCAAGCGATCAGCTCAATGGCTTCCAATACCTGCCCAAAAGGGACTCCAAAGGTTTGACAACTGACCTTTGTTTGATTAACATGGTTGGCTGGATTCACTTGGAAAGCGGCCCCTCCTTGCTTTGGACACTTCTTGCTTTGAATCCTTCTCTGATCTACCTTCCTGAAATTCAAGTTCACATGACTTGTGTGCAAGTGGACCCCAGTCAAAAATAAATCATCAACTCATATCAGTGGCTTTTTCCACCTTACAATATACAATATTCTTTGTATTTTGTTCATGACAAACACAGGTTCAAATCTTGTCCCTCATGTCAATCTATCCCGTTCCACCCACAATGTCCCCCAAATTCTGCAACCAACCTCCGTCTCGGTCCCTCCTCCCAATTCTCGCCAAGCACAACTCGCCAGCACAGACCCGACGGCCCGTGACTGTGTTATGTTCTTTGTTATTAAATTAAGGCCAATAACAACCAGAGCGCACTGCAGTAAATCCCCATTTATCAGCGGCATCTTGCTGTAATCGATGACCGCACGGCGACGGAGAAGAAAGGGCGAATGATCGCGGGAGAGCGGGGTTAATCAGCCACCGGTATCGAATGGAAGGACAAAAGCGCGGGAGGCACATGCGTACTGTGGAGGGTTAACTAAGGCGTTAACTCGCACTTTAACCCTGCGCAGTTTCATCCACACCTCCCACATCCTTACCACCCGGGCTCCCCTTCCAACCTTCCAAATTCTCACTCCCTCTCCCCACCTCAACTCCTCGCTTGCCCTTTTTAATTGGGCTGTAAAACTGCGCCGTTCAGCCGAGCCTCTTGGCACATCCATTTCCCGTTAAATCTGTCCGCGAAATCCCGAGGTAAAATGCCCGGTTTTATTAATAATTCATGCTAAACCAACATTAAACTAAATCTCGCCAGAGCGTGCGCTGTATTTTACGCCGCTTTTGCTATTAGAGGCGGAGCACGGATCTCTGGCCCAAAAGCTTAAGATAACACAGTCGGTCTCGTTAAATCAAAGCGTGACTACTTATCAGCCTTGGGGCTCATGAGACGTCTGGGCTCATCGGCATTGAGGTTTGTTGGTATTGGGGCTGAGCAAAACCACTTTGGTGGGTCCACATGATGCTTCGTGTTGTGTGCTGCCTTCCTCGAGCTTCACAGTGGATCATCAGCTGTTTTGGGTGTAACTTGACGGTTTGACAGTTTATCATCGTCGTGGCTCATCATCCACCAACTTAGACGTACGCACACTCACCTCTTCAAATATGAGCTGTTTTGTGGGGGTTTGAATCTTGGTGCAGTTATGTATTGTTATCCCAGTGTTTCGCAGGCTGGATGAGGCATCGATCTGGGTGCCGTCCTTTGAATGGACGTTAAACTGGGCGTCCTGTCTGCCGGCAAAGATCCCATGGTGTCCCTCAGGAAGACAAGTTGAGCTATCGCCGGCAATCTGGCCAAATTCCAAATTCCTGCTCTAACCCACAGGGGGCACTGCATCAGAGGCACAGACGTGCTCCTCGCAAGGATGCAAAACAACAGCCACGTGCTGCATACGAAACGATCATTAAGCTGAGCTCTAATTGCCGAAAATCACTCATCACTCTGATGTGGGCTCATCGGGGTTATGTGGGCTCATCGGGGTTTATGTGGGCTCATCGGGGTTTATGTGGGCTCATCGGGGTTATGTGGGCTCATCGGAGTTATGTGGGCTCATCGGGGTTTATGTGGGCTCATCGGGGTTTATGTGGGCTCATCGGGGTTTATGTGGGCTCATCGGGGTTTATGTGGGCTCATCGGGGTGATGTGGGCTCATCGGGGTGATGTGGGCTCATCGGGGTGATGTGGGCTCATCGGGGTGATGTGGGCTTATCATGGTGATGTGGATTTATCAGGGTTATGTGGACATATCAGGGTGATGTGGCCCCAGCAGGGTGATGTGGGCTTATCAGGACGTTTCAGGGTGATGTGTGCATATTATAAATCAGATGACTCAGGTAGTTCCCCACATCATTCATTGGCACACCTCTTCACTCAATTAATATAGCACTCAACACAAAGATCAATGGGTTAATTGTTTCACGAGTGTGGTTGGCCATCCGCTCACACTATGGTTCCTAAGTGCGGTGGTTCTTCCGATCATACTATGATTCATAGGTGAGGTGGCTCTTCTGGCTATACTATGGTTCATCAGTGTGTTGGCTCTTCTGATGACATTATCGTTCATAAGTGCGGTGGCTCTTCTAATCACTATGGTTCACAATCGTGGTGGCTCTTCCGATAGCACTATGATTCATAAGTCCGGTGGCTCTTCCAATAGCACTATGGTTCATAAGTGTGGTGGCTCTTCTAATCACACTGTAGTTCAGAAGTGTGGTTGCCCTTCTGATCAGACAATGGTTCATTGGTGTGGTTACTTTTCCGATCACACTATGGTTCATAAGTGTGGTGGATCAGCCAATCACAAAATGGTTCATAAGTGTGGTGGATAAGCCGATCACAAAATGGTTCATTAGTGTGGCAGATCAGCCAATCACACAATGGTTCTTTAGTATGGTTGCTCTTCCGATCACACAATGGTTCATTAGTATGGTTGCTCTTCCAATCACACAATGGTTCATTAATGTGGTTGCTCTTCCGATCACACTATGGTTCTGGGCTCATGAATCTAGTTCTGAAACTGACTACCCTGCGCTGCGACTCGTCGAAGCTGCTGTTGTAGTGCTGAGCTCGGCGCTGACACAAGACAGGCGATAAACTCATAATTAATTTGCGCAAATTTGTTTCTAATTAAGTTGAAATAAAGCATGTATTTGCAACTCATTCACTATTAATTAAGCGAAGACCTGTTTAATTGGAAGAGGACGACATGTATATATATATATATATATATATATATATATATATATATATATATATATATATATATATATATATATATATATATATATATATATATATATATATATATATATATATATATGTCTGTATTGTATATAATATACACGAGTCTTGACGACGTTGCCGGCGGGCAGGCATGGCTAATGAAAACGCGTTGCCTCGGGGGCTGGGGCTTGGTCTCCCCGTCCCTCGGGTCGCTCTCATAAGGCAGGTGGCAGGGGGTAAGAGGGTAGGTGAGGGTGGGGTGGTGCAAGTTGGGGAGCCACGGATGAAAAATGAGCCGGAGGCAGCAACGGCGAAGGCACGGAGCCCAGCGTGCGAGCGAGACCCATTAGCATTCCAAGCGAGCACGGCCACCGCCTCGGCCGATTTATCAAATGAGAAAATGACTGCCTGATGATCAGTTAAATTGAAAATCAGCGGCGGGATGACAGGGCGAGTTGACACCTCTGTAATTAGAAAGAAAAATGATGGCGTCCGCTGCATAATAGAGAGAAAAAAAAAAACAATTTACACTCTCCCATAATGATACGGCGCTCAAATTGAAAATTTCTCCCGCTATAAATTGAATTCATAAAACGTGATTCATTGCGCAAGCCAAGGCGCTGGGGAAAGTGAGCTATGGTTTTAGGCGCCGAATGACACGGCCGGATATTACGGCAAATTGCACGAGCGGGGCACGAGCGGCCGCTTTGATATAATCTTCAGAAAACGACGGCTATGCGAATGGGAAATGCAATATAAAGCAATTTTGCGCTGCCGTTATGAAATGACTTTTTGGGCGATGGAAAACACAGCTAGGTGATAATTTGTTGATAATTCCTTTCTTTTTTTGCCCCCTGTTTAAACAACACCGCATTACCCCACCACCCCAACGCCACCCCTACCCAACCGCTTTCCCAATACACTTGCATCGAGCGTTTATCGCTCTCTGGCCTCGGTGTTCGTATCGACAAGAACTGAGATGTCGCTTAAAAGAAAATTACAAACTCGACGAGAAGTACTTTGTTGAAAGGGTTCACCATAAGGAAATGTATAAAAGGGAAATGTAGAGGACGAATGCCATTTCTACCGGTATTTATTTTAACAGCCCTGATTACTCCCACATTCGTGCCAAGGAACATTTTCGGCCCAAATCTTTCACGAACCGGCTGGCTTGGCGATCCACTGAAGGTGGCAGGAATTTGGAAATTTGCCATTAGATTCACTGCATTGCCTCTCAGGGTAAATGCGAGTTATCCAAATTCCTGCCTGACCAAATTCCAGATGCAGTTATCTAAATTTCTGACCAAAAATCCAAATTCCTGCCTGGCCAAATTCCAGATGCAGTTATCCAAACTCCTGACCGGCCAAATTTCAATTCCCTACCCAAAATTCCCAATTTAGCTAGGAATATGGAATTTAGCTAGTGAGGATTTTGAAGTTTTGGCCAGGAATTTGGAAAACTCGCTTACCCCTCGCGAAAGACAATGTGGGATCTTCAACCTCCACCGACTAATGCTGACAGACAGAACGGCTGACTTAACGTCCATCGGAGGGACGGCACACACATTGATGAATCCCCCTAAAGGCAAAACACTAGGATGATGGTTTATAGCTGGGTCGATATTCAAACCACGAGTAGGTAACTCAAAAACGAGTGCACATACCTGGAAGCTATACTGCCAGCACTATTACTTTCACTTATTTACGGTACTGTACTTCCAAGCACCAAACCTTACACGTACTGAGGGCAATCAGCAAGTTCATGGCCAGAAATGAAAAAGTCAATGACTGACATGAACGAAAGTGATATTTACAATGAGGTTATTTTACAACAAATTTAACTTATTCCATTATTTAAAGTTTCATATATCCCAGCAGACAGACTCACCTACCAATTTTGATGATGTCAATTTACACCATGGTATATTTAGTACACCGCAGTGCTCTAAGCCGGTATAAATGCAATCACATATATGTGAAAATACATGGGTGCTTTGGACGATGGGTGTACAGTAAATCTCCGCAGGGTTTGAAATGAATAATCCCACGTTTGTTCGGCATTCCTAAAAGCCCATTAATTACCTTTTTATATGTACCTGAGCTGTCCCTGCCATTACCAAGTCAAAGCACCTGAAGCATTTCTTAGCTGTGAGCTATATTCGACCCACCTATAAAGTAATGAGTTTTGAGACATTTTTTAATAGAAATAATGGAGTGAATCTACGAGTGTTTCAAGAAAGAAGAAATGATCACATGCCAGTATATAGTACACATGACTGTGTGGTGCGCTTCACAATTTTGAAATGGACGAGAAGGTTCCAATATGGCCTAAAAGTCCCAAGCATCAAAAATAAAATGTGTCAATTACCAGGGATGCAATCATTGCACTTCCGAGCCATCATTATCTCTGCATGAAAAAAAGCAAGTTACAATTATCACAATAAAACAATTCCTGAAAAATCATTGCATATGGGGGTGAGGGTGAGAGGTCCAGACTCATCCTGTACATGCCCCACCCCACTTCCTCCTCCTCCTCCTCCTCCTGTCCCGACCTGCCATTCATGTGAGTTTTCAAAAGCTCAAGTCTCCAGGGATCCTCGTAAACGTTTAACACAAGACAATGAACACAAAAGGCAACCCGAAAAGCAATGTAGTGAAAAGTCACTCTGAAAACAGAAGTCAAAATCCTGATAATTAAAGAGGAAGAAGACGAGCTGGAAAGATAAAGACAAAGTGGAAAATTAAACGGAAGGAAAAATCCAGAAAGGAAACTAGAACCGCACTCGGTAGAGCACATTCGCCAGGATGAGCATGTTACGTTTTGTATCCAACGCACAATTAATCTGGATCTGCTGACCTGATTAATTGACTTGATCTTGTATTTGTAATCTAACTGGCTTGTTCTTGTTATCTAACCAACTCATCCACCAAGTTTGGTCAAAATCCATCCACAACTTTTTGAAATATCGTGCTGCATATCATTTTTGGCTCCACTTCTCAATGGTGAAGAATCACTTATAAAAATTAAAAAAATTCTCGTTTCCGGAGGCACATCCGGATCTTCACCAAAATGGGAAGCAATTCTTCCTTGTCAAACACCCAAACCCGTCCACCAAGTTTCGTCTGAAACCGTCCACAACTTTTTGAGATATCCTGTTCACAGACAGACAGACAGACAAACAAACAAACAAGGAAGATGTCATGCAAAGCACGATACTTAGGAAATCCTTAAAACAAATTTGACCTTAAACCTAATTGGCTAGTTGAATTCAATGACCAAATATGCAACTCCTCTTCAAATTTCAAGTGAATTGGATGAAAATTGAGGATCTTACAAATCCCACCTAAATTGACATTTGGCCTATGTTGACCTTTTGACCATTTGACCTCAAAAACAATAGGCTTCTTCCTTTTGACAAGCTCTACAATTTGGTGAAGTTTAGTGAAGATCAGTTTAAAATTGTGACCTGCAGACGATTGACATATAGAGATAGACAAAGAAAGACAGAATAACACGCAACCAACCAATATACTTGAAAAAAACATTTGATTGTCGCAAGTAACAAACAGACAGCAAACAGGGGTGAAAACAATCTCTGTCCACCTTCGGTGGTGGGGGTAATAAAATCTCCAGTAATTTTTTTTTTTACTTCTAAGGCTTTTGACGGAGGTAATGACTGGCCAAATAAAGTTGATCAACCAACAACCGGCCATTTTATAAATAATCGGTAGCCTACCTCAGAGTGAATGAAATGATGATGTGACATTATTACTCCAACTGGAGAGGCCCCATTCAAAGGGAAGGCAATTTCGCGGATTTTGTCACAATTTCACTTAACTTCCATCGAAAGGTACATGTGGTAACCAAAAAGAAAAAGTACATGTGCAATCGTCACCACGAATTGTGAAAAACTTACATCAATAACCCAATGTTGGACTGTTTAATGTTTAACTAGATTTGTCCTTGATCTTCACCAAAATCTAATCAATTTCATCCTTGTTACACATCCAACCTGTCCACCAAATTTAATCCGAATCCGTGCACAACTTTTTGATATATCCTGCACACAAACAAAAACACAAGACAGACAGACAGACAGGGGTGACATCATCTCCTTCCACCTTCAGTGGCAGAGGTAACAAGACCCAATCACATGTGTCACTCATAATTGAAGGGAATACAAATCAGCTATCACCTAATCAATTACCCAAGGTGGTGAGGATTTCAATACATTAACCCCCATGCTCTTCCAGCCAAAGAAAGCTGCATAAAGCAACCGATAAATCCAGACAAGGTAAGCCTGTTGCTGTTTCAAACCCAACCTGGGTTTCTCTACAGCTGCAGACATTCACAAGCAGCACATACATGAGAATCCCAATTGGGATTCTCATGTGTGTGCTCCTGTTTTGTGAATGCCTGCAGCTGTAGAGGATGAGGCATTTTTACTCGTCAGCAAAAAAAAAAAAAGTTTGCTCCCTCCATCTGGCATTGGTTTACTAAGTTTTCTACCTCCAACAGGCATGTGTAGCTCAAAGGAGTTTGAACCTATGTTGGTCAGGCTATGTATGAGGTGGAAAGATACAGCATTGTTCACTTTGGCTTTCCTGTTCCTGGAGAAGCGGAACCTGGAATGTAAAAGAGGTGTAAGTATAATGCTGGACTCACTGATGACAGAAGTTTGGAATAATGCAGGTGAAATGTGTAACCCTTTGAGCTTCATAATCATGTTGGCCAGAATGAAGCTTGCCAGACAAATAATTAGACAAAATGGTATTAGGCCAGTATATATGCACCAACCCACAGATCACCACAAGAAAAGAAAGATGAGATCCATATGTATTTACAGGCAGCTATTGATAACATATTGCTTTTGATAGGGGACTTAATGCCAGATTTGGTAGTCATGACAAACTTGCTGATGATCATACTTGGGGTAAGGTGAGAAGGTACCATGGAGTTGGGAATGTCAACAAAAGTGGAGAAGAGCTGTTGTTTTACATCAAATAAGCTTGTCATTATGAACTCTTGGTTTGAGAAGTAGAACCTCCATCAATGCACGAGACAACACCCAGGAAGTAAAATGTGGCACAGCACTGATGTGAAAACTAGTGAAAAAGCCCATCAAAATGACCCCCGAACAGGAGAGTAAGGTGGTCTTCAGGAACAAAACTAAACACAACACAGAGGATTACAACACATGCAAAGTTATGG
Organism: Eptatretus burgeri; assembly: GCF_056783735.1. Lineage (NCBI taxonomy): Eukaryota > Metazoa > Chordata > Myxini > Myxiniformes > Myxinidae > Eptatretus > Eptatretus burgeri. Next base: position 55,201,439 of record NC_140966.1, read on the forward strand.
ATTACGTCCGATTAATTATTTGCATAAATAGTACCACTGGACCTGAAGCTTATCTGGGTCCTGGCCTAATGTTGTAGCAAATTTGGTAGCATTCTGACTGGTGGGTCTGGAGAAGAAGATTTTTGAAGGAATTCTCACGATTTTCCCAAAAAAATTCACCAAGTCAGCCATTTTGACACACTTCCAGTCACGTGATCAGCATGACCTCTGCAATTTAACATCCCTATCCAGGCTTAATGTTGTAACCCAAATTTGGAAGCATTCTGACTGGTGGGTCTGGGGAAGAAGTTTTTTGAAGGAATTTACTGTCTGCCATTTTGACCTATTTAAAGTCACATGACCGCAACGAGCTTTGCAATCCCCGTTACCAGTCAGGAGCGGAATGTTGCTGCCAAATATCAGCCTGATCAGCCCAGTGGCTTGGCTGGAGAAGTCAAAATAGGAGATGGACGGCCGGATGGTGCACGATGACAAGACCTTATCTGGAATTGGAATTCCAGATAAGCTCATAAACCACGCCATCCCATAAGCTCCCCGGAACTATGTTCCAGGTGAGCCAATAATACAGCATAATAAATGAGACTTTCCCTGGGGAGGATTAGCGGTGAAGGGAGCAATTTTTCAATAAATTTGTAAAAAAAAATTGCATTATGGAATGAGAACATTGTAATGGCCCAAGTATAGACATTGACATTTGATTGACTCCTCCTTTTATGAAAATAGGTTGTGCTGTGAAATGCTGTTCGTTTTTGAAGGAAGCATTGACTGTCATTGACCCCAACAGGCGGGTAAAGTCATCTTTAGCATTCCCCACAACAGGAGAGTGAGGTGGTCTTTAGCAACCCCCCGGACAGGAGGGTAAGGCAATGGATAGCATCTCCCTACCCACCCCACAACAGGAGGGTAAGGTGGTCCTTTAGTATTCCACCGCAACAGAAGGGTAAGGTGGTCTTTAGCACCTCCCAAGCAGGAGGGTAAAGCAATCTTTTGCATCTCCTCCCCCCCCCCCACCCCGACAGGTTAAGGTGATCCCCTTTCGATAGGAGGGTGAGGTAACCTTTACCATCCTCCTCTCCCCAAGGCTAACTTCAGCAGCTTTAAATCCGGAAGAATGTTTTTCTTCACGGGAGATGAAAGTGTTTGTTGGAATCCTCTTCCAAATTAAGCCCGTCTCGTCCACATAAACACTATTATTGTAGGATAGTTGCCATTTTCAATAACTCCTTTCAATTATTCAGGAAATTTACTTGTTGCCTTGGTGTCAGTTCTTGCAGATTCGCCACTAATGCGGACGCTGTGCAGATGAATCACGCAGCTTGAAGTTATAAAACCAACCTTGGCTCGCCATGAAAGTTTCCATGGAATATCTATCCCTAACCCTCATGTTCTCTCATGTGATCATAAATATTTTTTGTTTTTTTTTCCTTTCTGCATTATAATTGCCTCACTCATTGTAATTGGTTTGTGTTAAACAATATTGAGTTATACAAAGTCGCAGTATACCGTACACGGCATAGTATACACCCACCTATTATACGTATGTTACATATATGCACACACAGATGACTCGTGATTATACATGCACGCTCATACACCGGTCGTGATTGTACATGCAAATGGAATGTGATTATATACATACATGATGTCACATACACACACACACACACACACACACACACACACACACACACACACACACACACACACACACACACACACACACACACACACACACACACACACCCGGGAGGGCTTCATTCCACTTTCTGGAGCACATATATGGAGATACCAAACTCTCTCTCTCTCACACACACACACACACACACACACACCCACACACACACACACACACACACACACACACACACACACACACACACACACACACACACACCCGGGAGGGCTTCATTCCACTTTCTGGAGCACATATATGGAGATACCAAACACACACACACACACACGAGGGCTTCATTCCACTTTCTGGAGCCCATATATGGAGATACCAAACACACACACACACACACACACACACACACACACACACACACACACACACACACACACACACACACCGGGATGGCTTCATTCCACTTTCTGGAGCCCATATATGGAGATACCAAACACACACACACACACACACACACACACACACACGAGGGCTTCATTCCACTTTCTGGAGCCCATATATGGAGATACCAAACACACACACACACACACACACACACACACACACACACACACACACACACACACACACACACACACCGGGATGGCTTCATTCCACTTTCTGGAGCCCATATATGGAGATACCAAACACACACACACACACACACACACACACACACACACACACACACACACACACACACACACACACACACACACACACACACACTGGGATGGCTTCATTCCACTTTCTGGAGTCCATATATGGAGATACCAAACACACACACACACACACACACACACACACACACACACACACACACACACACACACACACACACACACACACACACACACACACACACACACACACACACACACACCCGGGATGGCTTCATTCCACTTTCTGGAGCCCATATATGGAGATACCAAACACACACACACACACACACGAGGGCTTCATTCCCCTTTGTGGAGCCCATATATGGAGATACCAAACACACACACACACACACACGAGGGCTTCATTCCACTTTCTGGAGCCCATATATGGAGATACCAAACACACACACACACACACACACACACACACACACACACACACACACACACACACACACACACACACACACACACACACACACACACACACACACACACACACACACACACACACTACCAGGAAGGTCGTTGTTCCATCTCCTGAAACCCAACCCACGTGTGAAGATAGCAGCCAACAACACACACATTTTTAGCTCACCTGTAACGTCGTTCAGGTGAGGTGTTAACATCGTGCGGCGTCACCGAGTCAGGGAGTCTGTAAACACTCGGTCGGATCTTCTTCTCCGAAGTGTGAAACTGCACGAACACGATTTCGATGAAACGTCCATCACTCGTGTCCCTGATACGAAAACTAATAATCATATTTTCACCAAACGTTGTGGAACCTCTGAGGACCAAGGCCTCCTCCGAATCCCATCAAAAAAATTACACATTGATAAGGTAAAAACATGATTACCATTCGAGGATGTCGACTTTAGACTTCCTCTCATAAAGTAGTCACCCGATTTACATGTCACCTGGTAGGAATGCTGATGCAGTGCCCCCCTCCCGTTTACAGCAAGCCGGTATCCATTTTTCTGACCTCGGAAGGATGACGGGCTGAGTCAACCCATCTGGTGTTATTTCACGGCACAGCCTGGGGCTCAAACTCAAGACCCTAATTACTATAAAACAGCCACCTTTAAACCGTTAACCCTGACTTTAAAATTTCCCTCACACATTACCTCAACAGACGCGATCTTCTAAACAACCAAAAAAAAAAAAAAATCGGGCAAATTACAGTACTCATCCCTTTAATCTGAATTACATTCCCTTCTGTATTTTCACACTGTTCTGCGGCCGCATGCAATCAGGCTATTGAGTTTATCAATTCAATTTGGAGTCAATGATTACATGAAAATACAGATGGCTCCAAAGAACTCCTGATTTCAAGGTGGTCAGGGCATTTCAGCTAACGAATCTTCTCTCTGACTTCTCGACTGAACTATTTGCCATAGTTGTGGCTCTGGAATGGATAATTGAGTTTAATCCCCTCAGTGTGGTTATCGTCTCTGATTCACTTTCCGCGTTAAAGGCGTTGGAATCCTTACAGGATGGTTGTAGGAACGACTTGGTGCTGGAAGTTTGGCATTTGGTTAATATTGCGAAGTGGAGGGGTCTGGTGGTCGACCTGTGCTGGATCTCGACTCGTGTCGGCATTGGTGGAAATGAGGCCTGTGATCGAGCGGCTGAGTATGCTCTTCAACTGGAAAATATCACCCAAATCCCCCTGGGACCATCGGAAATCATTAGTTTGGCCAAGGACCAGATCGAGAAAAAAATGGCAATTTCAGTGGGACTCCAGCACGAAGGGAAGATTCTGTCACTCCGTGCATCCAGATGTGGTACCTCCAGTTAAACTTCCCATGCTTTCCCGGGGAGACCAGGTGGCTCTTTGTCGGCTAAGACTCGGGCACTGCCACCTAAATTCATACCTGTATAAAATTGGGGGCCACCCTACGGGATTTTGTGAGATGTGCAGGAAACCCGAAGATCTAAATCATTTATTCCTCAATTTCCCTCTTTATGAGGGACCCAGGCGGCATCTTGTGCAGAAAGTAGGAGTAATGGGGATCAAGGTGTTGGATCTACTGGGAGCATTGAGGCTGATGAACCAGAAGCACCCTCAGCTCTGCAAGCTGGGACTAAAATTCCTGAAGGAGTGTGGGAAATCCATTTCAATTTCCTTACTCTCGATGGGCTAATAAACAATTTTGATCGCGTTCAGGTGTGTGGCGTGTATAGAGCCTACCGGCTCTGAAAGCGCCATTAAAATTCGAAAAAGGTGTGTGTGTGTGTGTGTGTGTGTGTGTGTGTGTGTGTGTGTGTGTGTGTGTGTGTGTGTGTGTGTGTGTGTGTGTTTCAGAATGTGGGATGGAGTCCTCCCAGGGTGGGCTCAAATTATCCACCTTCATTTCAGAAAGGGGTCACGATTCATGGACCAAACTGTGAAGTTTTCAGTTTTCAAAGTTTTGTGCCGAGGTCTCTCTTCAGGATCTTACTGAGCCCAAGACGGCTTCCAACTGTGGTTCGTTTGTAGTAATATTCCCAGGGATGGTTTTAAATACTTTTTCATCATTCCCATGAGGTTCTTCATCATCACTGGTACAAATTTGGCATTCTTCAGCTTCCAGGATCTTTTCACTTCATGCTTGAGGTTTTTGGTATTTGGTCATTTTCTTGATTTCTGCTTCGTTTAGTCCAAAATCACTGTTTTTGACACCTCACAGAGCAATGCCTTTTTTCTCTCTTTTTTTTTTCCCCACCGAAGTGTGATTTCTGGTTGCAATGCTTTGTTTTCGATGGGATCATAAGGTCGTACGTGAGAGGTACTTCCATGTTTTCAGTGATTGCTTTTGGCTCATTTTCCCACAAATTTTCTGGAACTGGAATATCAAAGTTTTTGCAGATATGCCAGCGGATTACTTCACAAACTCTGTTGTGTTGTTGTGTGTACAGCTGTTCTGACAGGTTTTTTTTTCTTTTTCGTGTTCGTTCATTAAGCGTCACATTCTTTTTGCTAACCCCACCTCCACCCCTCACCTGTTTCTCTCTGTCCCCTCCTTGCTCCCCCCTCATAAAATGCAGCATTTTCCGTGTGTGTGTGTGTGTGTGTGTGTGTGTGTGTGTGTGTGTGTGTGTGTGTGTGTGTGTGTGTCAGCAAAGCGACGGATTGTATTTGCTAGTGTTTTATATGAGGTATACAAGAAAAAAAAAGAAAACATTTTTACCTCCGCCACCAAAGGGGAAGGGGGTTATGTTTTCACCCCTTTTTGTCTGTCTGTGTACAGGATGTTTCAAAAAGTTGTGGACGGATCCAGATTAAATTTTGTGGACAGGTTGGGTGTGTGACAAGGACGAACTGATTCGATTTTGGTGAAGATCGAAATCCAGATCCGGATACGAGAATTATTTAATTTTCAAAGTGATTCTTCACCATTGAGAGATCGGGCCAAAAACGATATAGTACTGTATAGCATGATATTTCAAAAATGTATCGGGCCCGATAAGTTCTCGTGGATCAGGAATTACGTGGTGGAGGTATGCGCTCCACCGAGTGCCCTTCTAGTTTAAAAATGTAAAAACATACAGGGATGAAATCTCAAAAAAAAAAAAAACCAAACGAGGTAGGAATGACACCATATTGCGATACCACAATAGGACATCACACCACAAACTGGGGACTGCTGTTTGTTTGTTTTTGGCCACTACCTGTATGTATGGGCCAGGCCCAAGTGAGTCACTTCGGCAATCACGCAACCACTTCAAAGCAGTGTTTGAACATCAGGAGCACCTTCAATGAATGTACTATTGAGTCTATTCACCAGTAACTCGTGAGAAATGACATTTTACCACCGATATACGTCATGTCAACAGTGAGGAGAACACTGCAGCTGATGTATCTCACAGCTCAATATCAACATGCTCGACTCAACAACCTCCATCTATTTTAACACGATTGCCATGACACAGCGCAGGGATGATAACTTGCAACATCTCAGAGCCTGCTCCACATCGCTCAAGTTCAGTGAAGCACCTCTCCATATTTCTGAAGGTACTATTGTTTGTGACCTATCCACTGGCACTTGTCGTCCTTGTGTTCCTGCTAAGTTCAGACATGCCGTATTTGATACTTTGCACAATCTCTCACCCTGGTGTCACAGAAATGCAACACCTTGTGACTCAACGATTTGTATGGTGTGGAATGAACCAGGACAGGAGAAACTGGTCCAGAACCTGTCTCCAGTGTCAAAGAGCGAAAGCACGTCATCAGGCGGTGACGCCATTAGGTACCTTTTCATCTCCTGACGTCCGCTCTCACCATGTACACATTGATTTAGTCGGTCCTCTTTCACCATCTGGTGGTAACACGTATCTACTCGGGTGCATTGACCATTTTACTAAGTGTCAGGACGTTATTCCAGTTCCTGATATAGTGGTGGAGACCGTAGCCAAAGTCGTTTTTCCAGATGGGTTGCAGTGTTTGAAATTTCGTTCAGAGCACTCTCCTGAACAGTGTAATATTTGAATTACGTTATGACGAAAAATGTGAATGTAAATCGAAAAACATGCCATCACTAGAATCAACTTTGTCTCCAAAGGGACACTGGATACCGTTGACCAGATTCGCAGGGCCAGGCTTGATGGTAGAGCTGAGCTGTTCAGGGAGTTGAGGCGTAAAACTCTACGTGCACTGAGGGCAGAGAAGCAGGCCTCTGTGTGAGGGGGTAGAGCATCAACTGTGGTCAAGTGATGCTCATCCTGCTTACATGGGAATTTGCACATTGCATTTCTCCGAGCCTGTTCCACGGTGTACTGCAGGTAGAGCAGAGGGCGGTAGGCTCTTGGCAGAGGGGTCCGAAGTGAAGGCCCGCTGGGCCGGTTACTTTGAGCGGCTGTACCAGGCTGAACCACCAGCTGATGAGTTGAACGTCATGGGTGTAACTATCCCGATTGCTGACCCTCCGATCAACTGTGATTCACCTTCATTTATGGAAACACAGGCTGCGGTGAACCAGTTGAAAGGGGATAAATAAAGCTCCTGGGATCTGTGGCATCCATGCTGAACTTCTCAAGGCTGGTAGAGATGTTGTGCTCGTGTCGTTGCATGCAGTTCTGTGCTCTGCCTGGAACACAGACATCATCCCAACTGACTGAAAGAGGGGCCTTGTTGTTCCTCTCTGGAAAGGGAAGGGTGATCACCAAGACTGCAACAACTACTGAGGGGTGACACTGTTCTCAGTTCTGGGCAAGATCTTTGCTCAGATAGTTATTGATGGGGTTCGCCACCATCTGCTTGAGCACCAGTGCCGAGAGCAGTCGAGCTTTACACCAAAGATGTCAATGATTGACCGTATCCTTGCTCTTTTGGTTGTCACGGAATGCAGACGAGAGTTTCGGAAGGGGCTGCTCACAGCCTATGGTGATCTTCACAAAGCATTTGATTCGGTGAATCGGGATGCCCTCTGGAGGATTCTCGGTCTTCATGGGGTGCCACCAAAACTGATCAATCTGATTTCTGAACTATACTCTGGTACTGAGAATGATGTGAGGTGTTGTGGTTGCATCTCTGACTTATTTCCAGTTGTAACTGGAGTTTGTCAGGGGTGTGTGCTGGCCCCCACACTTTTCAGCACTTGTGTGGACTGGATTCTGGGGAGGATGAAGGAGAGATCAAGTTGTGGTGCATCGTTTGGGAATGTCATGATCTCTAATCTTGTTTATGCAGATGATTCGGTCATCTTTGCAGAGATGCTGGATATCCTTATGGGGACCCTCGAGGCACTGAATGAGGATTTGGAGCCGCTGGGATTATGGGTTTCTGGGATTAACACTAACCTCCAGGCTATCAATGACATCTTGGATGCTGCCATCTTGTCTGTACCTATTTGTGGTGATGATGTTGAGGTCATGGAGAGAGTCACTTCCCTTGGCAGTGATATTCATCTCTCCACACGTTGAGCCATAGGTCAATAGATGACTGGGTTGGTCTGGGGAGTCATGGATTCATTGGGTCATGGGATGTGGTGCTTTCAGTACCTGTGCAGGACAAAAGTCCGAGTCTTCAAGTCCTTGGTGTTCCCAGTCGTGCTCTACGGATATGAGATTTGGACTCTGACCAGGGATCTGAGATGGAGACTTAACTCCTTCGGTACCAGGTCTCTTCGGAGAATCCTTGGCTATCGCTGGTCAGACTGTGTCTAACGAGTGATTGGTGAGAGAGACTCAGATGAGATTTGTTACCAGATGAGCTGTGGCTGTATGGACATGTGGCTCACTTTCCTGATGCTGATCCTGCTTGCCAGATTCTCTCGGCGAGGGAGCCTCATGAGTGGAGGTGGCCAACGGGTCGACCACGTGCCTCATGGTTGCAGCACATTGATCGGCATCTCGACAAGATGGGGATGGGCCAGGCAATTGCCTGGGGGATGGCCAGACAGTGGCCCCTGCAGTACCTGTGGAAAGTGGATGCAGCAACGCGCTGTTCCGGCACCTACTTCCATACCTGCTCTGACCCAACTCGGTGGAGCACATACCTCTTTCAGGATGAACAGTTTACACTTTGTTTACATTTACATCTGGGTTTTAACCAAAATCTGATTGGCTTGTTCTTGTCACCTACCCAACTCATCCAGAAAGTTTTTTTTTTTTTTTTTTTTTTTTTTTTTTTTTTTTTTTTGTAATCCATCCACAACTTTTTGAAATATTGTGCTCCGTATTGTTTTTGGCTCCATCTCTCGATGGCAAAGAATCACTGAAATTATTTTTTAATTCTCGTATACGGATCTGGATCCTCACCAAAAATGGAATCAATTCGTCCTTGTCACACACCCAACATGTTCACCAAGTTTCGACCGAATCTGTCCACAACCTTTTGAGATATCCTGCTCTCAGACATTCAGACAGGGGTGAAAACATAACCTCCACCCACATTCGGTGACAGAAGTAAAAAGTAAGTTTTGTTTGAGAAAAAAAAAACGTAAACCGGGTATTTGTAAATTGAGGGATACCTTATATTAGAATAACTAAAGAAAATTTATGTTCTTCGTTGATACTTTAGTATCTGTTCTCTGCTATTGATGCTACTCCAGAAAAAAAATTCACCATGTCTGCAGAAGTTCACCAGGTCAGGAGCAACAGTCACTCAAACCCCCTCCCCCTTCCTCTCAAACCCCCACAGACCCTGAATTTTTTAATGCCGTAAACAAACTGGTTTGTAAACGTAAACAAAAAGTGACATGGTCAATCTCCTTTGCCACATCACCGGCGTTGGAATACCAAGTCCAGCGATGAGCCTGTGGGCGCTGAAACCATGAACCAGCCACCCCAAGTCCACGACTTCTTTTAAAGTCAAGGAACTTAGTGCTATTCTGATTCACAGTTCCAGACCCATGGGGACCAACACACATCTTAAAACCATCCCTATCAGTTCCAGTCGATGCATTGAAATCCCCCAAGACTGGAAGAGTATCTCGCCTGGGACACTGATCAATGACAGATTTGAGCGCGGCATAGAATGCGTCCTTCACGGTGAGGTCACTCGCCTCAGTTGGAGGATATACAGAGACATGGGAAATGACACCCAAGGAGTGACAAATCCTTAGTCTCATAATACGTTCGTTGTCTGGTGTTACCTCAATTATCATGGGAGTCAGCTTATTGGAGACAGGGACTGCAACTCCTTGGACATGATGACCATCAGCATGACCAGACCAATAGTAGGTGTAACCACTCGCCATGACCTCACCACTATCTGATCTCCGAACCTCAGAGAATGCAGGTTCGAACCCGCCCTACCAATGTTCAAACGCTTGAGCTCAGATGATAACAGAGACAAGTGATCATCCTCTCTTAGGGATAGGACATTCTAGGCACCCACCCGAAGGGACCGCCTCAGGTTAACCCAAGGAGACCACCGTCTGGTGGACGACACCTCAGCACCACTCTGCGACACACCACCGCAATATGACCCAATAAGTTTACCCTGTGCTTTCCCTCAAAGAATGGGGGTCCCGAAGGCTTTGCCCCAATCCCATTATCCGGTGAGCTGCTCTGTGAAGGGCAGCAGCACCGGAGTGCAAAATCCTGCCACCAACCTCCAAAAGAAAATGAACCCAACTGCAGGAGAATGTCCGCAGATACAGTTGGGCACAAGATATGGATGGCCGTTGGCTCACAAGGAGATCCTCCACCCTTTGACAGGTTTTGTTTTTAATCCTGCTGGGTGTCCATATCCAAACACCCTCCTCACCAGAAAACCTGGTGGGGGAGACGGTTTAGTCGCCGACAACCTGATCATAAGATGTTACCTGTGGCAGGTCGTAGATCTAATCTGGCCTTACCTGACAATAAAACTCCCCGCAGACCCCCCTTTAGACCCTGATTTTATTTACGCTGTGAACGAACTATGGCGCATCACAGGTGATGAAGGTTGTGGTCAAGTTTCATAGAAGAGAGGAAATACCTTCATAAACTCCCAGTAGACACTTCAGGCAATAATGCAAGGACTTTTTTTTGAAATTGTCACCAGAGTAATATGCAGATACTAAGCCATTCCCAAAGCTGGAATAAAAACGACATCATTAACTATCCCACTATGTTGGGGAATTCTTACCTTCCGATTATCCCTTTTTGTTTTTAAACGGTAATTGAGATTTTATGCCCTTTTCATTTTGTTATTTAAACCCACTGATAAAATGTAAGTAGTTTTGTGCTAATAGCGAGTGTGCTAAATTGGAATGGGAATGCCTGTGAAAAAGTTCTGCGTGATCATAAAATAACACCAACATATAATTGCTGTTCCATTTTCTCGGTAAATATAGTTTTCACCATCAACTTCAAGTCATCTAAATCCATTTTCTTCTCATCAAATCAATTCCCAACTGGAACGGAACTCGGTAGAGCACATACCTCCGCCAGGCTGAACAGGTGACGTTTTATGTCCCACTGATAGGCCAGTCTGCATCCGAACCCACCAAGTTTTGTCATAACTTCTCATAATCCGTCCATAACTTTTTGAGATATCGTGCTATATCTCGTTTTCGGTACAATCACATAAAAATTTTTTAATAACATTATCGTATCCGGATTCGATCCCTGATCTTCATCAAAATCGAATTAATTCGTTTGTCACACATCCAACTTATTCATCAAGTTTCGTCTGAATTCGTCCATTTACTTTTTGAGAAATCCAGCTCACAGACAGACAGACAAACAAGCCGGTAGGGGGCAATGGGTCACCGAGCATGGAAACGATAAGATATAGAGCAAAATGGATGTCATATAGCGGATAGGGAATCACCTTAAGATTATGCATATGAAATCTCACCCAGTTCCATCTACTGATAACTACTCGGTATCCATTTGAATGAAAAGTACCGAAAATGCGGTTTGAAATCGGAAATCCCCAAAGTTCGAGGGGGTGCTGTGGGTGAACAAAGGTCTAAATCGAAAATCCGGCTCGATCGTTTGTGCACAATGTATTCCAGATGATTAGTGTAAATTTTCATGACCATCCGACCATAACCCTAGGAGGAGAAGCATTTGGCGCGAAGCCACCTCCAGCTCTCGCATATCGATTTTTGCACTAATTGGCCTTTGACCCCTGACCTCAGCGAAATCGGTCAATATGTCCTGAGGCAAAGTTGTAGTACTCATCGAGTACCATGAACCTGCAAAGTTTCATTAGTATCGATGCACTCATCTGGTCGCTTGGGGGCCTTCAATTTTCGTGCATACCCTGATTGTAGGGGGCGCTGCAGGTAAAGTATTCCATATATCACAAAAACTGGAACATATTTGATAGAGCATCACCTGTAGATCATTCGTGCCAAATTTCATAACCCTATGTGGGATAATGGCTTTCGGAATTGATTTCGCGTGAACGGTACTGATTTTGAAGGTTTTTTGGTTGTTGCTAGGGAACCAAAGCATCCCTAGCAACCATCAATTTCCAAAGCACCAGGTCATAAGATGTACCTACCACCCGAGTTTGGTCAAAATCCGCCCACGTTTACTACCAATTATGCTGATTCCAAACAAACAGACAGAATTACTGACAATAAGGGTCACCTATTTCGGCGACCCACAGAAGTGAAAACATAACCTCCTTCCACCTTTGATGGTCATTGGCTCATTTTTATATCTTCTCTGGTTATGGAATTCCAGATAAGGTTATGTCATTGTGCACTGACTTCCTGTCCGTATGTTCGTCCGTCTGTCTCCTATTTCGACCTCTCCTGCCAAACCGCTGAGCCGATGCAGCTGAAATTTGGCAGCAAGGTTCTGCTCCTGACAGGAAATGTGGACTGCAAATCTCGTTTTGGTCACTTGACTTGAAGTCGGTCAAATTGAAGGACTTAGTAAATTCCTTCAAAAATCTTCTTCTCCAGATCCACCAGTAAGAATGCTACTGAATTTGGGTTACAACATTAGGCCAGAGTAAGGATGTTAAATTGCGAAGGTCATGCTGATGACGTGACCGGAAGTGTGTCAAAATGGCCGATCTAGTCAATTTTTAGGAAAATCACATAAATTCCTTCAAAAATCTTCTCCAGATCCACCAGTCAGAATGCTACAAAATATGGGTCACAACATTAGGACGGGGTAGGGATGTTAAATTGCGGAAGTCACGCCGATCACTTAACCAGAAGTGTGTCAAAACGGCCGACTTAGTCAATTTTTGGGAGAGTCACATAATTTCCTTCAAAAATCTTATTCTCCAGACCTACCAGTCAAAATGTTACCAAATTTGGGTTCCAACATTAGGACAGGGTCGTGATGTTTAATTGCGGAGGTCATGCCGATCACTTGACTGAAAGTGTGTCAAAATGGTGGTCGCATAAATTTATTCAAATATCTTCTTCTCCAGACCCACCAGTCAGAGTGCTCCCAAATTTGGGTTCCAACATTAGGATAGGGTCCTGTTGTTAAACTGTAGAGGTCATGCCAATTGATTGGAAGTGTTGTCAAAATGGCACCAAATTTGGCTTCCATCATTAGGCCAGGACCCAGATAGGCTGCAGGTCCAGTGGTCCTATTTTTATAACTCTGTCTCCATTGGTTTCAAGGAAGTAAACAATTCTGGATTTGTCTTTGTTGCCATCGAGTGTTGTCCATTCTCTGTTTCGTTTCTTGTTACCTCCGCCACTAAAGGTGGATGGATGTTGTGTTTTCACTCCTCTTTGGTACTTGTGAAGTCAAAGATTCACAAGTATATTGGTTGGTCTGGTCTGTTATCCTGTTTGTCTGTTTTGACCCGATAGACTGCTGAAACCTCTTAAACCTTTGAAGACCCTTTAAAACCCTTTTAGATGCTGTTTTACATTTACATCCTTTAGACCCCTTTGACCCCTCTATACCTTTAGACTCCTTGCGACCCTATATAACCCTTAGACCTCTGAAGCCCCCGAAGATGATTAAAGCCCACTCGACCTTTAAACACCCCTCAGACTCCTAAATACCTCAAAGACCCCTCAAGACCCTCAAGAACCTCAAAGATGCCCAATTTATTGAAGACCCTGAAGAATCCCTAAGACCTGCCAAAACCATTAAGACCCCCTGTGACCCCCAAGACCCTGAAGAGCCCCCAATATACTTTAAACCCTAAAACTCCCAAGACATCAAAGACTCTTACGATCCCCCACGACACCCCTGAAGAACCCCAAACCCCTTTAGACCCCGAACACCCCAAGACCCTTAAGTTCCTGAAGACCCTTAAGACCCCCAAGAACCTTAAGCCCCAAAGAACCCTTTTGACACTTTAGACCCCCTTCACCCTTCAGACCTTGCATACCCTTTAGACCCCTGGAACCTATCGACTTTTACACCCCTTAAGTCCCTTGATACCCCTTAGACTACAACACCATTTAGACCCCTTACACCCTTCAGTCATGAGACAGCTTGGACCCTTGACCATTGGGAGCTTTAGACCACTTTGACCTTTTTATACCCTTTTACATGATTGAGAGATTCGACCCTTTTGACACCTAAGATCAGTGATGTTCACCATTTTTTTTTTGGAAGGAGGCCACTTTTTCCGATAAGACATCAGTATGAGAGCTACCACACCGTCTGCAGGACCCCAAAATGGCCGTTATTAGGCTCTGCTTCCACGTCCTCTGTTTTTTTTTGTTGTTGTTGTGGTTATTGGGCTGAAATCATAATTGTTTGCATACTGCTATTGACTGATGTAGGGATGTTGCTTTTATGCTTCGCATTGGAACACTCATTTGAAACCATTGGGTCAATTTGACAGCATTTATGATGGGGTGTTTTCACATTTGTGTATCATCAGCCACACGCCTGGGGCCGCATTTTAGATCACCAGGGGCCGCTAGTAGCTCGCGGGCTGCACAATGAAGAACAGGGCCTTAGATCCTAACTGCTTTGGAAAATTTAGAATTTAGACAATCTGAAACCTTTTATAGTCTTCTTGCAAAATACAGATATACTTTGTTTTTTTTCAACAAAAAATGCACAAACTTGACCCACCCAGGGGGTGAGTACTCTGCTGGTAGTGAATCTTCTTCTTCTTCTTCTTCTTTCGGCTGGTCCCGTTCGGGGTCGCCACAGCGGATCATCCGTATGATCCGCATAGTGATTTGGCACATGTTTTACACCGGATGCCCTTCCTGACGCAGTCTGCTGGTAGTGAATATAAAACTGAAAAACATGGGTGGACGGTGAACTCTTGCCGAGGTGAAGTCTTAGTCGACCCACGTGAGTATGTTTATTTATTACGCACTGTATGAAAAAGAGTTGGACAGTGAGTATGTCTATTAATTACGGACTATTGGAAAATACCTTTTAGACATGTGGACCTTTCAAGTCCAAACACCTTTTCAAGCGCTTAGACCCTTAAGACCCCCTTAGAACCCAAGACCGTTTAAAACCTAAGACCATGAAGAACCCTAAGGCCCCCAATACCCTTTAGACCCCTAAAATGCGATAAGACCCTTAAGACTCCAAAGACCCTTTTGATCCTTTATAACCATAAGACCCTGATGACCTAAAAGACTCTTTAACCCCCAAAGACCCTTTATAACCCTGAGGTCAAAAAACTCGCTTAAGACCCCAAAGACCAGCATGACCCATAAGACTCTTTAGACCCCAAGGACAGGAAAGACTCTGAAGGCCCTTTAAGACCCTTCATACCTCGAAGACCCATTAGACATTTTATAACCCTGAAGACTCTTTCGACCCCAAAGACCCTTAACTGTAAGACCCTTCAAATGCTTGAAGACCATTTGGACCCTTAATAACCCAAATAATGGAAAAACCCCTAAAAGCCCCAAAACCATTTAAGATCTTTTATATCCCTTAGACCCTAAAATAAAGAAATAGTAATTGTAAAATAATGAATTTCTTGATCAATTGTCAAATAGCAAAGCTAAACCACCACTGTTTCATCTGAATCTGTAACTTTTTTGAAAATTAAGCGATTGAAAAATTGATAATTAATCGATTAATTGATTCATCAATAAATCAAAAATACCCTTTGGAGCCTAATCATTGTTCACTGTTGTGCCCAAATTTCAGCCTCCGAGCTCAAAGGATGGCTGAGATATCGTCTGGACAAACAAACAGTGAAAACTAAGTTCCCCTTTTGGTGCACATGTTGGATCGTCGATCAACCTTGCAGTTAAGGCATGAAGATGTCGATGTACTTGAGAGAAAACTGTTTACTGCTCACCAATACGTGTACACGGAGAGCAACAAACACCAGGAACACCAACTTGGTAATTGAGGATGCCCGGAGAGAGCTCCTGCCAGAGCAGTTGAGTCACTCCCTTTTATGCATGGTTTTATCTTTGACAAATGCTATTTTCACAATTGTCCTCCCCTTTCCCAGGAGCAGCTGAGAGCAGCTGGCTTATATCTTCCAACAACTGTGAATCAAGCAAGATAACTCAAAGTAAAGTAATTCCCTAATGCTGCTAATAGCATTCTTGTGGATTACTGACCACATCCTTATCTCTGCACACAGTGCTCTAAATTCCTTTTGTGAACAGCAAGCAGGAGTATATTTTTGGCTAGTGCAGGAGAGTGAGTAAAAGTCTTTGGAACAAACAAAGCTAATAAGAAGGTACAAATCACAACATTCCATCTTATTATTACTTTAAGAAACAATGTTTTATTAAATCACAACCAAGCATCTTCTCAATTCAGGCCGGCAGATGACCCAGCTCCGTGGCGCAGACAGACCGCTCCCTGGGAGGGGTTCCATCCATCGGGGTAGCTCCAGATGGTCTCCATGGCGGTCGAAAGGCTCCCCCTGCACCTCTCTAACCCAGAGATAGAGCAACATGCCCCACCAAAGATGGAATCACATGCCAAACCCTCTGATTAACAAATCTTTCAGTAAAATCTCCATCCAAAAACTGCTCAGGCTCAAGGTCTGAGTCAAAGCCCATACTTAATTGGTGCACACCCATTTCCAGTTCCATTCTAACATTTATGCCAGAATCTGCAGCATTTCGGTCCATATCCACATACACATTTTCATCTTCCTTTCCTAACATTGCATACAAATCGTCAATCTCAAGTTTAGCTGCTGCAATCAATTGAATAAGTTCCTCATCTTTAATCACAGGTGCCTGGTGCATAGGAGTATCTGTATTACAAGCAGGTGATACATCGGGAGCAAGGGTAGCCAATCCTATCAGTAAGAACCTGAGAATGGTCCCCCCCCCCAACCTCCAAACAATCCCTGCAACCATGCTCCGATCTTCCATCCTGGACTGTTATCATGATACTTTGCAGCCTCCTTTCTTATGTGTCCTGCTAGGTCATGGGTTTTTTTCTGAATTATCTGGAATATACCTTCAACATTCTTTACCAATTACAGCACAAGTTCCCCCTTTTTCAGCTAGAATCATGTCCAAAGCTACTCTATTTTGCATAGTCATTGTCCTTAATGTGACCAACTCTGCACTAATCTTATCAAAACTATCATCAGTTTCGTTTCCCATCACTTCCAATGATGCTGCCATTTTAATAAGTTCTCTATCTGCTACCCAGGCCCCATATCGGGTGTAAATTACCATTGCTGCAAATTCGCCACCTGATATGGTCCTCTTACGTCGTTGCTGATTTAACTTAGATAATGGGCCAGTGATCAAACGCATGTGTGGCACGACATAGGCCAAATAACAAGACCCGGCCCAGTAGAGTGGCAACCAAGGATTGGCTCTAAACCCGCATACAAAACATGTGCCGTTGGATGCGACCTTAGGATATGTTCCCTTTTTTACCCTTTCGGTTGTCGTCCATGTCATTTACCTCTATGGATGAGTTACAGGTAGAGTTCCCTGCATAAAGTTTGCTGCTAGGATTTGTCCAAGTAAGACAAAGGAATCCAGTTCGTCTACATGGAATCCTGAAATACGGAGGTCTTTTCTTTAAGTTATAAGGAGGGTACCACGCACCTGTAAAGTCTGCACATGATGAGTTACTGGTTTTAGTCAAATTAAAGTTGTGGTACCAAGCAGCTCCACAATAGTCTATTTCCTCAAATGGGATCACAGGTAATGGCAAACCTGTTTTTGAGGAGTGCGGGAGGTAAGCACATACCCAGCACTTGGTCTTATTACTCAATGTTGCATATCTGTGTGACAGGAGTAAGAAGGTATTAATCCCATGTATTCCTAAGTCATGCAAATGCTCGGCATGGTTCTCAATTGCTCTTTTCCCTCTCTGTTTGATTGGCCAATAGTCAATTTGCCCTTCCACTTCCAAACTTCCTATCCAAAGGGCGATTATAGCAAAAGGGATTTGCTGTGACACGTTCATCCTAGCGCACCCTCCTCTTCTGTTGGGATGGCAAGTTTGCAGTGTGAGGAGTGTATCCAAGCAGACTTACCTTCACACCTTACAGCGGTTGTGGTGGTCAGCAATACCTGAAATGGTCCTTTCCACCGAGGTTCCAAGGCTGTTTTCCTCGTGAAGTGTTTTACCAGCACGTAGTCTCCCGGCTGGAAGGTATGGTACGACTCCTCCACTGGTTCCGGTAGCGCCTCCTTCACTCTTGTGTGTATCACTCGAGCAATCCTGGAAAGCTGTTTACAAAATGTCAGCAAATTTTTGTCCATCATTGCAATGTCCAGCTTATTGATATGGGTTGGAGCGGTTACAGGCAGCCGCATCAGTCTTCCCATAAGTATTTCGTGAGGGGATAACCCTGATTTTCGGTTTATGGAAGACCGCATGCTCATTAATGCCAAAGGTAATGCGTCTGGCCACTTTAACCCTGTTTCCATTGTTATCTTTGCCTATTTATTCTTCAGAATTCCATTCTGCCTTTCCATTTATCTCAACTGGTGCTCCAACTTTCCCATTGTTTGTCCATAGTCCATCTTCATCCATCATTCCTCCTTTTGCCTGCCACTTGTCATGATCATTAATTGGTGCTGTGGCTTGAATAGTAATGATATCTGATAGGCTATATTGGTGTAGCTTAACCTGCTCATTTGCTATTTGAGCCGGCATTACCAAGGGAATGGACTGTTCCGCAGCCGCCTTAGCGGCTTTGTCTGCTTTATCATTTCCTTTATCGACGTCTGGTGTGCTCGGCACTTAATGACAGCTATCGCTTTAGGTAGCATAATGCTTGGTAGAAGCTCGGATATTAAACTGCCATTCTTAATCGGTGTGCCTGGAGAGGTTAAAAACCCTCGCATTTTCCAGATAGCACCTTTGTCATGTACCATGCCAAATGCATAGTTGGAGTCAGTGTATATATTGACTGTCTGACCAGCTGACAATACACAAGTCTTAATAAGGGCGCATAGCTCCGCCTGTTGTGCGGAGTTGTGCGACGGCAGACTAGCAGCTTCCTTAATTGCTTTATCAGAACAAACCGCATAACCCGCATGACCTGAGCAATCCTAGCATCGGTAAGCTGATCCGTCAACAAACAAGGTTGAGTCAGGATTCTCTAGCGGCTGGTCCTTTAAGTCCGGTCGCACCGTGGATACCACCTGGATCGCTTCGGTGCAATCGTGAGAATCGCCATCTACCTCCGTTGGTAATGAGGAAGCTGGATTAAGAACATTACAACATTCTATCTGGAGGTTTGGTCGGTGGAGCAAGGTCGTTTCATACTGCATCAATCGTGTGTTGGTTAGGTGTTGTGTCTGTTTCTGCGTCAGAAGAGATGCTACGCAGTGTGGAACTCTCAGAATAAGAGGATGACCCATTACGATCTCTGCCGTGCGCTAAACAGCATAACTCACCACGGCCACGGCTTGCAAGCAAAGTGGCAGGCTATGTCCAACTGGGTCTAATCTTCGGCTGAAGTATGCTATTGGGTGCTGGCGGTCGCCATGCTGTTGCGTCAGCACAGTTTGTGCAAACCCTTTTATTTCATGAGAATAAAGGAAAAACGGCTTTTCGTAATCTGGAAGACCCAAAGCCCGGGCCGTCGAGAGTGCTACTTTCAATCTATTAACGCACTCTTCCATTTCTTCAGTCCACTCGATTACATTGGGCTGATTATTACCTGCCACAACATACAGTTCCTGAGTCAGAATTGCATAATCGACAATCCACTGCCTCCAGTAGGTTGCCATGCCGAGGAACTGCATCATGTCCTTTTTTTGTACGAGGGTGGGGCACTTCTGCAATTGAAGTTACCCTTCCCAAGTCCAACTCTCTTTTCCCGTGCGAAATGTGGTGCCCCAAATACTTAACCTTCTCCTGCACCAGTTGCAGTTTGTCCCTGTTTACTTTATGGCCTTTCTTCGCCAATGCCTTGAGCAGCTGTAGCGTATCTATCCCGCACGCTTCCCTATTTGGGGAACAAATGAGCAAATAGTCCACATGTTGTAGTAGCACTGAATTTCCTCTTAATACTACATCATCTCAGTCTTTATGCAGCGCACGCGAAAACAATGTAGGGCTATCATCAAAGCCCTGCGGCAGGACCGTCCATGTATATTGATGGCCATTATACGTAAAAGCGAATAAAAATTGTGATTCTTCTGCAATGGGGACCGAGAAAAATGCAGAACATAAATCAATTACCCTGAAATGGGCGGATCTTGCGGGAATACATGTTATTAGCACCTCTGCACTCAGTACCACTGGGTGAACGCTTTGAATCACCTCATTTACCTCTCGCAGGTCTTGAACAAATCTCCATTTATCCTTCTGTGGTTTTTTTAACCGGCAATTTCGGTGTGTTACATGGACTTGAAGTTTCCACAATTATCCCTTGTTCTTTCAGAGATTTAATTACTGGTCCTATTCCGGTCTCCACCTCCTTTCGGAGAGGATATTGGCGTACGTTTGGCCAACGCGCTCCAGGTTTTAGTTTGACCACGAGGGGTGCTGTCCCAATGATGCGACCCACATCATTATCGTGCCGGGTCCACAATTCTTGCGGAACCTCTTCTAGCAGACTTTCTGAATCCTTCGTCTCGCTCACCGTTATCGTCAGCATCTCACGTTTTGGAGGTAGATAAACTTCCTCCACCATCCCTTGTAGAACCTGCTACTTTAAATCACAGATCCATCCTTTGTCATTCACCAATTTATGCACTTGCCAATGTAACAAAGTTGCGGAGCAAGCCACGGCTGCCCCCTGCGTGCGATAAACCATAAAGCCTAAATACTTTGGGTGATATCCCACTGCTGTGGTTATTGTTCCATGTGAGGTTACACCCGATGGATACTTTGTCAATTGCTTCTGTCCTTCCGTGAGTTTGACTTCCGCAGCAATGCCTTCTTTCCCAATCATTAAGCGGTGAACGGACTACTTATCACACCTTCCCAAACGCGGAGCTATCCTCTTTGCAAATTCAACATCATTTCCGGTTGCGTCGTAATAAATTGTACAGTGTGGCGCATCATAATAAGTGTGTGTCCTTACCTGTGCATTTTCTAGCCAACTTTGCATGCTTTGGCTCTCTGCCAAGATTGCATCTCAGCACATTAAAACATCACTAATCGGTGGTTTCGGCAGCCTCCACCAACAAACAACTGGGTGTGGGGCCATTAAAACCATCATTGCTAATTGTGCTTTCTTTGGGAGGATGTCAACAAACATCCCTCTCTTTGTACATGCTATCGTGCATCCTAACTTACATAGCAAATCTCGACCTAACAAGTTTACTGGCGTAGTGGTTGTGAGAAGGAATGCATGTTTCTCCTGCAATGGTCCACATCTTACCGGCAATTGTGCTGTTGTGTCTAATGTTTGAATCTTACCCCCTAACCCCACTACCTGTGCGCTATTTCTAGATTTTTCAACCCTTGGCAGTTCTTTAACTGCAATTATGGAGCGAGTGGCCCCCGTGTCGACCAAGAAAGAAAGCTCCTTGCATGAGATGTTCAGAGTATAGGTCGGCTCCTCTGTCGGGCTCAATGTCAGCATTGCTCCTTCCCTTGAGGGTCCACTCTCATCCCGTCAATACCTTCGCGAGTTAGCAGGTCGGGGACCTGATCTCCGCTTTCCCTTTGGACACTCTCGTTTCCAATGCCCTCTCTTTCCATATTCAAAGCAAGCATCTGGCGGGGGAGTACCCCGTTTGTCTCTACCTTCCCGACCCCTGTTCTGCGATCTCTTCTGGGGTCTCCAATCCGATCGTTTGCGGGGTCTTAGGGGTTGCCCCCCCTCTCCAGTGGTGATTGCCGTTGGCTCTCATCCTCTTCCGAATCGGATTCCTCCTCTTCATCTGAAATTGCAGGTCTCCGAGGACGAAAGGGAGGGTCCAGTGATTCTCTCACCTTATCCCGCAATACCATCTGAAACACTTCTTCCTTCACCTTTATTTCCTTCTCTGCCTTCTCCTCATGCCTCGCCGCACATTGATCAGCCGCTGTGCAAATAGCTTCAGGAGCGAGGGCCTGCCACCCGAGCATCACATACTTTAATTGCTTTTTCAAGGGTGGGTGCAAGCCTTCCATTAGGAAGTTAGTCAATAACCTTACGGGAATATCTGCCTCTGTTGGAATTCCCCCGTGCTAAGAACCCTTGTATTAGCCGATGTTTAAACTCTCCTGCTCTTTCTCCCACCTTTTGCTGAATAGCAAACACTCTATCCCAATCCAAAGTTTCGGACTTCAGCGCACGTTGGATAGCATTGTATAGCCAATCTCTAGCTCCCTCTCTGTCCTGATCTGTCCACGCTGCCCCTTCCTCGGCTGGCCAATCTGCTTCCCTCTTGGCCTCTCTCCACACTGTAGGCGAGAAACTGCCTGGCATACAATGCCGACATCCTGGTGTGTACATTGGTGTGTTGCCATCCATTGGGCAATCAAATCACGAACTGTCTGCGGTTCATTTTGACATTCCATAATTCGGTCATGCATCGATCTTAATTCATGTTCTTTAAACGGTTGATATACCACTGGCGCTGCGAGCGCAGACCTGCCCCGCACAGCCGGCACTGCTGCCGTTATTTCTCGCATGGGATACATAGGGGCGGGGGCACCGCTTCTTGAGCTATTTCGCTTTCCTCCACACATATGTCATCACAATCCTTACCTGGAGTCTTAGGATATATGGACCCATATGGTCGCCCAGTCGACAGGTCGAACAGCGGATACTGCGCAGCTGAGAGATAGCCCCAGCGGTTGGTATGCCGGGGGTTGGGGTGTTGATGGTACTATCTCGGTGTTAGAGTACCCTTGCCCCGGTGCTGCAGACACCGGGACAGATGATGAGCCATGCCCTATCATTTGGCTCAGTACCGGCGCTGATGCAGCCGCATCCTGAGCCTGCCGCTCTGTACCTACTAGTTTACCCTGAAGCCTCAGCACTTTACCTGCCAAAGTTGCTTGCTTGCTTGGCTGTGCTTGCCCTTTTATTCGCTTCCTCCTGCCATATTCCAAATGCCAGCCAGTCCACTGGCGTATCCTTCATGGATAGTTTATGGCGTCTTAGCAACTCTTCCCGCAGATTCTGCACTACCAGCAGGTCAAACGACCCGCCATTTGGCCACGGTAAGTCATCCTTAAGCGTCCATTCCGCCCAGCAATCATTTTCTTCCACTGCTACCATTCCATGCAACTTAAACATTTGGTAAGCAGGTGTATCCCGAGGAGGTTCTTTCTTCTCCTCTCTATTTCTCCTGTCTATTTCCCATCGCTATTGCTGAACCCCTTCTGGAGTTGTTTTTGGGTCCAACTAGGCAGCCTAAGCCAGATGCCCTCAACCCTCAAACTCCCCGTTCAGGACCTTAAGCTAACTACCACTTGATAAACAATAAACAATTTTCTCTCCACTCTTATCTTTACCAGTTCGTGGGCGAGGTCAAGGGCAGAGGCAGGGATGGACATAACCTGAGGTGAGAAAGAGAGTATCTAATTTAAACTCCCCAGCACAAAGGCTTACCTTATTGGAATTGGTCACCGTGGCTTCTCTCTTTGGTCACCAAGGGTTCATCCCCACCTCTCCACCTTGTCTCGCCCCTGCTCGCTGCGCCAATTATCGGATCGTCAATCACCCTTGCAGTTAAGGCATGAAGACGTCGATGTACTTGAGAGAAAACTGTTTATTGCCCACCAATACGTGTACACGGAGAGCAACCAACACCAGGAACACCACCTTGGTAATTGAGGATGCCCAGAGAGTGCTTCTGCCAGAGCAGTTGAGTCACTCCCTTTTATGCATGGTTTTATCTTTGACAAACGCTATTTTCACAATTGTCCTCCCCTTTCCCAGGACCATCTGAGAGCAGCTGGCTTATATCTTCCAACAACTGTGAATCAAGCAAGATAACTCAAAGTAAAGTAATTCCCTATTGCTGCGAATAGCATTCTTGTGGATTACTGACCACATCCTTATCTCTGCACACAGTGCTCTAAATTCCTTTTGTGAACAGCAAGCAGGAGTATATTTTTGGCTAGTGCAGGAGAGTGAGTAAAAGTCTTTGGAACAAACAAAGCTAATAAGAAGAAGGTACAAATCCCAACACGCGTCATCCCCGGGTGCCTTTGGCGCATGGCAATGATGTCGTGCGGTGCCTGGAGATGGAATAGGGAGGAATGGTGTACAATTAAAGGGAGAGGCAAACACGGCATGTTCCAATTAAAGGGAGTGGCAAACAACGTGTGCATGTGGTTTTGTTTAGCTGAACACAAACGGACCAATCGCCTATCTTAACCAAAGGTTTTAATCACACCAGAATTGTACGGCTAGCAAAAGACAATGTAAGGGGAGACAGTTGGGGAGATAGAGGTTTGTTAAGGAATATTTGCTTCCTTGAGGAACAGGAGTGCTAGGCATGAGGTCACACTGATCAGACCGGAAGGCAATAAGCCTCACAACTCGTGCTCCAGCTGGCAATGCGACCGACACTCTGTGCGCCCGTTCTGGAACTCTCCTCGGCCATTCCTCCGCACTCCCTATTCTCCAAACCCTGTAGCTTGCAATCCTCAGCACTTTGCCAGCTCGCCCTCAAACTGGCATTTGCCACCGACTGGAACTGCACTCATTTTAATCTTCCTCTTCATTACTGATCATATATCATACCCGATGGCCCCATGACGACCAATATTGGGGAAATAATTCACAAGCTTTATCTTTGCAACACTGCGGCTGATAAAAAAATTGCATTGCTACAAATAGTGCTTCTCGGACTGGACTGGCTTCAGTGCTCTCGTGTTGAATTTTTATAGGACCAGCCCTGACGTACTCTGCCCTGGATCTGCCCTTCACTGCATATCACACATGTGGGTTCGCCATGTTCCTGCAGAGCACCAGAGATGGCAAACACAATTTCACCATTTCCCGCAGCACCCTCGAGACAGCACACATGATTATACCATCTCCTCGCAGTGCCCGCATATATAGCTCACACAGTCACACCATCTTGACTTTACAACTGGTGTGGGGGGGGGGGGGGGTTGGAAAAGAAAATTATGGGGAATGGCTCAGGAACACTAAATACAAGGGGATAAAGAAGGCGAGAGCCACACATTGAGCCTCGGGTGACAGGGATCTCACAATATGCATGATCCCGACAGTTACTAAATAAAGTGCTACAAAACACCTGCTGCTAACACTGATAATGAAATAACTACGTATCTAACCCCCAAGTCATTTTCATATCATTTACCACCACCACCACCACTGAAGAAGGATGGACGTTATGTTATCACCCCTGTTTGTCTGTCTCTTTGAAAAAGTCTGTGAGCAGGATATCTCAAAACATAAGGGATGGATTCAGATGAAACTTGGTGGACAGGTTGGGTTTGTGACGAGCATGAATTGATTAGATTTTAGTGAAGATCTGGATCTGGATCCAGATCCGGATACTACAGTTTTTTTAAAGCGATTTTTCACCATTGAGAGGTCGGGCCAAAAATGATATAGAGCACGATATTTCAAAAAGTTGTGTTTGGATTTGGCCGAAAGTTGATTGACAAGTTGGGTGTTTGCCAAGGACGAATTGATTCGATTTTGGTGAAGATCTGAATCCGCATCCGGATATAAGAAGTTTTTAATTTATTAAGTGATTCTTCACCATTGAGAGATGGGGCCAAAAACAATATACAGCACGATATTTTAAAAAGTTGCGGATGAGTTATCACAAAACTAGGTGGATGAATTGGTTCAGTGACGAGAACAAGCTGATTATATTTGGAACAGGTCCTGTTCAGCCTTGCGGGGGGAACACACTCGACCGTGATCCTGTTTTAGTTAACCTCCACCATCGAAGATCGGAGGTTACTGTTTTCACCCCTTTCTGTTTATTTATTAACTTGCCAAAACGAAGTTTTTGCAAGATATGTTAGTCAGCTTGTATGTTTTTTTTCTTTGTTTTTTGTTTTTTGTTTGTCTGTAATCACGTATCAATCACTCTGCAGAGCACAGTTATCATTGGAAATTTTTGTAACTTCGCATATCAGAGTGCTATAGAGGTCCCTTTCAGCGCATAAAATTGTCAAGGTCAAGGTCGCTGTCTCAAATCAGGGGAGTCGACGAAACCCTTATTTTTTTGAGTAATTTTGATCGGATCGTCTTCAAACTTCATGGGAATATAGTTCATGGTCTGGCGCTCGGCTGATTAATTTTTGGTGGCGATCGGCCTTGACCTTCATGGTTAGCGCTGGAGGTCGAAAGTTTTTGACCCCAAGGTCAAATTTTGAAATCTTAGATACCATATTGAGTAATACCTCATATGAAAGCGCTTCATAAGCGCTTTCCAGATCTGTCAAAAGTTTGACGCCATGACGAAAAAACGGATTTTTCATGAAAATTTTATTTCCTCAGTTCTCATCAAAATCTCTTGATATTTCATGTACAACGGTCCTGGAGAGATACCATTAACCGTACGAAAATATAAAGGTCAAGGTCAAGGTAACAAAAAAGTCAAGCATCAAGGTCGACAAAACCCTTATTTTTTGAGTAACTTTAATCGAATGATCTCCAAACTTGGTGGGTATGTAAGATGTGGAATGGCGCTCAGCTGATTAATTTTTGGTGGTGATTGGCCTTGACCTTCAAAGTCATCTTGAAGGTTATTATCTTGCCAAAACGAAGTTTTTGCAAGATATGTTAGTCAGCTTGTATGTTTTTTTTTGTTTGTTTGTCTGTAATCACGTATCGATCACTCTGCAGAGCACAGTTATCATTGGAAATTTTTGTAACTTTGCATATCAGAGTCCTATAGAGGTCCCTTTCAGCGCATAAAATTTTCAAAGTCAAAGGCCAAGGTCACTTTGTCGCAAATCAGGGAAGTCGACGAAACCCTTATTTTTTTGAGTAATTTTGATCGGATCGTCTTCAAACTTCATGGGAATATAGTTCATGGTCTGGCGCTCAGCTGATTAATTTTTGGTGGCGATCGGCCTTGACCTTCATGGTTAGTGCTGGAGGTCAAAAGTTTTTGACCCCAAGGTACCATATCGTGTAGTACCTCAAATTGAACACCTCGATGAGTGCTTTCTAGATATGTCAAGCTTGAGACATTATGACGTCATTTGGTGACGTTATGAGGCAAACGCATATTTTTCATGGTTACTCTGTAGAACGATTCTCATCGGAATCTCTCGTAGGCAGATATTCCTCAAGGAGTCACTCCTAGTGGATAGCAGCTCTGTTCACCTCAGTGTGACCTTAAAGAAGTCACACGTGGTCACCTTTTGGCAAGATGGTTTTTTTATTCATTTTTTTACCCTCAGGTCAAATTGTCAAGTTTCAGTTACCATATCGTGTTGTACCTCAAATGAAAGCCCTTGAGTTCTTTTCAGACATATAACGATTTTGACGATGTGACGTCATTTGACGACGTTATGACGAAAAAACTGCATTTTTCATGTATACTGTATCGCTTAAGTTCACATAAGAAACTCTTGTTTAGGTCACTCTGTATAGCACAGTTCTCAATAGAAACTCTTGTGGGTTCACATATCGTTGTCTTATTGGAATACCTTTCATTGCACAGAAAGGTCAAGGTCACTTTCTGGTCAATTATAGAGGTCGACGAAACCGTTAATTTTTTTTAGTAATTTTAATCGGATAGTCTCCAAACTTCATGGAAATATAGCCTATGGTCTGGGGCTCAGTTGATTAGTTTTTGGTGGCGATCGGCCTTGACCTTCATGGATAGCACCTGAGGTCGAAATATTTTGACCCAAGGTCAAATTTTGAAATCCAAGGAACCATATCAAGTAATATCTCATATAAATGGGTCTGATGAGTGCTTTCCAGATCTGTCAAATGTTTGACGCTATGACGTCATTTGTTGACGTCATGACGAAAAAACGGATTTTTCATGAAAATTTTATTTTCTCCTTTCTCATCAAAATCTCTTGATAGTTCATGTATATGAGTCCTGGAGACATACTATCAACCATAATAAATTGTTAAGGTCAAGGTCACAAAAAGGTCAATAATCAAGGTCGACGAAATCCTTAATTTTTAAGTAACGTTGATCGAAGGATCTCTCAACTTGGTGGATATATAGGGTGTGGTATGGCGCTCAGCTGATTAATTTTTGATGTTAATCGGCCTTGACCTTCAAGGTCAACCGAAAGGTCATTCTTTTTTTAACCCTAAGGTCAAATTTTCAAGTTTCAGTTACCATATTGAGTTGTACCTCAAATTAAAGCCCTTAATGAGGGCTTTCTAAACATACAACTATTTTGACGATGTGATGTCATTTGACGATGTCATGACGAAAAACTGCATTTTTCATGTATTTTGCATTTATTTAGTTCACATCAGAAACTCTTGTTTCAGTCACTCTGTATAGCAAAGTTCTCATTGGAAACTTGTGGGTTCATATATGGTTGTCTTTTTGGAATACTTTTCAGTGCACTTAATGGTCAAAGTCAAGGTCAAATGTCAAGATCACTTTGAAGTAAATTATGGAGTTCGATGAAACCCTTCTTTTTGAGTAATTTTCATCGAATCATCTCCAAACTTTGTGGGAATGTAGTAAATGGCTTCGCGCTCAGTTTATTAGTGTTTGTTTGTGATCGACCTTGACCTTCAGGGTTAGCGCCTGAGGTCAAACATATTTGACCCCAAAGTCAAATTTTCAAGTTTTAGGAACCATATCCTGTAGTACATCAAATTGAAGTGCTCGATGAGTGTTTTCTGGATATGTCAAGCTTTAGCCATTATGACGTCATTGGGTAACGTTATGAGGCAAACACGTATTGTTCATGGTCTCTCTGTAAAACGATTATCATCGGAATCTCTTGTAGGCAGATATTCCTCAAGGAGTCGCTCCGAGTGGATAGCAGTTCTGTTCACCTCAGTGTGACCTTAAATAAGTCACTCATGTTCACATTTTGGCAAGATACTGGTCACCCTGGGGGTGACATTGGTTTATTTGTTTGTTTGTTTGTTTGTGAACAGTATTATGGAAAAACTCCTCGACGGATTTCGACGAAACTTGGTGGGGGGATTAGGTTTGGTCCAAGGATCATGCCATTAGATTTTGGACTTAGTCCAAAATCCAATATGGCCAGCCAAAATTATAATTGCTGCTGATTTTGGAACTTCAGGTGGATATACCCACGTAAAATCAATTTCTAGACAATTTCTGTCTAGTTATGACGAATGAATTGAGTATGTAAAAGGGAAAGTTGGAAACTATAACTCTGAGCACTGTTGACATCAAATTGAATGAATAGGATATCAGGTTTACTTGAGTGACCTAGCAGTATTGGCGGCGGAGGTTTTGCACTCTACTGAGTGCTCCCCCTCTAGTTTAAAGTGCTTTGCTCATGGGATTATGACCAAAAGTAATTTGGTCAAGAAGGACCAAATTACTATTGATCACCAATGGTGCCGACCATGTATTTTTGATCATCTTTATGAGGATATTGCTTTTCCACCAAATTTGGAAATCAAGGATCTTCTTCTGGTCCCCAAACCTGCATTTGATCCATGCTCCAGCATGCAGCCTCATTGGCCATTCTGTAATGGAAATTCAAATTAGCAAGATTTGCAAAGAGAAGCAAACAAAAACAACCACAAAAATATATAAAGAGAATATAAATTAAATTAATTGCCATCAAAAGGTCAAATAAGAGAATAATATGCAAGCAAAAAACGAAAATACAACTTAGCATATTAGTTAATTGCATAACCACAAAATGTCAGCTGTGGTGTCAATGTGGATTAACCATCCTGTAAAACGCCAAAAAAAAAAAAAACACAACAAATGCAATTGAGGTATAAATAAATCAACAAAATAAATCGGGGAGTGAATGAGGGAGGAATGAAGATTAAAAAAAAAAAA
The DNA here is from genome assembly GCF_056783735.1 of Eptatretus burgeri. Lineage (NCBI taxonomy): Eukaryota > Metazoa > Chordata > Myxini > Myxiniformes > Myxinidae > Eptatretus > Eptatretus burgeri. Next base: position 55,231,411 of record NC_140966.1, read on the forward strand.
AATTCAGTCTCCAAACACCAACGTTAAAAAGACTACCACTCCGAAGAGGCAACATGCAATGGTCTGATGAATGAATACCAAAAATAATACAGAAGACATGTCTCCAATGCCAATAACTCGAGCAAGCACAGCATTTAATCACAAATCTTCGACATATCCCAGTCTTCAGAAATCGGCAAAACAAACTTGGCTTAAACCGCAGCGCTTACAGGACAACCCGTACACTTCAAACTCGCATAAGATTAACATGTAGGGTACAAGGAAATAAAGTGAAGCAGGATGATTCCTTTGCGTAAACTAACGTGTCGTCACTGAGTTAATCACTTATTACCCTGTGCACGTGAAGCCAAAAGCGGGGTTAAGCAATTGGTTCACTCTGTCTGTCTGTTGGTCTGTTTATCGACAAGCATCAGTTTCTGATCGAGGAACAACTTGGTTTCAAATGAATGTTATATTCTGAACACGAATGGGAACATGAATCAGAAAACGAAGCTGTAGTTTTACAGTACTTTGGCTCTGAATTCGTCCTGACCGCACATGGGCAGAGAAGAGTGAGATAATTATTTTACTGTCTGCCCGTCTGGCAGTGAAACAAAATTGAAAATCATTCCAAACGGAAAACTTGCTGTTTTTCAGGTTGTCATAAAGGACACAAACAGGCATGGATCACTAATGTCAGGTCTAAACAAGGTGGTGTAAAAGACGCTGCATTAATGGAAGTAAACTTCTGAAATTTTTTTTCTACAACCTTAAAACCTTAATTTTCTTTCAAATATATATATATATATATATATATATATATATATATATATATATATATATATATATATATATATATATATATATATATACATATTTTTTTGTATACATTGTCAAGGCTCGTATGAGAGTTAACACAACGCACAGCAAGGGGGGCATGAGACGAGGGGCGGGAGAGAGAATGACAAAAACATTGGGGAACAGACACATGAGGAGATCTGTGGAAGGGAGAGGGATGGGGCGGGGAACATGGGGAATACAAGATGGACATTAGAGAGATTTTCAGGAAGGAAAGCAGGGAATTTGAAGGAGGTGGGCTTGGGTGGATTAACGGGGGTAGAAAAGATCGAGGATTTGGCTGGGGGATAATAAGAGGTGGTGGTGAACAGCTGTTTTGAAGGCCTGGAGGGAAGAATGGGATTGAACAGAGTGAGGGAGTTTATTCCAAAGGCGGGAAAAAAGAGGAATAAAAGAGTGAAGGTGAGCAGTGATTTGTGATTTTGGTAGTTTTACGAGAAGGGGGTAGCTGGCAGACCTTGAACGCCCTGGGGAAATAGGGGGGGAGGAGGACATTTCGCAGACAGACCGGAAGGGGGGGGGCGGTGAGACCGGAGAGGAGATGGTAGAAAATAGAAAGACCACCGACCTGCTTTCGGTGAGAGAGTGAGAGGCCCAAAGACTAAGCCTCACCACGGGAGATACCAATGATCCGAAATGCCTTGGTTTCCACAGCGTGAAGCCAAGAAAGGTGAGGGGTAGGAGCACCAGCCCAGAGGGGAGAGCAGTACTCCATCAGGCTGTGGACGAAAGCTTTGTATGTGGTCAGGAGCTCAAGTGGGCAGAGGAAGGACTTTGCATGACGGAGGATTCCCAGTCAGCGATTGGTTTTGGAGGCGAGGTTTGAAATGTTGGCTTTTCCATGAAAGATCATGGCAGATAGTGAGACCCAGAAGCTTGAATGAAAGGACTTCTTCCAGAGGATTGTTGAGAAAGTTGATGGGGGGTGGGGGGGGGGTTCCAAACGGTCCTTTCAGAGAGACATAGTGAGATTGTGAGATTTGTCATTATTGAAAGACATGTTCCACATGTTGGACCAGTTTGTGATTTTATCCAGATCTGCAGAGAGCGAAGAAGGTGCTGCTTACCAGTCTGAGGGATGACAGATGGTATGGAAGAGGGTGGAGTAATCAGCAAAGAGATAAAGAGGATTTTCCAGAGAGTCGGAGAGATCGTTGATGAAAACCAGAAAAAAACAGGGCTCAGAACGCTACCTTGAGGAACTCCAGCCTGGACAGGAGGAGGGGATGAAAGAACTCCATTTAGGGCCACACATTGGCTGAGACGGGAGAGGAAGTCTGTGAGCCATGAGTGGAGATGGCCTTGGATACCATAGGAAGAGTTTGGTGAGCAGGGCAGGATGTTAGACTGTGTCAAAAGCACATGATATGTCTTGGGATGTGGCTCTGATTTCATGTCCCGCATTGAGGACCTCCATCCATTGTTGGGAGAGCAGAAGCAGCATATCCAGGGTCGAGTGACCTGGTCTGAAACTAAATTGATGATCGCAAATCAAGCCGTTGGAGAAGAGGAAGGATTTAATGTCTGAAACGATGATGGATTCCATAACCTTGCTGATGATTGGGAGAAGGCTGATTGGTCTGTAGTTGCAGGGATCTGTTTTTGCACCTTTTTATGCAGGGCAGTGATGTTTGCAGATTTCCAAGCAGATGGCAGATGACCTTGAGCAAATGAGAGGGTGAATAGAACAGAGAGAGGGTGAACAGAGAGAGTTGACAGCAAACTCTCCACCTTGTCAGAAGAAAAGGACACAGAGTCCAGGGACAGTTGGGTGCGACTGGGTAAGTTGGGTACAGAAAGCCATGGGTTTCGGACGCAGGATTTCGATGCAAACACCGAGTTTAGGAATTCACCTTTTTCATGTGTGGTATCAGCTGTGCGGCCATTTGACGTAAGGGAGGGGATGGAGTGGGAGCATACACCAGAGACAGATTTGATTAGACGCCACAAGGATTTGGAGGAGGGAGAGAGGTTTGAAAGTTCAGACTTGAGATTCGAATGATGTTGTTTTCTGGCTCTCCTGAGGGTTGACACACACTTGTTCCGAGCTTTATGGAAGGAACTGAGATTACCCTCAGTTGGGTTTGCTTTCCATGAGGCAAAGGCAAGTTGTTTCAGGACAACTGCCTCACCACAAACTTCAGTGAACCAAGGGCGGGAGGAAGGGTAGGACAACTGAAGATGAGAGAGAGCAAGTTTCTTTCAAATAATTCCCCGGATAAGTTGATGTTGGAGAAAGTAGCGATGGGAGACCTGTTTAGAAGTTTGATGGCTGCTTGGAGACCCTGCCAGTCGGCCTGAGTGAAATGCCAGACTCGATGGCGGTGAAGTGGTTCTCTGATAACAGGCAGAAAGATGTCCACTTTGACAAGGACGTGGTTAGAAGATCCGATTGGAGCGGAGGAAGAACAGCAGATATTTTCAGGGAAATTTGTCAAAATCAGATCCAGAAGAGATGCAGTACCGTTGGTTGAGATCCGGGTCGGGAAGTTGACCGATTGAGTCAGTCCCAATGAGTCGCAGAATTCTTTTGCTGAAGTGCCATGACAGTTGAGAGAGATACCCACACCGAGCCAACTGGCATGATGACAATTGAAGTCACCACATATGAGGAAGAGAGAGAGTTCCGATGAGAGGATAGAAGTTGGTCCACGTTTTCGGATAGTGAGGTGTAAATGGAGTCAGTTTAATGATATTCTTGAACACCGAAGACCACAAATCACCTTTATGGCACTTTCAAAGCTCTTCCATTTAGCAGTACTTCAACAAAAAATATTATGGCATTTTACGTCATCACGACCAATCTAATTTGCCGTTTGTAGATCCTGTCCGTGTCCTTGTTTCACAAGGCTGTGCACGGAAATGTGTACTATGAACTCTCTGGTGTGAAAATGAACTGACCAATCAATATAAAAAAAATTATTGAGAAAGCATCCACAAAGATGAATTTACCAATCCTGAGAGATATCTTTTCAAAGACTATGAGATAATTCCGAAGTGAGGGGGGAGGGGGATAGAGAGACAGAGACAGTAACGAAGGAAAAAAGAAAAGAAAGGAAGAGCAAGAATTAAAAAGAGAAGAAACAATTTCATTGGAATCAGTTGAGTGGTTTGGCCCCTAGGCTTGACCAAAGTTTCGCGGACAGACAGACAGATGGAAATGTCCAGAACAAGGGTGCTCTTAGAGCAGCCAAAAGAGAATGTTAGGCAAAAAGGGAGAGGGAAAAATGGAAGGATAGGTTCAAGCCTTATACCCTTAGCATTTCCCGGACGTGTTTAATTATTCAGGTCGGAAAGAAAGCAATTTTCGGAGCAGGCAAGGCCGCGCCTGGCTAATTTAACTTTGAGACGGTGCCCAAATATTGTATCTGCCTTTAGAAATGTATGTCAGCGCTATTAGGCTAATCAACGCCACTGAAAATTCATTTGTCTGTATCATGAGGATAAGCTGCCTTTAATATTCCATTCAATTTATTTGCAAATGAAGTCCTGGTGACCAGAAGGGAGCGCCGATATTTAACTGGAAGGTTCAAGCGGTTCGCTTTCCACCGCCAACGATTGCACGAAATTAATGGGTTTAATAATTGAGATTTCGCCTCTGCGGGGGCTTTTGCTCGACACCTTCCTCCCTCCAAATTTATAAAGGCAACGCGTTCGAGGCGCGGGCCGGGTTGAATAATATTTCACGGAGCAGCTGTCGTCATTCAAAGGCGGCTCCCCGCGGACGCGGCCGGCTCAGCCGCAACTGCGCGGCCTCTCCCCGCTCTATTAGCGCTGACAGCTGATCAATCGCCCGATAACCGCAGGGACATCAATAACCCTCCCGACAACGGCGCACCCATCATCGGCAATCCGTCTTAATAACGCGCCGCCCGCAAACGGCTGCCCGTGTGCTGTACGCTTCAACCACGTGCTTATTATTATGGCCGTGCAGGCTTCGGCCTCGGTCCCTCATCCCCTCTCACGGTGCTTTCACAATCCTCCTTTTTGTTCAACTATATATTGTCAACCTTTTGACCTTTTTACATATTCACCTATATTCTTCTTTCGAGACACACATGCTCTCCTTCCCCCCCCGTCTCCGGGGGAAAAGTTACCAGTCTGACGTAGAAAGGGGAAAAATTAAATGTTCTGAAAAATTATGCAGTTGTTCAGGATATCATTAAATCTCCCACCAACGGTAGACAAGGGGTAATGTTTTCACCGCAGTCTGTTTGTCTGTTTATTTGTTTGTGTGCAGGATATCTCAAAAGGTTATGGATGGATTCGGACGAAACTTGGACAGGTTGCGTGTCTGCCACAGACGAATCGATTCCATTTTGGTGAAGATCCAGATTCGCTTCCAGATACGAGAGCATTAAAATATTTAAGTGACGCTTCACCATTGAGAGATAGGGTCAAAAGCGATACATAGCATGATATCTCAAAAAGGTGTGGATGAGTAATCACAAAACTTGATGGATGAGTTGGGTCGGTGACAAGAAGAAGCAGATTAGATTTTAGTGTGTGACGAGGACAAATGGTCTGGTCTATCAGTGGGATACAAAATGTAAACTTATTGAGCCTGGCAGAAGTATGCGCCCAACCGAGTGCCTATTCTAGTTTATTATGGTTCCCGGAGTGAGCCATTAAGTGTTGAGTCTTGGTGTCCATGGTGTCCTGCTTTTTTGGTTAAAAAAAAAAAAAACAAATAAAAAACGTTTGTTGTCATTTTGAGGTACAATTCCATGTGCTACCGCTTTGCTCGTATTGCGAGTTGACTATACCAGGAACCATCGGCAATCTCCAGTCGCAGCCCTCGAGTTTTATACAGAAATGAAGTGACAGAGAGTGGCAGGTTCACAGACTGATGGAGGATCATAGGTTTACAGGGAGTCAAAGACGTCACACGTGGGTAGATAGTGGCACAAAGGAGGTTTAACAGCAGAAGAGATCAAATGTGTGTAGTGGAGAAAACACGAGGGGATGATGGGCAGCACTCTTGAAGGACTGCAGATAGGATACGAGACAAAACACCGAAAATCTCGAGGGATGAAGGTGAACGTTCAAATTAGAATTGTGGAAGGTAACCATGTGTGGGACTTTGTGACCTGGGTAGTTAGTTGCAAGGTTAACAAATTAACAACTTTTGTTTGTAAAAAATAATCAGTTAAAATTGCTGTGGGGAGAGAAAGACATGGCAATCATTGGAGTTGCTCAGTTGGTTATTGGATGCTCCTTATCGAGCGATTTATGGGGTATGTTCACATGCCAGCTGGATTTGCAGTGAATAAATGTGCAATGCCAGCAGGGTGTTATATCGTAGAGTATATAGCATACTTTGGAAAGAAAATAAGCCGGCTGTCCTCTCCATGCTTTTCTCGTGTAAGAAAGGCCTTTCGTCTGGTACTGCGCCAGTGTGGAGTTTACCACCTTACTTCAATCAGACCCTTCTTGGTCGATAACCCCCTTTTGTAGGCTCAAAAAGCTCCATGCGATGAGTACAACCCTGAACGTACTAATCACATTATAATCGCAGGGGGACAGCATATGCTGGTAAACTTATGTTAAATGCAAGGTAATAAATAACTAAAACAAACAAACAAAAAAAAAAAAACACACTATAAATAAATAAATAAATATATTGCTACCAAAACTGCTCTAGACTCATCTCATCATTGGCCATCACATGTTATCTACTCTAACTCGTTAAAGGCAGCCCAGATGGCTCGTGGGTTTCGGCAATCACGTAACGATAACACTACAATCCTCCTCATATATATATATATATATATATATATATATATATATATATATATATATATATATATATATATATATATATATATATATATATATATATATATATATATATATATATATATATATATATATGAAGGCAAGCTGTAATAATGATGTGACGAGTCTCAAAAAGGTAGTACATTTAATCAGTGGTAGCAGGTTTAAACGTCCAAGTTGATCCACCGCAGAGTCAAATCAAATTACAAACTCGATTTTTAATGCAATGCCAGAAAGGTAATTTTGATGCAAATCTTCACATGCCATGCAATGTCAGCTGTCCCATCGATCAGATACGATACACATAGCATTCGTTCGTAAGTACATCCAAAACACGAACAACAACGAATACAGTGGGTAGTTTGCCATTGCCTTCCCAGCGATGGATCAAGAGAGAGGTTTGAGATTTTAATTTGATACTGGCACACAATAAATGGTTTAATTGTCTTTGAGAGATACCATGAAACTTCAATCGTCAAAAAGCAGGTGCTCGCTGTGCAAGTGCTAGTGGCAGTGAAAAAAAAACGATTCAAAATCATTCCAAAGAGGAATCTCACTGTTTTTAAGGATGTCATAAAGGACACAAACAACGGATACGAAGAGCTAACGTAACGTGTTAAAGTGGTGCAAAAGAAGCTGCATCAATGGTGGTAAACTTCCGGATTTTTTTTTCCTACAATCTTTAAAATATTTATTTTATTTCAAGAGATTTATGTACTTAAACAGTGTGGAAGACCAATCGCTTTTTTGGCACTTTTACAAAACCCGTCCATTTAGCAGTACTTGGTATTACGGCATTTTACGTCATTTACTAATGAAATTTTCTGCTCGCAGACCCCGCCAATGTCCTTGTTTCTCAAAACTGCATTGGGGAAAGTGTTCTATTAATTTAGTAGTTCTTCAAGTTACAATTTCACCCTTATTGCTCCACAGTCTGCAGAGTACAACATTGCATGCATTGATTGAGAGAAGCAGCCAAGCACTAAAGTCCTGGAATACAAAAAGTGACAATTTTTTTTTTGTTGTTGTTGTTTGATCAAACACAAAAAGTTCTATGATGTTTCAACGCAAAATAATATCTGAGAAAATATCTCGTTGGAAAGATCAAGTGAGAGGTTTATAATCTTTATAATCCCATGCTCGTAGAATGACAGCTGTGGCAAAAGGTTTGGCTGCCCCAAGTCGTGTAGGTGTACACCTATGAAGGGAAAGTCTCCCAAGGACTCAGCTTTTCCTCAATATACTGCTCTCACCCAGATGACAGTCCAGGTACATGTGGTGGGGTGAGAACACTGAGATGACAGTCCAGGTGAGAACATTCCAGAGGAACGTTGAATTTACCTGAAGGCAGTGGTATTAAGGATTTGGATTTTAAGATTCGGAAAGGGAAGTTCACTTCAGAACTATCAAGTCACGATTATATTGCCAGGAAAAACCCAGTTGGCTTTAATGACCTTCAGGGTGGGAATCATATGCCTGCCCCACCTGGTAGTGTCTCTACACGGGCTACCAGTGCCTTTATTGTGGTTGACTCTTATTCCTTTACCTCGTTTACAAGCTGTCATTATTAATGGAAGTGGGTCGTCCCATTCCACTATACTTTCAATTAGAAGCAAAATTGCTGAAACTTATGCATACTCTGTGAGCATCAAAGTGCTTGTGTCACAAGCAATTTGATATTTAACAGAGATGGTAATAACCCACCATTGTGTGAAGCTGGTTGGGGTGGGTGCGCTTCATCGGATATACGATTCCACATCTCAAATCACGTGTCACCTCTCTGGGGTCCAGAAGAAACGAAGACAGCCAATTACCCGATGCTCGGTTGCAATTAACGAACGCAAGACGGTGTGTTGTTTTAAATATTTTATTTACAAACTATTTGCTCTGCATTATCATACAGATTATTTTACAAAAGAAGCTCAAAACAGCAAAACTGCACTCATATGATCGTTGGGGGGGGGGGGGGGCTACTTTTGTGTATATATATATATATATTTATATTTATGCATATACCACACAGCATTGGTCTAACAGTTTATAATGAACAAAGAACACACGTCTCTCATAGCTTTCCTTCATTGATGGTACGACTGGTTCGTAAGAGGTCAAATGTCCTCTAAATCCCCATTTATAAATAATTTGCAAAGGCAACAACTACATAAAACACCACAAAGGTTTTCAATAATAATAATAATAAATAACACCTAGAAACAAACAAAGGGATTGTAAAAAAGTTAAAATAAATTACAAACAAGGACGCGAAGACGTAAAACGATGGTTATATGAGATGGTCATGAAACAGGTATACTCGTAATTGCGATGTTGCGTGGTGCAAAAGTCCTTTGTTTATCGTGAGCTGCTTGTCACATCCCGCGCTCACAAACTCCCTCTGATGGCTCTTTGCGCTCAGATGAAGTGACCGTCTCAGTCCCGATAACAGTGGCAGAGGATCCAACTCGACCGTCCCAAGTCCCCTGGGGTTCGGGAGATGTGGTAAGACAAGTCCGAGCCTGGCTGCCTCTCTCTTGAGGCTCATGGCCTTGGACGGGATCGGCGTGAGCAGAGGTGGGCATTGCAGGTGAGTCTCGGCTCGATTCTGGCTCGGGTGAGGGCTCCGTGGCTGCGGAGCCTTTACTCGGAGCCTCGTCTCTGGGGGGCGTGTCGGTCACCGGCACGAGTGGTGGGAGGTCCGGCTGTTGCTGCTGTTGCACCATGAAGCCCAGAGGTTGAGTAACAGGATAGAACGTGAGACCCTTTTCTCCCACGGTCGAACTGGCTTTGGGTGATGCTGCGCTGCAAGCCAGCGTAGGAAACAAGAAATCCCGACGAGTGTTGCGTGGTCGCTCCGCTAGCAGACTCTCTACGCTGAATGGGTTGCTCTTCGGATGTAGGATCTGCTTCATGTTGAGCTTCTCCACAGCACATCGTGTCGTCGCATCCTTCGCCTCGGCTCCTTCGGGTTCTGAAACTGGCGCAACTGTGGTTACTGCCGCAACCACAGCATCCACTTGTGTTGTTTTAACACCTTCCAGATAACTATTATTTCTCCACTCTGCACCTGAATTCGCTGTGGGTGAGGTTGGAGGGCTGTCATCATGGAAGAGTGATGAGTAGAATAGACTGCTCTGCGGAGACGCCGTGATAGATCGATCCGCTGAACTGTCTGAATCGTCGATCGCCAACCGTATGTCTCCCTCTTTCTGACAGTTCTGCAGCCGCAGTTCCTTCTTTTTCCTCTTCTCTGCCCTCTCGTGTTCACGCCTTGCAATGTCCGTGGGGTCCATGGGCTCCCCGCTGCAGGTCACGGGGTGTGCATTGTGCGCTGGGCGGCCCGGACCTTTCTTGGTGTTTTCCTTCTTACGCCACTTAGCACGACGGTTCTGGAACCACACCTGGGGGTTGATTCAACAGAATGCAGCACGGTCAAATAACAAACATAAGAAGCAAATCTGGCATCATGTAATCGCATAACTTACACACAAGATATTGTATATACTCTTGCAATAATCACTACCACTCAACCAAAAGCTTTTATCTGGTTTGAATCCTCTACCTTCTGATTGTAAGGTCTAATGCTGATCTGACTTTATGTTGAGGCCCACCACTATTATCCTCACGGGGCTGCTTGGTGGTTTGACTAAGAGATGTTTTAATGAATGAAGGTAGTACACCCTGTACGCTCATTTCAATCTTGTAAGTGTGTGCATTGTGTTTATATCACTTTTTTCCCCCCATTTAAACATCTTTGTGTTTACTGACAAAATAAAGCAGGATGTTTAAAAAGTACAGGCATTTCTTCTAATGTACTGAAAAGCATTAAATTATGGAAAATCCTTTTCTTTTTTTTGTCTTCTTTTGAAATAGGACTAGAGTGGATATATATATATATATATATATATATATATATATATATATATATATATATATATATATATATATATATATATATATATCTCTCGTTCTCTCGTTCTCTCGTTCTCTCTCTCTCTCTCTCTCGTTCTCTCTCTCTCTCTCGTTCTCTCTCTCTCTCTCGTTCTCTCTCTCTCTCTCACTTTCTCTCTCTCGTACTGGAAGACGAGGCAAATACAGCCACAGCTTGGGCGAAGCGGCGTCACTTCCCGGGGAACTCTGGGTACCAGCAAGGTCACAACAATTGCATCGCCTTTTTCTGCACTCAGCAGGACATTTCCTCAGGAGAAATTTCCTCCTCCACATGGATGCCAACCTATGGGGATTGTCTGTCCTCTTATCCTTTTAAATGCTGAACGGCAAGCAAGGAAGCAGCACGTTCCATTTTTAAAGTCTTTGGGTCATGACTCGACTGAGGTTTGAACCACCGACGTCCCAGATTCGGAGGGGACACTCTAACTATTACACCACCGATGCTAGTAACGATCATTTGTAGAGGGACAGGGAATATTCAACTGAAATTTGCCAAAGGTCAGGTGATCATGCAGAAATTTCTCTTAAAATAACTGCATTTTGATACGACAGGGGAGGGAAGTTGGCCACACATCATTTTTCAAGCGACCGATGCCCACCTCACAATAAGACAACTCCAAGTGCAATAATTTTTTTTTCCTCTGTCAAAAAATGTGTAGATGCAGGACAGCTTACATTAACTATACTTAACGAAAATGACAATAAATCCATGTTCAAATGACTATCATGGAGTAACTTTAAGGTGTGTTTATTCATCTTCTCGACATTATGATGCCACGAGGGTGTACATACGATAGTGTCTTTACAGGTCAATGCCAGTCTGTATTGGCGGACAAGATAAACAAATACTTTGTCAACTAAAATGTGGAAAGAGCATTTTTATCGTCATGGCAAACGAGGTTAGCCCTTCGTCAGTGCCAGAGACGTCAACCGCATCTCATTTCCCATGGTGGTAAGCATGCTCTTACCACATTTTAGGTGATAAACTGCATTGTTTATGATGTGACACATTTCGGTTTTCGTTTTGAGAGTGCTGAGTTTCCATACTCATGGTGACTGCAGGGATGACTAACTGTACAAAAAAAATACTTTGAAACCAATTTGTTTGTATTTTATAAAGTGCAATAAATAATGTACATATTTTTTAGTATGCAGCACAAGGCTGCTGACTCGTATCATTGGCTAGTGGTGTCACTGTACCGCTGAAGCAATGCTCCCTGCTGGTTAGGACAGGAATTTTGAATTTGTTAATGGTGCCGGAGATAGCTTGCATACTCTTTGCGAAGGACACCGTTGGATTTTTAACGTCTCCAATCCAGTAACTAGTGCCGGCAGATGTGACGCTCAGTTTAACGTCCATCCGCGGGACGGCACACACATTGATTAATCACCATGTCTGTAAAACACTGGGATAACAGTTTGTAGCTGGGTCTGGATTCAAGCTCAGGCTATACAGCTTACTGCAGCTCGAGGTCTTTCTGCCAGCCTGCTATAAATAATGAAAGAAAGAAAAAAAATGACTTGTTGACATCTGAGAGTTCAAGACTATTATCAGGCGTTTAAATTTAACTTGGTTTATAATTCTAAGCTTTATCTCATATAAACCTCAACAAGCATGATGTTTTCGTTCACCAGAAATTTCATAAATATTTGCAATTCCACCATCTTTGTCATCTCACTTGCGTTCATATTCTTGAATCTTCATTTCATGTCAATCTTCATATTCACCATGTGCGTTAAAGCAGGAAAGACACGATTATGGGTATGGGCCACCAACAATGACAAAGACTAATTTCCTGAAAAATTACATTCCACATGCATTACTCCACCTTTAATAAACAAAGGTCCATGTCCAATTTAAATCACCCTTGTACATTGGCTCTCTTGTCTGACTGCCAACATCATCAACAGCCCTCACACATTTCCGGAGTAAAGTTGAACAGGATGTTGATGTGTCTCAAATTAAAAACAGAAATCAAAATTAAAAAATACACTGTTAAATGAAGCATCATAGTGAAAAACATATTGAACGTACTTGTAGCTTCAACATAACAATGAAATGAAAAACACATTGGAAATGGAATGAATATTACAAGCGCTGCTGTCTCTGCAAAGGTAAACTAGAGAGAAGTCAATGGTGTGCCATCGCAAATCCCCAAACTTCCCACCAAAAGCTAAGTTGAAAAATGGCAAAAAGTTCCACCTGGAATGACCCAATATCAAATTTAGAGTCAAAAATATCCACCCCCCCCCCACGTTTTGACTCCAGTGACCCGACGTCCCCAACCCCTGGGGGCAAGAATCGTGGGTCAAAGCTCAAAAAATTGTTACATATTTCAAGTGATCCCTCAATATTGTTTGCATACACAAAGTTTCATTCTAAAATGTATTAAAATGTGCCAGTCATTGCATTTTTGGGTATTTGACCTTTTCACCCTGCCCCAGGGAAAGAGCCAAAAATGATACTGCTGTCGCACATTCGTGCCATGTCTTGATCATAACTACCAAGTTTGTTGAATTTCTGCCCAACTCTTTAGGTTTAGGAGATAGCGTGGCAGATTGACAGAGACAGACAGACAGAGCTGATTACAATATCCCCCGTTTTTTCTTTCTTTCAAAAAGCGTGGGAATAACAACAAAATCGTACAGCAAAACAATTAATATCAGCCTTGGTGATGTAATGGTTAGAGTGTTTGCTTTGAATCTGGGAGGATGGTGGTTTGAATCCCACCAGTCATAAGTAAGATTATTTTTTTAAACAACTGTTATGTGCTGCTTCCTTGCTTGACCCTCAGCATTTTAAAGGATAGCGCAAGAACAAACAACTGTAGGTTGGCAATCATAGCTCAGGCTCTGATGGATCTTCCATGTTAGGGAAATTGTATTAATACGAGATAAGCAAACTGTGTAAACATTCTCTGTAGCCAGTGCTGGAGGAATGAACACACACAGCTTGCAATAAACAGACAAACAGCATGCAATGCTTGTCATTTTCACAATAATTATGAACCCTGGGGTGAATCACAGCACCAAATGGCTGCACTGCTTTGTTTATAAAGCTAAAGTGCAACTTTGATGAAAGAGAAAAAAAAATGCCACCACATCACTGTGAATCCAGAGAGTATACTTGTGGTTTGGAAGGTGTTAAACAAACGGAACTCTTGCTCACTGCCAAGCCTCTGATCATGTTGTTCAGTGGATGGCTCTGATGACTGAACAAATTTTGCGAAACGGAATAACAACCTAAACTAGACGGGGAGCACTCGGGAGAGTGCAAAACCTCCGCCGCCAATACTGCTGGGTCACTCAAGTGAACCTTGTATCTTATTCATTAAATATGTCAACAGTGCTGACAGAGTTATAGTTCTTTTCTCCAACATTTTTTTTTTTGGGGGGGGGTTGGAAATCACTTAAAACATGTAGAAATGCAAAAAAAAAAAAATTTCTCTAACAATTTTTTTTTTGGGGGGGGGGGTTGGAAATCACTTAAAACATGTAGAAATGCAAAAAAAAAAAAATTTCTCTAACAATTTTTTTTGGGGGGGGGTTGGAAATCACTTAAAACATGTAGGAATGCAAAAAAAAAATTCTCTAACAATTTTTTTTTGGGGGGGGGGACAAAGTCCAAAATCTATTGGCATTATCCTTGGACCATACCTAATCCTCCCACCAAGTTTCGTCGAAATCCGTCGAGGAGTTTTTCCGTAATACTGTTCACAAACAAACAAACAAACAAACAAACAGAAATGGGTGAAAACAGTAACCTCCGATCTTCGATGGCGGAGGTTAACAAACACGTGTACATCAGATCACAGTGTAACGCACAATTCCAAAAAAAAGGAGGTTTTTCTGACGAGTATAAAAATCCTAAAGAAAAAATGAAATAACAATGGAGCTGAGTTAAACAACAAGCCTTAACCTTAACGTTCCTCATCTTAAATTAACCTGGGTTCTGTACTTAACCCTACAGGTCTATAAGTAGACTTACAAACGGTGAGAGGCTTGTAAGTGTCCATCGTGATAATGCGTGGACTGTACTGCCCGCTCGTGCTCTCTGGAGAATGGCACTGGCAATGTTGTAAAAATGAAGAAGCCGTTTGAAACTGGTTGGCAACCAAGGTGAGGGAAGGAACTGCAGTGATGCTCTCGCCATGTCGTGCAGAAAAGTTGAGAAATGCGTCCTTGCACGATGGCACAGCGACGTACTCCCATGAGAGTAGTTTCACATTTTTTATACGTATGTACAACTCGTCGCTACAATGTGATAGCATGTCGTCGGTCAAAGGAAAACGATTCAACAAAAAAAACCCAAGCACCTCTGCACCTGTGGCTCTGAAAAGTCACTGCTCGTGGTCATATATTGCATTTCAACTATGAAGCTTTTAACTCTGTGCAGGAATGCACGCGTATACTCTGATACGTCCACTCTCTACCCGTTGAAGGAATGGCTCATTACAACTGCAAATGCTGCAAAGCAATATTCTGCAACTGTGCCCATTGCCAGCTTAAAGCCTCTTCCGTATCAGGGTCCCTGTCCATGGCTCAACGGCCTTATGCTTCGCAGAACTCAGCCACTCTGTCACTCTTACAACAACCAACTTTGTGACCAACAATGACATTATTTAATTTTTTTTTTTTTTACAGGATCTAAGGCTCCTAGTGGAGTTGCTGCACAAACATCTCACAGACTTGGACATGCAGACAAATACACGAGACACAACACATGACTGTTAGATGAGACAAACACAGCCACTGAGCTTGGGAGAAGTGCCATCACTTTCTGGGGCACTCTGGGTACCAGTGACACTACAACAACGTCGCCGCCTTTGTCACCACACTCACTGAAACATTTCTAAGCACATACCATTTCTAAAGTGTTTCGTATGACTTGGCCAGGGTTTGAACCAATGATATCCCAGAATTACAGCGGACGCTCGAACCATTACGCCACCAAGTCTGGACTTTGCCAAACTCTGAGCAACACTGAGCACTAGTGCCGGATTAAGCCTCGGCTGGCCCTAAGGCACATTTTGAAATTTTAGAGAATGGCCTGAAAAATTTAAATTAGATCTCGGGCTCATGGAAATGGACCCCAGACAAAAGATGAACTGATTCAAGAACAAAATATTTAATACAAAAAAAGACATTTAATGTGAAAAGAATTTTTGTCTGGCCCTAAGGCACATGCCTTGTCTGCCTAATGGTTAATCCAGCACTGCTGAGCACCACAATGATCTTCTCAACTCTGACTCTAATTCACTTTGACAAAGGTCTCCTCGGCTTTGCCAAGCACCAATTCGACTCACGAGACTCTGAGCTGCAGCAGCGCTTCAACTGCGGCTTTTTATCCACAATATTTGGGTCTGACACAAATTATGCTCTTACCAGGCAGGCAACCAGTACACTCTATATCACGTCATGTGTGCATCACATGCCACTGTGTCTGCTTTACAAAGTTCAGTGGGCATTAGTAATAGCAAAGGAAATAAGTACCAGTAGCATTTCCATATTACAAAGCATGTTCACAGTCATCTTCCTCCTAATGCTCCTTGCAAGGAGGGAAGGGCAAATGAGTGAGATATGTATTACCTCCACCACCAAAGGTGGACGGAGGTTACGTATTCAGCCCTGTTTGTCTGTTTCTTGCGAAATCAAAGAATCACAAGTATATTAATTGATCTGGTCTGGTCTGTTGTTCTGTCTGTGTGTTTGTCTGTTTGTTTGTATGTTAATAGCTTTATACTCCGATCTTCATGAAACTTAACCTGGTGGAGGTAATCACAAGCTGGAAACCGATTGCATTTTTAGTTCAAGAGGTCAAAGGTCAAGGTCACATTAATCGTCAATTTTCATCTGATTGACGACATATATGTACAGTGTATATATATATATATATATATGAAAAACACGGGTAGACCGTGACTCCTCGTCGAAGTGAAGCCTTCGTTGACCCGTGTGAGTGTATCTATTAAGTACATATTGTTTGAACGTGAGTTGGAAGGTGAGTACGTCTATTAATTATACATATTAATCTATTAATTACAGACTATTGGAATATACCTTTTCAACCTTTAGACCCCTTAATACACTTATATACCATTATAGACCATAACGATCATTTGGTCCACTTAGACCCTGAAAACTTGACATGCTTCATACCCCTTGGACTCTTTCGACCTTTAACTGCTATTGCAACATGCATTACCTTTTAGATATTTCGACCTTTAGACCCCTGTAGACCCTAAGACCACTTAGACCTTTGAGACCTTCACACCCCTTAGACCTGTTAGACCCCTTTTGATGCACACCACACAAGCATCCACAAGAGTCTTCTTGCAATGCAAAGATTGTATTTTTTTTAGCAAGAAATATGCAATCTTCACACACCGAGAGGGTGGCTACCCTGCTAGGATGAACAGAATTTGCATATTGGATCA
>NC_140966.1:55250907-55290907 GCF_056783735.1 Eptatretus burgeri
AACGAGTTTTAAAGCAATTTTCCAATCGCTTGCTTGTTGTATGAAATGAAGAAATATAATACAGCAGGCATAATATCTACAAATAAAACAAAATTTGTCATTCATGCAATAATATCACGTCTTACAGTTCCTGCGCATGGCTCTGTAAACTGTCACTGCAGACATTTTAATTGCAAAAGTCGGTCCTCATTAAACAAGCTCCGATAGCAACACCGATATTATATTTTTCTGTCGTGAAACAACTGCAAATCGTAGCATCTCGGCTTGCGGAAGCGCGAGGTGACAGAATAAAAAGGTAACATACTGACAACTTGGTAATGCAATGGGGGCACAATGGACAAAACAAGCAAGGGAATGAATGAACAGGAAAAGGGGAGAGAGATGAGAGCATGAACCGCAGTAACCTGCAAGTCGGAGGGTTAATTGCCTTAACAAAAAAGATTGTGGGTCGGGATGGGAGATAGAATTAGATGGTTAGTGCACCTCCTCCTTGAAGCCCGAGAGGAAAGACCGATTGAACAGCCTTAGCAAGGTGCTTCAACAAACGAGAGGAAAAAAAGACGAAAGAAAGGATGGAGGTGAGTGGTAAGCCTGGATTTTCAGAGTTTAACCAATAGGGGATTATTGGAAGAATGTGAGTGTCCGAGAATATCTCGGGGTGGTTGGAGTGAAAGCAGAGAGATCTAGGTTGGGGGAGAGTCGGTAAAATCCAGATAGACCACAGACTTGTCTACGGTGTGGGAGTAACTGGCCTGGTACCTCTGCTTCATCCCAGAAGATGCCCATCATGTTGAGTGCTTTAGATTCCATAGTATCTAGGTGAGACGGATGTGATGCTAAGGTACCAGACCATAGTGGATACAGTATTCCATTGAACTACAGACAAAGCCTTGCAGGCCTTGAGAAGTATTTTTGAAGTAATGACTCGGAATGACTATGGTTGGCTTTGGAGTCCAGCTTGGCTAAATGGACAACCCAGGAGAGGTCATGGCTGATGGTGAGACCTTGAAGTCCAGGAGACTGAACGTCTCCCAGTGGTGACCATGGAAATAGATAGTTGGGTTCATTTGATGGGTTGCATTTATCAGACCAACATCTAATCAATTCCTGATCAGCAGTGAGTGGTGCAGCTGCTGTCTGCCTATGGTGGGATGGGAGTACTGTACAATACAACGTGGAATCACCTGCATATATGAGGAGAGGGTTTTCCAAAGCATCGGAGAGGTTGTTTATACCAACGAGGAATAAGACTGCACTCAAGACAGACTTGGGTTACTTCAGCTGGTAGAAGGGAGAGAGAGAGAGTTCCATTGATAGTCACCAATTGACTGCACAACTGGAGGAAGTCAGACAGCCAGGTATGAAGGGGGCCTTGAATGCCACAGACAGTGAGCTTAGTATGCAGTGTAGGATGCCAGACAATGTTAATGCCTGAGATGTGTCCAAGGAGATGGTTTCCTCATTTGTAGAAATTGAATGACCCATGAACCCCCCTTCCCCTCCCCCAATTTGGACCATCCTCTGTGCAGAGCGTTGGTGCTGCCTAAGCAGTCTCCTTGACTATTGGGTTTAATCCTGGATGGGTCGCCACTCCGACACAGACCCATGGACGTAGCAATGGAAATCATTTAACCGAACAAGTACGTAATACTTTGGCAGTACATATTACATCCTCATGAACTGCAGTTGCATAAGGAGGTAGATATGTATCATAATTGAAGAAATTAAATCACGGAGGGAGGGAAGGAAAATGCATATCAGAAATACTGGCGGAATATTTGCTGGGAGATAATATAGGAATATTTGCAAAAAAACATTGACATTTTGACATACCAGCATGCAATTGGTGGATGGCTGCAAATAATTTGTTTGTTTGGTCTCTGTCTCTGTGTCTGTGTCTGTCTCTCTCTCTCTCTCACTCTCTCTCACTCACACGTGCCATACTCTTCACACCAAAGCAGCTTCCTGAGCAAGGGTCATTGTTTGTTTGCCATTGCATTCCCAGCAGTACTTCGGCAGGAATTTGTAATTTGTTCATGGTGCCGGCGATAGCTTCGCGAAGGACACTGTGAGGTCTTTAACGTCAAATGACTAATGTCGGCAGACGGGACGCCCGGTTTAACCTCCATTCAAGGAACGGCACACACACTGATGAATCGCCCTGCCTGTGAAACACCAGGATGACAGTTTATGGCTGGGTCGGGATTCAAACCCAGCACAGACAGTTTGGAGGCGAGTGTGCATACCTATAGGCCATCCTGCTAGCCAAGTTACCAAAAAATAAACACAAAATCCGTTCCTATTATGTGTTTGAAAATTGTAGGCGGTCGAGCGGTGTTCCGCCACTCAGTTCGACCCATTGTGTTAAACCAGCAGTGATGAACTTTCTCAATTTTCTTTTCCAGTTTCACTTTAATTTTCATCACTTTAAAAAATAAAATGATCTCCTTAGCAATAAACCGGATAAACCCAGATTTACAAATTTACATATTTTTTTTCTTTGGGGGGGGGGGATACAAGAAAGATCAAGATAACTAAACTGCAGATATGTTCCTAAGCCGGAAAATATACAATAATAGTGTTGCTGGATTCACGCCCGCCGGCGTGCTGACGGCCACGTAACTCGAATCGCGGCACGTCGCCCACCGGACGGACAATCCAGTCGTGACCCTCTCGGACTAACGCCGGGAACCAGTCACGGGTGGACCTTTCGGTCTCACCGCGATCGAGCCAATCAGCCCCCGCGTGGGATAGGGTTGCTCGCCAAATTCGACCTACCTAAGTACCCACACGGAGGGTAGACCGGGCGATCACACCTCGCCGCAGGTCGACTTCGGACACGGGCCACTTAAGCGACCCGTTCCGTACTATCGGGATAACCGAGCGGTGTTATCGTCGGCCTCGACGGTTCGATTAATTATCGGGCGTATTCAGCCCACTACCAACCCTTTACGTGAAGCAAGATGAGGATTCAATGAAAGAAATGACGAAGCGAAGCGGGAAACAGTTCAACACAAAGCACATTTATTCGCGATGAACGGAAAGCACACATATTCAATTCCACCAAAAGCACATAGAAAAGAAAAACACAATGCAATTTACACAAAAAGCAAATGCGACAATGCAGATCTAATACCGATTACGCGAGCACACGGCAACACTTATACAATTTTACTTCACAGACGGCGCCGACAACACATACCCAAAACCAAGGAAAAGAACACCCTCAAAGATGAGGCGGGCCTGAGGCCGAGACCGGGTCGGGCCTACCCGTCTGGTGATGAGACGCGGAGCGGCGATGGTGCCTCAACTCCGCGGGCCTCGCGGGCAGTGTCTGGTAGGGGGTGGGAAAGGGGCCCCCTTGGTCGCACTATCTCAGCGCGGGGGGAAACAGGAGGGGGTTGCTGATGCTCGGGGTATAGAGGATTTCCACTCTGCCTCGAGTCCCGCGACGAGCGTCTCCACCTCGGCCAGGTCGCGCCGTCGGCCTCCCTGGTGTGCAGCTCCCTGCACGACGCGAGCACCCCTCGTCTGCCCTCGCCGCCTCTCCACAGCTCCGTCCCCTCCGCTCCGACTCCAACGCACACGACGACGACCAACTCCTTCTTGCTTCTTCTTCCCAACTCCACCGCCCGCGAAGTCTTCACTCTCTATTCTGCTTCTTCCCAACTCCACCGACTGCGAAGTCTTCACTCTCTATTCACTTGACTGACGAACGCGGTCGCTTATATAAGCCCCGTGGCTTCGCTCTCTCATCTTTGACCCCCTGCCTTCGACCTTTCACCTCGCTCCCCATTGGCCCGAGAAAAAGTGGGCGTGAATGCTTTTTGATCCATAAATTTGCATATAGCGATCGCCCTCCAACGCCCTGGAGGCGGGGCCAAATCGCCCCTCGCTCACCGATTGGACGGAACAAAAGTGGGCGTGTGTCGTTTTTGATCCGTTTTTGAAGTGGAAAATCCGTGGTTTTGTACACGCTGTTCGGCGCGCGCCCTGCACGAGTCCAACACCGGTACCCACAGGCGGCGCAAGAACGGTGGCGATGCGACGGTTGCGAGGTGTGACGTGAAGCGGCGCCGCGGTGGGTGGTTGATGTTGTGGTTGGTGGTGGTAACAATGGCGGTTGGTCCAAAATAAAGATAGTAAAAGAAAAACGGCTATCCTGAAGAGTCGCAGCACGCATGAATGACATGTATTCCCACTAGACAACGGGTTTGGGCCTAACTACACATATACTTACGGAGATATCTCACCTAAGGGACCTGAATGGTGGTTTGCGAATTTGGTAACCACAACAATAGATTAGAATACAATACAACGAGAACAGCACTCAGTAGAGTACATACCTCCAGCTGGCTGAACAGTTTACATTTTGTATCCCACTCTGTTCTGTTCTTGCATATGGCAGCTTGGCTGCTGGATAGCTATCATTTCTTCGGAGCACAGCTGTGCCGCTGATGCTATGCCCCTCTACCAGTACACTGGTACTCATTTTGCCTAATTCAGAAAGACAACAGGCTGAGTCAACCCCACTTGGTGTTAATTCAGCAGCCAACAGGGCTCAAACTCAGGACCCGAGGATCCGAAACCAGCCCTCCTTGCCACTAAGCCAACACCAGGCTGTATCCCACTGACTGGATCTGGATCTGAATCCGGACCTCAACCAAGATTGAAGCAGCTTGTTCTTGGCACCTAACCAACTCATCCACCTCGTTTTGTCATAACTCATCCACAACGTTTTGAAATATCATACAAGAAATCGTTTTTGGCCCCATCTCTCAATGGTGAAGAATCCTTTAGCAAAAAAATAAAAATTATAAAAAAACAACTCTCGTATCTGGATACAGAACTGTATCTTCATCAAAATCGAATCAATTCGTCCTTGTCGCACACCCAACCTGTCCACCAAGTTTCGTCTGAATCCGTCCATTACCTTTTGATACATCGTGCTACATATAGTTTTTGGCCTGATCTCTCAATGGTGAATAATCACTGAAAATATTCTCTTGTCTGGATCGGGATTTTCACCAAAATCCAACTATTTTGGCTTCATCACACACCCAACATGTCCACCAAATTTCATCAGAATCCATCCATAACCTCTTGAGATATCCTGTTCACAGACAGACAGACAGACAGGGGTGAAAACATAACCCCCATCCACCTTCGGTGGCGGAGGTAACCAGAATGGCACTCAGTGGAGCGCATACCTCTGCCAGGCTGAACAGTTTATGTTTTGTACCCCACTGATAGGACAGATCTGGATCCACACCTGAACCAAAATCGAATCGGCTTGTTCTTGTCACCTAACCAACTCGTCCATGTAGTTTCCTTTGAACTGTTTGAGACATCCTGCTCACAGACAGACAAACAGACAAACAAGGGTGAGAAGATAACCTCTGTCGACCTTTGATGGTGGAGGTAATTATATTATTTATTACACAATACATATGGTTCTTTACATGAAAAAAAAAACAAATATATCTGCCACCTCTTTCCTTCTTCCTCCTGAAAACGCTACACGTTTCCCCGTAAAAGTAATAATTGTAAAATATTTTCCTTGTTGATACCCTGGTGCTGTGGATAATTACCTGATGATATCCAAATATCCTTCCTTGACGCCAAACTTCCATTTACAAGAGTGGTTTCTAAAAATTATCATAAAAATCTCAAGGCCGGTTATGAAAAGCTCCCTCGAAACTCGAAAGAGTGATATGCAAAATACAATATATGTCATCATTTGGTGAAATGTGAAAACAAAATCGAGAACTGAGCAAGTTTTCAGCCTGAAATATGTGAATAGATTCCTTCCTTTTTCACAACCGAGGCATCAACAATAGCATGGATGCTATTGCCCTGCAGATTAGAATGATTACTTTCATTTTATTTCAACGGAAACGAGATGACAAAAGGCTATTTGTTGATTCAGAAATATCAAATCAATTCATCCATCCGAAAATTATATTCACTGTAAATGAATAGCTTTGATGATGCTCTTTTATAACCCCACCATTCAATACAACCCCTGTTGTGGTGGTGATAATGCTGTTGTGAGCAAACTCTTCTCAAATTGAACTTTATCATGTTGTCCCCTTGCCATTCTTCGTTTGCTTCCTCTCGACAATGAAGCAAAGAAGCAGTGCCCATTACAGCATGATACCTTATGCATTATACCAGTTAATTATATGAAAAACTAGCTGAAATACCCGAGTATGTGGGGGGGGGAGGGACATTGGGGTCGAAAGTGGAGTGGGGGAGATACCTGGTCGCCTAGGTGAACCTGAGTTTGGGGGTGAGGATGGAAATTGGTGGGGTTGTGGGAGACTTGGAGTGTTGGAAGGTCAAAGTGCAAAACAATCATGGTGGAATGGACACATTTGATGCTAATTTAGAGCCCCGTGGTTCAGATGGTGTAACAGGTAAATCAAAACACACACACACACACACACACACACACACACACACACACACACACACACACACACACACACACACACACACACCTGGGGTAACCATTTGTTAAATAGAGCAGCAAAGTCAAAAAGTGGTGAACAGTATGAAATTGTTTTTATTACATGTAATGCAATGAAAATTAGCGACTGCAATGTCGACCAAGGATAAAGTGCAACTGACTTCGTGTCACTGAAGAACTTCCTGGTAAACAATATTGCGAGTTTTTTTTTTCTTCCAAAAGTCCCTTGGCGATGTACTGCTGGCCATGTGTGAATGGGGGCTCTTGGAGACTTACGCCGACAATCTTGAGGCTTTGTCTTTGGGATTTGTTTATCGTCATGGTAAAGTAGAGTTTGATCGGAAACTGAATACGCCGAAAGTCAAAAGGCAAGCCTGTGTCTGATAGGTTGATCGATATCCTTGGAATCATGGCTTGCTCTCCTTTGTTTGGTCCAGTGAGGATGGTGACATTTAGGCAATCTGACAGCAACCGTTTGATGATTAGTCGAGTTCCATTGTAAAGCTTTGGTGGGTCAAGATTGTGTAACGGCATGACAGGCACTCCTATTTTCAGGAGGAGGTGGTGATGTGGCATTCCTGAAGGCTCGAGGTTGTTGAGGAACTCTGTGGGGTACGTCGCTGCTTCATCATCAGTCATGGTTTTGTCCACTGATTTGTATGAACTGGCTTGCCCTGGGAAGGTCTGTAGAAATTCCCACTTGATGGTTTTTACTGAATCATTGCATGGAGCAAGGATTGCATGCTCACACAGCCACTCTATGCGGAGGTCATATTACAGTCAGTTTGGATACACCCTCGACTGAAGATCTCTTGCTGAAGATAACAATGGTCCCCAA
Organism: Eptatretus burgeri; assembly: GCF_056783735.1. Taxonomy (NCBI): domain Eukaryota; kingdom Metazoa; phylum Chordata; class Myxini; order Myxiniformes; family Myxinidae; genus Eptatretus; species Eptatretus burgeri. The sequence goes on from NC_140966.1 coordinate 55,258,218, forward strand.
ATTCTGTAGTATACTGATGAAATATCCGTCACTAATGTTTTGCACATGGCCATCTCTAATCGTCAACAGCAGCTTTGCAAATTGACCTTCATCGTGTTCACCGTGAAGGAATGACCGCATGTCGGTCAGACAAAGAGTTGTTATATGCTTCAATAGTTGTGAAGATTTGAGGCAAGTATCAATTTTGTTGGCTTTGGTGTCACGACGCACAATAAGAAGAGTTTGGCAGAAATCTCCTGATGACACCAACAAATCCCTCCGACCAACAAATCCAAATCCCACTTTTCCTCAGTAAAGATGACCCTTTGTCCGTTCTCCGAGTGAACTTGTAGTGGGATCACTGTTGGGCTGTGCTCATGCACTGGAAATTCAAACAACCTCCCTGCAGCAAGCTTCAGTGGTACCAACATATCTGGCAGTCTGATACATCTGGATCACATCTCTTGGCTTATCACATTAGAGTCTGTAGATGGCCATGTCACAACCATTGTGGACATACTTTCGCACATACTTGATGCTGCTGCACAGATCCACATTGAGGAGGGAGTTAAATCTTCATGTCAGATATGGGTTGTAAGGCACAATCCATTGATTGTCAATGGGGGTAAGGTGTTCCTTTAAACATTGTCTCAACTTCTTGGCCTCCATCTCGTGCTTTGCGGTGTCTGTGGAGCGGGTGCCCATTGTTGCCTGATTGTGTGTGCTGAACGAATGGCGTTGGGAAGCCTTTTGAACGGGCTCCATTCTTCATGCAAGGGTTTTGAGGGTTGGTGACTCCACATGGGCCATATGGGTAAGGATGCTTGCGCTGCAAAATGTTGAAGTCACCATTACGTTGAAACAGAAGCTGAAAAGAGTAGGACTTCATGGCGAACACCTTGAATTGAGCAGGAGCTGATCGACTCTGGAGGGTGTAGCAGTCCTCTCCATTTGGAAACAGGAGTGTATATTGGAGAGAATCATAGGATCTGGGGGTCTCGCATATTCATTGGAGGAAGCTTTCTCTGTGATGCAAAACAATGTCATGCTTGCTATGCCCCATATCTCTCATCAGGATGGCAACCTCATTGCAAGTATGAGTATTGAAGCACCTCTCATGCTCATTACTGGGCCATCAATCAGCATTGAAGACAATCTTGTCGTCTCTGTTGCTTGAGTCAATCATGAAGTCTGTGGCCATGTTGAGGCTGTTTATGCAGACACTGCAGTTGTGCAGCATCTCCTGTCGGTCATGGATGATGTGCTGCTTCAGACCAATAAATACTTTGCACCTCCTCTTCACCCAAGAAGTTAAGTTGTGCAAAGCTCACATCTTCTTTGGGGATTTGACATAAAGTTCCAATCCTGTGATGAACTTAACCCTGGATGGTGAATGTTGCATTCCAGCCATGTTGAAGGTTAATCTCCTTGCATGCAAACGATGTCATTTGAAATGCAGTTATATCCTCGAATGTTGGTGAGAAAGTGTTTCAAATCTGTTTGACCGAGAAGCAGCTGGTGGAGAGACTGTGGAGGTGCTTGAAGAAGGACTTGGACTTTGCCATTCGAGCAACAGATACCAGGTGTTTCATGCATCCTCTTCAAGGCTGAACAGCTAGCACATTCCTTGTCCATGTCATCCACAAAACTTGAGACTGGTGGGCTGCTACTGTCATAAGTTAGGGCTGCCTTGGAGGTTTTACTTAGTTTCTTGCTTCTTTGTCCTGCTCTAACCCGTGTATTTTGTGTCGATTGGATTATCTTCTGGCAGAGATAGCGACTGCTGTTTATGCAGCCCATGCCCTTGTCATCCGCTGGTGATTACAATCTCTCCTGGTAGAGATAGCTGAATGGTGTGAAAGTATAGAAAGGTAGGTGCCCGTCGTTCTAATGGGCTTTTGAGCTTGTCTGAGTAGACCGGTGTCGATTACACCGTTAGCATCGTGCATCAGCAATTCTGCTGCACACATTGTTCGGTACACATCCAGGAAATAAATGCAGGGTTATTCAAGGCTGAATGATGTGAAAAAAAATATAATTTTTCTGCTGGTCTATATAGATTTATGTAATCTGTGTAGATTTATTTAGACTATATAGATTTATGTAATCTGTGTAGCTTTATTTAGACTATATAGACTTATGTAATCTGTGTGGATTTATTTAGACTATATAGACTTATGTAATCTGTGTAGATTTATTTACACTATATAGATTTATGTAATCTGTGTAGATTTATTTACACTATATAGATTTATGTAATCTGTGTAGATTTATTTAGACTATATAAACTTATGTAATCTGTGTGGATTTATTTAGACTATATAGACTTATGTAATCTGTGTAGATTTATTTACACTATATAGATTTATGTAATCTGTGTAGATTTATTTACACTATATAGATTTATGTAATCTGTGTAGATTTATTTAGACTACATAGATTTATGTAATCTGTGTAGATTTATTTAGACGATATAGATTTATGTAATCTGTGTATATTTATTTACAATATATAGATTTATGTAATCTGTGTAGATTTATTTACACTATATAGATTTATGTAATCTATGTAGATTTATTTAGACTATATAGATTTATGTAATCTGTGTAGATTTATTTAGACTATATAGATTTATGTAATCTGTGTAGATTTATTTAGACTACATAGATTTATGTAATCTGTGTAGATTTATTTAGACTATATAGATTTATGTAATCTGTATAGATTTATTTATTCTATATAGATTTATGTAATCTGTGTGGATTTATTTAGACTATATAGATTTATGTCATCTGTGTAGATTTATTTCGACTATATAGACTTATGTAATCTGTGTAGATTTATTTAGACTAAATAGATTTATGTAATCTGTGTAGATTTATTTAGACTATATAGATTTATGTAATCTGTGTATATTTATTTACACTATATAGATTTATGTAATCTGTGTAGATTTATTTAGACTATATAGATTTATGTAATCTGTGTAGATTTATTTAGACTATATAGACTTGTGTAATCTGTGTAGATTTATTTAGACTAAATAGATTTATGTAATCTGTGTAGATTTATTTAGACTATATAGATTTATGTAATCTGTGTAGATTTATTTAGACTCTATAGATTTATGTCATCGGTGTAGATTTATTTAGACGATATAGATTTATGTAATCTGTGTAGATTTATTTAGACTATATAGACTTGTTTAATCTGTGTAGATTTATTTAGACTATATAGATTTATGTAATCTGTGTAGATTTATTTAGACTATATAGATTTATGTAATCTGTGTAGATTTATTTAGACTATATAGATTTATGTAATCTGTGTAGATTTATTTAGACGATATAGATTTAGGTTGGTGTGGTGAGTGGTACGGAGAGGGGAGAGGGAGTTGAGCGTTGTTGGAGAAGCAGGTCAGAGTTTTCTGATTTTTTTTAATACAACCTCGAGGCTCGTGTAAGAGCTAATACACAGAAACATATAACAAGGCAGGAGACAAGGGAGGGGGAGAGGGAAGCACAAAATAGTGGGGAACAAAGACTATGGGAGGTCTGTGGAAGGAAGAGGGATGGGGTGGGGAATGTGGTGTAAACAAGATGGCATTACAGGGATTTTCAGGGAAGGAAAACAGGGAATTTGAAGGTGTGTTTGGGGTGGATTAGTGGGGGTAGTAAAGATCAAGATTTTGGATGGGGGAAGACATGAGATGGTGGTGAACAGCTGTTTTGAAGATCTGGAGGGAAGAGCGGGATTGAAGAGAGTGTGGGAGTTTATTCCAAAGGCAGGAAAAAATAGGAATGAAAGAGTGAAGGTGAGCAGTGATTCTTGATTTTGGCAGTTTTACCAGAAGGGGGTTTTTGGCTGACCTTGAGCACCCTGAGGAAATATAGAGGGAACAGATCACAGACAGAGTGGGGGGGGGGGGCAAGGCTGGAAAGGACATAGCAGAAGAGAGAAAGACCACCGACCTGCCTCCAGTGATAGTGAGAGACCCAGAGTCTCAGTCTAATCACGGGAGATACCAATGAGCCTAAAAGCCATGGTTTCTACGGCATGAAGTCGAGCCAGGTGTGAGGCAGGAGCACCACCCCGGAGGTTTCCCACCCCACCCCCTTCCATGTAACAGTATAATTGAGATGTATGAAGAGCCACTGTACGCAGTACTGAGTGAATGGAAATACGACATGATTTGCATTGGTGTAAATATATAATTTTTGAGAAAGCAAACAACTCAGTGAATTAAATGAAATAATAATAATAAAAAAACACCAACAATAAAACAAAAAATAAAAATGTGCTGCATTTAAATTTAGAACAGAATAATTTAGAACGCAATATTCAGATTTCAACTGCAAGCTCTCATTTGCTCCCCATCAGGACCTGATCCACAGGGAGATCTTCCTCAACCTGCATGGTTCATAAAATGATGGACAGTCAAATACCCGCACACCCACGAAGGTATCACTCCATAAGAATACACACGTCACTGGTTTTCCAACAAGTGGTAAATTTCAACATTCATTTGTATTTAAAAATTAACCTCTTAAGTGACGATTATTACCTCCGCCACTGAAGGTGAAGGAGGTTATGTTTTCACCCCTTTCTGTCTGTTTGTTTGTGTGCAGAATATCTCAAAAAGTTGGAGACGGATTCTGATGAAATTTGGTGGGCAAGTTGGGTGTGTGACAAGGACAAACTGATTAGATTTTGGTGAAGATCCAGATCCGACGACAATAATGTTTTTAATGATTCTTCACCATTGAGAGACAGGGCCAAAAATGATAGAAAGCACGATATCTCAAAAGGTTGTGGATGGAATCGGACAAAACTTGGTGGACATGTTGCGTGTGTGACAAGGAAGAATTGTTTCAATTTTGGTGAAGATCCAAATCTGGATCCGGATGCGATAATTATTTAATTTTTAAAGTGATTCTTCACCATCGAGAAATGGAGCCAAAAATTATGTATAGCATGATATTTGAAAAATGTATTGGGCTGGATATGTTCTTCTGGATCAGGCATTGCATGGTGGAGGTATGAGTTCCACCGAGTGCCCTTCTAGTTTTCGTCTGAGTTTTCGTTTCTTCTTCTTTCGTTTGCAGCACACGGCTACGAGTAGTATCATTGGCTGATGGGGGTGCGGATGTGCCACTGATGTAGTATCCCTTGTAAGTTAGGGCAGGAATTAGGAATTTGTTCCACGGTGCCGGCAACAGCTCACCGACCCTTCGTGAAGAACACCATGGGATCTTTAACGTCCATCAGCTATTGCCAGCATGTGGGACTCCCAGTTTAACGTCCGTCCATCCGAGGGATGGCATACACATTGAAAAATCACCCTTGTGTCACAGCCATATATAAAGAGAAAGTAAAACCAAATTATTGACAAATAACCCCTTTCATACAAAACTTTACAGGATAACATATGCAAGCACACTTTGATGATTCTGAATTGTAACCGATTATGATTGTTCCATTGCCACAACTCCATTATGATTCACCATCTCCACGAAATCTCAACAATACTATGTCTTATTATGACACGTGGACATTTGATACATTACATGATACCAGAGGGTCACGTGTCACACTGTGGTGTCTCAAATTGTACAGAGAGAGGGCATGAGTCCATGAAGGTTTACAAATCAAGGGTGCCTTTTCATGTACAATGATGAAAAGTATTGTTTAAAAGTTGGTAGCTTTTAATGGGTTTTCAAAAACAAGCTCAGCATAGAACTACGGTATCAACAGCCAGTTCAATGAGGTCAAGAGGGATCATCAAAAGGTGCATGTGTGCGTTTCAGAGCAGGACATCAAACGTCACGGAAAGATCTCACGTGAGTTAAGGGTCCAAATACAATTTTGATCAAAGTTAATTTTCTCTTCAACTCTATTACATCTTTCTCTCAAAAACACTCAACACTTGTGATCAACACAATGTGGATGAATGGCTTATGGTACTGCGGAGAACGGTGTATGGGGGGAAGCCAGCCTTAGTGAAACCATTTCTACAAATCATGCTTACCATTGATTGGCATTGATCCCAACATAATAAAGTCTCCGAGAACAGCAACGTTAGTGCATCGAATGAATGCAGAGCTATGATTGATCTTATGTGAGTTCCACTGAAAAATATTTGACTCGCCCAATGGAAAATGTAACTTGCAGTTACCATGATTACCTGGTTCTGTTTTCCCTTCTTATTGCTCAGAACAATCTTTCTCTTTTGTCACCAGTAGAACAATCGTTCATCACTAAGAACAGATTCCTGAACCTTTTACACATTGGCACATTGTTACAAGCCATAGCATTATGGAATTTGTTACGATTTAAGTTTACATCTTGCTTTGTTCATTTACATGATATTAGCTTTGTTGTGCTGCTTTAGCATGGAAATCTGGTGTTTCTGTCCTTGTAGTCTCCATTTACCTGGCCAACTCTTTGTGAGTGAAATGACAGGAACAATAGACATAATTTGGGGATAAGGTTGTGGGCTGAAACAACTGTCCCATTTTTGACTTGCTGGCACCAGACCATTTGAAATATCTCTGTGAAACACACTGAAAATTCATTAAATCAGGTGGTGACCTGGTCAAAAGCAGAGGTGAAAGAGGTCATTCCAAACAGGTTTTCCTTGAGGCTTCAAAGCGTGTGTGTGTGTGTGTGTGTGTGTGTGTGTGTGTGTGCGTTTTGCACGACAAAGATTTAGCCCTGCTCAGAGGTGAAGTCGTGTGAGATGATGGCATTAGTAGATACCACATAGTTCTGCACCCATGCAGAGGTGAGCCACCATTGGCTCAGAGACGATCAAGAAGTGGAACAACCGTTTCTCATTATCTGTGATTTCATTGGAAGGGTGCTGTCTGTGATCGTTTCCTCCTTACACCTTGCCGCCCTGGGTTTTGCATTGCAGCAAAAGTTGGTACTGCTGCTTGGGGATATAGTCCAAGTTATTGTCATGTGTGCGAAGGTGTGCACACTCACAGTAATCTGTGAAGACGTTCTCCATTTATTCTACACCATCATTCCTGGGGCCATCAAGGAGTATTCTAAGCCTGTAGATACCTGAAAGTTCCCTTTAAGGATGAAAGACTTGGCTGGATGACTCCTTATTTTTCCACGATTAAAATTTTTGAGCATGATTATATTTATCGATGTCTCAGTTTTAAAGATGTACAGTGTGTCTATAAATTACCTTTCCAAAGTCAAACCATAATAACAATAAAAAAAATGAAATGGGATACGACATGGGATTCCATCCATCCACTGGTACCATACTCTGTGCAGAGCACTGGTGCTGCCTAAGCAGTCTCCTTGGCTATTGGGCACAATCCTGGACGGGTCACCACTCCGACACAGGATACCAGCAAGCTGCCACTCATTTTGCCGACCTCAGAAGGATGACAGGCAGAGTCAACCCCACCTGGTATTAATTCAACAGCAGAGCGGGATTTGAACTGAGGATCCGAGGATCCCAAGCACAATGGGATTCGCTGTATGTGAAGGGACATTTTTGAATGTTTTATTGACTTGTTTTCGTTTCCATGTGTCTCTTGTGACTTGTGAATCGCATCCCCAAAATAAAAAGCGCAGTCTGTTGCCTGGTTTATGAAGACCAAATAAGCTGCACAGGTGTAACAACACTTCAGGCTAACCTAATAAAGCAAGGCACCATTGTGAAAAGCGATTCGTGAGTGGATGAAACTATATAGAGACTGGTAGCATCCTGCAGAGGAAGGGAGCAGGCTCGCCAAGCACAAGTGGTGAGGATGTTGAACACGTTTGTGAGTTGTTCGAGTGCAGTCCCATATCTTCGGATTCAGATGATGTCATGAAAAACCTTGACAATAAACCTGAGAAATGTTCTTGCTCATGCAGCAACTTGCATCCTTACCTCCACCACCAAGGGTGAAGGAGGTTATGTTTTCACCCCTCTCTGTTTGTCTGTTTATGTGCAGGATATCTCAAAAAGTTGTGTACAGATGTAGATGAAATTTGGTGGACAGTTTGGGTGTGTGAGAATGACAAATTGATTCGATTTTGGTAAAGATCCGAATACAATAATTATTTAATTTCTAAAGTGATTCTTAACCATTAAGATATTGGGCCAAAAATTATAGATAGCATGATATTTCAAAAAATTATTAGGCTCGAAATGTTCTCATGGATCACGCAATGCATGGCGGAGGTATGCACTCGACCGAGTGTCCTATTCATTTCCTGTTTCTATTCATGTCCAGGTATAGATGAACAAAGGTGAATAAAACATTTCAGCCCCCTCTCTCAACCCCTCCCCTGAACCCCAAAAAAGTTTTTAAATCACAGAGATCAACAAAAGTTATTTTTCTACACCATTTCAACTGAATTTTTTTTTCCTGCAAACTAAAATTTAAACATTTTAACATTGAAAGTGAACAAAATGATATTTTTTATCTGTGTCAATGTGAGGCTGGAAACTTTCACAACTTTCAGAATGCAAATACTCCTTCACTATCCCTGTATTCTCACATTATTTCCTTAAAAGGAAAAATGAAACATGCACACACAAGGTACCATGCTCTTGACAGAGTGCCAGTCCTGCCAAACCAGTGTCTTGGCAAGGATTATATTCACGGACAGGTCACCACTTCGACGCAGGAAGTTGTTCAGGGTGGCATCAATAACTCGCCTCCGTTTCACGAAGGACACCATGGGATCTAATTTAACACCCACCAACTGATGCTGGCAGAGGGGATGCAAAGCAGAGGGGATAACATCCATCGAGGGGATGACACACACATCAATGCCTTGCCATTCATGCAAAACACGAGGATGTGTTTATAGCTGGGCTGAGATTCGAACCCAAGCTAGACAGCTCACAGTTGAGTTTACATACCTCTCGGCTATCCTGCTTGAGGCATTCAGTGAGCTGTTAAATGCAGTAAATTATTTGAATGAAATGAGAATGTTACAACCTTTGCTGTGTGTATAAAATTTAATAAACAGGAATAGATTCCTGCATAGGACTAGTGTGAAAGTTTTTGATCTCAAGCTGGGACTCGAACCCAAGGACCTCAACACTTACACGGTGAGAGCCCACTGAGATATTGTGTCTTAAGATACCCTCAGAAATTTCTCACACTCACACTGCAAGCTTAATTATGGCCAACATCTTACATGCCTGCTTGGCAGACCCCTTGTATGTGTGTAGGTGTTTATATATATATATATATATATATATATATATATATATATATATATATATATATATATATATATATATATATATATATATATTGTTGTGGTTGACCAAATTCGCTAACCACCATTCAGGTCCCTTAGGTGAGATATCTCGGTAAGTATATGTGTAGTTAGGCCCAAACCCGTTGTCTAGAGGGAATAAATGTCATTCATGCGGGCTGCGACTCTTCAGGATAGCCGTTTTTCTTTTACTATCTTTATTTTGGACCAGCCGCCATTATTACCACCACCAACCACGTCTCAACAGCCATCACAACAACAACCACCAACCACAACGCCGCTTCACAACAACAACCACCAACCACAACGCCGCTTCACCACAACCGCCACGACCTTCACCGTCACAACTCGCCACCATCGCATCACCGTCATCTCGCGCCACTCGTGAGCACCGATGCTGGACTCGTGCGGGGCGCGCACCGAGCAGCGTGTTCAAAAACATCACGGACTTTCCGCAGAAAAACGGATCAAAAACGACTCACGCCCACTTTTGTTCCGTCCAATCGGTGAGCGAGGGGCGATTTGGCCCCGCCTCCAGGGCGTTGGAGGGCGGTCGCTATATGCAAATTCATGGATCAAAAAGCATTCACGCCCACTTTTCCTCGGGCCAATGGGGAGCCAGGTGAAGGGTCGGAGGCAGAGGGTCAAGGGTGAAAGAGCGAAGCCACGGGGCTTATAAAAACGACTGCGTTCGTCAGACGAGTTGAGTAGAGTTCAGTTGGAAGTTGAGTTGAGTGTGCGGAGTTCAAGGGAGTCGTCGGTGGAGCTGGAAAGAAGTGGTACTAGTCGGAGTGAAGAGGACGGAGCTGTGGAGAGGTGACGGCGGCGAAGGCGGACGAGGGGGTGCTTGCGTCGGTGCCGGGAGCGGCACAGGGAGAGGCCAGCAACGCGACCGAGGTGGAGGAGGAGACGCTCGCCGCGGGACCCGAGACAGGGTTATATCCTCCTTTCCCCGAGCATCAGCAACCCCCTCCTGTTTCCCCCCGCGATGAGATAGTGCGACAAAGGGGGCCCCCTTCCCACCCCCTACCAGACACTGTCCGCGAGGCCCGCGGAGTTGAGGCACCACCGCCACTTCGTGTCTCATCATCAGACGGGTAGGCCCGACACGGTCTCGGCCCCAGGCCCGCCTACCCCCCTCATCCTGGAGGGTGGTTCTCTTTTCTTTTGCTTTGGGAATATGTGTTGTCGGCGCCGTCTGTGAAGTAAAATTGTATAAGTGTTGCCGTGTGCCCGGTAGTCGGATAGATCTGCATTGTTGCATTTGCTTTTTGTGCAATATTGCATTGTCTTCTTCTTTTACATGTGCTTTTGGTGGAATTGTATATGTGTGCTTTCCGTTCATCGCGAAATAAATGTGCTTATTGTTGAACTGTTTTCCCGCTTCGCTTCGTCATTTCTTTCATTGAATCCCCATCTTGCTTCACGTAAAGGGTTGGTCGTGGGCTAAGACGCCCGATAATTAATCGAACCGTCGAGGCCGACGAATAACACCGCTCGGTTATCCCGATAGTACGGAACGGGTCGCTTAAGTGGCCCGTGTCCGAAGTCGACCTGCGGCGAGGTGCGATCGCCCGGTCTACCCTCCGTGTGGGTACTTAGGCAGGTCGAATTTGGCGAGCAACCCTATCCCACGCGGGGGCCGATTGGCACGATCGCGGTGAGACCGAAAGGTCCACCCGTGACTGGTTCCCGGCGTTAGTCCGAGAGGGTCACGACTGGATTGTCCGTCCGGTGGGCGACGTGCCGCGATTCGAGTTACGTGGCCGTCAGCACGCCGGCGGGCGCGAATCCGCAACAATATATATATATATATATATATATATATATATATATATATATATATATATATATATATATATATATATATATATATATATATATATATATATATATATATCTACAAATATACAGGGCGTAGTGGCATGCGCCTGTAATCCGGCTACTCGGAGGCTTGGGTTGGAGGATCGCTTGAGGACGGGAGCTCTGCTCTGCACTGGGCCGCGCTATGAGAGGGTGTAGGGCAGCCCGGAATCATGGCGAAACCAAATCCTTATCCCTGTTTCGTAAGAGGCGACCAGGGTTGTGTCAGGAAGGGCATGCGGTGTAAAACCTGTGCCAAATCAGTATGCGGATCATAACGGGTGATCCGCTGTGGCGACCCCTAACGGGAGCAACCAAAAGAAGAAGAAGATATATCTACAAATATATATATATATATATATATATATATATATATATATATATATATATATATATATATATATATATATATATTTTAAGAAAAAGGAATAAATTCCCATGTGGGGCCAGTGTGAAAAAATTCTGACAACCCAGGACTCAAACCCAAGGACCTCATTGTTTACAAACAACAGCCCTCTGAGCTCTTGAGTCTTCAGATATCCACAGAAATTTCTCACATTAACACTATGTATGTATCACATATGTAAATATATACATGGTATGAAGTTCTACATAACTTGTACTTGTTTAGGATGCTTCTCATAATATTGTTGAAGGTAATATCGATATCTTGACATTTCCCCATGCAATTGTTTGTGAATACCTGAACATTCGTTAAATTGCTTTTTCATGTCCAGTACATTCTTTCTCTAATCCTATAAGAGGGGAACTCTCAAGATACTTCGTATCGAACTCCACACAAACTTTATCTGCGATAATTTCTATGAGCTTGCTTGTTTCTTACTACATTATCATCATAACATGTAAGCCTTCCAACTTTAGTTGCTTGAGCCAGTAGATAGCTCTTCCACTTAAGTTCACATATTATTGTAAAAACAAGTTCAAATTGCGAACGTACTCCATGGGAGTTCATTCGTACAACTCTCAGGTGAGCGATAGGACGGACGACAGATAGTTTTAAAATTTGGTAAGATTTTCATCGCATCAGAAAAAGAAACCAGAACACCTCACAAGAGTGAGGCGAGTTTAATATCATCATTTGCGACTTAATTTTGCATTGAGCATCGCCCAGTGCATTTAAAAAAAAAAAATTAAACAACAATTTTAAGAAAATGTGCCGAAAGGGCTGGAATCGCACTTTGGTCTCAGTTAATGCCTGGGGAATGGTCTCTAGAATATACCTGTCAAGTTGGTTTGGTTTTGTTCACTAATAACTGAGAAATAATTTTTTTTTTATAAAATGGGCCGTTCCTCGGCCTGAAGGGCCGCAATCGCACTTTGGGCTCAGTTAATGCCTGCACATTTGTGTCGAGTATATGCCTGTCAATTTTCATTGAATTCTGTTCACGAATAATGGAGAAATAGACGTTCAAATGAACTGTACACAAGAAAAGAGAGAACGCGAGCGGTGCTTAGACCCCGTAGGGTAAAAATATACATTGCGGTACTGTGCTCCATATGGTATAGTGTTGTACTGGTTGGGCCTTACTCAAGTTGCACAGGAAACCTTTCCGATATATTTTGAAGGTAAATACGTCGGGCATTAAAAACAGTTGTACGACAGATACTCAAACCAGTGAAAGGCACACAAACATTTCTTTCAACTGACAAGCATATTTAATTGAAAATCGTGTCTTACTCATCAAATAAAGTCCTAATTATGTTTTGTTTTTTTTAAAGCATTGGAGTGTTGACCTATTGTAAGTATCCCATTAACACAATTTTTTGAAGGCCACAGGTGCATGGGTTGAAAAACAAGCCAAACACATTTCAAAGTTTAAAAAATAAATTTTGGCCAAAAAAAAAGAAAAAATAATTTTTCCATTGTATTTGCTTTCATTAAAACCCAACACAGAAACAAGGTTCGTTTAGAGAGCAATATAGATTGAGCTTTCAAAGAATGCCTCACAACTCATGCACATGTCGTTGGCAGTTTGAAAATGCATGTGGACGTTACTTTTAGACATTCATGACATTTCTGAGTGAAGCTAGATAAAACTTGTCGTTATGCTAACTTTTAGACGGGGTTATCGTGACCATCTCGTGTTTTATAAGACCATTCAATCAATGATTCAGAAGGAGATTTTTCACAGCCCTCATAATACAAATCAAAAGTGCACGCGAGCAAAAATTGAAGTTCTTTTCGTCCAAAACTCACTGAGAAACACGCTGCCAATACCCAACATAGGTGGCTTACAATTTATTTTTTCCTCTCATCACATCACATCACATCACGGTATGGGAAAGGAGGTGTAGTCCTGTTATCATGCCGTTCTACACAAATGGATAAACAAATTTTAACAAATGGATCTACTCTCAGAAATGACACACATGATCCTTTTTCTCTGAGAAACTTTGCAGTAAATATACAGTATGTAAAGTACCGTATACACAGTATTTTCTATATAGATACAAAAACTAGAACAAGTCTCAAAATGCAAAGCTTTGTGTGTCCGCTTTACATTCAAACTAAACTTGGGGGAAACAACAGTTGTAAAAAGAAATTGTACATTGTCTTATTAATTTGTGTTCTCCATATTCTCCTAATAAAGGTGTGTTGAAGATTTCATGACAAAGTTCCATCCATCCATACTCTGTATAGTGCATCAGTGCTGCTAAAGCAGTCTCCTGGGATATTGGGCACAATCCTGGATGGGTCACCACTCCAACACAGGATACTCAAATAGCTCAATCATCCCAGCAAGCTGGTACTTGGTACTCATTTTGCCAACCTCAGAAGGATGACAGGATGAGTCAACCCAACCTGGTTCATTCAACAGTCAACCAGGATTTGAACTCAGGACTCTCGGATCACCAGCACACCACCCTAACCATAAAGCCAACAACAGGCATATGACAAATCTCAATTGGTAAAAATGTTAGGGCCTGGACACACACACTGAAGCTCAATGGTAACTAAATAAAGAAACAAGGAAGCGATTTTTTAAAAACGGGGCGTCTCATGCTTGACGCCCTGCAGCAGGGCTAATAAAAGATATTTATAATCACTATGACTTTGCCCTTTCACATTTCACCCAATTTTAAATTTTTTTTTTCCATATTCTCATAATAAAGGTTCGTTGAATATTTGATGTCAAAAGCTGACAAAAGCACACACACACACACACACACACACACACACACACACACACACACACACACACACACACACACACACACACACACACACACACACACACACACACACACACACACACACACGATTGCATGGGGGGGGAGGGGGGTTGGGCTCATAAGCTGATAAATAGATTTTGTACCTAACCGTAAAATTGCTTGAACAAAATTGTTGCGCAATAAAATGCAACCTTTTCTATCATTCACAATTCAAGCTCCGATCAGATTCAGTGGCGTAATGGTTAGGTTAGTGTGCAGACACGGGGCAACAAAAAGAGAAGACAACACATTCCTGAACAGATGTTTGAGGTATATGGAGGATCCAGTAGCGTGCATTGCCTGGGTTGTAAACGTCGATTGAACATTTCGATTTCATCTCGAAGAAGCAACAGAGGGGCTGAAAGCACTCTAATTCTCATATTCCATGCCAATTCCATCAGAGTCTCAGCTGGGAAAGTTATATAGTGTTCATTTTGTGGTCTGGTAGAGGGTGGGAATGAGGAGAAGGGTTGAGGGGGGGGGGGATTGCAAAAGAACAATTATGATAGACTATTTAAAACAATGGAAATAAAATTTCTGGGGCATAATATTGGTTCACGAAAAAATATTTTCACGAAAAAAATAAGTGACCACTATATTCGTTATTGTTGTGTGTCTGTCTGTCTGTCTGTCTGTCTGTCTGTGTGTCTGTCTGTCTGTCTGTCTGTCTGTCTGTCTGTCCTGAGCAGAGCTCCGTGGGTTTTGATCCGATCCTGATAAAATTTTGGTGGGAGGTTTATATCATGATCTAGTTGTGTTTCCTGAAAATGGGAGTGATGCGCCCATTATGGGTGGAGCCACGCCCAAAAAACATGTGCTTTTAGGGGGTAGCCTATTTCAATTTGCATCTTCTCCTAGGGGGTTTGTCGAATCTGGCAGGAGTTTTGGTATTTGGTTAGCCCAATGGCACCTGAATTGCCCCACGGAGCTCGATTTTTCATTTTCGTCACAAGGTCAAGGTCACAAGGTCACAAACTTAGAAAATTGCGAATTTTGACGTAAAAATCAATCTTCTCCTAGGGGGTTTGTCGAATCTGGCAGGGGTTTCGGTATTTGGTTAGCCCAATTGCACCTGCATAGCCCCACGGAGCTCAATTTTTCATTTTCGTCCCAAGGTCAAGGTCACAAGGTCACGAACTTAGAAAATTTCGAATTTTGACATAAAAAATCAGACGACCGCCCAAACTTTAAGAGCTAGGATGACAATATTTTTTTATGCATAATCTTGAGGTCATTCCCCACCTAAAGTCTTCAAACCATTTTGCTCTATCTTGAACACCTTGCCTGTGGCGCCCCCTTCAAGTTTATTTTTACGCTGATTTCATCAAAGTATGGATAATCCGAGGAGTGCGAAATGCCATATAGCCTATATGACGTTGTATTGTTCCTGGAATGTTCCAGAGGAAGTTTTGCACCAAAGGTCATAATCCTTGAGCTTTGACCTTTAAAGTTCACAAAGGTCAAATTTTCAAAGTTGTGGGAATCGAACTGGGTTTTCGACCTTCTTCGACGAACTAACTCCAATAAGCTATAGCACGTATCCTGTTTCCTTATTTTAATGTCCACAACATTGTTTTGTGACCTTTAAAGGTTATGCAAAGGTCAATTTTTTTAAGTTGTTGAACAAAACCGGGTTTTCGACATTTTTCGGCTAATAACCTGTCACTCGTACCACATCATGTTGATCATTTTTATAACTTGGTCAAAAATTATCACATTGTCTCATCCTTGACTTCTGAAACAATCTACATCATCAAATACCGCTCGTGAACCATTGCCGTCTCCAGACTTGTTCACAACTATTTTCATTCTGTTATGTCCTGATACGTTCTATGTTCTAGCTCTTCCAAGAGCCACGACTCCATCATAGAAGCTAAACATGAATATTAAATGTTGTGGGAAAACTCAGAAATGAACGTGGCTTCTCCAGCCATTTTTTCAACCAACAACTCTTACATTGCAACTGCAAAACAACTTTCCTCTTATCTGTTGTTTATTTCCAAACCTGAAGCAAAATGTATTGCCACATGACCAGGTCAAAAACTGCTC
The DNA here is from genome assembly GCF_056783735.1 of Eptatretus burgeri. Lineage (NCBI taxonomy): Eukaryota > Metazoa > Chordata > Myxini > Myxiniformes > Myxinidae > Eptatretus > Eptatretus burgeri. Next base: position 55,274,586 of record NC_140966.1, read on the forward strand.
AAGGGCACTCTGAAAGGCAAGCAACACCGTGAAGGGAAGAAGCACAATGAAACCATGCCCCAAGGTGGATACTGCAATACAGTGTCAAGGAGTCGTGCGAAGGTCATCCGGACAGTTGAGCAATTAGCATGGCCAAATAAACTGTTACATGGGAGACAACACTCTCTAAACAACGCCAATGAAATGAAAGATAAACCTTTAATTATTCAGTGGAACAAAATGATTAACCTAAAATCTAACCTTGTCACTTAACAGTTCTCCTTAGAACACACAATGATCACCAAACCTGAAATGACGGACCACAAAATATATCTGCTCAAACTAGAGGTACTTGGGAAATGTTGAAATTCCAGTGTGTGACCTGAAGTGCATCATTCTTTGAAGGCCTCAAAGTGAAAATGTGCAGTTGAAACATGTGGATTGCAAGAACAGTCGGGCTATTAATCGTTGGCTGACAAGGAGATGCATAGAATGAAAAATGTTGGACGAGATGTATACATGTATTCCCGTATCATCCCTCTATATGGAGTACTACACACCTGTCAACCCTCACGTGTTTGCCGTGAGACTCACGACTTTCTGTTGAAAGTCACATTCTCACAATAAGTTCTCACACTAAAAAAAAAATCTCTCGGCAACAAAAAATATTTCCAACATTATTGTATTGTGACTGGTTTATCTGATGTTATGACCTTGAATACCGACTTAAATCCGATTGCTTCGCATAGTTCCGCACATCCTAGATGAGAGACGGAGTACGATTGGTCAATTATCGACGACCATCCTGATCCAATGAAATGTCTTGTAACTGGGGGATTCACTTTTCACATGAAATACTGGGAAATACAATGAATATGCTGAAATAATACATCTTAATTACAAGGATGATGAGTGTTCAAATTCCTGTATAGCATTTGTTCTGTTGATGAAAATAAAATATATGTCTTGTTTGTTCATGTTGTTGGTTCATTTCTTTTCGTCTATATAGTGGACTAAACAGTAACAATATGACATAACAAGTGGAAGTCCATGCATTGCGTGTCGAGCCATTGTGTAATTATGATGGAACATAGATGCGAATACAGGAATCCGTATCTTAAGGCCCAGTCACACCTTGACGTTTTAGCCAGCAATGGCAACGTATAAAAATGAACGTAAAATGTTGGCGTACGCTGAACTTTTGAGGTTTTTTTTAAGTTTTGGTGGTATTCATAACCTGTTGGTCGTATGCATAACGTATTAGTAACGGGCACAGAACGTTTCGTTGTGTTAAAGATAACTTATACCAACGAATGCTTAGCCTGTTGTCGGCGTTCACAACCTATGCCCAACGATACTTTAACTTAGTCATAGCGCGCTGCACGTATCGCCGACGAACTCGTGGCGTTCTCTGTTAAAAACCTGCCGCTCGCAGATTTAAATCATAACCGCCTGAAAATTGGAAGTGTCAACATCGCAGTCACACCTTGACGATTTAGCCAGCGTATGCCGACCTATGAAAAATGTGTCTAAAACGCTGGGACACGTCGAATACGGTATGGGTAAGTTGTGTATACGTTAGGAGCACGATGAAAAACAATGAAGTACGCTGGCATATTACGTGGTACGTCTAGTACGTCGTGAAATTTCAAGCATGCTGAAAATTTTACGACGTACTCGACGTATGGCTCACAAGTTCCGCATACGCTGGCGTAAGTTCTCGGCACGCTCCGCAATCGTTTACACACGTCGGCCACACGTTACTTGTAAGTTACTCATAAGTCGAAACACGTCGAGGTAATGTTTAGCATACCCGAAACTTCATTTTTAACCTACGAGTAACGTGCTTTGAACCTATTAGTAGCGTGCTTTGAACCAATGAGTAGCGTGCTTTGAACCTATGTGTAACGTATCTCAAACGCACATTGGCGTATGTGGACGAATTTGATTGACGTCTTCCGGATGACCACAGAACTTACTGAACGTGTTTCTAACTTACAGCTACCGTATAATGGCATATTGGCAGCGTTTCGGGGAATTGGTATATACAAATGGGCTTCACAAGAGGAACCCGTCAGTGTTCCAGACTCCATGTTGAGTAGATGTCAATGGCAGTAGCAGTAGTAGTAGTAGTAGTAGTTCGAGAGAATTTAGTGATGTCGATGTTAGTAGTAGTAGTAGTAGTAGTAGTAGTAGTAGTAGTTCGAGAGAATTTAGTGATGTCGATGTTGGTAGTCATAGTAGTTCGAGAGAATTTAGTGTTGTCAATGTTAGTAGTAGTAGTAGTATTAGTATTAGTAGTAGCAGTAGTAGTATCAGTAGTAGTTCGAGAGAATTTAGTGATGTCGATGTTATTAGTAGTAGTAGTGGTAGTTTGAGAGAATTTAGTGATGTCGATGTTAGTAGTAGTAGTAGTATCAGTAGTAGTAGTTCGAGAGAATTTAGTGATGTCGATGTTGGTAGTAGAAGTAGTAGTTCGAGAGAATTTAGTGATGTCGATGTTGGTAGTAGTAGTAGTAGTTGTAGTAGTTGGAGAGAATTTACTGATGTCGATGTTGGTGGTAGTAGTAGTAGTAGTAGTAGTAGTAGTAGTACTTTCAAGTAACGTGTTGCAAAGTGTGAACAACGTTCGTGTAGCGTGCTTACAAAACGTTACTCATAGGTTAGAAATAAGTTTCGGGTACGCTAAAGATTACCTCGACGTGTTTCGACTTATGAGTAACTTACAAGTAACATGTGTCGACGTGTGTCAACAATCGCATAATGTGCCTACAACTTATGGCCAGCGTAGCGGAACGTGTGAGTCATACGCCGGCATACGTCGTAAAATTTCAAACATGAAAAAATTCGAGGAAAACCCAAAAGTTCAACGTTTAAAGCCAGCGTACAACGACGTATGGCAGTGTTTTTCAGCGTGCTCTCAATGTTATCAAAACTTACCCATAACGTATTCGACGTGTACCAGCGTTTTAGAAAAAATTTCCAAAAATCGGCATAAGCTGGCGAAAAACGTCAAGGTGTGACTGGGCCTTTAGACAAGGTTTTGACAAAATAGTGTGGTGGGATTAATTAAGATCAGAGAGTGAGTGGCATTTGAGTGAGTCGAACATAGATACGACGTAACTCTGTGACGTAGGGTATACGGACAATGAAAAGGAGACTGTGACGTAGGGTAGACGGACAGGACACCAAAATTTTGCCCCTCATCCCAGTGCTTAGTCGATACTCGACACGCAACTAACCATGAAAAGACCGATCCACAAAGCAGTCCTCGTGCGCGTTTGACTCGGGCGCCGCCATTTTGAAACTCTCACCGACATTACACGCGGGATTCAAAATGGTGGCACGTTCGATGCGACGTAACGCTGTGACGTAGGGTAGACGGACAATGAAAAGGAGACGGTGACGTAGGGGAGACAGACAGGACACCAAAATTTTGCCCCTCATCCCGGTGCTTAGTCGATACTCGACACGCAAAAACCTATCTTCTGACCGAAAAAAAAATATGGATGAATTTGGAACTAGAATGCAGGAAATTGCATCTAAGACACAGCAGAAAGCAAACATTTTCTGGGGGAGCATGCCCCCAGACCCCCTAGATTTTTCGGGTGTTTCATGACTCAATTCTCAGTCACTTCACAACCTCACTGGACACATTTTACAATCTCACGCTTTTTCATAATTTGGGGTTGACAGGTCTGGTACTACCGTACTCCATGATCCATGTTTGTGTGTGTGTGTGTGTGTGTGTGTGTGTGTGTGTGTGTGTGTGTGTGTGTGTGTGTGTGTGTGTGTGTGTGTGTGTGTGTGTGTGTGTGTGTGTGTGTGTGTGTGTATATATATATATATGTGTGTATATATATATATATATATATATATATATATATATATATATATATATATATATATATATATATATATGAAGTAGATAGATAGATGGCCAAACTTCTCCCTTGAAGGCCTACAGCTGAGACTTGGAGATTAATGCATGCGTGGGAAGGGGATGCAATGGCAGAGGGGTGGAGCACAGCACAGGGAGGAGGGGGGGGTATTCTCGAACCCCACTACAAATACACGGATACGGCTTCTTAAAAGGAACACATTTCATGAAAATAGACAAATATTTACAAAGGACATTAATTCAAAAGGTAATGATAATAATGAAGTAAATAAATGCTACAGTCGAGGTGCCTCTTCACACAGACTGAAATACAGACAAACGGAAAACAAAATAAAAAGAAAACCCTTCCTTTCAAGTATTCTTATACTTAGCTTGGACCAGAGATGGTCTTTGTGGAACTTGGAATTGAGGCGCTTCCACCAGTACGTGCAGACACACACACAAAATGGCGCCTCGTCGCTTGTCTCTTCGCGGGACAACGCATGCCAGGCAATCCCTGAGCAGCACTCCACACCAAGGTTCAGAGACCCAGTGCAGCAGCTTCGTGCGCCAATCGTCCTCATTGACCCAACCAAGAGCCAAAGACCAGCGTCTTGCTTTACCACGCCAGCCAAATCACGTCAATATGAATACAAGGATCTTGCCGTTCTCCACGTGTATGCGCTCACCCTGAACTCCTCCTCAGGGCTCCTCTCTCTCTCTCTCTCTCTCTCTCTCTCTCTCTCTCTCTCTCTCTCTCTCTCTCTCTCTCTCTCTCTCTCTCTCTCTCTCTCTCTCTCTCTCTCTCTCTCTCTCTCTCTCTCTCTCTCTCTCTCTATATATGATGCACAACCAACCCTTCCACTTCGACATCATGCCGAACAATCCTCCGCCTCTAGGGCGTGGCCTGCTCACACGAAACCTGGAAAAGCGGGGCCTCCACCTGATTAGCACGCCTGGTTCGCCTCTGACATCACGCCCATCATTCATCAGCCTCGGGGGCGTGCTTCGCCTGCAGTTACCCTTGGAGGCGGGACTTCTGCATGCTCGGCACGTTTGCTTGTTTCTACTCATGGTTTTGGTTATAAAGACAAAGGGAAAAGTCACAGGGGGGCAATTACACACTGTGGAAGCTTATTCTTAAACCCTAGCTAATTAACACCACACCACCCCCCCCCCCCCCCGTGTTGTGACCTGTAACACTTAAGCTCACAGGTTTTTTTTTATTTATCACATCGATATACCTCCTACACGTCCACAGACCAAACTACTCCATTAAATGCTAAATTCCTACATCTAGCCCACAAATAAAATATGTATATGTATATATACATATACGTATATACATATATATATATATATATATATATATATATATATATATATATATATATATATATCTTCTTCTTCTTCTTCCGGCTGCTCCCGATAGGGGTCGCCACAGCGGATCATCCGTATGATCCACATAGTGATTTGGCACAAGTTTTACGCCGAATGCCCTTCCTGAGGCAACCCTGGTCGCCTCTTACGACACAGGGATATGGTACACCTATTTTAACCGGGGTATACACCGGCCCAGTATACTGGAACTCATTTCGCCGACCTCGGAAGGATGACAGGCTGAGTCAACCCCCTGGTGTATTCAGTGGCCCAACGGGGCTTGAACTCAGGACCTTTTGGATCCCAAGCCGCTGTCCGAACCACTGCGCCAACACCAGGATATATATATATATATATATATATATATATACACATATATATATATATATATATATATATATATATATATATATATATATATATATATATATATATATATATATATATATATATATACACATATATATCAAAACATGAGGAGTGTGACGAGCACGACGCTGATCGACATTGGACAAAGTCAACACCAAAGCATCACCTCCAACACAGAGGCCTCGGCCTGGTGACTGTGAAACAGACAAAGACTATATGATCATCATCAGTTAAACATCAAACTAGTTCATATATATATATATATATATATATATATATATATATATATATATATATATATATATATATTCACAGATATTGTTAAAACTTCCATTTATTGTGGTGGCATGATTTCGTGCTTTCAACTGGCTCTGAACAACAGCACATCACCACTGCAATGAGTATGGAGGCAACACTGATGCAATGCCACTCTTACCAGTTCACTGGTACTCATTTCACCAACCTCGGAACGATGACAGACTGATTTAACTACACCTGGTGTTAATTCAGCGGCTGAAGGAGCTCAAACTCAGGACCCTAAGATCCCGAGCCATTCACCCTAACCACGAAGCCAACACCAGGAATATACATATACATATACAGCTGTGTTCATGGCTGTGTATGTGCGTCTAACAAAGCAGTTAGCAGCTTCAAAGAATGTCTGCAAACCGGCATCAATCATGCAGTTGGTTGTGATCAACTCGTTTATTCGAATAAAAATGCAAGTTTCTTGCTATTATACTATGCCATTAGGTATTAAAATGCATTCCATGTAGACAACAATTAACACAATAAATATAATCACGAATGTAAACCAACCAGATTAATCAGAAAAAAATATCTAGAGAAACAATTACAAAGCTTATGGAAATGAAAATATACCCGAGGGTACTAACCTACAAAACCTAAGCTGCCCCGAGAGATGAAACCTTAAGAAGCTTGTAAAGTGCTCCAGGGGCTTTCACCCAATACAACTGAAAGTCCCCTTTGGGCTGTAGGATCACAAAACCATCAACACAACACATCGTATTGGAAGTGAGCATGGTGTGACGCATATCAAATGAAAGGGCAAATGGAATATTTAGCAGGAAATGTGAACATCGTGCTACACATGCCCCAGTTCAGCACATGAAACTGCCTGGATTGGAGAGCGTGTCTCGCCCTCGGAGCAGAAATTCAAGGATGAACGGCTCGCTGGCGCCACGCCCCGGCCATGTAGCTGCCTGGCAGGACAATCACCCAAGCATATCCAAAACATTATATATATATATATATATATATATATATATATATATATATATATATATATATATATATATATATATATATATATATACATATATCTGTCATCATCCACGTCAACATCTGTTCGCATGTACTATGCCATTCCAATTTCCGACAGACACAATCTGTCGGCATGTAGTGCAGGAAAATAATGCCATTGATCTTCAATTATTTAAAATAATAACAATAATAAACTGGCAGGATAACAAAGTTCAATGTTCGATGCCCAACATAATTGAATCCGACTAAATTATCGATTGGTGCAGCAAATTAGTAGTGTATATATACATCACCATCCTTCAGAGAGAAGATAAAAGTGTCTATCCTATATGATAACACTTGTTTTGGATGTTCGTAATCTTGTGATAATTAAAGGGTAGGAATGTGGTTCAATCCTCCAAACCCCAGCATACGTCATGTTTGAGGTTATAACCCCCTGTAAACCAGGCCATTTCAGTCCACTGCAGGATGACGACCTCCTTCATCTCATGTTGAGGGATGCTTGGCATAATCTTCATGTTTTCCCAGTGCAGGTTGGTGAGAGTGAGCAGTCGTGGGAATCGACTCCATATCAGCGAGTGCAGAGAGAAACAGGTCTTTAACCACTAGACCAAACAGCCAACTCGGGATATAATTATACCAACAAGGTGGGCACATTGGAATTAGATAAATGTGTGTCCAAGAAGATATCAAATTACATCTAACATTGATAGTGTCATAGTGCTGGCGGTTTAGGTTAACCCCCTGACCCAAATTGTGGTGACGGGCGGTTAACACGCCAGCCCGGATAGCCGAGCGGTTCTTCCTTAAGAGGAGGCGGACATGTTGATTCTTGGAGATTATAACGCGTGCGGGAGGGGCAGGGTGTAATGGAGGAGCGACGGAGGCACAGATGGATGCAAAGGGGGGTTTATACTCGAACCCGATGACAAATGCCTGGTGTTGGCTTAATGGTTAGGGTGGTGGGCTTTGAATCTTAAGGTCCTGAGTTCAAATCCCGCTCAGCTGTTGAATTAATGCCAGGTGGGGTTAACTCGGCCTGTCATCCTTCCGAGGTCGGCAAAACGAGGGGCAGCATGCTGGTATTCTGTGTCGGAGTGGTGACCCATCCAGGATTGTGCGCAATAGCCAAGGAGACTGCTTAAGCAGCACCAACACTCTGCACAGAGTATGGTCCCAATCTCCTCCTCCCATGACAAATACACGGACACGGCAACTTAAAATAAACACGGGAATTCAATGACAATAGAAATATTTACAAGGAACAATAATCAGAATTTAATAATTTGAGAGGTAAATTAATCCTAATGTCTCAATCAAGGAACCTCTACACACAGACTTAAATACAGACAAGGGGAAACTAAATCAAAGAAAATCCTTCCTTTATTCTGGCACTAAGCTTGGTCCAGAGATGGTCTTTATGGAATGTGGAGTTGAGGAACTTGTAGTTGCACATGTAGACGCATGCAAAATGGTGCCAAGCCGCTCTCTCACAGCGGGAACGTTGGTCAGGCAATTTGTGAGCGGTATTCAACACCAAGGCTCACTTACCGTCGTGCAGCTTCTTCGTCTATTGCACCTGCCAATATGCTCTTTGCAGAATGGTGCCGTCCCCTTCGGCGACACACATGAGGTTCCGAGGTCCGTCCCACACGACCAGCCAAGAGTCGATGGCCAATGTCCTGCTCAGTACGCGAGCCAAATCGCCTCAGCACGAATACGAGAATCGTGCCGTTTTCGTGTGTAGAAGGAAAGCCAGCCATGAAGCCCTGTTCTTACAGGCCATCTCCGAGCTACATTCTTTCTCGACTATGTGCCTCCCACACTCCGCGCCTGTGCGTTCCTCCAGATCTCTCTCGACGTCACCCTGGAACAACCGTTCCACCTCCGGGGCGTGGCTTGCTCGCGCTAAACCCAGGAAGGTGGGGCCTAACCCTGCTTAGTATGTTTGGCTTGCTTTTGTTATAGTTGTGATGAAAGCTTAACTCCATCTTTGTCGGTAATACAAAAACATAGGGAAAAGTCACGGGAGGGGGGGGGGCAATCACGTACTGGGAATCTTGGCCTTAATCCCTGTCTAATCAACACCGCACCACCCCCTATGTGGTGACAGGTAACAGTTAAGCTCACAGTTTCTCTACTTAATTACATTGACATGTCTCCTACATGTCCAAGAACTAAACAACTCGATTCAATTCCAACTCTCCTATTACATTCCTCCATCTACCCCCACAACTGTAACAATATTTACCAAGCCATTTCAGGTATCAGAACAGCAAAGGACCAGGCTCAGAGCTCACAATATCACTTAAGTGACAGGGTAAAACATTCCATCTGTGACTTCAAAGCAAATCATCTGTGGACCAACATAAACCCCATATGTCACACACTATTGATACAAATAGGGAATTGTGGGGAACAGTCAACGTGCTTGAGAAGTTATGAAATAATCAATCAAAACACCCAGGGGAGTGTCAGTGGACAATTACTGTGTGTGTATTGTTATGTCTGGCTTTCTTCTTGGGACTATGGGGCAGTAATTGGTCTTTATTTTGATTTATGTTTTTAGAGAGGTTCATGCTGGATTCAGGAAGAGATCATTTCATGCTTGTGTAAAAAATGGAAAAGACGAATGAGTAGCGATCATCAGTATAGAAGGGCATTGAAGAGTGTTGCAAATGCATGTGTTTTACCGGGTGAAGGCAACAAAATCACATAAGGGGCATATTGAGAAAGAAAATGCAGTATAAAACATACATGTCGGCCCATGCCACCAATCGAGCTACAATGAGAAGGAAAGCACAACGACTTTGGTCCTTGCCTCATGGTGATATGTGCTGATGATTTTCAAAGCCAGTGATGCCACAGCATTCACAAAATTTGTGATATACAGTATTCAATGACATTGCTTTGAAAATCTTGATGTGCTGCCTGTTTAGCGTTAGGATTTCAAGGAAATCCATTTCCCTGCATAGCATTCCCGGTTGGCACATTGTGCTGGAGGTCATATTGTAAGAGAGCACGACGCTCGGCAAATTTCACTTCTGGTTCCGGGTCTGAGTGCATTGGACGTTGGCACGTGCTTGCCTCCTTCCAGTTCACAAAGTTATGTTTTCCAGACCAGATATGTCGTGTCTTTCTGTTTTTGTTTTGTTCCTGTGTTGTTTGGTTGTGTTTTAGCCCAATGTTCCATGTTTTACCGTGCCTTGTTGAAGTGCATTGTCAAATTTGTGTTCCTATGAGTTGATGGGCATGCCAACTCTGTCTCTGCGATGGCGCCACGTGTCTCATTCTGCTTTGTTTATCCTAAGTGTTCTTTCACACTTCAACAATCATATCTACCCCTCCTGAGTTTAAAAAAAATCACAAACTCATTCTGCTTTATATTTCCTTGCTTCCTTCATTATTTATTTCTTTCTCTCTTCAATACCCCCAATTGAACCAACATTCTCCCTCATTGAATGAATCTGCTTCTTACTGAAATGCCTTTTATTAATATTCTAGCAGATAACTGGGTTACACCGAGCTGTGGTGAGGGGAAGGTGGTCCCAATAGCGTGTGGAATATTTAGGGAGTTTGTTAGGAATGTCCTTTGACAGCATAATAGTCACGAACTGTTAAGACTGCTTAGGTTTCTCGGTGGTAAAGTAAGTTAAAAAAAATATCATTATAAGCTGAATATAAAATTTGTTATATTATTTTTTACTTACGGTATTTGTGTGAACCGGTGACACTAAGCCTACACACAACTCATGTGTACAACTTAGCTACAAAAATTCACATAATTCAAAATTGCATGAATATCGATATTAGTAGACCTCCGCATGCATTGTCCAGACCCAAGTGTTCTAACACGAGGTATCATTCAGCATTATATGTGCTGTGGTTACAACGTTTTTCCCCATTGAGACACAATTGCACAACTTGTACATACAATATATATATATATATATATATATATATATATATATATATATATATATATATATATATATATTAAAATGCTGAATTTGTCTTATTTCATCGTCAGGAACACCCAACAAGATCTTCATCAAGATGTATTCCTCATCTTCACAAGTTTTCCTCCCCACATCTGTCTAACTCATAGACGTTGGTCTAATGACCCTCTCCCCACCCCTGAACCTACAGCAAGCCTTTCCTCCAGACCCTTAACTGCTCCTTTCACCCTCCCATGATATCCGTTTCCCTATATCTAAATCGGGGATCATAAGAAGTCCAGTGTGCAGAGGTTGCCAGCACACAACCATCAACTCCCCTTTACATGCATTTATGTTGTCAAACCCTCCATGTCAATACACCGCCCAGCCCCTCGTCGTCTCCTCCATCTTTCTTTCTCTCAGCCAACATGGAAACATGGACCAACTTTTAACTGCTGATCTAAACTCTCTTCCTCATATGTGGTGATTTCTACTGTCACCATGCCAATTGGATGGGTGCTGTTACCCCTCTCACCAGCTATGGCACTGCAGCAAAGGAGTTCTGTGACTCCTGGAACTCAATCAATCAATGAACTTTCGGACCCAGGTTTCAGCCAATGGCAAATCCTCCCTTGTTGACTTGGTAATGACCAATTTTACTGATCAAGACTCCTGTTATTTCTCTGCTTCAATTGGTTAGTCTGATCACGCACTTGTGAGAGTCAACATCTCTGTAGCTACTTTCATAGAGCCAACTGAGTGGTGGTGAGTTTGGCAGTTCACTCAAGCTGACTGGTAGGGACTTTGTGCCTGTGTTGCACCTCACAGAGACATGTGGTGCCAAGCCTGCCATTCCTGATCAATGGATGGATGGAGGGAAGGGATGGATGGATCAAAATGATGTTGATAAGAAATGGTGAGACAGTTCTCACAGCTGTTGTCATTTAAAAAAATAAAATCACAAATTGACATTCAAGACAATGTAAGGTGATAAGGTAAATGAAGTACATAATATATAAACATGTGTTCCGTTGTCTCAGTTACATCTGACAAAAGTTTAAAATGCAAGCTTCACCTTAGAGCAGTCACGCTGCACACCACCCGGAGATGCTCAGACACACTCCCTGGTGGAGTACTTTACAGGTTATGAGGGGAGAGTTGTTTCCAAAACCTCAGCTCATTGTAGATGCTGCAGGGAATGCAGACGAAGGAACAGCAGGTGGGAACTCATTCATTGATTCATCATTCATTCCTCACACCTCATGTTCACTCTGAGATTGGAGTGTGGTATGTTCATGAACAACTGTGGAACTTGCTGTGAATCAACTTTCCATCCCTTCCCTCTATTCCTCCATCCCATACATTATTTCCCTCCATCCATCCCTTCCCCCCCCCCGCCCCCCATTTCTTTGTTTGTCCTCACCTCCCACCCCCACTCCTCCTTCCTCTCTCACCCCTCTTCCAAATTTAATGAAGTGATAAACAATGGGTGGTTGTGATAACTGCCCACAGGTGGTTGTGTTGTGGTTTGGAGGTGGTTACATTGTGCTGTGGTGTTTGTGCTGTGTTTTAAGCCCAGAGTTTCAGGGAGTGTGTGGTTTGGGTGGATGGACATTTTTTGGTGGTCGGGGATACTGTTGGGTTCGATTCCATGGTTTGAATTTTGGGATTTGGCTTGGGTTGAGAGATTCTGGAGTTTATCACATTTTGGTTGGAAAACATGTGCTAAAATTAAATAAAGGTATGAAACACTGGCATTTCAGGGCATTTATAAGCAGTGCACCGAGGGTGTGATGGGCTCTCGTGTCTCTTGGGCTGAAACGGGTGTTGGGGTTTGGACTGCAGGGTTGGGCTTGGCGGTGGGTCCTGCTGCTTGAGGGGTGTTCACTTGTCCAGTTCACACGTTCTTTGGCACTCCGAGCATCTCCGGGTGGTGTTTGACCCCATTGGGAGAGATGCAATTCCAGAGCAGGTAAACAGGGTCACAGCCGCAGTGTGAGTTGCATACCTCAAGGGAATCCCATGTTATAATTTTTTTTAATGATACGTGTTGTTTGAAAGTGTTGGTTAGTTTTGCTATCCTGTTTGAGCATGCTGCTTAAACATACCACATAATCATTCAATCTTGTACTCATGCGGACAGACAGGACCATCCCAACCCTAACTTCTGCTCAAGTACCCCTCCCAAATGCAGGTCAAATCCTCCCCCCTCTTCCCTTCCAGTCCCACCACTAAACGCAAGTCCAGAACACCCCTTTCCCCTTCCCACTTCCGTCTCCTTGCTCCCCCATCCTCTTCGCTCCCAACAGCTACTCACTCCCTACCTATCAGAGTGTATAACGACGTGTGGTGAAGCGTCGCTTCCCCCCCCTCCCTTCATCACTCTCCACTTCCCTTCCTCGCTTTCTCCTCTAGGCTCCTCCCTTCCTCCACCCCTCCCCTTCTCACTCCCCCCTCTTTCCCTCTCCTCCCCGCTCCACATTCTCACCCTCCCCTCCCTCCTCTCCCACCTCCTCATTCCTCACCCCTCCCTCGTCACTCCCTCCTCCTTCTCCCTCCTCACTCCCTCCTCCCTCCCTCCTCCCTCCTCCCTCTCCCATTCTCTCTTCCTCTCCCTTTCCCACCTTCCTTTGTTTCATATATGGGCTGTTTCACAGTCATGGTCATTTCTGGTATTTTGTACCCTTGCATGCTAAATAGCGAAATGAGAGGCTGTACTATCTCTGTCATTATCTAGTGCCCAACTGTGTCTGCGGACGTCCTCCTGCAGTTGGGTTACTTTTTTTATTAGGAGGTTGGTGGCAGGATTTGCACTCCGGCCACCGTAAAACCCTTCATTCTGCAAAACACAAAAACGCAAAAAAAAATCTGAAAACCCACTCCGTGGGAATACCTCCTGTGCAGCTTCCCTTCGCAGGGCAGCTCACCGGATGACGGGAATGGGGCAAAGCCTTCGGGACCCCCAATCTATGATGATAGGAGGAAAACCACGGGGTAACATCCCTGGGTCAGATGGCGGGAGAGTGTGTCGGAGTGGTGCTAAGGTGTCGTCCACCAGACGGCGGTCTCCTTGGGTTAACCTGAGACGGTCCCTTCGGGTGGGTGCCTGGAATGTCCTATCCCCAAGAGAGGATGATCACCTGTCTCTGTTATCATCTGAGCTCAAGCGTTTGGACATCGGGATTGCAGCTCTCTCTGAGGTTCGGAGACCGGATTGTGGCGAGATAATAGTGGGTGGTTACACCTACTATTGGTCTGGTCGCTCTGATGGTTACCATACCCAAGGAGTTGCTGTAGCTGTGTCCAATAAGCTGACCCCAATGATAATTGAGGTAACACCAGTCAACGAGCGTATTATGACATTAAGGATTCGTCACTCCTTAGGTGTCATTTCCCTGGTCTCTGTTTATGCTCTGACTGAGGCGAGTGATCTCACCGTGAAGGATGCATTCTACGCCACACTCGAGTCTGTGGTTGATCAGTGCCCCAGACGAGATACACTTCTCGTCTTGGGGGATTTCAATGCATCGACTGGAACTGATAGGGATGGTTATGAGGTGTGTGTTGGTCCCCATGGGTCAGGAACTATGAACCAGAATAGCACAAAGTTCCTTGACTTTGCAAGAAGTCATGGACTTAGGGTGGCTGGTTCATGGTTCCAGCACCCACAAGCTCATCGCTGGACTTGGTATTCCAACGCTGGCGGTGTGGCAAAGGAGATTGACCATGTCCTCATTGATGGTCATTGGAGGATGATCCAGAACTGCAGGGTCTACCGGAGTGCTCAGTTCCTCAATACTGACCACAGGCTTGTTGTAGCAACTCTAAAGCTGCACCTTAAATCCTGGAGAATGGTACCATCCCAGCCTAGGCTGGATGTTGGCAAGCACAGGGATGAGAGAGAAGCTGAGGAGTTTGCGAACAGGCCGAGTGGACACTTGGGGGGTCTGGGTGCTTTGAGGGGTCCTGAAGAGTTGTGGAGTGCCTTCAAGACCACCGTCCTTGATGTTGCCGGTGGATGTCTTGGAACTCACCGCAGAGCAAAGAAGAATTTTGTCTCTCAAGGGACACTGGATACCATTGACCAGAGTCGCAGGGTCAGGCTGAATGGCAGAGCTGAGCTGTTCAGGGAGTTGAGGTGTAAAACTGTACGTGCACTGAGGGTGGACAAGGAGGCCTATGTGCGAGGAATCTGTGAGGGGGTAGAGCATCACCTGTGGACAGGCGATTCTCGTCCCGGTTACAGGGGAATTCGCGCATTGCGTTCATCCAAGACCATCCCTTGGAGCACTGCAGTTAGAGCAGAGAGTGGTAGGCTCTTGACAGAGGAGTCTGAAGTGAAGGCCTGCTGGGCCGGTTACTTTGAGCGGTTGTACCAGGATGATCCCCCAGCTGTCGAGTTGGACGTCAAGGGTGTTACAATCCCTGTTGCTGACCCTCGAATCAACTGTGGTCCACCTTCGCTTGTGGAAACACGGGCTGCGGTGAACCAGTTGAAACGGGGCAAAGCTCCAGGGATCTGTGGCATCCATGCCGAACTTCTCAAGGCTGGTGGAAATGCTGCACTCGTGTCGTTGCTGCTGTTTTGTGCTCTGCCTGGAACACAGGCATCATCCCAACTGATTGGAAGAGGGGCCTTGTTGTTCCTCTCTGGAAAGGGAAGGGTGATCGCCAAGACTGCAACAACTACCAAGGGGTGACGCTGCTCTCAGTGCCGGGCAAGGTCTTTGCTCGGATAATTCTTGAGAGGGTTCGCCACCATCTGCTTGAGCACCAGCCTCCAGAGCAGTCAGGCTTTACACCAAAGAGGTCAACGATTGACCGTATCCTTGCTTTTCGTGTCCTCACCGAACGCAGCTGAGAGTTTCGGCAGGGGCTGCTTGCAGCCTATGTTGATCTCTGTAAAGCGTTCGATTCAGTGAATCGCGATGTCCTCTGGAGGATTCTTGGTCTTCGTGGGGTGCCATCAAAACTGATCGATCTGATGTCTGAACTCTACTCTGGTACTGAGAGTGCTGTGAAGTGTGGTGGTACCATCTCTGACTTATTTCCAGTTGTTACTGGAGTTCATCAGGGGTGTGTACTGGCCCCCACACTTTTCAGCACTTGTATGGACTGGATTTTAGGGAGGATGTCGGAGAGATCAAGCTGCGGTGCATCGTTTGGGAATGTCAAGATCTCGGACCTTGATTTTGCAGATGATGCAGTCATCTTTGCGGAGACTTTAGATATCCTTTTGGGGGCCCTCGAGGTGCTGAATGAGGAGTCGGAGCCGCTGGGATTACGGGTTTCTTGGGTCAAAACTAAGATCCAGGCTTTCGGTGACATCTTGGATGCTGCTGTCCTGTCTGTGTCTGTTTGTGGTGAGGATGTTGAGGTCGTGGAGAGATTCAATTACCTTGGCAGTGATATTCATGTCTTTGCTGGCTGTGGGTCAGAGGTCAATAGACGTCTGGGTCGGGCCTGGGGAGTCATGGATTCACTGGATCATG